>NC_053392.1:181243097-181887549 GCF_905171765.1 Bufo bufo
TACTATGTCCTGACTTTGTACTCAGTCAGGAGAGGAACAGGCAGTGGTGAATACAGCTAGCACCAGGAGCGCTTGACTCACCACTCCCTGTGTCTTCTGCATACCAGTGAGCGCTTCCATAATGCTCACTAGTATTTGCTTTATAAGATGCACGGCCATTTTTCTTCCACTTTTGGGGGGGAAAAGTGTGTCTTATAAAATGAAAAATACAGTATATAGTGGATATCTACCTGTAATCCTGTGTAAAGACCAAGAAGTTGCGAATATTATTAGACTAAACTGCAGGATTTTGTGTGTGTGTGTGGGGGGGTTAAATATAAATATTGACATGGAAAATTAAAACTAACCACCAAAAATTATTTAAAAATAAGTTTCACATAAAAGCATGATTTAAACAATAGGTCTTTTTCTGATTACATATTCCTTTAAAAAATATATTCCAGGAATTCACACGACCCAGAAAGAACAGTGGCTGTTCACTATGAGATCTTTTGTTAAGTGTCTAATGTCAAGTGCTTTGCTGTAGATTCAGACAAATGTATGTCTCACCAATATTGGCAGGCCGGTTTATGCGTCTTGTCTACAGGTAATTCCATAGCAGCACTTACACATCAACAAGGAAGGTCACCAAGGGTCAGAAGCTAACATCAAAAACTAAATGAAAGAACGACAATTCTATTATGATGAAAACCCTCATTTAGCACAAGAAGGACAGGCTGAGAAATAGACCAGTTTTGACAGAGGCTGGGCCATTAACTGTGAGACTACTGGCTAATAGTTAATGTTTGCATTGAAGAACATGTTTTTTTTTTAATTGCTGAGATGCATGTTTGGCTGTAAGAAATCTGAGAAGTGTCCAGTTCTGTGCACTTTATGAAAGGGAAAACCAGATTGCAACCACAACAATCTGTGTTAATTACATGAACTAGAACTTTATTTCGAGGTGTTGATTACATAAGACCTTACAATTATTTCCTATATGACATGATCACAGTCAGTTAAAATGTTTGCTCTCCATTTTGAAATAGATTTATAAATATAATCTAAATGAAAAGTTTAATAAGTTTCTAAGTAAATCGTATTACCTATTTTTAACTGGCTCTGAGTTTAAGTCTGTCTTATGAACACAGCAAAAAAAGAACCCATTATTTAAATCACTTACCTGTTAAAAGGGAATGTGTCATCAGAAAATGACCTATTGTTTAAATAAAGTTTTTATGTTTTACATATATTTAAAGAATTTTTGCTGATGTTTTTAATTTTCCATGTCAACATCTATATTTAAACATAAAACATAAAATCCTGCAGTTTTCGCCCTGGGCACTAAGCCTAATAATAGGCGCCACTTCTTGGTCTGTACAGATTCCTTTACTGCAGTTATAAACTATTCAAAACCTGCCTGTAATGATAAGGAGATATCACCTCTGTGTATAGATAAGACAGGATCCACCATTCACGATTGTCAGAACTTATCTCTTCTTTCCTTGTACAATGACCTCTGCACAGATCACAGAGCATGTGAAATGGCTAGGGCAGCGCTAAAGCCCACCTATCAGTGCCGGTGATATCACCGGCAACACTGCTAGGCAGAAGCCTCCGCCTAGCAGTGGAAAAAGATAAACAAAAGAGCCCTTTAAAGTTGTCTACTTTTTGATAACCTCTTGTCATATGCACTTTCAGAATATATTTATTATATATAGAGATCCCCACCAAAGCCAATTGTGTAACAAATATGTATTGTCCATGGACAGACTGTTGAGCAACTAAATTAAAAGTCAACATAGTTCTTTCAAATGATAGGTCACATACAGCTTCTAAAGGTGGATTTAGGCTGCCCAATTTTCGGGCAGATTATTGGGAATGACCGTTCCTGCAAACACTCATTCCCGACAATCTGACAATCTCAAGGTGGTGCTGATCACCCGATGAAAAAGCGAAATGCTCGTCCATTGGGCGATTCTGTTGTTCTTGCAGACACATCAATAATCTTTTCTGGGCAGCAGATCGTGTGGTTTAAACCGCAATCTGCTGCCCAGAAACAATGATTCTGTATTGGGACTAGCCAATGCAATAGTGATCCCTCATCCTCATACTGTGAAGGAGATGTAAAGGTGCTGCTGATCACCCAATAAACAAGCAAAATGCTTGTTCATTGGATGAACTGATCTTTCACGCAGCACATTGAATAATCGTTTCGGGCCAGCAGATCGTGCTGTGCACTTGTAAACAGCAATCTGCTGCCCAGAAAAGTGAATCTGTATGAGGATGAGCAATGGCAGTAGGCGTAGCCATCACTCATCTCCATACAGTGGAGAGGATCACTGCATGTAGATGCAGCTCTTCACTCCATTGATGAGCAAGCAATTATCTGGAAGAAACAGTTCCTCCCCAATAATTGCCTGCGCCACCACTGCATGCCTTAACTTTGGATCAACACAGTAGGATTATTGCTTGGACATGATGGACCTGTGTCTTTCTTCAACTTAATCAACTATGTAGCTATGAATCTATTAAAGGGTTTATCCCACAAATGTAAAACCTTTTTTACACACATATCAGGAGGACTTTCTTCCCTTTCTGTAGGTGAGCAGCAGCTTGTTGCATGAGAAAGTCAAGCACCTGCATCTTCCAGGATGCATTACAATTAGATCCTGTTAATACCATTTTGCCCTGCATAGAAAAAGTTCCTCACATATAGCCCTAGAGATACATATGGTATGTAATGCACCCACAATTTCCTTCTCCACTGTCTAGAGAGATATATATTTCTTAGAAGTAGGGATGAATGAATAAAAGGTGTCTGAGCTGCTTCAGATGCTTCAGTATCAGATCACTACACCGGCACTGGAAGGACAAAGAGAGCAAGAAACCTAATGAGCTTGTTTGTCCACCTCTGAATGCAGGAGAAGGTGGACCAGAAGGATAAATAGCAGGGGGCGCTACCAGAGAGGAAAATGTAAGTTACATAAAATAAACAAACAATATTTTTATTGCATGTACAGTACAGACCAAAAGTTTGGACACACCTTCTCATTCAAAGAGTTTTCTTTATTTTCATGACTATGAAGGCATCAAAACTATGAATTAACACATGTGGAATTATACCTTTTCATGCTGAACACCACACACGGAGTGTGTGTTTCGCTGCGGTGCCATTATCTGAGCCAGCATTCAGGACCGGCTTGATTTACCTGACATATGCAGTGCCGCTCCGTCCTATTCTTGTTTGCATAGCTTAACACATGTGGAATTATATACATAACAAACAAGTGTGAAACAACTGAAAATATGTCATATTCTAGGTTCTTCAAAGTAGCCACCTTTTGCTTTGATTACTGCTTTGCACACTCTTGGCATTCTCTTGATGAGCTTCAAGAGGTAGTCACCTGAAATGGTCTTCCAACAGTCTTGAAGGAGTTCCCAGAGATGCTTAGCACTTGTTGGCCCTTTTGCCTTCACTCTGCGGTCCAGCTCACCCCAAACCATCTCGATTGGGTTCAGGTCCGGTGACTGTGGAGGCCAGGTCATCTGGCGCAGCACCCCATCACTCTCCTTCATGGTCAAATAGCCCTTACTTTCAAAGTTTCCCCAATTTTTCGGCTGACTGACTGACCTTCATTTCTTAAAGTAATGATGGCCACTCGTTTTTCTTTACTTAGCTGCTTTTTTCTTGCCATAATACAAATTCTAACAGTCTATTCAGTAGGACTATCAGCTGTGTATCCACCTGACTTCTCCTCAACGCCACTGATGGTCCCAACCCCATTTATAAGGCAAGAAATCCCACTTATTAAACCTGACAGGGCACACCTATGAAGTGAAAACCATTTCAGGGGACTACCTCTTGAAGCTCATCAAGAGAATGCCAAGAGTGTGCAAAGCAGTAATCAAAGCAAAAGGTGGCTACTTTGAAGAACCTAGAATATGACATATTTTCAGTTGTTTCACACTTGTTTGTTATGTGTATAATTCCACATGTGTTAATTCATAGTTTTGATGCCTTCAGTGGGAATCTACAATTTTCATAGTCATGAAAATAAAGAAAACTCTTTGAATGAGAAGGTGTGTCCAAACTTTTGGTCTGTACTGTATATTGCAACAATACTTTATTTAGAGTGCCCTATTAAAGGGGTTGTCCGGGTTCAGAGCTGAACCCGGACATCCCTCCATTTTCACCCCGGCAGCCCCCCTGACATGAGCATCGGAGCAGTTCATGCTCCGATGCTCTCCTTTTTCCTGCGCTAAATTGCACAGGGCAAAGTCATTTTTAAGAGTTCCGGTGACGTACCGGGGCTCTCCATGGGGCTGACAGGAACCCCGGTGATCAGTAAAACGGCTCCATGGGGCTGACAGGAACCCCGGTAATCAGTAAAACGGCTAGGGCAGAGCTAAAGTCCGCCCCTCAGAGCCGGTGACGTGAACAAACACACTGCTGGGCAGAAGTTACCGCCCGGCAGTGTGTTATTGAAAACAAAAAAGCCCGTGCCCTGCACGATTTAGCGCAGGGCACGGGAGCGCATTGGAGCATGAGATGCTCCGATGCTAGCCTCAGGGGGGCTGCCTGAATGAAAAAAAGGGTATGTCCGGGTTCAGCTCTGAACCCGGACAACCCCTTTAATTGCATAGTAACACATTTCATGGAATATCCCGTCTGAAGCTATTTGAAGCTGCACAATGTAACACTGTATTTGGCTGATCACATAATGCATTACAAGGTTTACATTTTCTATAAAGCTTTTTCATACTCACATGCATAAACTAAAAATAAAGGGACCATGGGCTTACAAGTATAAAATATATTTTCTGAATGGTTTTCTTTATTACCAAGTTTAAGTTGTGCTGATAACCAGTTTAGTTTAGGGTAATTAGGCATGATTGCTGGCAATTCACATGGAGAATTTCACTACTTCCCAGTTGACTTTCTGGAGTACTCTGTGATTAGAACCAGGAGATTATATTCCATTCCTTCAATCAGAAGAAGAGAAGAGCTACAAAGCATGGCAGGAACTGGTCCAAAATTAAGACTGAACCGTTTCTTAACCAGTTTGCACAGCGTTTACTTTATTAGTAAAATGTTTGGCTGCAGATTCCTCATGGAAAGCACCATGAGAAAGAAGACAGACCAGCTAACCCCCCCATGGCTCCTCCCCATGAACCATAATGCAAGCAACAAAGCAAATAACAATAACAAGGCTTCTATAGTTCTTAGAACCCAAGACATTGTACTGAGAGGCTTAAACACTATAATAAGATGTATACTGAACCGACCATTGCCTGCACAGACAGGAAATGTTGAGTCAATGAATATTTTATAAATATGCCATTAGATACTAGAGGCATTGCTGAGAAGCTATAGATAAAATGATACTTACGCATAGACTGCGAGCTAAGTTTGTGTTACTATTTAACCCTGTATAGTCTAATTATATGCACTACCTGAAATAACACCAAGTTTAATATATATATATATATATATATATATACACACTGCTCAAAAAAATAAAGGGAACACAAAAATAACACATCCTAGATCTGAGTTAATTAAATATTCTTCTGAAATACTTTGTTCTTTACATAGTTGAATGTGCTGACAAAATCACACAAAAATAAAAAAATGGAAATCAAATTTTTTAACCCATGGAGGTCTGGATTTGGAGTCACACTCAAAATTAAACTGGAAAAACACACTACAGGCTGATCCAACTTTGATGTAATGTCCTTAAAACAAGTCAAAATGAGGCTCCACGTGCCTGTATGACCTCCCTACAATGCCTGTGCATGCTCCTGATGAGGTGGCGGACGGTCTCCTGAGGGATCTCCTCCCAGACCTGGACTAAAGCATCTGCCAACTCCTAGACAGTCTGTGGTGCAACGTGACGTTGGTGGATAGAGCGAGACATGATGTCCCAGATGTGCTCAATTGGATTCAGGTCTGGGGAACAGGCGGGCCAGTCCATAGCATCAATGCCTTTGTCTTGCAGGAACTGCTGACACACTCCAGCCACATGAGGTCTAGCATTGTCTTGCATTAGGAAGATCCCAGAACCAACCGCACCAGCATATGGTCTCACAAGGGGTCTGAGGATCTCATCTCGGTACCTAATGGCAGTCAGGCTACCTCTGGCGAGCACATGGAGGGCTGTGCGGCCCTCCAAAGAAATGCCACCCCACACCATTACTGACCCAATGCCAAACCGGTCATGCTGGAGGATGTTGCAGGCAGCAGAACGTTCTCCACGGCGTTTCCAGACTGTCACGTCTGTCACATGTGCTCAGTGTGAACCTGCTTTCATCTGTGAAGAGCACAGGGCGCCAGTGGCGAATTTGCCAATCTTGGTGTTCTCTGGCAAATGCCAAACGTCCTGCACGGTGTTGGGCTGTAAGCACAACCCCTACCTGTGGACGTCGGGCCCTCATATCACCCCCATGGAGTCTGTTTCTGACTGTTTGAGCAGACACATGCACATTTGTGGCCTGCTGGAGGTCATTTTGCAGGGCTCTGGCAGTGCTCCTCCTGTTACTCCTTGCACAAAGGCGGAGGTAGCGGTCCTGCTGCTGGGTTGTTGCCCTCCTACGGCCTCCTCCACGTCTCCTGATGTACTGGCCTTTCTCCTGGTAGCGCCTCCATGCTCTGGACACTACGCTGACAGACACAGCAAACCTTCTTGCCACAGCTCGCATTGATGTGCCATCCTGGATAAGCTGCACTACCTGAGCCACTTGTGTGGGTTGTAGACTCCGTCTCATGCTACCACTAGAGTGAAAGCACCGCCAGCAAGCATAGGAACTGAGAAGGGCTCTGTGGTCACCACCTGCAGAACCACTCCTTTATTGGGGGTGTCTTGCTAATTGCCTATAATTTCCACCTGTTGTCTATGCCATTTGCAAAACAGCATGTGAAATTGATTGTCACTCAGTGTTGCTTCCTAAGTGGACAGTTTGATTTTACAGAAGTGTGATTGACTTGGAGTTACATTGTGTTGTTTAAGTGTTCCCTTTATTTTTTTGAGCAGTGTATATATATATATACACCAAAAAAAGCAAATGATGAGGCAGCACTCTGTTTCAGTGAAGGGTGTTAGACCCGTTTATTTCCCCAGTGTGTATATATATATATATATACATACACACACACACACACACACACACACACAGTATGTCTAACCTAATATAATCTAACCTAACATTTAAAAACTGAATGTAAACATAGGTGGAGGCCAATTAATGCACATCAACTATAGTGAATATATATGTATTTTTTTTTATTTGCTAAAAAACTCCATGCAAGGTGAGGCCAGTGGTGGATTGGCGATAGACCCTAAAGGGAATTTTCCCAGTGGGCTAATAGGGCCACCCTAGCCCTCCTCACAGATGCTGGTTTGGTACATACTACAGGGGGAACTATAGGGGTTAGAGGAAGTCCAGGCAGCATGCTGAAGGTACACCTCCCAAGTACCCTGCTCCATATACATATTAGAGACAATTGGAGGAGGAAGTTCCCAATCCACCCCTGGGTGAGGCTTTGTTCACATGGCAAAATCCATAGCAGAAAAAACAGTGACCAACTTAAAATTTCATGCAGTTTTTTCCTCTTATTTCATTAGGGAAGGGAGTGCAATGGAACTGTCAAGAATCACAAAAATGTAACTGTTTTTGTATTAATTACAAAGCTGCATGTATTTTTTCTCTATATGTCTCCATGTCAGCTTCATGTCAAGAAGTTTCTCACGATAATCATTTGGAATATAAGTATTCATTTTCCTATACCATTTAGAAAATGAAGTTGAATACATGTATACTTTAATCTATAGTTAGCCATAAACATTACACAGTAGATGTTGGGGGATCAGTCATGATGGATTTCAACATGGAGATCCATTGTTTAGGCAGGAGATAAACCACTGGTAGGGGAATATATCCCCCTCCCCATTAAATCATTCTGGACCCTATATATTTACAAAATGATTGCTTCTATGAGCAGAATGATGCAATGCCATTTTCAAGAACTTCATTTTAAAATGTACACACATTTTTATATCATATAGGTGCAGTACCCCACAAAGACTACTGCAAAGGGTTAATTACTGCTAACAGAGTTAATTCAACGTTATTGAGTAAAAGTTGTGATTTATGTACTTAATAGCAACGTTTAGGCAACCAACCAAATTGGCAGACTGTTTAGGTTACCAAGGTGATGGACTGGGTCTGCCCCGTGGTTAGTTAGAGAGGAGTCTAGTCTGAGCAGAACAAGGAAGAAGACCTTTGTGTGAAAGCTCCTGCTGTCCAGGCCCAAGTTTGGAGAACCTCTGTCTTGGAGAACCTCTGTGACATTTCAGCTACGACTCTACTACTAAAGTGTCCCTAAGAGAAGGAAATAAGAAAGCCCAGAACATAACAGGCTGTGCAAGCGTCAGTCAGTAAGGTATCGCTCCTTTATGGTATAAGAAATGTTTCTGATGTAGGTGCCTCCGACACTTTGAGACTGACTGGTCGTTCTTATTTAAAATCTGCACCCCTCCGCCTGGGAATTGCTGTAACTGTATGCCTGTGGCTCTGTTGAGAGACTGCAAGGTGTCTGTAGAGACATGGAGTACTACAATTACCATCATTTTTGCTGCCTACACGTTGTTATTGGGAGAAGTCTACATTGTGATATACTTTGGAACTGTGCCTTTTACTGTCGTATACACTAATCCCATCTTCAAATCAGTAAAGAAAGACTTTATTGCAACTGTGGCCTGGTCATTGACTCCATCATACATCAGTCAGCCCTCTGCATCCATGCTCCTGCCTTGCACCCTGCCAAACTGTTCACTGTCAAGGGCACTCTAACTACCACCGGGCAGGAGCCCCAATTCTCCCCAGAGGAAGAAAGAGTGCACCCTCCTGTAACTGCACAGCCCTGGGGAGGGCCAAAGTGGAAGTTTTCACCATGAGCTGTGAGTACAACCACCATCTTTAGAGCTACGATACCACTCCGATCCTCTATGCACTCCCCCACAGGTCGCTGTATATTTTTAAAAACCTGTATGCCGTCAAAACCTGAAAATCTAGGTCTGATGACAGTTAACCTCTGTGTCAAAGTTGTCTAACTCTACTGTCCCACAATAATTTATAATCCATGCACTTGTTGGGATCACAAAATCAGCATTACTAGCTTTCCGGTAAAAAAGATTTTTATGTGGCAAGCATCTTTCATCTCTTTACTTCCTGTACCACTTTGAGTATGAGTGTATGTGTATTTTATATATTACAAGTAAGATATCAATCCTATAGTTTAGATTTGGTTCTGAGAAAAAGTTGTTCCCTCACAGTTATTACCGCTAATCCTGTTGATAGACTGCTAAACACTGAAATGCTCAAAAAATAAATACCCCAGCACTGCTTGCTATTTTGTCTCATTTTACAATTTAGATGGAGAAATATATAAAGGAATCTCTGTATCCCAAAAAATCAGCTATGCCCCCCTCCTCTTCCTCACTGTGCTGTGTCTAGTTGTTAGAAAACTGGCTGCAGCAGGAACCTACCTTTGTGCCTTGTCTTCAGTAGGACAAAATTATTATTAAGCCACATCACTTAGCTAAGCCCCACACCCTCACACAGTGTCTTGCCAAAGACCACATTATAGTCATAAGGATCCAGCGGGAAAGTGGCAGTATGCGGATGCCGGATCTGGAGAACTCCAGCAGGCTGTTCTCTACCGAGGCTCTGCCACACATGTGAAACTGGCCTCAGTCAAAACTTGCTTCAGGTTTTAAAGGGGTTATCCCATGATTAATGTAAAAATCACACATCATATAGTACATAACAATACCTTTCAAACAAAGCTAGAACCAGCCCTGTACCTCACATGGATACAGAGATCTCCCCACTCATTGCTCTGCTAGATTTATATCAAGCTGGCAGCTCAAGAGGAGTGTCTTTTCTGCTGCAGCTAAGGGGACGTGTCTCAGCTCTACCTATCACAGCTCAGGAGGCAGTTGAAGGATGAAATTGAGCATGTGCGGCCTTCTCAGTGAGTCGGACAGAGAAATAAGAAAAATAACAAACAGCAGGTGGCACTATACAGATACATTTTATTGAATAACTCACTGGCTATACAACATTTTTGATTACATGCAATAAAAAAAAAAAGTATTCAGAACCAGGTGCTGGTTTAAAAACTGTAGAATATTTTTTTGTGGGACAGTCCCCTTAATACTTTCTGTCTTTTTATTTTCCGTGAACTGTATAAAATAAAACGACATGTGTGGCCATGTGGCCATAATACCCAAATACAGTATGTGTGTGTATAAATGTGTTCTTTCCTGAAGGGACAGAAAGGGTAGATGATCTTCATAAACACACATATGAACATGTGTATATATATATATATACAGTGAGGAACAGAAGTATTTGAACACCCTGCGATTTTGCAAGTTCTCCCACACAAACCTGACATCTAGAGGAGATCTGTGTGGAGGAGTGGGCCAAAATCCCTGTTGCAGTGTGTGCAAACCTGGTCAAGAACTACAGGAAACGTTTGACCTCTGTAATTGCAAACAAAGGATTCTGTACCAAATATTAACACTGATTTTCTCAGGTGTTCAAATACTTATGTTCAGCAGTGCAAGAATTTTTTTATTTTTTATTCTGTCTCTCAGAGAGGGAATGCACCTACAATATGAATTTCAGACCCCTCCATTTCTAAGTGGGAGAACTTGCAAATACTTCTGTTCCTCACTGTATATATATATATATATATATATATATATATATATATATACACACATGTTCATATGTGTGTTTGTGAAGATCATGTACCCTTTCTAGCCCTGCAGGAAAGAACATATTTCTCTATATGCACCCGCCATATCATATAAAACTCTTTAATGGTGCGGCACCCACGCAATCATTCAGTCTAATTGTGCAGTCAGGCTGTAAACGCTTCACTCTCTGTGATGTCTCACTCTGCTGGCAGAGAATGCTGTTAAACCGTCCTCGCTGACATCTAATGTTGCAGGTTTTAAAAAATATTGTATAAAGACTGAGATTTATTTCCTGCGATGTTTCATTAATGGTTGTGGCAGGCAGCTGGCCTGAGGTTTGACACCCAATAAAATCCATGTCAGGAATATTAAAGATAGTGCAAAAGATAACTATGAATTTACATTCAAACGGGGCTTTGACAAAGCCATTGCAACAAGCACCTAATCAGGTCTCGAGACCTCGCCTGCCCTCTCTTTAAACCTGCGAGCTTGAAAAGAAGCTTTAAATTGGAGATTATTACACATTAAACCCTCAACATGGCTCGGATCGAAAGTGGATCGATATCTTGCCGAGCACAATAAATCAGCCTTCTGCTCTGCGGTTTCTGTTTGCTGAACATATTTAAATTTTCTTGTAACAAATTAATTCCAACATTTTCTCTTGATTGAATTAGGGCAAGTGTTGGAGCTGTCACAAGTATTTCGCTGCTTCAGGGAGACAAATTGCTCGTCTGGACATGGGTAACAAGCCAAAGTGTTGAGTCCCTGATAATCTTTCCACTAATTCTCCATTACAGCAAAATGAAGCCATAAATCACCATGACAGCTGATCGATGTAAACATTGTTTCCGTCATGATTGCCAGGGTTCCCTGTGGAGTTACTGTCCGCTTACAATTCGCTGAAATTACTCCCTGTACAGCCTCCCAGGAAACTAGTGAAGCAATGGAACCAAAGTCACTCGTGTCTGAAAAGTAACCATATCATTTCAGGGGATAGCTGGATTACAAGGCACACAATATTCATCAGGATTTCTTATTTCTCCAACCATCTGGATAATCTTTTAAAGCTGAGAAGTATTTCCACTGCAATCTTTCTGGTGCAAAAGTAAAATGACAGTTTAAACCCACGTTGTAAAAAAATAATAAATGGCGATACGTTAGAATGTCAACCCCGAGCACTGTCATTTCCCTTTAACTAACTAGTGGCAACTTGGATGAAATTACTTGACCCTTTATCGAGTTCCACTAATGTGTTCTAAAAAAGAAATTAAACCACCCCATGGCTGTGCCCTATGGCTGATTCCTGTGCGCATTTAATTCAAGAAAGAGATGTATTAAACAGTCCTGCAAGAACTAATTCATATACAGATCTTGTTGTGCGGGTAATCTGTCTGCATAATGCAGCAGCTCTTCAGGCCTCATCTAAAACATTTGAGTTTTCTAAGTGAAACAATTTGACATTTCCAGGTGGTGTTGAATACAAGAAATTAGGAACCGAGGAGATGACAGGACCCAGACAGGATTTGAAAAATGACAAGTAATATCTTCAGAGTCACCTTTCAGTGCATGAGTTATAAAGTTTTTTTTTCACCCCAGTGAAGAAATAAAATGGTGCACCATTGCAGGCTAAATATGGATATGAGAAAAAAAAAAAGTCTAGCATGTGCAACACACACTAGTTTGTCTAGAAGTCTAAAATTATGGGTGTATCGTCAGTAATATGCAGAATAAATGCATATTATATATATATATATATATATATATATATATACACACACAGTTGAAAGAATAAGTATGTGAACCCTTTGGAATGATATGGATTTCTGCACAAATTGATCCTAAAATGTGATCTGATCTTCATCTAAGTCACAACAATAGACAATATGCTTAAATCACAATCTGCTTAAACTAATAACACACAAAGAATTAAATGTTACCATGTTTTTATTGAACACACCATGTAAACATTCACAGTGCAGGTGGAAAAAGTATGTGAACCCCTAGACTAATGACATCTCCAAGAGCTAATTGGAGTGAGGTGTCAGCCAACTGGAGTCCAATCAATGAGATGAGATTGGAGGTGTTGGTTACAGCTGCCCTGACCTATAAAAAAAACACACACCAGTTCTGGGTTTGCTTTTCACAAGAAGCATTGCCTGATGTAAATGATGCCTCGCACAAAAGAGCTCTCAGAAGACCTACGATTAAGAATTGTTGACTTGCATAAAGCTGGAAAGGGTTATAAAAGTATCTCCAAAAGCCTTGCTGTTCATCAGTCCACGGTAAGACAAATTGTCTATAAATGGAGAAAGTTCAGCACTGCTGCTACTCTCCCTAGGAGTGGCCATCCTGCAAAGATGACTGCAAGAGCACAGTGCAGACTGCTCAATGAGGTGAAGAAGAATCCTAGAGTGTCAGCTAAAGACTTACAAAGGTTTCTGGCATATGCTAACATCCCTGTTAGCGAATCTACGATACGTAAAACACTAAACAAGAATGCATTTCATGGGAGGATACCACAGAGGGAGCCACTGCTGTGCAAAAAAAACATTGCTGCACATTTACAGTTTGCACAAGAGCACCTGGATGTTCCACAGCAGTACTGGCAAAATATTCTGTGGACAGATGAAACCAAAGTTGAGTTGTTTGGAAGAAACACACAACTCTATGTGTGGAGAAAAAGATGCACAGCACACTAACATCAAAACCTCATCCCAAATGTGAAGTATGGTGGGGGGGGGCATCATGATTTGGGGCTGCTTTGCTGCGTCAGGGCCTGTACAGATTGCTATCATCGAAGGAAAAATGAATTCCCAAGTTTATCAAGACATTTTGAAGGAGAACTTAAGGCCATCTGTCCACCAGCTGAAGCTCAACAGAAGATGGGTGTTGCCACAGGACAACGACCCAAAGCATAGAAGTAAATCAACAACAGAATGGCTTAAACAGAAGAAAATACGCCTTCTGGAGTGGCCCAGTCAGAGTCCTGACCTCAACCCGATTGAGATGCTGTGGCATGACCTCAAGAAAATGATTCACACCAGAAATCCCAAGAATTTTGCTGAACTGAAACAGTTCTGTAAAGAGGAATGGTGAAGAATTACTCCTGACCGTTGTGCACGTCTGATCTGCAACTACAGGAAACGTTTGATTGAAGTTATTGCTGCCAAAGGAGGTTCCACCAGTTATTAAATCGAAGGGTTCACATACTTTTTCCACCTGCACTGTGAATGTTTACATGGTGTGTTTAATAAAAACATGGTAACATTTAATTCTTTGTGTGTTATTAGTTTAAGCAGACTGTGATTGTCTATTGTTGTGACTAAGATGAAGATCAGATCACATTTTATGACCAATTTGTGCAGAAATCCATATCATTCCAAAGGGTTCACATACTTTTTCTTGCAACTATATATATATATATATATATATATATATACACATACATACACACACACACACACACAGTATTTTCTGCCCTATAAGACACACCAGCCTATAAGACGCAGGTTTTAGAGGAGGACAATAAGAAAAAAAATATTTTTCATTAGACCTCTGGTCAGATCACCAGTCAGACCCCCAATGTTAATCAGACCTCAGCTGACAGCCCCAATCAGACCCCCAATGTTAATAAGACCCAATAAGACCTTAGCTCAGACCCCCAATCAGACCTCAGCTCAGACCCCAATGTGAATGACCCCCAATCAGACCTCAGATAAGATCTCCATGCCTCTCATCAGCCCCCATATGCCTCTCATCAGCCCCCCATATGCCTCTCACCAGCCCTCATTGCCTCTTATCAGCCCCCAGCAGCCTCATATCAACCCCCTTCAGAGCCCTCACCGCTTCCTGGTCCTCCAGTACTAAAGAGCACTTCCATAATGGTATTAGTATTCGCCACATAAGACACAGGGGCATTTTCCCCCACTTTTGGGGTGGAAAAATGTATTTTATGGGATGAAAAATACGGTAAATCACCCCATGTATATGGCTAAATCAGACCCATGTATACAACTACAACATATTTTTCAGACCATAAGACGCACCCTGGGTTTAAGCAAAAAAAAAAAAAAATACTAATAATTTCTACTTACTAAATTCTCCCTGGTGGTTTAATGAAGTGGAGGCACCAAGGTCATTATCTTTGGAGTGTAGAGGGGGTTAATAGTTTTGGTCAGCTCCAGTTAACCTTATTGTTTCATCTGCTGACCATTGAAACTAACAGCTATGGTGCATGTGGTCACCTCATTAAATGTATCCAAGTAAGGGCTCATGTACACAACGGTATTTTGCATCTGTGTCCGATCCACATTGTTTGCAGATTGCACATGGACAGACTAAGAATTGTTTAGGCTCCTCTCCTGCCTACACTGATCACACAAATTGGTGTCCGATAGGGAGAGGGAGAAGTGTGCAGAGGCAAGTGTGTGAGATCATTGGTCCAGCAGAGCTCTGCTGGATCATTTAAGGAAGAAATCAAGGGGGCTAGGACTGCTTGACCACCCTGGCTGCAGACTATAAGATGCGGGCACTTTTTAGTAAGATTTTTTCTTGCGAAAAAGTAGTTCTTACAGTCCAAAAAAACATGATTATATGCAGCTCTGATTTTCAATACAGTGAAAAAAGTAAGCCAACATATTCCACTTGAACATATGCCTAAAAGATTCCCTTGTTGGACCATAACAGGCCCATCATAGACTATGGATACCTTAGTCAAATATTCTGGGTGCCCGGAAGAGGAGAGGAGAGTTGAGTGTTTTTTTCTGTTTGGTCTGAGGTCTGCAATTTGGGGACAGATGGGTGGGATGGGAGTTATAAGGGGTACTGGCTCCGCATGATTTAGGAATCTGACCTAGGGTTTGTATGAAATTGGGACCTGATCTGGAGTCTGTGTTAATTTAGGGACTGTATAAATTTGGAGACTGACCTGAAGTCTGTACTAAGTTTGGGGTCTGTATAAATTTGGTGTTTGATCAGGGGGTCTTTATGAATTTGGGGGCTTATCTGGGCTCTGTTTTAATTTTGGGGCTGATCTGGGATCTGTTTTAATTTTGGGGTCTGTATAAATTTGTATGAATTGGGAGGGGGGCTAATCTAACATGAATTTGAGGTTGATCTGGGGTCTGTATTAATTTTTTGTGTATGGCCTGCAGGTCTGTATTAATTTTGGGGTCTAGTCTGGGATTCTGTATTCATTTTGGTATCAGTCTGGAGGTCTGTATTAATTTGGGGGTCTGTCTGGTGGTTTGGTCTCGGACTCTGTGTACGTTTTGATGTTGTCTCATCTCTTGACATATCTCATGTCACTCTACTCAGCTTCTTCTGTCCTATATCATGCTGCCTGCAGCTCAGACACCATGTTAAAAGTGACAGATTCCTTTTAATTGTGCTTCTTTAATGCACTGGGACAGTTTTTCCACATTTTTCCAAAACAGTTTATTGTACAGTGATTCCCAATGATTTTTTTCACTCTCGCAAGCTGTGTGCAGACACTGAACTAGACGTCACACAAGATCATGCTGTGCTTCTGAATTGCTGTGAGGCTGTCTGCTATGAATGGATCACATCAGAGAAATTCTGTAGACTCTGTCTAGGGTGACCCCCATTGGAGCATACCTCTCAGTTAGCATGAGGGACACCAAATTGGATCTGGGCCATATCCACGGAACATAGATAGGTAAAAAGAGCAAAAAACAAAAGTGTTATACTCAGGTGGGCAGTGGGAATAAGGGTAGGTAAGCAATTTTTAAAACTCATTACGGGACCTCTTTAAGACTTAAGGCGCATTCACACTTACCTGAGGAGCAGCACATTGGCAGGAAGGAAGCGTTCCTTCCCAAAAGTCGGCCACTTGTTAAGTAGAGGTGAAGGGTTGCAGTTACATGCAGCAATCACCTCCACAGTATGACGATGAGCGATTGCTAATGCTATTGCTCGTCCCTATACAAAATCATTGCTGCTGGGCAGCAGAGTTCTGTTTAGACAGCACAATCTGCTGCCCAGGAACGATGATTGAGGTGTCCACACCTCCGACCATTTCACAAGCATTTCGCTCATTCATCGGGTGATCTGTGGCACCTTTAACCGCCTCACGTCCGCCCATAGGATATAAACGTCCTATGGGTGGACGTCTATTTCTGACAGCACGTTTTAAAACGTCCTGTCAGAAATAGCAGCTGCACGCTAATCGTGCAGCTGCTGATCGGGTTGCCCGCTGTCAGTGACAGCAGGGCAACCCTAAGACAAGGCAGGGACAGTGCCCAGGTGTCCCTGCCTTCACGATCGCTGCAGACACAGCGCTCACCGAGCGCTGTGTCTGCAGAGCAGGAAGCGCTGTGCGCTTCCTGTTCCGGCCCGGCGGTCATGTGACCGCCGTGACCGGAGAGTGCAGGAGCTGTGTGAGGTCTCTCAGAGACCTCGATCAGCCCTGCTGTGAGGCTGTACAGCGCTGGATTGCTGCTGTACAGCCTCTCTAGGGGTGCATTTGTCCTGTAACTGGGGCTACTATGTCAGCCCCAGTTACAGGAGAAATCAACAGTGTAAAAAAAAAAAAAAAAGTGAAGTAAATGTCCCCCAGAGGTCTTGTATGACCTTATGGGGGACGAAAAGTGTAAAATAAAATAAAAATAAAATAAAGGGTTGAAAAAATAAAATAAAAAAAAGTTTCACATGTAAAAAAAAAAAAAACCCAAGTAAGGAATAAAAAAAAAATTAAAAATAGAAAAAATAAAATAAAATAGACATATTTAGTATTGCCGCGTCCGTAAAAACCAGCTCTATAAAAATATCACATGACCTAACCCCTCGGGTGAACACCGTAAAAAATAAATAAAAAAAACTGTGTCAAAACAAGCAATTTTTGTCACCTTGCATCACAAAAGGTGCAACACCAAGTGATCAAAAACGCGTATGTCTCACAAAATGGTACCAATAAAACTGTCACCTCATCCCGCAAAAAATGAGCCCCTACATAAGAAAATCTCTCAAAAAATAAAAAAACTATAGCTCTTAGAACATGGAGACACTAAAACATCATTTTTTTGGTTTCAAAAATGCTATTATTGTGTTAAAGAGAAACAAATAAAAAAAAGTATACATATTAGGTATTGCCGCGTCCGTAAAAACCAGCTCTATAAAAATATCACATGACCTAACCCCTCGGGTGAACACCGTAAAAAAAAATAAAAAAAAACTGTGTCAAAACAAGCAATTTTTGTCACCTTGCATCACAAAAGGTGCAACACCAAGTGATCAAAAACGCGTATGTCCCACAAAATGGTACCAATAAAACCGTCACCTCATCCCGCAAAAAATGAGCCCCTACATAAGAAAATCTCTTAAAAAAATAAAAAAACTATAGCTCTCAGAACATGGACACATTAAAACATAATTTTTTGGTTTCAAAAATGCTATTATTGTGTAAAACTTTAATAAATGAGAAAAAGTATACATATTAGGTATCGCCACGTCCGTAACAATCTGCTATATAAAAATGTCACTTGACTGAACCCCTCAGGTGAACGCTGTAAAAATAAATAAATAGAAACTGTGCTAAAACAACCAATTTTTTGGTCACCTTGCCCCATAAAGTGTTATAATGAATGATCAAAAAAGCATATGTACCCAAAAATAGTACTAATAAAACTGGCACCTTATCCCCTAGTTTCCAAAATGGGGTCACTTCTTGGGAGTTTCTACTGTAAGGGTGCATCAGGGGGCTTCAAATGAGACATGGCATCTAAAAACCATGTGGAGTTCCTTTCCTTCTGCGCCCTGCCGTGTGCCCATACAGCAGTTTATGACCACATGTGGGGTGTTTCTGTAAACCGCAGAATCTGGGTAATAAATATTGAGTTTTGTTTGGCTGTTAACCATCGATGTGTTAAGGAAAAAAATTGATTAAAATGGAAAATCTGCCAAAAAAGTGAAATTTAAAAATTCGATCTCCATTTTCCTTTAATTCTTGTGGAACGCCTAAAGGGTTAACAAAGTTTGTAAAATCGGTTTTGAATACCTTGAGGGGTGTAGTTTCTACAATGGGGTCATTTATGGGGGTATCCACTATGTAGGCCCCACAAAGTGACTTCAGACCTGAACTGGTCCTTATAAAGTGGGTTTTGGCAATTTTCTTAAAAATTTGAAGAATTGCTTCTAAACTTCTAAGCCTTCTAACGTCCTAAAAAAATAAAATTACATTTCCAAAATGATGCCAACATAAAGTAGACATATGGGGAATGTTAAATAATAAATATTTTATGAGGTATCACTTTCTGTTTTAAAAGCAGAGAAATTGAAATTTAGAAAATTGCGAATTTTTCAAATTTTTGGGTAAATTTGGGATTTTTTCATAAATAAAGGTGAAATATTTTGACTCAAATTTATGACTATCATGAAGTACAATGTGTCACGAGAAAACAATCTCTGAATGACTTGGATAAATAAAGGCGTTCCAAAGTTATTACCACATAAAGTGAGATATGTCAGTTTTGCAAAATTTGGCCTGGTCAGGAAGGGGGCAAACAGGCAGATTATTGGGAATGAGCGTTTGTAGGAACTTTGTCCCAGATAATTGGCCCAAATACTTGCCCATGTAAATCTACCTTAAAGGGTTTCTACCACCACATTTTCACCTATTTAGCTGTCAGACACTAGCGATCTGCTAGTGTCTTCTGTACCTAACCTTGCTATTGTAATCCCTTTCTGTGCAGCGGTTACCCTAAAAAACGTAGTTTTATTGGTATGCTAATGAGCCTCTAGGTGCTATGGGGGCGTCTTTTCAGCACCTAGAGGCTCCGTCCACTCACCATTTCTGCCACCCAGCGCGCTCCAGCCCGCCCCTCTCCTCTAGATTGACAGACTACTTCTGTGCATCTCGGCCGAATTCTCGCGCCTGCGCCGTGTGCTTCTGTATTCAGCGCAGGCGCAGTGACTGTCTCCCTGCGCCGGCATCTTCACTGCGCCTGCGCCGATTATGGCGCAGGGAGCAGTCCAAAAGTCACTGCGCCTGCGCCGAATACAGAAGTACACGGCGCAGGCGCGAGTGGGCTGTCAATCTAGAGGAGAGGGGCGGGCTGGAGCGCGCTGGGCGGCGGAAATAGTGAGTGGACGGAGCCTCTAGGTGCTGAAAAGACGCCCCCATAGCACCTAGAGGCTCATTAGCATACCAATAAAACTACGTTTTTTAGGGTAACCGCTGCACAGAAAGGGATTACAATAGCAAGGTTAGGTACAGCAGACACTAGCAGATTGCTAGTGTCTGACAGCTAAATAGGTGAAAATGTGGTGGTAGAAACCCTTTAAGGCTCTACGACAGCTTTTGAACATGTAACGTTCACATTAAAATCTCATTGTGTGATCTCAGTATCTGTATATGGGGCAAAAAGTTGTGAGACAACTGCAAGAGAAAAAACAAGGTCACAGAATTGTGCAATTTTACCAAAAGGCTTAAATGGTTTAATTAATAGATATACATTTATGTCAGATATGTATATACCCAAATCAGTATCATAACTTACAGTGTGTGAAATGCATAATGAGCTTCCTATATAAAAATGCATATCTGTAATTAATTCAAAACATAAATAACAGAAATGCACAGTATGTCGAGACACCTGAGATGAAAAAGAAATGTAGAAAAGAAAATGTGATCTACAATATTCAAATATGTATAAAACACACGGCTTTGTACAACACTGATCCAAAACACGTTTTACTTATGCCTGTCTTCCTATGATTATATGTCACTTTCAGGTTGGTCACAAGAGGAGAGGACTTTTATCAATGACTCTGCACTTGTATATTTTCATCCAGTCATATCAACTAAACTCATTGGTTGTGCTGCTAACTAGTGATGAGCGGCAGGGGCTATATTCGAATTCGCGATAGTTCACGAATATTTGGGCGAATATTCGCCATATATTCGCAAATTAGAGATTATTTTTTTGATTGTGAAAAATCGGCGATGTAAGATTTGCGTAATGCTCACGAAATACAGGCGTGGATCACTTTTGCTACATTTTCCAAGCTGCTAGAAGTTTCTTGAGACTGGAGAAAATGGTTGGCATAGCAGAACATTAAAAATGGCTTTATATGCAGTTAGAGTGCTCCAATATATTCGTGATTGCGCTGATCGGCACTAATGATGCGAATATTTTGGCGCAATACATGAAACTTCATTTTAGCAGATCTGCATGTATGTATGGACAGCAGAACCTATCAGCTACACTATATCAGGATGTAACCTACACTGACTATCTCCCACTAACTATCTGTACTATATATATAAGCTATCTAACTAACTAACTGTCTAATGTAATGACACAGCAAAGCACAGAGCACAGCAATGACACTACCCTCTCTCTCTCAGAACTGCAAAAAACTACAGAAAATGGCTGCTGGGGAGGTTCTTATATAGTAAGGGGTAGGCAACTTTCCTATTGGTTGCTAGGGATGTTGCTAATCTCAGACATTGCAGCCTTCTCATTGGCCCACAAGCAAGAAGGGAGGTTACTGATGGAAAAAAAATCTACAATATTCGAAATTCCGAATATATAACTATATATTTAAAATATTCGCGAATTCTCGAAGTGCCGATATTCGTGATTAATATTCGCGATTCGAATATTCGCGCCCAACACTACTGCTAACCACCCCACAGTGACAATGGCTTCTATGAAATCCCTGGGGAGATGAGCATTGCCTCTGCTAAAGAAACCATGAAGAGACCTTAAAGGGATTCTGTCACCTCGTTTTCGGTTATAGATATGCGGACATGCACGGCTAGCTCGCCGCTAGCATGTCCGCAATATATCTGTCCTATAGGGCTGTGTGCTTTTAATTTCTTTAAAAAAGGATTTTATAGATATGTAAATTAGTCTTAAATGTGTCCAAGGGGCTTTAATAACCTTCCTGGAGCCCAGCCACGCCCGCCTGTGAAGGAGCCCAGCACTGCCTATGTCCTCCGAATCTCCTCCTTTCATCACCGATAGATTGCCGTAATCTGCGCAGTTCTTTCCCTTAGGCTGATGCCAGCACAGGGAAAGAACACTATACCGGCACTGCTCATGCGCGAGCTCGCGCATCGCAAGATTACGGCAATCTATCGGTGATGAAAGGAGGAGATTCGGAGGACATAGGCGGTGCTGGGCTCCTTCACAGGCGGGCGTGGCTGGGCACGGCTGGGCTCTAGGAAGGTTAGTAAAGCCCCTTGGACACATTTAAGACTAATTTACATATCTATAAAATCCTTGTTTAAAGAAATTAAAAGCACACAGCCCTATAGGACAGATATATTGCGGACATGCTAGCGGCGATCTAGCCGTGCATGTCCGCATCTCTATAGCCCAAAACCTGGTGACAGAATCCCTTTAAGACCTTGACTGGAGCTATCTCAAGCCTTTTAGCACTAAATCAAAGGCATGGAACACATGTACATTCTACCCAACATAATTCAATAAAGCGTGTCAAAACAGCTCAAGGGACAGAGGCAAATGTCCTCACTGGTACTTAGGTTGGATATTTTAAGGATACCTACTAAAATTAGGCCTCATGCACACGACCGTTCAGTTTTTTGCGGTCCGCAAACCTTGTTGCGGACCGGAACCGTGTTGCCTTCCGCGATTTGCGGAACGGAACGGGCACCGGCAATATAAATGCCTATTCTTGTCCGCAAAGCGCGGACAAGAATAGGACATGTTATATCTTTTTAGTGGGGCCACGGAACGGAGCCACGGATGCGGACAGCACACGGAAGTGAAGTGAATGGGTCCGCATCCGAGCTGCCAAAACGACGGCTCGGATGCGGACCCAAACAACGGTCGTGTGCATGAAGCCTTAAAGTAAGGAAAATGCCTCTTCAACAAAAATGAGAAAATATTTTTATATCTTACTTCTGTGCGGAACTCCATCCAACATCTGTTTTTTTAATAAAAAATGCAAAAACTGCAGAAAAAAAACTCAGAAATGCAAAAACAGCAGAAAAAATGTGTGGGAAAAACAAAACAGTCAACGAAAATAAAAATAAAATACTATGATGCTAATCAAAATGCTCAAGAATTCCAGCCAAAACACTGGGGTGTATGCTTTGCAACACATTAATTGGTTTACACAATTTTTGCAACTCGACTGAAAAGGGGTTGTAGCTTAGGCTAGTTTCACACTATCGCTTTTGTGTCTGGCAGGCTCTTCTTGAAGGGAACAGCCTGCCGGATCTCTCTGGGTTTTAGCATTGCCGGAAGCTATCATGTTGCCATTCGGCCCCATAAACTATGATGGGCACCAACAGACATCCGGCTGTGATGATGAGAATCGGCTGGACAAAAACTGATGCGCACAGCGGTTTTCGTCCAGCTGATTCTTGGCATACTTGCCGGGTTGCGGCCAGATCTCCACCGGTTCCCATTATAGTCAATGGGGTCAGCGATTAGCAGGTAGCATCCAGCAATTCTGGATGCAGACATCTCCGGCAGGCTGCTACCTGCCACAAGAGCCTGCCGGAGATGTCTTACGCTAGTGTGAAACTAGCCTTAGCAAAAAGATGGTGTGGATCAGCAGGGCATGGCTTATTTGGCTTCCGGATTTTGTTGTGGATTAGATGCGGGTGAAATCAACATCAAAAATCAAACAATTGACATGGTGCAGATTTCAAAATCTGCACAGTAGGTCAATTTCCGCATGGAAATAAAAGCAAAGTGTACATGAGATTTAGCTAATCTCATACACAATGCTGGTACTGTATTACTCTCTGAATTTTATGCACGAAAATCCACACAGAAAAAACACACGTAATCCGCAACATGTGCAGGTAGCCTACAGATGCCACAGCGTTATCAGCCAGCGCAATTTAAAACCATCCGTCTAAGTTTACACTGTCTTACTTTTAGACAGTATTAGTAAATGTGAGCCTATGTGTAAAACCCCAAAATACACTATATGCGGATAAAAATGTATTGTGTGATTTGAATCCAGTCAAGGTCTCCATGAACACATTACACCTGATAGAAATCAGAGGGAGTGTTCTTATCATTATAATTTGCCCGTAATGTAAAACAATATTAGCCTATAATTCAATAATTCTCATTAACATAACTTATGTTCGCATGTTCTATTAGGGCATACATCATAGAGGATGTCCGCTAGGGTGACCACTTGCATAACCCCAAAAAGGAGGACGTCATAGGCCACGCCTTTCCCCGTTAAGTGATGTCCACTAATCCCACTAAGCTACTCTTGCAGTAATGCTGCTGGCAATAGAAAAGAAAAGGGTGGAGAGACTACCATTCATACATCCACAACCACCTTACAACCACCTGTCTTACCATCCTGTCCTCCCAAGACCTTAAGGTGAGCTGCATGTGGCCCAGCTTGCTTCTCTTACCTTCAGTGATTCACTAGAGCGGCATCCCGCTCCATGACTGGTTGAGTGTGATGACGGAAGCTATTCATTCACCGCTGGATTGGCTCAGCAAAGAGTGAATAGCTTATGTCAGACCAGTAACAGACCAGTCAGCTCTACTGAATGACTGAGGGTGAGAGAAAGCCTATGGTGGTACGTGAAAAGTAAGTTGTTGCCGAGAACCAACATCACAATCATTGCAGACTGGGCCTGGAAAAGAGTCACGGCCACCTGAGAAGAGTCCTGGTTATTTATGAATTCTTGCTCACCTGCTGATGCCTGACTTCTTCCTAGTTTTCTCCCTTTCTCCCTAGGAGAGAACTGACAATCATCAGCAGATGGACTGGAGAGCAGATTATGAATAAACATGACTCTTCTCAGGTAGATTTTACTCTTTAAAAGGCCTGGGCTGGTTCTCAGCAACCACTTACTTTTAGCTAATGAGTGGCACACCGCTAAAATCAGCATTTCTGTGACTAATTTATGCTGCCTTCAGTGAGGTCAGCGAAAAGTTGATGACAGGTTCCCTTTAAGGGAGCGGTAGGTCCGACATGAGTCCCTCTACTCTATTCATTTCTACGGGAGTACTGGACATGTGCACTGCCTCTCCATTCAGCTCTATAGGACACGCGTAGATAATTGATCCGAACGAGTCGTTGACGTTCAACCAACAACCCTTTAGATGCACAGAATATCGTGTAAAGATTTGTGAGTGCGATCATGCAATAGATTGTTTGTCAGTCACTGTGGAATCATCTTTGCAGTAGAAGATACCTGTTCACACTTGTGGAATTCTGGATGACGAATGATGATGTCGGTGTCTACACCAAACGACAAACTAAACAATTAACACTTGTCGTTGGATTGTTCAATACGTTTAATGTACTCGATAATTGATTACTTTTTCTCGATTTTACTATTTTCTAAACAATTATCTACTTGTGTAAAGAGGCCTTCAGCCAAACACAGTGAGAAAGAGATGAATGGAGTGGCAGCGCACATGCCTGACCTGACACTCTATTTGTTTTAGGGGGCCCTGTGAGTTATGGGGCCCTCATTCTGGGCCCTCATACTTGTAATCAGTGGGGGTCCCAGCAGTAGGACTCCAACCTATCTAATAGTTATCCACTATCCTGTGGATAGGGGATAACTTGAAATAACCAAAATATCCCTATAAACTGAGTGCTGTGGACTCTTATAAACATTTACTGGGGTCGATGATGCATCCATCTAGCAGCAATACAGATACAGTAGGGTGGATTTAACGAAGATATAACAAACCATGCTGTATTTTTTATTGATTTTCTTTTACTAATACAATATTACAAAGCAGAACATAAGGGCAGAGCTGAAACATCTCCTTGAAGTAGGAGGAGGACACTGGGTCCATTGGGGAACATTTAGCTGGTATTTATTTGCCAAATTAATGTCAATTGATAAACAGACGTCGTGTCAGATAATCAACGGTAAATACCAAAGTCAATCTGCTTCCAATGCATTTATCAGTGTCCACCTCAGACTGGAGTGCAGACCATCGTCCCGTGCAATCAATAAGTAATCATTAATGAGGGGAATATCACAGCACAAGGTAATATCTGCCTTAAATAAATATCAATATACGTACAACAGTATAATCACTGCAAACCAGTAATTATTCTGCTACTACCCTCAAACGCTTGTATGCTTCATTCTGGGGCATCACTTCCCCTAAGGAAACATCTGCATATTTAGCATAATTGGAAGACAATTAATTAACACTCTTTTGTCACTGGTAATAACAAAAGCCACCCAATAAAATATCACTTTACACTTTATCATTCTGCCTCACAGTGGTAAAAACACCGAAATAAAGAAGTTTTAAAAAGCATTTTGGATCTGCTCTGATGTTCAGTCTGGTTTTGATTTCGAGAAAACAAATCTTCTAAGCGAAGTTAATCTGTGTTGTTTTCAAGATGTTTGAATGAATGGATCAACTAACATCCGCTTTATGTTAAAATAAAAGAAAGCATTTGCAGAAAAGAATGGAGCATAATGTAAAACCTTAATTCCCTGATTACTAGCTGTGTTAGCCGAAGCTTTTCAGTTTGTTTCGGAAACGCTAATATTTATTTGTAATTTTCGTGGGGCCATAACACATAGAGGAGTGATGTGTGAGGAGATAGATTTGATAGATACACAGCTCTCCCAGAAACGACACATTTTTTTTAATGCTTTCCTTATTGTTCTAAGGTTTTTTTTTCTTGCCTCTAAGGGGGTCAGCAATGTGGAAACATAAAGGCCAATTTAATTTGTGCTTCTGTGGCTGCCAAGTATTTTAATTCAGACAGCTGTGACTGAAGAGTTAATATTTTACTTGTCAAAATCCAAAAGAAGGCCAGTGAATCACTCTAATTCTCATTAAGAGGCTTTCCCCCAGTAGCACCCTAATTCAAAATAATGAAAGTTGAGACTGAGTACAATTCTAATACCAGTTGAGACCTATCTTTTAATATTTTTTCAGTGATGGATTAGGGATCGGGGAAATTCATCTCAGATCATACAACCTAATTTAATAAGGGATCATTCCTAGAGTATTGCATTTTATAATAATGTCATTTAATGTGTCGTCTTCCATTTTTACTGCCCCACATGTATGCTTACATGACGTTATCACGGGAATAAACCTTTGAAGAATAAGTATTGTTTTCACTTTGGACAACTGAACAGTAAGTTAAGACCAGTGATGATAGTGGTTTTCCCCTTGTATGAAAGACGTATTGACAAGCCTTACATGGTTAACCTCTCAGCACTGGGTGGATCTACACTTACTGAAGGCACATTACAGATATGTTGGTGGTGCATTCACAAATGGATGCTGCATGCAATAAATGGCCTGCTGTGCTTGTTTCCTTTATCTGTATTTGCATTGACAGGAATGACTGATGCCATACCTTATGAGTAGTAGACAGTATGAAGGCTGGACCTCTGTGTAAGGACAGTAACATTTGCTGCTGAGATACTAACATAGCAGGTGTTCACTACAAATTAACTTCTAACAAATCCAGAGGTAATATGAAGGTTTTCTCTCTACAGGAACACTGACATACGGGTGCCCCCCTATGATCTACTCTTGGACCACAGGACCATATCATAACAGTAGGTATTCTTGTTGCCCCCCTTGAATCTTACAATGTTATGCAAGGTAAGTGAGTTTGCCAATACTCTTTGCGACACAATGTGACTAAAGATACGACCATCGGTAAGACAAGGTTCATAATCAGTTGGAAGACTGAAAAAAGACTGCTATAATACAAAAATGGGAAATAATAAATTTACAGTTTGCTACAAAAAGTCAAAAATGTGATACAACTAACAACAATGCTGTATTATACACATTTTGAAATTCCTATGAAATCAATACTAGAAAGTCACAGTACAGAGTGTAAGGGATCGTCTCTTATTCGGGGGTCATTCTCACAATGATCTTCATCGACCACAGGGTTAGGGGCCAAACATTGCTTTTATTTGGCACCTCAGCAAAACCAAAACAAACAATACAAGTAAAACACCTGCCCGGCTGGGCTCTAACTAAACATGAGGACTCCATACCTCACTGAAAGCCCCGTTCACACACGGGAAGAACATGCGGCTTTTCCCAGCCAAACAATCCAGCACTTCCAGGCTGTAACAAAGTCCAGTACCTTTTGGGGGATTGTGGCCCAGAAGTCCTCCTGACCGCGGAGTCCCCCAAAGTTCAGGCTAACACCTAGCCCCGTGGCCCCTCAGCCAGCTTGGCTGAGCCCACCTGTACAGAGCCTTCCCAGGCCTCTGCTGCACACAGACTCTTCCTCCTCCTAACAGTCTGGACTGGGCTCTTATCCCAGACTGATTGTTCCACCTGGTGCGGCCTCTGACCTGCTGATTGACAGCGAAGAAATGGAAACTCCTGCCATATTTCTCCCCTAGCTGCCGTGAGGCCTGTCACTGCCTCACAAGAGATAATGCACATGGTGATGTCACAGTATAGGGATAACACACATGGTGATGTCACAGAATAGGGATAACACACATGGTGATGTCATAGCATAGGGATAACACACAGGGTGATGTCATAGCATAGGGATAACACACATGGTAATGTCACAGTATAGGGATAAAAGACATGGTGATGTCACAGTACATTGATAATTCACATGGTGATGTCACAGTATAGGGATGACACACATGGTGATGTCACAGTACATGGATAATGCACATGGTGATGTCACAGTATAGGGATAACACACACAGTGATATCACAGTACAGTGATAATGTGCATGGTGATGTCGTAGTACATAGATAATTCACATGGTAATGTCACAGTATTGAAATGACACACATGGTGATGTCATAGTACTTGAATAATGCACATGGTGATGTCACAGTATAAGGATTACACACACAGCAATGTCACAGTACATGGATAATTTTTCAGTGATGTTACATTACAATACACTCAATGATGTCACAATAGTGGGCAGTGGTGTAACTAGAGTGTTATGGGCCCCAGTGAAACTTGTATCGGGCACCCCCCCCCCCTCCATTTTTACAAAGAGGCGTCAGATTTTCTTTACACTAAGGGCTCTTTCACTCGAGCAGATGCTGTGCGGGTAATCCGCTGTGTGAAAGAGAGCCAAGCCCCGTTCCGGACAGCAGAGACACGGAGCTTTAACATGATTGATAATGCTCTTTGCCTCTCTGTGATCTTTTTACTACAAAATCACAGTGACATAAAGTTGTCACCGTGATTTTGTAGTAAAAAGATCACAGAGAGGCAAAGAGCATTATCAATCATGTTACTGCTCCGTGTCTCTGCTGTCCGGAATGGGGCTTGGCACTCTTTCACGCAGCGGATTCCACGCACAGGATCCGCTCGTGTTAAAGAGCCCTAAGCCCAATTCATGGCTACCCTCACCCAGTCCTAATAAAATCTGGTCCTACCTCATCCAGGGTGTCACTGGCATCGGCGTGATGTCCGCTGGATCCAGAACAAGGTCCCTGCAGTGATAGAGAAAAAAAGGATAATCACATAAGGAAGGGATGGTGACTGCCCCTGTGAAATCACCAGCAGGGGGCGCTGTGCTGGTCTTGTTAGACTGAGCCATGTCAATGTATAGCAGGGTAATCTAGGACATTTCCCCTAAGCGCTACCACACAGTACTAATGCCCACATTGTGGCCCCTCACAGTACTAATGCCCACGTTGTGGCCCCTCACAGTAATTTAGCCCACCTTGTGGTCCCTTCAAAATAGTTATGTTCTCCTTGTGGCCCTTCACAGCAGTTATGCCCAACTGTGGTCCTGTCACAGTAGTTATGCCTACTTTTGTGCCCCCTCACTGTAGTTATGCCCAGATATGTGCCTCCTAACTGTAGTTATGCCAGATTATGTGCCCCTAACAGTAGTTATAGCCAGATATGTGCCCCCTCACAGTAGTTATGCTAGATATGTGCCCCCCCACAGTGGTTATGCAAAGATATGTGCCCATCACAATGGTTATGCCAGATATGTGCCCCCTCACAGTGGTTATGGCCAGATATGTGCCCCCTCACAGTAGTTATGTCAGATATGTGCCCCCTCGCAGTATGCCAGATATGTGCCCCCTCACAGTAGCTATGCCAGATATGTGCCCCTCACAGTAGTTATGCCAGATATTTGCCCCTCACAATAGTTATGCCAGATATGTGTCCCGTCACAGTAGTTATGCCCAGATATGTGCCCCCTCACAATATGCCAGATATATGCCCCTCACAGTAGTTATGCCAGATATGTGTCCCGTCACAGTAGTTATGCCCACATATGTGCCCCCTCACAGTAGTTATTCCAGATTAGGCCGCCCCCTCAGTAAAGATGCCCACTTTTGTGCCCCCTTACTCTAGTTGTTGCCCACCTTTTGCCTCCCATCTGCAGCTTTATGGGGGAAAAAAAACACCTACTTACCCTCTTCGCTGATGACGAGCTCCCACACTCACATTGCGCTGCTGGCTGTGCTGGAGGCCGATTCCTGGGCTTTCAGCACTCCTCCCACAGCCAGCAGCGCAATGTGCAGCCAGCAGGGGGAGCGCCTGAGCTCGAAAGAACAGTGAAGCATGGAGTGGAGAGGTCGCCCTGCTTCACTGTGAAAATCGAACAGCCCGGCAATGACAAGAACTGCCAGGTGAGTACGCCCTTCCCCCCCCTTGCCTCTGCGCTCCCCCTGCCTCCTGCGCCCCCTCATGTTTGAAGAGCGCTCTGACGGGGCCCGGCATTCTCACTGTACTTCATGTCGGGCCTTGTCAGAGCGCTCCCATTACATGTGAGTGCAGCGGGCCCCCTCCCCCTGCCGGGCCCAGTCGCGTTGGCACCCTCACCCTCTGGGATAATGCACACAGCGTTAAAGGGGCTGTTCTATTTTTATGTGGACAAAGTGCTGTGAGGCTGGGCTGAAGCTGTCATATGTTGCTTTAGCTGCAGTAATGATGTGCCTTATAATGCACATCTGACCACTGTAGCCAATCACTGGCCTCAGCAGTGAGTGGCACAAGACCGCTGAGGTCAGTGTGGTACATGGCATGTCATCACAGCAGCCAAAACTAAAGTTGCTACTTGACCAGTAAACCACCAGCTTGTCTGTTACTCATGGCAGGATGCTATGCCCCTGTTTGGAACACTGTATAGTGGGTTACCTCAGTCCACATCACAGATTAGGCTACATTCACACTTGCGCTTTCCCTTTCCACTATTGAGATCCGTCATAGGATCTCAATAGCGGGGGAAAACGCTTCAATTTTGTCCCCATTTATTGTCAATGGGGAGAAAACTGAACTGAACAAAACGGAATGCACCAGAATGCATTCCGTTCCGTTTGGTTGCGTCCCCATCGCGGACAGCGTTTTTCTGTCCGCCATGTGGTGCGGAGCAAGACGGATCCGTCCTGATACACAATGTAAGTCAATGGTGGCGGATCCGTTTTCTCTGCCACAATAGAAAACTGATCCGTCCCCCATTGACTTTCAATAGAGTTCATGACGGATCCGTCTTGGCTATTTTAAAGATAATACAACCGGATCCGTTCATAACGGATGCAGGCGGTTGTATTTTCAGAACGGAAGCATTTTTGCTGATCCGTGACAGATCCAGCAAAATGTTGGTGTGAAAGTAGCCTTAATTTGCCTCTCTCAGCACAATGGGAACCAAAGTGTTCTGGTTCTGGCCAAGCTGCCAGTTCGGTTGATGTACTGCTCCAAATTAATTAATGTACGTGCACGGAGAGATCAAACTGAGACAACACACTGCTCGGAGTTAAAACAGTATCTCTGGTTTATTTTCTGAAAACAGCAGACAATACATAGGTTTTACGACAGGAAGAAGTGGGAGGGGGGGGGGTGAAAGATAGAGTATATCTTTTCTATTGGCTACGAACTCTATACTGTTCTGTAACCTTGACGGCCAGAGGAAATTCCTCCCCCCTCCCCCCTTGCTCGCGGGTGAAACCGTTACTTCTTCTTTCTTTGTAACTGCTTGCTTGAGCTGAACGGAAACCACAAAGAAACACATGATAAAACACAAAGTAAGATTCTAGTTTATAGGTGTTGGCTGAATGCCTGGCCGCCATCTTAGCTAAACATAGTCCTCAACAAGCAAGTATCCATTTTGTATCAATAGTCCATAACAGTCCCCCCTTGGAAACTTGATTGTAGACTTTCCCATCGCCTAGCAAATGCCCTGGCATACCATTCGTATCCTCTTCACCCGCAGTGGCGACAACCTACCCCTTATAGGTAGGCTCCCGGTTGCTCGGACTTGTGGTAATACCCTGGGATTCATCTCACCCTATCTCAGCCAGGCATCATTGTGAGGAGGGGGAGCTGTGTTGAACGATGTTTCCTTCTGTCCTTCCTCATCGTAGAGGAGCATAATAGGTCGTTCATCAGTTTTCTTCATTCTTTTTGAAAAGCGGGTCACACAAATAAGAACGAGCTTAATCACTACATATATCACCAATATTATTAGGGCTACCTGCAATATTACTTGGACAATTCCCATGAGCCAACCCCCAATACCTTTGAACCAGTTATTGGGGTTAAGGGAAGAGAAGGTATCAGACCACCATGTATCTTTATCAGCTTTATGTGCATCCAGCCATTTATCTCTTAAATCCGCCATCTTCTCTATATCCACCTTAACTTGCAAATTACCCTGCGGGTCTATGTAATGGCAACAAGAGGGTCCCACAATCTGGCACATACCTCCATCTTTAGCTGTAACATAATCTAGAACTAATGTGTGTTGGTTGGTGACGATGATTAACTGGTTTTGCACAATGTTTGAGGTATTCATAAGTCTCATCACCTCCCATATTTGGTCATCCAGGTAGTCTGTTGCTACTACCAGATGATCCCACATCTGCATTATCATGGGATATATGAAGATGGAACTAACAATTTTGTTGGTAATGCTCATCTCTACTACATGTGGCTTGCCATTTGGTCTGGGTGTGTTATCTTTGGCCCTACGATACAAGGTGTGTTTAGGTACTGCATTTATGTCAATTTCAGAGTGTGGTACTATAAAGGTAGCAGGAGTAAGCCTGGCGATGGTGCACAGTCCTGTGACATTCTCGGATAACCATTTGTATGCTTTGTGTCCACAAACTAAGTATATGTCGTCTGGAACTGCTACTGCTGTGCCATTGAATAATTGGGTAATTAGTTTGGCTAATTGTGTCCCTTTCGCCAACTCATATCCTTTTGACTGACTTTCGGTGTCGTTAGCTAATATACCTGTCTGGAGATCCTGTACAGTACGGTTGTTACAGGGCAGATCCTTTCCGTTCTCAGCATCTACACCAATACACTGCACGTGGCTGTCCGTTTTTGAATCATTGCAACCTGAGTGTATGTGTGGACTAAATGTCATACCTTTGGTTTGTACTTGGAGACAATAACAGTGTGTCCAGCTAGGAAAACATGTGACATTAGCCCAGTGTCCCTCTTGCCAAGGAGTAGAGCTATAATCTACCGAGGGTCCTGATCTGTTTATCATGAGCCATGGGGCATCTGCCCACCCTGCAACAGGTAAGGCTACTTCCCTGTCCTTGTTTGTACTGGATTTAACTTGGTGTATACTAGTGAGAAAGATGGTAGAATTAGACAGGTCAATCAGTCCAGAAAGGTCCAGGGGTATTGCAAAATAAGGCATACTGGTTGAACTCACGGGACTGTGGGTACAGATCCAACAATCTCTCAGAGTTTCTCCTTCAACCCCTGGACTAAAATTTGATGGTGCCGTATCAGTGAATTGTCCCATTCATCACCCAGTGGCGTGAATACTGCAGATATGCCCACTGTCAAAGTCATGATCAGTATGTGAATCCTCATGGCTTATGGTTCCTGGGACGGTGGGACAGCCTTCACTCTTTTACAATGTGAAGCGTGGATCCAGGTGGGTCTCCCTTCGAGTTTCACAGAGGTTGGGGTGGTCAGCAACACCTGGTAAGGTCCCTCTTATCGTGGTTCGAGGGTGCTTCTGACGTGTTTCTTGACCACCACCCACTCTCCAGGTTTGAGAGTGTGGCTTCCCTCCAGGGAGTTAGGATCTGGAATGGAAGAGAAAACTTGTGCATGTATATTAGACAATTGCTTGCTCAAGGCTATCACATATTTTGCAACAGATTCATAATGCATTTGTAACTGTTGTGGGAAATACTGTCCCATTATTGGCCCTGTTCCAAATAAGATCTCATATGGGGTTAGTTTGTGTGGGGGCCTTGGTGTATGCCTAACTGAAAAGAGGGTTCCTTGGCCGCTTGGTCAGCTAGGGCGTTTCCTCTGGCCTCAGGGGTGTCAGCTCGAGTATGGGCCTTTACTTTGATCACTGCCACTTGGTTGGGCAGGAGTACTGCTGCCATTAGGGCTGCTACTGCTGCAGCATTCTTAATCAGGGTTCCTGCAGCTGTGATGTAATCCCGGGCCTTCCATATTAGTCCAAAGTCATGAACCACTCCAAAGGCATATCTAGAATCTGTGTAGATATTGGCGGTAGAGTCTTTTGCCATGAGGCAGGCTTCAGTGAGGGCAATGAGTTCAGCTTCTTGTGCTGACTGGTCTGGGCGCAATTATCTTGCACACAGCACTTCATGTTCACTTGTGACTGCCATGCCTGTATGGAACTTCCCCTTGTCATCGGCGTACCTTGAGCCGTCCACAAAGAGAATCCAATGAGGGTTTGTCAGAGGAGTGTCTTGGACTGATGGTGGTGTCCCTACTTCAGCTTCCATCATTGTGATGCAATCATGTTCTTGTTCCTTGTAAAGAGAGTCGGTTGAGGCCCATAGTTCTTCTTCCTGAAGATCCTCTTCAGCATGTAGATCAATAAAATCTTCAGAATCTCCATTATACTCCCCCCTTGGAAGAGGAAGGAGTGCAGCAGGATTGAGGATGTGGCACCTCGGAATGGTGACATTATCTGGCAGAAGCAAACTACACTGAAGCCGGAGGTGGCGCTGTGCAGTGAGGTGTTTAGGTTGAGTCTGCTGGAGGATGGCAGAAATGTCATGGGGAGCCAGAATAGTGAGGGGATGACCCAGCACAACGTCAGATGTGATGTTTAGAAGAGAGCTGGCAGCATGGATAGCTCTGACACAGGAAGGGGCAGCTCTGGCTACCGGGTCAAGACACTTAGAATAGTAACCCAAGGGTCGATTGCGGCCACCATGAGTTTGAGTGAGGACTCCAGTGGCGTGACCTTGGCGTTCCATGACATACAGCCGGAAAGGAAGGTTGTAGTTGGGGATGCCAAGAGCAGGGGCAGATGCAATGGCGGCCTTCAATGACTGAAAAGCTTCTCCGGCCTCCATTGTCATATGGAAAGGAGTAGCAGCATTACGAGGTATACAGTCATATAAGGGCTGCATGAGGACAGAAGCATCAGATATCCAAGGCCTGCAGTAGGAGATGAGTCCCAGAAAGGTTTGCAGCTGATGAGGAGTGTCCGGGAGTTGGATGTCAGAGATAGCCTTCTTCCTCGCCTCAGTTAGGTGCTTGTGACCTTGAGAGATGCTATGACCTAGGAAGACAACTTTGGGGAGACACAGTTGTAGTTTGGCTTGTGAGACTCGACATCCAGCAGAGGCAAAAAACTGGAGAAGTGAGACAGATTTTGTCATGCAGATTTGGGGAGAGACCGCACAGAGGAGAAGGTCATCCACATACTGGAGGAGTTCCACATCCGGGTGATCTGCTTGCCAGGGTTGCAGAACAGAGGACATAGCCTTGCTGAAGCAGGAAGGGCTGTTTTGAGCCCCTTGAGGCATAACAGTCCAGGTGTACTGTTTGCCTGCATGTGTGAAAGCAAAAAGAAACTGACATTTCTCATGTAAGGGAACAGAAAATAATGCATTGGCCAGATCAATGACAGTGAAAGTAGTGGCAGTGGGTGGAATGCCAGCAAGGAGTGTGTGCGGATTGGGGACAATAGGTGTCTCAAGAACAGTAGCCTCATTGACAGCTCGGAGGTCCTGCACCATGCTGTACGTTGGAGGCTGTCCTTTCTCCCTTTTCTTCCGTACTGGGTAAAGGGGTGAGTTACAGGGAGAAGTAGTGATCTTGATTGCCCCATTCTGCAGGAGGGCCTGCACCTGGAGGGTAATAGCATCCTGTTGTGAGATAGAAAGCGGATATTGCGCTTTGTATGGCAGAACCTTGGGGTCCTTCAGGGTCACAGTGACCGGTGGGACATTGAGGCGTCCGATATCATGGGGTCCTTTGGTCCAGAGAGTATCGGGGATGAGGTGCAAAATGGTTTGCAGCGAATCCCCTTGTTCATATGAGTCAGCGTCCTGAAGTGTGGTTAATGCCATAAGGAGGCAAGTATCCTCCGGGTGTAGGGCTGTACCGAGGGTGACTGTTCCATCCTCTTTGAACTGTATGTTAGCCTGGATTTTCTGAAGAAAATCAGAGCCTAACAGATTGAAGGGGCATGTTTGGCTGACAACAAACTGCGACATGACTCCTGCAGGGAGGTGGAGTTGGGGGGTTTTAGTCCGGGAGAATCTAGGAGAAGTGACTGTGAGTGGCTTGGTCACGGAGTTATGCTGCACAACCCCCTCTAGTCCAGAACAAGGTAATTGAATGTCAGTGAGCCAAGAATGAGGTACGGCAGTCTCACATAATACACTGCGGGCTGCACCAGTGTCCACAAGAAATGAAAGTTCCTTCCCTGCAACCTCGAGAGTCACTCGAGGGGTGGGACCGGTAGGAGGGGTAGAGACTGTTATATATGGAATGTCCCCTCCCTGCACTGGTTTGCCAGCGTCCTATTGCGATGAAGGGGGCTGAGTGCCCCCCTGTCGCCATTGATTGGTTGGCCACAGATGTTTGCTACGGCAGTGCCGTTTTATGTGTCCGGGCTTGCCGCACCCATAACAGACATAAGGGGGTGGGTGTTCTCCACCATCTTCTCCTGACATTACGGCTATCACAGCAGCACGGGTTTTCTTTGTGTTACTCTCTAGACCCTTTGCAATCTGCTCCAACATATCTAGTGTCAAGGATTTCCACTCGGGGCGACAGGTCACAAGGGCTTTGTTTATCTCTGGTCGTAGACCATCGACAAACGAGCGGGCCAAGAGTCTGAGATGAACAGGCTCATTCTGACTAAAACCCATGTCTTTGTAATTTTGTTTAATCCTCTGAGCAAATTTCTCGACAGTTTCAACTTTTTCCTGTGTCATATCCTGTAATGTCGTGGATTGGTCTGCTAATCTTGCTTTTGCCCATTTCTGCAGTTGTTCTATAAAGAATTCTCCAGACTCATGATCCCAGGGGTCAAAGTTAGCACCTTTAAGTTCAGGGATGTGGATTTGATCCATTATCAGTGTGGAGTATTCACCTGTCTTGTTTTCCACTATACTTTGCAGGTCCGACCATGTGCACCCATAGGTTTGATGCACTTGGGACAGTTTCCTGAAAAAGGGCATGGGATGGGTCTCAGGGTCAGGCAGTAAATTCACTATGGTGAATAACTGTTGTGGGGTGAAAGACACATATTTTGGTGGTCCCTGTGGCCAGTTAAGTGCTAGGGCTTCTTTCAGTGTCTCAAGGTTTCCCTGCTCAATTTTCTGTAAGTTCTTTTGTAACTCTGTAATCTGACCCTGCAGTATTTGATCTTGTGAACGTCGTGATGGGCGCACGACCATGGGCACAGTCCACTGTGGTGCCAGGGATAAAGTTGGCGGATCACCGTAGTCTGTCGGGGTACCCCGCGAAGGAGTCTGCATATTACCCGGTGCATTTTGTATGCCCATTGTGGATTCTGCAGCACCGTCTGCATCCCCCTGTTCTGCTTCATCAGGTTGCCCCCCTACCATTATAGGAGTAAGGGTGGCAGGTGAGTGGGGTAGCATGAATGTACCGTCCGGGTTAACCATGGGGTACAAGGTAGTAGGAAGGGGCAAGGGTGACATAGGAGTGACGGGGGGGTCTGGACCGAATGATATTAAAGGTCCGTTCATGGGCGTTGCCTGGGGACAAGATGGCGCTGTAGCTAACACGGGAAGTGATGGGACGTGCTGGGGAGTAGTTACCAAGGTGTGGTTTTGTGGGTGGGGAACCCCACAGGGAAAGCACGTATCACGGGAGGAGGGATTCTGTTGACCACATGTTTTGCAGGTCCACCCACCTGCTTTCTTCCCGGCGCCATTATAGGGTGGTGGCAAGTCATGTATCAATGCAACACCAGGCTTACAGAAATATCTCTGTCTTTTCTCATCAAAATTTAGTTCCCCCCCGGTCTGTTCAAATTCTTTACTGCAGTCCAACCACACATGGACCATGTCTGTCAATTTATCATCTTCTAACTTCCCCCTCTTCTCGTTTAACAACACTTGCCAGGTGGCACTACATAGGATGCCTCCTTTACAGACACTATAACTCTTCTCCAACTTAGTTAATCCTTTTATGAAACGTTTGCCTCTCCTGTCCGCCACGTACTGTTCAGGTGAACAGTAGCCCTTCGGGACACTTTCCTCATTTCCCATTATCTCTCGTACCTACTGAAGCCGCCTAAAGACCTCTGTATAGAGTAATCACTGGACGTGAAGACCTTTGAGTCCCGGTCAGCACACTCTGGGCTACCGCGAACCGCTCTCCCCCCTTCTCTGATCGTCCCCTTTATGGAGATTCGAGTCAGACACCGGGCTGAACTCCGATACAGGCACACAGGAGAACTCCGTGTCTCAGTCAGTGATACTTGTCAACAGGGTCTTCACAACTTATAGGCACAACACAGTACATCAAGACTTTAAAAACATATGGGGTTCTTACTTTCATGCCCTCGAGGACGTCCCAGACTGCTTCCGCACCCCTCCCTCAGACGAACACCAAGAGGCTACACCAGGGGACACTTTATGGGCAAGATGACTCAATTTTCTTACCTCATATCACGGGTTGCGATCCCGGTGTCCGTTAGTGCGCCTCTCCTCGTCTGGTCTCTGGGGGTACGGGAACAGAGGGTCCAATCCTCGAGCCCCACGATTGGGCGCCAAAATTGTTCTGGTTCTGGCCAAGCTGCCAGTTCGGTTGATGTACTGCTCCAAATTAATTAATGTACGTGCACGGAGAGATCAAACTGAGACAACACACTGCTCAGAGTTAAAACAGTATCTCTGGTTTATTTTCTGAAAACAGCAGACAATACATAGGTTTTACGACAGGAAGAAGTGGGAGGGGGGGGTGAAAGATAGAGTATATATTTTCTATTGGCTACGAACTCTATACTTTTCTGTAACCTTGACGGCCAGAGGAAATTCCTCCCCCCTCCCCCCTTGCTCGTGGGTGAAACCGTTACTTCTTCTTTCTTTGTAACTGATTGCTTGAGCTGAATGGAAACCACAAAGAAACACATGATAAAACACAAAGTAAGATTCTAGTTTATAGGTGTTGGCTGAATGCCTGGCCGCCATCTTAGCTAAACATAGTCCTCAACAAGCAAGTATCCATTTTGTATCAATAGTCCATAACAAAAGTACCCACAAAACAGCCACACAAACTACATGCACATGTTGGCATGCATAGTTTCCTAAATTTGCAGGTACTGTCCCTAATTTTCCAGAAAATCTCTTCAAATTCAGGCTGACCTGGGAGGGACTTTTGTAAGTCCCACCATAAATATGCATTCCCACATGGTTTGGGGGCATTCCCAGGGCAGGGTCTATTTGCCCCTAATTTACCAACTGCAATTGTATGATTTAAACCCTTCACCCCAAAACTGCAAGTCCAACCACTGAGTCTCACTGCATTTACAAGAGACTTGGAAACTATGAGATAGATTAAGGGTACATTCACATGACGAGGATACACAAAAAATACAGATGACGTCCGTGTAACGTCCATGTTGCAGCCTTTTTTTTTAACCCATTATAACAATGCCTATTCTTTCCTGCAAAGCATACAAGAATAGGACATGTTCTACCTTTTTTGTGGGACTGTGGAACGGACATACGGATGCAGACAAAAAATGCAGATAGGATACGGTGCAAAAAATCTGTCATGTGAATGGGGCCTTATGAACAATTTATTAATCTGAAATACGCCTAAACTAGGCATATTTTAGGTGCAGCTTTTATTTTTCTAGAGCAGAGTGCAAAATGAAAGTTGTGCCATGACTGGCTGCTATAGGCACTTTAGACACTTTCATAATTTCCCCCCCATTATTATTAGTGAAACACTTCTTAATACTATAAACTATGTCTAAGCAACCTTACTCCTTTTCTTTGTTCATCTGTATGCCGTTCTTATTCCAGACTACGTAACTAAAGATGATACAACCACAGCCTGTAAACAAATGGAATGGATATTGAAAATTACATCTAGCTGATGAATTTTATTTGTCATATTCAATGTTAAAATGTAGTGCTATAAAACCACACACTAAAGGGATGGGAAAGTACTTACATTTTGTAGTGACATTTTGTAGAACCATGGGACCAAAGGTTGAGACATTTAAAGAAGTTAGCGAAACCACTAAGTGCCTCAGCCGCCCTAGTGATAGACTGTACTTTAGAACTGCCTGTAAAAAGCATATCCATGTTCATAGAATCTAAAGTATTATGGTGAATCTTTGAACATCACTTGCTATTTGTGCAGTGCTTTATATTCTATAAATCTGAGGAACAACTGGTGTTAAAGGGGTTGTCCCAAGAAAAATATTCTACCTTTTTCAAACCAGCACCTGGATCTGAATCCTTATGTAATTGCTTAGGGCAGCATGGTGGCTCAGTGGTCAGCACTGGTGCTTTGCAGCACTGGGGTCCTAGGTTTGAATCCGACCAAGGACAAAATCTGCATGGAGTTTGTATGTTTTCCCTGTGTTTGCATGGGTTTCCTCTGGGTACTTGTCATGCCCTGCTCAGACGATGTGCGGAGGTCTGCCAGATTAGCAGCATGTGTCTAGTCATTTGTTTTGTTTTGGAGTCGTGCTAGATCCGCCTCCCTTCAGGTGCTCTGGGTGGGGTCGTTGGTTTAAATTACTCTCACTCCCAGGGTTCCATGCGGGTTATAGCTTCTGTCTGGATGTGGAAGCAAGGAAGGAAGGATTGGCTGTTCCTGCTCTGATAAGATAAGTTGGTTTCTGATTTCTTTAGTTTGCTGTCTAGGCTGTTTGAGTGACGTCTGTCCCCTCCTGGTTCTGAGGGAGAAGGCGGCCTCTTTTCCCCTTTCACCATCTCAGGGATTCTAGGGTATTTTCAGCCCAGGCAAGAGGACACATTATTCCCACCATTAGGGTCTGAATGTGGGCTTAGCAGTATAGGGAGAGCTGTTAGGGATTTGCTAGGAGGTGACCTTATCCCCAGCATCTCGCCTAGAAACTTGTTTGCTTAATTATCTGTGTATCTTAGATCCTGTCCGCCGTGACATTATAACCCACCATAACTGTGACTGCCATTGCTCAGCGGTTTTGTAATGGCGTCAATTGATGCGCTAGTTGACCGCATGCAGGGATTATCTCTAGAGGTTGCGGATCTGCGTAGTTCGGTCACACGGTGTCAGAATGCTCTGGCATCAGGTGCAGGTCAAATTTATGGGGAGCCTAAAGTCGCTCTTCCTGAGAGATTTGCAGGGGGTGTGGATGACTTTATCCGTTTTAAAGAGTCATGCAAGTTGTATTTTCGGCTGCGTCCATCTTCGTCAGGTGATGAAAGTCAGAGGGTTGGAATAATTATTTCTCTGCTTAAAGGGGACGCACAATCCTGGGCCTTTTCTCTGCCGCCCGGTTCTCTGGCCCTCTGGTCGGTGGAAGAATTTTTCAAAGCCCTGGGATTAATTTACGATGACCCAGATCGGGTCTCGATGGCGGAATCTAAATTGCGTAATTTATTACAGGGTGAACATACTGCAGAGGTTTACTGCGTTGAGTTTAGGAGATGGGCTACCGAGTCAGAGTTGTCATGGTCTTACCTGCTTGCTGCTCTCCTTCGTTTGACATGTGCTGGCGGCCATCTTGGGTCCTGGGTTTCTTGTAGCCTTCCACCCTGCGGCTCCTCCTTCCCCTGGGAGGAGCTGGATGCCTAGCTCATATATATAGGAGGTCTGTGGCTTCAGTTCCTTGCTTGGTCCTCTTGTGTTCACATGCTTCTAAGACTGCTGCTGCTTCTGGTTCCTGATCCTGGCTTCGTCTGACTACCCTGCTGGTTCCTGATCCTGGCTTCGTCTGACTACCCTGCTGGTTCCTGATCCTGGCTTCGTCTGACTACCCTGCTGGTTCCTGATCCTGGCTTCGTCTGACTACCCTTCTGGTTCCTGACCTCTGGCTTCGCAAAGACTCTGCTCGGTTTCACCATCCGTTTGGACTTTTGCTTTACAGCTTTATTTTCAATAAAGCCTTCTTATTTTCACTTATCTCTTGTTGTACGTCTGGTTCATGGTTCCGTGACATTAGGACCAAGCCATGAATTCTGACGGTACAGGGCCATCCTCGCTACCCACGCTGGTTGCCAGACTTGATCAGCAGGATCACCTGTTGGGTCGGTTCGCTGTGGCGTTGCAAACCCTGCTTGAACGCACGGCTCATTTCGCTCCCGTTGCCGATGGGTCGGTTGTCGCTCCTGGGCTCGCTCCTACTGCCGCTCCGGTTGTTGCGCCAGAGTCTACCCCGACACCTGTTGTTGCGCCTGCGGTGTTTCGGGGTATGATCGGTTCTGCCCCTCTTCCACAGCGCTTTGGGGGAGAGCCAACTCAGTGCCGAGGTTTCCTTAACCAGGTGGGCATTTATTTCGAGTTGCTGCCACATGCCTTTCCTACTGAGAGATCAAAGGTGGGCTTCTTGATCTCGCTGCTCTCGGACAAGGCCTTGGCCTGGGCCAGCCCTTTATGGGAGAACAACAATCCGGTGGTTGCCGAGTTTTCCGGTTTTGTTGCTTCTCTTCGGAAGGTATTCGATGTGCCGGCTCGTGCTGCCTCTGCTGCGAAGCTCCTTATGTCCATCAGACAGGGTTCACGATCCGTAGCTGAATACGCCATTGAGTTTCGTACCCTGGCAGCAGAGGTGGGCTGGAATAATGAGGCTCTGGTCGCTGCTTTCTCTCATGGTCTCTCGGATGCCTTGAAGGATGAGGTTGCAGCTAAGGACCTACCAGTTGAGCTCGAGTCTCTTATTTCTTTCCTGATTTTGATTGACACCAGACTCAGGGAGAGACCTTCCTTTAAGGAGAACCTGCGGAGGTCTTCTAACAGATTGTTGCCTACGTTTGCTGTCCCACCCGTGCCTCCCTCTCCTCCCACGCCTCCTGGGGATGACTTGTCTGGGGGTGAACCCATGCAGCTGGGGTTTGCTCGCCTGTCCGAGGGGGAGAGGGCACTCCGGAGACGCGAGGGCCGATGCATGTACTGTGGTCTCGGTGGGCATTTTCGGTTGGCATGTCCGAACCGTCCGGGAAACGCTCGTACCCTGAGATCCTGTCGGGGGCAGATCTTGGGTGGAGTCTCCTCGTCCCCGGTTTCCCGTGTTGACAAACCACTGATCACTGTTGTCCTCTCCTGGGTCGGGGGCTCGGTGACGACCCAGGCGTTGGTGGACTCTGGTGCTGGTGGTTTGTTCATTGATAGTGTGTTCGCTGCCGCCAATTCCATTCCTCTGCAGGCTCGAGGTTCCCCACTGGCTCTTGAGGCGATAGACGGCAGACCCCTTCTGCCGCCACACGTGACTCATGAGACCCTTCCAGTGGGGATAGCCATTGGTGCCGTTCACAGAGAGTCGGTCTGCCTCCAGGTTATTTCGTCTCCACACTACTCGGTGGTCTTGGGGTACCCCTGGCTCCAGAAGCATAATCCGACTTTCGATTGGAGATCGGTCGAGATCCTCTCGTGGTCACCGCAGTGTGGGGCTAGTTGCATCCATGGGTCTGTCAAGTTGCTGTGTACTTCCTCGGACTCTCTGTTGCCTCCTGAATACGAGGAGTACCGGGATGTATTCGATAAGGTGCGCGCGGTTGCCCTACCTCCGCACCGCCCATACGATTGTGCCATAGAGTTACAATCTGGTGCCGTTCCTCCTCGTGGCAAAGTCTATCCACTGTCGGTAGCGGAGAATGAGGCCATGGAGGAGTACGTGAGGGAGGCGCTTTCACGCGGACACATTCGCAAATCTTCGTCCCCGGCAGGGGCTGGATTTTTCTTTGTGAAAAAGAAGGGCGGTGAGTTGAGGCCTTGCATCGATTACAGGGGTCTCAATCGCATCACGATCAAGAACGCTTACCCGATACCCTCGATTTCCGAGCTGTTCGATCGCCTTAAAGGGGCCACGGTCTTTACCAAACTCGACCTGAGGGCGGCATATAACCTGGTAAGGATCAAGGCGGGCGATGAGTGGAAGACCGCGTTTAACACCAGGACCGGTCATTACGAATCCTTGGTTATGCCCTTTGGGTTGTGCAATGCGCCCGCAGTCTTTCAGGAATTCATCAACGATGTTTTCCGTGACCTGTTGCAGCAGTGTGTGGTAGTCTATTTGGATGACATCTTGGTATATTCTGAATCCATGGAGGCCCACATTCTGGATGTCAGACGAGTGTTGCAACGGTTACGAGAGAACAAGCTGTTCGGTAAGCTTGAGAAATGCGAATTTCACCGATCCCAGGTAACCTTCTTAGGTTACATCATTTCCGCTGAGGGGTTCTCCATGGATCCTGAGAAGGTTTCGGCTGTCTTACAGTGGCCCCAGCCCAGTGGTCTTCGTTCCCTGCAGCGCTTTTTGGGCTTCGCCAATTATTATCGGAAGTTCATCAGGGACTTTTCCATGCTGGCCAAGCCTCTCACGGATCTGACCAGGAAGGGCAGTAATTCCCAGGTCTGGCCGCTCGAGGCCATCCGAGCTTTTGAGGCCCTAAAGTCCGCCTTTGTGTCGGCTCCGATTCTGTCGCATCCCAACCCTGGGTTGCCCTTTGTCCTCGAGGTGGACGCGTCTGAGACGGGAGTAGGCGCCCTTCTGTCTCAGCGTAGAACACCAGAGGGTCCTCTGCTTCCTTGTGGGTTTTACTCCCGGAAACTGTCTTCCGCGGAGTGCAACTATCAGATTGGTGACAGGGAGTTATTGGCCATCGTGCAGGCCCTTAAAGAATGGAGGCACTTGCTCGAGGGTTCGGTGGTTCCGGTTCTCATCCTGACGGACCACAAGAATCTGACCTACCTTTCTGAGGCCAAGAGATTGACACCACGTCAGGCCAGATGGGCTCTGTTCTTGTCACGTTTTAATTACGTGGTCTCCTACCTACCCGGTTCCAAGAACATCAGGGCGGATGCCTTATCACGGCAGTACTCCGAGCTGTCCAGGGAGGAGTCGATTCCGACTTCGGTCATACCTCCGAATCAGATCCTGGCCGCCATTCGCACCAGCCTGACCTCTCCCCTGGGTGAGCAGATTTTGGCGGCTCAATCTGGTGCTCCCTCTGGGAGACCCAACGGCAGATGTTTTGTGCCTGAGGAGTTGCGCACTCGGTTGTTGCGAACCTACCATAACTCCAAGACCGCGGGGCATCCTGGAAAGAATCAGCTGTCCTGGGCTGTTTCACGTCTGTTCTGGTGGCCTTCCCTACGTTCCGACATCGCCGCATATGTAGCGGCATGCTCCGTTTGTGCCCAGAGTAAGTCCCCTCGGCACCTTCCGTTGGGCCTTCTGCAACCCATAGCCACCGGGGAGCGCCCATGGTCACACCTGGGGATGGATTTCATTGTGGACCTCCCTGCATCCCGAGGCCATACGGTCATTCTCATGATTGTGGATCGGTTTTCCAAAATGTGCCACTGTGTTCCTCTCAAGAAGTTACCCTCTGCACAAGAGTTGGCCACGATTTTTGCCAGGGAGGTCTTCCGGTTGCACGGTTTGCCTAAGGAGATTGTGTCGGATCGGGGGAGTCAGTTTGTGTCCAGGTTCTGGCGCGCCTTTTGCTCCCAGTTGGGGATTCATCTCTCCTTCTCCTCGGCCTACCACCCTCAGTCCAATGGGGCCGCAGAACGATCCAATCAGGCCTTGGAGCAATTCCTTCGTTGCTATGTCTCCGATCACCAAGACAATTGGGTTGACCTCCTGCCTTGGGCTGAGTTTGCCAGGAACACGGCGGTGAACTCTTCCTCTGGGACGTCTCCCTTCATGGCCAATTATGGGTTCCAACCTGCCGTGTTACCGGAGGTATTCTCTCCCCAGGATATTCCGGCTGTGGAGGATCACCTTTCCGTCCTACGTGCTTCTTGGGTACAGATCCAGAAGTCCCTTGAGGTCTCTGCGCAGCGCCAGAGATTCCAGGCTGATCGCAGACGAGCGCCTGCTCCTTCCTACCAGGTCGGAGACCGTGTATGGTTGTCCACCCGCAACCTCAACCTTCGAGTGCCCACTCCCAAGCTGGCGCCTCGCTTTGTTGGTCCCTTCCGAGTGCTTCGCAGGGTAAACCCGGTAGCCTATGCCCTTGCGCTTCCTCCTGGCATGCGGATCTCCAACGTGTTTCATGTCTCCCTGTTGAAGCCACTGGTGTGTAATCGTTTCACTTCCTCGGTTCCTCGGCCTCGTCCGGTCCAAGTGGGCAATCGTGAGGAATATGAGGTGAGCAATATCCTGGACTCACGCCTGGTCCGCGGTCGGTTGCAGTTTTTGGTCCATTGGCGTGGTTATGGTCCAGAGGAGCGTTCCTGGGTTCCCTCCGCAGATGTCCATGCTCCTGCCTTGCTCCGAGCCTTCCACGCACGCTTCCCTCAGAAACCGTTTTGTGCTCCGCGGAGGAGGGGCCCTTGAGGGGGAGGTACTGTCATGGTCTTACCTGCTTGCTGCTCTCCTTCGTTTGACATGTGCTGGCGGCCATCTTGGGTCCTGGGTTTCTTGTAGCCTTCCACCCTGCGGCTCCTCCTTCCCCTGGGAGGAGCTGGATGCCTAGCTCATATATATAGGAGGTCTGTGGCTTCAGTTCCTTGCTTGGTCCTCTTGTGTTCACATGCTTCTAAGACTGCTGCTGCTTCTGGTTCCTGATCCTGGCTTCGTCTGACTACCCTGCTGGTTCCTGATCCTGGCTTCGTCTGACTACCCTGCTGGTTCCTGATCCTGGCTTCGTCTGACTACCCTGCTGGTTCCTGATCCTGGCTTCGTCTGACTACCCTTCTGGTTCCTGACCTCTGGCTTCGCAAAGACTCTGCTCGGTTTCACCATCCGTTTGGACTTTTGCTTTACAGCTTTATTTTCAATAAAGCCTTCTTATTTTCACTTATCTCTTGTTGTACGTCTGGTTCATGGTTCCGTGACAAGAGTAGAATGACCCCACGTTAAGTAGTCAGTTTTTTAAGGGGTTATCTGAGAGATTGAAAGATGCCCTTTCTTTTCATGAGTACCCAGATTCTTTGGAGAATGCTAGGTATTTGGCAGTACGGTTAGATAGACATATTAGAGAGAGGTGTAAGGCTCCCTCCGCGCAAGGGATCCCTTCTGTGAGTGGTTTCGTCTCTACTGCTTCCCAGGGTGATGTTACAAGTAACTCTGGGGTAGGGGAGGAACCCATGCAGCTGGGTCAGGTATCTTTCCGTTCTGGTAGTAGAGACTTTAGGAAATTGAATAGACTGTGTTACTACTGTGGGAAAAGTGGTCATTTAATTCTTGCTGGTCCTTTTGTTAAACCGCATGTTGATAAGAAACAGAAAAAGGAAACCGTCCTGACTCTTGGTAGCGTGAATGGAGTGGTGGAGCAAGCAGGTATGCAAGCTCCCTGTAATACTCATTTTCTCCTTCCAGCTATGGTGGCGCTAGACTCAAGAATTTTTTTTGTTGAAGTATTCATTGACTACAGGCCAGATGGTCACTGTTTTTTACCAGGTTCAATTTTGTGGTTACTTTTCGCCCGGGGGTTAAAAAAAACGTCAAGGCGGATGTGTTGTCTCGCAGTTTTCCTGGGGGATGTGATTCAGAGAATCCTGCTCCGATTTTGGCTGATGGGGTGGTGGTCTCCGCTCTGTACCCCGAATTGGAGATGGAGGTGTTGGGAGCCCAGGAGGGGGCTCCTGGTTCTTGTCCCCCAGGGAGGTTGTTTGTTCCTGAAGGACTGGGATACAAGGTATTCAAGGAACATCACAATACTGTCCTTGCTGGACATCCTGGTGGTAAGTCCACCTGAGAGCTTGTGTCCCGGAGGTTCTGGTGGCCCGGATTACGTAAGAGCATTGAGGATTGCGTGGCAGCTTGTGAAACCTGTGCGCGGTCAAAGGTTGCTCATACTCGACCCGCTGGTTCACTCCTTCCTTTGTCTATTCCGTCTCGTCCTTGGACGCACTTGTCTATGGACTTTATTACGGATCTGCCGAGTTCCTCCGGGAAAACAGTAATTTTGGTGGTAGTTGACCGTTTTAGTAAAATGGCTCACTTTATATAGTTAACTAGTCTGCCTAATGCCAAGACTCTTGCGCAGATTTTTGTTGATAATATCGTGAAATTGCATGGTATTCCTTCGGATGTGGTTTCTGATAGGGGCACGCAGTTTGTCTCTAGGTTTAGGAGGGTGTTCTGCTCTCGGCTTGGCATTCAACTTTCGTTCTCTTCGGCTTTTCATCCGCAGTCGAATGGACAGACAGAGCGTACTAATCAAAACCTGGAGACCTACTTGAGGTGCTTTGTGGCTGAGAATCAGGAGGACTGGTCCTCATTCTTGTCCCTAGCAGAGTTTGCTTTGAATAACCGTAGGCAGGAGTCCACGGGTAAGTCACCATTTTTTGGCGCGTATACGGTTTTCATCCTCAGTTTGGTACCTTTTCTGGAACTAGTTCCTCTGGGATGCCAGAGGAGGAGAGATTTTCTTCTGCCTTGTCTTCTATCTGGCGGAGGATCCAAGTAAATTTGGAGAAGATGGGTGAGAGGTATAAGCGAATGACTGACAAGAGACGTGTGACTGGTCCGGACCTGTGTGTGGGTGATCTGGTGTGGTTGTCCACTAAAAATATTAAACTAAGAGTGCCATCTTGGAAACTGGGTCCAAGATTTATTGGTGCATACAAAATATCTGCGGTGATCAATCCAGTAGCGTTTCGGCTGGATCTTCCGCAGACTTGGAGGATCCATGATGTATTCCACAGGTCTTTATTGAAAAAATATGTGAAACCGGTGGAACCATCGCCATTGCCCCCTCCTCCTGTTCTGGTTGATGAAAATTTAGAGTTCGAGATCTCCAGGGTTCTTGACTCAAGAGTTCTTCGGGGTTCCCTTCAGTACTTGGTACACTGGAGGGGATACGGCGCTGAGGAAAGAATGTGGGTTCCGGCGCGGGATGTCAGTGCCAGCCGACTGGTTAGGGCTTTTCACAGATCCCACCCGGATTAGGTTGGTCCGGGGTGTCCGGAGGTCACCCGTAGAAGGGGGGGTACTGTCATGCCCTGCTCAGACGATGTGCGGAGGTCTGCCAGATTAGCAGCACTTGTCTAGTCATTTGTTTTGTTTTGGAGTCGTGCTATATCCGCCTCCCTTCAGGTGCAACAAAGTGTCCGCTCCAACATCCCTCATGTAACCTCTTTCTAATGAAAGATCAATAAAGAAGATACATATTCACTACTTCGGTGAGTGCCGCACACCTTTTTCATATCTTCTCTACATGTTGCATTGTGAACCCTCCTACTCTTAGTGCAGAGCACTGCATATGAAGTTTCCTTGTACTGCATTGCCGGCGATTGGCCTTAGGAGCCGCCGAATCACAGCCTGAATTTGTAGCAGTGCCGCCGCATTCTTCCCTTGACCTATATTGTCCCACCCGGATTAGGTTGGTCCGGCGTGTCCGGAGGTCACCCGTAGAAGGGGGGGTACTGTCATGCCCTGCTCAGACGATGTGCGGAGGTCTGCCAGATTATCAGCATGTGTCTAGTCATTTGTTTTGTTTTGGAGTCGTGCTAGATCCGCCTCCCTTCAGGTGCTCTGGGTGGGGTCGTTGGTTTAAATTACTCTCACTCCCCGGGGTTCCATGCGGGTTATAGCTTCTGTCTGGATGTGGAAGCAAGGAAGGAAGGATTGGCTATTCCTGCTCTGATAAGATAAGTTGGTTTCTGATTTCTTTAGTTTGCTGTCTAGGCTGTTTGAGTGACGTCTGTCCCCTCCTGGTTCTGAGGGAGCAGGCTGCCCCTTTTCCCCTTTCACCATCTCAGGGATTCTAGGGTATTTTCAGCCCATGCACGAGGACACATTATTCCCACCATTAGGGTCTGAATGTGGGCTTAGCAGTATAGGGAGAGCTGTTAGGGACTTGCTAGGAGGTGACCTTATCCCCAGCATCTCGCCTAGAAACTTGTTTGCTTAGTCTGTGTATCTTAGATCCTGTCCGCCGTGACAGTACTCCTGTTTCCTCCCACACTCCAAAGACTTACTGATAGGGAACTTAGATTGTGAGCCCCATTGGGGACAGCGAGTGACAGTAATATCTATACAGCGCTGCAGAATATGTCAGTGCTGTATAACAATAGGAAAAAGGTTAATGGTGCACTGATGTGGTACACCAATTGATACCTTCTGGCGCAAAGACACGACCTCAGTAGATAGATAAAAGGGTCTTTTATTGATGATAAAAGACCCTTTTATCTATCTACTGAGATCGCGTCTTTGCGCCAGAAAGTATCAATTGGTGTACCACATCAGTGCAGGGGCGGACTGACCGGTCGGGCACTTCGGACATGGTCCGAGGGCCCGGCCGGGATGGGGGCCCGCCGCAGAATAACAATGTGGTAATGGCAGTGGGGCCCGCTGCAGTCACTGTATTCTATCGCACCGGGCCCCGCTCATTGTAATACTAATTTTCATATGTGAACAAGAAGAGAAATCCTCTGCGATCCTCTCCCTCTCTGTACTCACAAACTCAGTAGCAGGCAGGCCGGGCGGCAGCGCAACTCACTGACGTCACGCGCCTGCTCCGCCTGCTTCATTTATAAAGTGGGAGGAGCAGGCGCGTAACATCAGTGAGTTGCGCTGCCGCCCTTCCTGCCTGCTACTGAGTTTGTGAGTACAGAGAGGGAGAGGATCGCAGAGGATTTCTGTTCTTGTTCACATATGAAAATTAGTATTACAGTGAGCGGGGCCCGGTGCGATAGAATACAGTGACTGCACTGGGCCCCGCTGCCATTACATGCCGGCCCCCAGACCCTGTATTGGGGGTCATTCACTCACAGAGCCCCCACGACAGTGCCATCCACAGAGCCCCCACGACAGTGCCATCCACAGAGCCCCCACGACAGTGCCATCCACAGAGCCCCCACGACAGTGCCATCCACAGAGCCCCCACAACAGTGCCATCCACAGACCACCATTAGTTCAAAACCCACCAAAATCACACCTTTTGGTTCAAAATATTTTTTAATTTGGCTATTCCCCACCGCTCTTGTAATTGTTCCGCTACTTGTGGGCTGCGTGGGCATGAGTTCAGTCACTTCGGTGCGCAATCCCATCCTGCAGCGCGTGATCCCGCGAGACCCGCCGCTGTAGGTCATGGGTCTCGCGGGATCACGCGCCGAAGTGACTGAACTCATGCCCACGTAGCCCACAAGTAGCAGATCAGTGGAACAAGTACAAGGTGGAGGGAACTGTTTCTAACAGAGGCTCACTAATGGACGCTGAGATTAGATCACCCCATACGAAAGCATTGAATCAATGCTTTCCTATGGGGAAAAATCTGACCCTGGAGGTCATCATGCAGAGTGTGAGGACGTCCAGCGTCAGATACCGGACCAAAGGTCTGTTTTACTCCAGGAAGTCTTCAGGTGGCTGCCAGCCACTAGAGGCTGACTTATTGCTGGAACGTAAACAATGCAGTTTCTCTAGAACATTGCAGCTCGATTTGCAAAAGGGACACTGTACCCAGACCACTTCAATGAGCTGAAGTGGTCTGGGTGCCTTTTGTGTCGCTTTAACTTTGAAATCTTATTAAAGATTGTGTAGGGTGTGGCTGGAGGCGGGACAAGGGTGGGGCTTGCAGCAGAACATGGGTGGGGCCTGTAAGGGGGCCCTTGATTTATTTTGCCCGGGGGCCCTGAGGGTTCTCAGTCCGCCCCTGCATCAGTGCACCATTAACCTTTTTCCTATTGCAATACATATCATTCCTCTGGAGACTTGGCTACTCCACCTACGAGGACTGAGAAGATACCGGCTGCACCGACCCCTTGTCCTCACGAGTGTTGTGCCTACGTATGCACAACACCAGAAGGTGAGCATAACTCTCGATGTCTTGATTTCATATATTTATGATTGAACCTATTACCCTATGAGTGCCTCCCTATCTCTTTTTGCCACAATCAGTGCTGTATAAGTGAGTATAATAAATAAACAATTAAAGATTTACTATAGCCATTGAGTTATTCACTGAACTCTATCTGTATAGCGCTACCTGCGTGTTTGTTCTTTTTTCAGTTCCTCTGTCCTACTCACTGAGATGGAAGCACATGCTCAGTTCCACCCTTCAAATGCCACCAGCTACAGTAAAGAGGACACACCCAATGAGAAAGTGCACACCCCTTAAAGGCTACGTACACTTTCGGGAGGCATTTTTTTTAATGATTGCATTTCACTAATTTCGGGCTGTTCTGTGACAAAGAGTTAACTGTCTAGCTGTGTGAATTGTACTTGTCACCTTCACTTTGTGCCGGTCATCTAATATCATCTAATAACCCTTATCTCTAAATTACTTAAAAGTCATAAACACTTTCTTATCAGTAAGATAAGAACTGAGCTATAACTAATGTTTATAAAGTCAGAGATCAGATATAAGGAGCCGTCAGCTGAGCTGCCTGATTACCTAACATGAAAATTCAAAGCCTGCTACTAGAGAAACTCAAGGCTGCACAAAGACAGTGGTTCAAAACTTTTAATAAAGACCATTTGAAAATATAATTTTTTGCTCAAAATGAGTACAATGCAATAATAAAAAAAATTGCCCCAAAGGTGTAAATAACCTTTACCCCCCTAGGGACCGGGCTCATTTTCACCTTAAGGACCAGGCCATTTCTTGCAAATCTGACCACTGTCACTTTATGTGTGAATAACTTTTAAATGCTTTTACTTATCCAGGCCATTCTGAGATTGTTTTTTCGTCACATATTGTACTTCATGACACTGGTAAAATGGAGTCCAAAAAATTCATTTTTATTTATAAAAAAATGCAAAATTTACCAAAAATGTAAAAAAAAATCCAAATTTCAATTTCTCTACTATTATAATAGATAGTAATACCTCCAGAAATAGCTATTATTTTACATTCCCAATATGTCTACTTCGTGTTTAGATAATTTTGGGAATGAAATTTTATTTTTTGGGGACGTTACAAGGCTTAGAAGTTTAGAAGCAAATCTTGAAATTTTTCTGACATTTTCAAAAACCCACTTTTTAAAGACCAGTTCAGGTCTGAAGTCACTTTGTGAGGCTTACATAATAGAAACCACCCAAAAATGACCCCATTCTAGAAACTACACCCCTCAAGGTATTCAAACAGATTTTACAAACGTCATTAACCGTTTCGGTGTTCCACAGGAGTTAATGGCAAATAACATTTCTGAATTTAGATTTTTTGACAAATTTTCCATTTTAATCTATTTTTTCCAGTAACAAAGCAAGGGTTAACAGCCAAACAAAATGCAATATTTATTGTCCCGATTCTGTAGTTTGCAGAAACACCCCAAATGTGGCTGTAAACTACTGTACGGGCACACGGTAGCGCGTAGAGGGAAAGGTGCGCCGTGTGGTTTTTGAAAGACAGATTTTGCTGGACTCGTTTATTTACACCATGTCCCATTTGAAGCCCCCCTGATGCACCCCTAGAGTAAAAACTCCATAAAAGTGACCCCATCTAAGAAACTACACCCCTCAAGGTATTCAAAACTGATTTTACAAATATCGTTAACCCTTTAGGTGTTCCACAAGAGTTATTGGCAAATGGAGATGAAATTTAAGAATTTCAATTTTTGGGAAAATTTTCCATTTTAATCTATTATTTCCAGTAACAAAGCAAGGGTTAACAGCCAAACAAAACTCAATATTTATTGCCCCGATTCTGTAGTTTGCAGAAACACCCCATATGTGGCCGTAAACTACTGTATGGGCACATGGTAGTCCGTAGAGGGAAAGGTGCGCCGTGTTGTTTTTGGAAGGCAGATTTTGCTGGACTGGTTTATTTACACCATGTCCCATTTAAAGCCCCCCTGATGCACCCCTAGAGTAGAAACTCCATAAAAGTGACCCCATCTAAGAAATTACACCCCTCAAGGTATTCAAAACTGATTTTACAAACATCGTTAACCCTTTAGGTGTTTCACTAGAGTTATTGGCAAATGGAGATTAAATTTAAGAATTTCAATTTTTTTGCAAATTTTCCATTTTAATCCATTTTTTCCAGTAACAAAGCAAGGGTTAACAGCCAAACAAAACTCAATATTTATTGCCTCGATTCTGTAGTTTGCAGAAACACCCCATATGTGGACGTAATCTACTGTACAGGCACATGGTAGGGCGTAGAGGGAAAGGTGCGCCGTGTGGCTTTTGGAAGGCAGATTTTGCTGGACTGGTTTATTTACACCATGTCCCATTTGAAGCCCCCCTGATGCACCCCAAGAGTAGAAACTCCATAAAAGTGACCCCATTTTGGAAACTACGGGATAAGGTGGCAGTTTTGTTGGAACTATTTTTAGGGTACATATGATTTTTGGTTGCTCTATATTACATTTTTGTGAGGCAAGATGACCAAAAATAGAAATTCAGAAATTCATCTCCATTTGCCATAAACTGTTGAGGAACACCTAGAGGGTTAATAAAGTTTGTAAAATCAGTTTTGAATACCGTGAGGGGTGTAGTTTCTTAGATGGGGTCACTTTTATAGAGTTTCTACTCTAGGGGTGCATCAGGGGTTCTTCAAATGGGACATGGTGCCAAAAAAAGGCCATCAAAATCTGCCTTCCAGAAACCATAGGGCGTTCCTTTCCTTCTGCGCCCTGCCGTTTGGTCATACAGCAGTTTACGACCACATATAGGGGGTTTCTGTAAACTTCAGAATCAGGGTAATAAATATTACGTTTTGTTTGGCTGTTAACCCTTGCTTTGTTACTGGAAAAAACGGTTTAAAATGGAAAATGCTGTTTTGGCACAGTTTTTATTAACTTTTTTTGACCGTGTTCATCTGAGGGGTTAGTTCATGTGGTATTTTTATAGAGCAGATTCTTACGGACGCGGCGATGCCTAATATGTCAACTTTATTTTATTTTTTGGGGTTTTCAACTATATTATTCTATTCTAAACAAAAAAAAAACATTTTAGTATCTCCATAGTCTAAGAGTAATTTTTTTGTTGTTTTTTGCCGATTATCATAGGTAGGGGCTCATTTTTTGCGGGATGAGAGGATGGTTTTATTGGCACTATTTTGGGGGGCTTATGACTTTTTGATCGCTTGCTATTACACTATTTGTGATGTAAGATGACAAAAAAATACCTTTTTTTGCACCGTTTTTTTTTTTTACCGTGCTCATCTGAGGAGTTAGGTCATTCGGTATTTTTATAGAGCAAATTCTTACGGACGCGGTGATACCTAATATGTCAACTTTTAAAAAAAAATTATTTAGGTTTTACACTATATTATCCTTTTATAAACCCAAAAAAAAAAATTTTTGTATTTCCATAGTCTAAGAGTCAGTTTTTTAAAAATTTTTTGCCGATTATCTTAGGTAGGGGCTCATTTTTTGCGGGATGAGAGGACGGTTTTATTGGCACTATTTTGAGGGGCATATGACTTTTTGATCGCTTGCTATTACACTATTTGTGATGTAAGTTGCACTTCTTTTTTTTTTTTTTACCGTGTTCATCTGATTGGTTAGATCATGGGGTATTTTTATAGAGCAGATTCTTACGGACGCGGCAATACCTAATATGTCTACTTTTTTAATTTATTTTAGTTTTACAAAATAATATTTTAGAAAAAAAAAATGTTTTTGTTTTAGTGTCTGAAGTCTGAGAACCATAGTTTTTTTTTTTCCGATTGTCAGTGGCTAAATGGAATTAATATTGGGGAAGGGGATTATAAATTTAGTACTCCATGAAAGTGTGGTACTCCCTGAAGCAACCAATAATGCAGAGGCCCGGATGATCTGTGACACACTCTGCACCTTTTTTGTGTCCGTCCCTTCTTTCCATTATGGGGGACCACACCTGGAAAGCGTTGGCCAGGGACGATCCGGGCGCCTCCAGTTCCCGAGGTACTCCGGCCTGCTCTTTCCTGGTCAGAAAAGATCAGGGCCTTGAGGATTGCCTCATAGAACTGGAGGAATTTCCCTGTGTTGCCAGCACTCCGGACAAGCAAAAGAGTTGTATAAGGCAACCTGTACCAAGTAGACTGCAACTTTTTTGTACCATGCCCGGGTTTTGCGCATGGCATTACATGGCTTGAGGACTTGATCAGAGAGATCAACTCCTCCCATATACCGATTGTAGTCGATGATTAGTCGGGCTTGTGGACCGTTGCCGTGGTACCTCGCACAGGGACAGGGGTGATGCCGTTACCGTGAATTGTGGACAGTACAAGGACATCCCTCTTGTCCTTATATCTGACCAGCAACAGGTTTCCACTGGTAAGGGCACGGTTCTCACCCCTGGGGATAGGTACCTGGAGGGGGTGGAAAATGAGTCTCCCCTTGAAAGCAATGAGAGACTCATCAACCGCAACCTCCCTTCCAGGTACATAGGCCTCCAAAAATTTGGCCCCAAAGTGATCGATGACCGGCCTGATTTCTTACAGGCGGTCATAGGCAGGATCACCTTGGGGAACACATGCTGCATTATCTGCATAATGCAGGCATTTCCGGATGGCCTCAAACCGGGTATGTGTCATGGCCGTACTGTAAAGTGGGGTCGTGTAGAGGACGTCCCCACTCCAGTAATGCCTGACACTGGGTTTTTTGACTAGGCCCATGTGCAGCACAAGGCCCCAAAACTTTCTCATCTCAGCTGCACTGACCAGAGTCCAGACACCGGCCCTAGCCAAAAAGGTGCCCGGGTGTTTGAGCAATGAACTGTTGGGCGAACACGTTCGTTTGCTCCACCATCAGGTTCACAAAGTGGTCACTGAAAAAAAGACTAAAATAGTCATATTCAGTGAAGCCCACTGTGGGAATCTGGATTCCTGCTTGGCCAACAAAATCAGGAATCACAGGCTCAAAATGCTCTGGGGTACACCATGCAAGTTCACCGGTAGGGGGCTCCGGTGGACTTAACTGGTGGGCCTGAAAACTAGTACGAAACCCAGAGCTTCTCATACTAGTGTGGGCCACAGGGTCACTAGCATGGCGGTCCCCTTGCTCCGCCTGGCGGCGTCTCCGCCGCCTTGGGGGCTCATCATCATCGCTAGATGATGAGGAGGACGCGGATGACTAAAGGAAAGTGGGGTCATCCTCGTCCTCACTACTGGGGCTCTCGGAGTCGGAGGCAAGCTGGGCGTATGCCTCCTCGGCTGAGAACTCCCGACGGGCCATAAGGGAGTGTGTGTGTGTGCGTGCGTAGAAATCTTTATTTAGTGTGCGTGGGCACAGGTGTTCGTGGACTTTGCCCTAAAACTAACAGAAAAAAAAACGAAATAAAAAAAAAAAAATATTCAAACTCGATGATCAGCCGTCCAAAGGTGATCAACGGTGGGGTGTGCGATGCCCTAACAGTGGCCGGACGCTAAGAGTGCCGGCCACAGTCAGCGTACACAGAAAAAACAAAAAAACAAACTGCTTGCGCCCCAAAAAATGTGGGGGGGGGAGCATGGGGGGCAAGCTGCAGCACCCCTGGGGGGTCTAGGTTCACACAGCTGTTCTGTGGACCCCAGACAACCGATTAGGGTGATGCAAAAAAACTCTTTTTTTTTTCCCCACTAAACTTTCCCTGAATATCCCTGCCTAACCTAACCTGTCCCTAACCTTTCCCTAAATACCTTTTAGTGCCAGATGGCACTGTAGTGGGTCAGAAGGGGGTGCTGGGCACAGATGGGGGTGCTGGCACTGGAGATCCGATTGCAGGCTCCTCTCTCCTCACTCCCGGACACAGAAAGGAGGAGGAGAGGAGCGCTGCAATAATTTTAACCCTGCAGCCAATCAGAGCCGATCCCCAGAGACCCAAATAACCCGGAAACGCAGCAAACCGCAGGTCTAAATTGACCTGCGGTTTGCCGCAATCGCCGATACGGGGGGGGGGGTCCCAGGGTACCTGCTGATTGATTTCAGCAGACACCCAGTTCCGATGACCACCTGCCGCGCAGCGGTGATCGGAACTACACATAACGTACTGGTACGTCATGTGTCCCCAAGAGGTTAAGCTGGTTAAGTAGAAGCATGCAATGGTGATTTCCTCATCTCAAACTATATATTGGAACAAAAGCCAACTACAGTGGTGGGTATACCCCACAAAAAATGTCAATGTCTCAATAACTTGTCATTTGGCTTGAGCATCAATTACAGCTTGACAACGACATCTCATGCTGTTCAAAAGTTGATATATTGTCTGCTGAGGCATAGCATCCCACTCTTCTTGAAGGGGGGCCCTCAAGTCATTGAGGTGCTAGGATACAGAGTTAAGAGCCTCTACACGGCGACTCAGCTGATCCCATAGGTTTTTAATGAGATTCAGGTCTGGAGAAAGTACAGGCCACTCCATTTGAGGCACCCCAGTCTCCAGCAGCCATTCCCTAATGATGCGACCTCAATAGGCTGGCGCATTGTTATCCATGAAGATGAAATTAGGCCTGTGTTGTTCATACAGAGGCACAATGACTGGGTTAATGATAATTTTCAAGTAGCATGGGCTTGTCACTGTACCATTCAAAAAGTGTAGGGCAGTTCTATATTGACTAGACACACCTGACTACACTGTAACACTACCACCACCAAAGGCTCGTCTGGTCACAACAGTGGCTGATGCATAGCGGTCTCCTTGAAGTCTCCAACATCATTGGCGGCCATCATTTATGTTCAGCATGAATCGACTTTTATCAGTGAACAGAAATGAGGTTCATTGGTCCATCGTCCAGTGTAGATGCTCCATGGCCCAATACGATGACTCCTGTAGTCAGGTACCCTTGCAGGTCGTCCTGCACGCAGACCATGCTGATGTAAACAGTTTTAATTGGTCTGACGTAACACTTGGGTGCCTCTCACCTCCCTTAAATGTTCCTGGAGTTGTGTGGCATTCATCATCCGGTTCCACAGGGCATTGTTCACAATGAAGCGGTCATCAGTGTGGGATGTGGCCAAAGGACGTCCACTTCTATGCCCTTTGTGACTCTTCCAGTCTGTACTGTATCTCTGTTGCAACCTGCTGATGACAATGACACTCTAAGCTCAATAGCCACTTCCATCCGAGAACATCCCGCTTGAAGCCTCGCAATGGTGAGGTACAGTTGATCAATTGTTCTTATACACATACTGGGGGTCATTTACTACAATTGGGGGTCATTATCTCTTCTTTTATACATCAGACATGTCATTGAGGTATACCAGAAGAGGTCACTGGTGGTTGTCTTCATCATCATGAGGAAGGATCTGTAATATATGTTGATGATATGAGCCTGATGTTTGGTTTTTAAGCACGTTTCCTAATAAAACACGCACTGCGAGGTGAAGCTGGACAATATTTTTTTGCTACTTCTCATCCTTGGTTCCGGTTCTGTGTCCGTGCTCCTCGGTGGTGTATGGTGAGGTGAGCTCCAACTTGGTGTTTTTACGTCTGTGAACTCTAAAGTCCAAACGATTTGAATGGGACAAAAAAGATCTGAATACCTCTAAGCTAAAAGTAGAGGAGGCACACTACTATTGCTGTGGCCCCCTTTATTTGAGAAAGACATCTTACTGGCCACCCCCGATAATATCTTCGGTTTTCTGTGATATTTCAGAAGTATAAAAGTGAACATTATCTGCCATTTTCAGCACTTTATCTCTCATTGATCTGAGATGGTAATCGGAGGCTAGCTAGAATCATTTATTGCTATAGTCACATGAAGAAACAAAAGATCCTGCTACCTAACTCTCTGTACCCTCAGCAGCAGTATTGAAGGACATTACTCAGCAGAACTAAGCAGTTTAGATTTAAGACAGTAAATCACCTACTAACTAGCACCAGTGTCTTGGTCGGTTTTTCTGCCTCTGCCTGTCTACAGCAGCCCCTCCCTGCTCCTCCTCCCTTCTGCCCTCTCCATACACCTCTATGTAATCTGATCCTTCAGTGAGAAGGCAGTGTGTCTTCAGTAAAGACAGATCTTAGAAGTGAATGGAGAGTTAGTGATGAAGAGAGGGGAGCAGAAGAGAAGCCTGAAAAAGAGAAGGAATAATTTTTCTCTGATAAGATATATTACAAAGTTTCCTATATTCCCCTTTACTATTAATTTATGTTATAAAATGGAAGTACAGTTAGTCTTTAAATGTTGGCTTTTGCTTATCTGCACTTAGGATGCTAATGCTAAATGCAACCGCACACTGTTTTATGCACATATTGCAAGACATATGCAATTGAATAGATGGTTATTTTTAATTGCACTACTGCTATATTTACTGTACATATAAATTTGAGGTTCTTCACGTACATTTTGATCAAATTGTTTGAGCCCATCTGCACGAAATGTTGTTTGGAGGTGCTGTCTAAATTTCCTTTTTACATTGTACGTTTGTACAATAATGAGGAAAGAACATTTGTATGAACACCCATTTCAATAACTGGCTGCTGTAAATGTTCTGCTTGCTTGTGGGATGATCACATCTTCCACGTGGCACCCACATTCATCATTTGTTGGCAGCATTTCATTGTGTACAATCAGGGGATGTGCTGCTGGTAATACATGAATGAATGGGTAGAAAATAACTGGAATAACAATCACGTGTTCGCACCGAATAGCCATAACACAATTCAAAATAATCCATATACCGGTACTCAATGTTTGCATATGTCTTGGCATGCTAAGTAATGCTCTGCTGCATGTAGTGTTTGCATATCAGCCTGGGTAGTGTCCATTTGTACAAATGTTGGTTGGTAAGTCAACTAGTTATGTCATTATGACAATAAATAGAAGGTTTGTGGGTTGGTGACAAAGTGTCCAAGGAATAGAGCAAATTCAGCCTGAATAAGATCCATGGGATGTTTGATGTTCCAAAATAAGTCTCCATTCTCAAATGAGCATTGTAGTGTTCTGTGACAATTATAACATGATGAAGGCAAAAGTGTTTTAGAAAAAAGGCAAAATATATTTTTTTTATTTTTCCTAATATATCATCGGCTTGTAATGCAGTAGACTGTCATTGCATGCCATAATTTAGTAAATCATTAGTATTTTACAATAGTTGAGAATCAGAGCCCTAAAAACTTTAATTATTGTAAAACAACAAAGGTTGCATAGCAGAATCATACAGTAATGTAACAACTGCACAAATGTTCTCATGGATGCTGGATACTTTGTGTCATGGATATCAAGTGCCTGTCTACAACATAAACGTGGAAAAGATTTGTGATTTGTATCTCTGGACAGTATTAAATCCATGTAGCACAAATACACCCATCGATCATCTTATTTATTTTTTTTAAAGCAGAAATAATTCCTAATGAGTCCCGCCAGAGCTCTAAAAAAGACACAATAACAAGTTTCTATATAGTAGAGCCAGAAGGCATCTGCCATGGAGGTAGAGTCATAATAAACCTTGTTGCTGTAGAAATATAAAAGTATTACAAACCTCATAAACTGTATGTGTAAGGTGATCATACAGGAATGATAAACGTCATTACCATTGCCCAAGGAGAACACCAATCAGCCTTTAAAGGGGTATTCCCGTCACAGACAATGGGGGCAAATCACTAGGATATGCCCCCATTGTCTGATAGGTGCGGCTTCCACCTCTGGGACCCGCACCTACAATGAGAACGGAGTGGGGAGAGCTGTGGATGGAGGACCCCGGATTTCCCGGGGTCCGTCCACCACCAAGCACTACTCCCATAGAAATGAATGGGAGCGCACCGCGCGGCCCCTGCTCCCATTTATTTCTATTAGGCAGACGGAAATAGCCAAGCCAGCATATAGGTGGGACCTTCACCTATCAGACAATGGGGGCATATCCTAGCGATATGCCCCCATTGTCTGCAATGGGAATACCCCTTTAACTTTCTATAGTCTTAACTATACTAATTTTTAACAGAAAGTGTTCAGAAAGAATACAAGGCTCTCATGTGAATTTCTTTTTTCTTTAAAATAGCACAAGATACATAACCCAGGTGCCAAAAGAAAGACTCATGTTTGCATTGGAAGATGTAGGACATGTCTACACCTCAGAAAATCCCCTCGTTTCCCGACAGCATGAAAAAGACCATAGTATCAGGCAAATTATGAAGTTTGGCTTTCACGTGATCTAGAGTGAACATCGTAAAAACCTTTGGAACTTCCAGGAAATGTTCTGAAATTTTTATAACAGCTGCAGAATAGTTCAGGGAACCAAACAACATTGGTTTTCAATATGATAAAAAAAATGGTTCACCATAAAAATATAAATATTCTGTACCGCAACAATCATAACAACCTGTACAATAAATAACACGTTGGATTGTTTCCATTTCTTACCCCCCAAATTTTTTTAAATTACTCCACAAATTAGTTTTATTAGTCTACTTTCCGTTTGTGAAATCCGTTCAGGGCTCTCACAAGCGTCCAAAACGGATCAGTTTTGCCCTAATGCATTCTGAATGGAAAAGGATAAGATCAGAATGTATCAGTTTGTCTCAGTTTTCCTCCGTTCCATCTCCATCCCACTTTGGAGACGGACACCAAAACGCTGCTTGCAGCGTTTTGGTGTCCATTTGACGAAACTGAGCCAAACGGATCAGTTCTGCCACACAATGTAAGTTAATGGGGACGGATCCGTTTTCTATGACACAATCTGGCACAATAGAAAATGGATCCGTCCTCCATTGACTTTCAATGCTGTTCAGGACGGATCCGTCTTGGCTATGTTAAAGATAATACAAACGGATCCGTTCTGAACGGATGCAGACAGTTGTATTATCTGAACGGATACGTCTGTGCAGATCCATGACGGATCCGCTCCAAACGCGAGTGTGAAAGTAGCCTGAAGTAACAAGTCCTAATACAGCTATGTCAATGGAATTTTTTTTTTTTGTTTCAATATTTTTAATGAAGATTTCAAGGTATATAAATACAAAGTGAAATCAAGCCATTGATCAGAGTGGTAATGACCAAATATAGCCCAAGATAACATTATTGATACAGGAGGGAGGGGAAGGGTGGGGGGGGGAACAAAATAGACCCGGGAGTAGGAGGGAGATGTGGAGGGAACAGTAGGTAGCATGATGAAAAGTAAACATAAAGACATGTAAAAACATAAAAAATAAAAAAAAAGTCTCAGGTACAATTACAATGACATGTTTGTCGGATCAGTATTGTTAGTTGAGAAGCTGGAAGTCCACAAGTCCCAGTTGGACCGGTATTTGTCGATGTTGTGTTCCCTACCGGGATCCTGCATTGTACCGGGATGGTATGGATATCAGTAAAGAAAAACGCCCTTTGTGGGGATTTGTCGATAGCTATACCACTAAATCTAGAGGCGAGTAAGAAGATCTCGTCCTATAGGCTAGACAAGAGTGGGCATGACCACAGTATATGCTGCAGTGTGCCTCTCTGACCGCACCCCCTCCAGCAGAGATGAGATGCCCCAGGGAAAATTCTGCTTAATTTGTCAGGCGTATAATACCATCTAAGGCATGCAGGTAGAGCTCTTTGAGGAGAAGATAGTGATAATAGAACGTCGTCTGCGTAAAGTGAGATACAGTGTACCGTAGATGTCCGGGTGTAATCTTATTGCTTGCGCCAGGGGTTCCATGGCGAGGATAAAGATTAAAGGCGAAAGAGGGCAGCCCTGTCTGGTACCATTATATAGCAAAGGTGTATACAAAGCCCCATTTATAAATACTCTGGCTGAAGGCCTACCGTAAAGGGCCCCTATAGCTGTTATAAAGGCCTCTCCCAGCCCCATCACTCGTAGTACGGAGAAGGCAAACAACCAATTAAGGCGGTCGAATGCCTTCTCCGCATCCAGAGTTATTGGCAAGGCTTGTTCCCCCCTTTCGATTAACCCAATAAATCAAATTGAGAACCCGACGTGTGTTATCTGTTATCTGTCTACCTCTTACACACCCTGTCTGGTCGGGGTCCACCAGAAACGGCAGGACCTCAAACAGTCTATTCGGGAGTATTTTAGCATAAATTTTTAGGTCCGTATTTAATAGGGAGATGGGCCTGTAGTTCTAAAGGCTTATCTGTAGTTTTACCTGGTTTCGGTAGAGCCACTATTGTGGCCGAAAGCATCTCATCAGGGAGGGTGCCCTCTGAAAAGGCTTTATTGAAAACCTGGGTTTTCAGACAGGGGGAAAGAAGGTTCTGGAAGGTTTTGTAATAGAGATTTGACAGACCATCAGGGCCTGGGGAATTATGTGCGGGGAGGGAGGATATTATCTTAGTGATTTCTAATTGGGTGACAGGTTGTGATAATATACAGTACAGACCAAAAGTTTGGACACACCTTCTCATTCAAAGAGTTTTCTTTTTTTTCATGACTATGAAGGCATCAAAACTATGAATTAACACATGTGGAATTATATACATAACAAACAAGTGTGAAACAACTGAAAATATGTCATATTCTAGGTTCTTTAAGCCACCTTTTGCTTTGATTACTGCTTTGCACACTCTTGGCATTCTCTTAATGAGCTTCAAGAGGTAGTCCCCGAAATGGTCTTCCAACAGTCTTGAAGGAGTTCCCAGAGATGCTTAGCACTTGTTGGCCCTTTTGCCTTCACTCTGCGGTCCAGCTCACCCCAAACCATCTCGATTGGGTTCAGGTCTGGTGACTGTGGAGGCCAGGTCATCTGGCGCAGCACCCAATCACTCTCCTTCATGGTCAAATAGCCCTTACTTTCAAAGTTTTCCCAATATTTCGGCTGACTGACTGACCTTCATTTCTTAAAGTAATGATGGCCACTCGTTTTTCTTTACTTAGCTGCTTTTTTCTTGCCATAATACAAATTCTAACAGTCTATTCAGTAGGACTATCAGCTGTGTATCCACCTGACTCGTGCATAATCCTTTCAATGTTGGTGCTTGTTATAGAAAAGCGTCCTCCTTGTTCACCTCCTGACACCAGCGCTGCTCCGGCCGGAAGCACGCGCAGTGCGGGGGAACTTGTGTTACCGTTACCCGGGAAACCACTACTGGGGACGTCACTGTTGAAAGTACTGAAGCCTCCGTGGGTCAAAGAGAATCCCTGTAATATATAGGTTGTGATAATAGATCACTCTGGATGGTGTTCAATGATGGAAGGTTGAGTTTATTCGGGAACGTATTGATCTCTAATGGGGTGGCCTTATAGCCCAAGATAACATTATTGATACAGGAGGGAGGGGAAGGGTGGGGGGGGGGAACAAAATAGACCCGGGAGGAGGAGGGAGATGTGGAGGGAACAGTAGGTAGCATGATGAAAAGTAAACATAAAGACATGTAAAAACATAAAAAATAAAAAAAAAGTCTCAGGTACAATTACAATGACATGTTTGTCGGATCAGTATTGTTAGTTGAGAAGCTGGAAGTCCACAAGTCCCAGTTGGACCGGTATTTGTCGATGTTGTGTTCCCTACCGGGATCCTGCATTGTACCGGGATGGTATGGATATCAGTAAAGAAAAACGCCCTTTGTGGGGATTTGTCGATAGCTATACCACTAAATCTAGAGGCGAGTAAGAAGATCTCGTCCTCAAGGCTAGACAAGAGTGGGCATGACCACAGTATATGCTGCAGTGTGCCTCTCTGACCGCACCCCCTCCAGCAGAGATGAGATGCCCCAGGGAAAATTCTGCTTAATTTGTCAGGCGTATAATACCATCTAAGGCATGTTTTTGCCGCTGCTTCTATGAGAGCGGTATTATGGAAAGTGTTCGCTATAAATTTGAACGTTTTCACCCAGTCCGTTTATAAAAATACAACTCCGGAGCTCTTTGTCCCATGCAAGGAGGAGGGGGGGGGGGATTTAGAGAAGGCAGACTTGGAGTTCAAGGCTAAATACACTGGTTTGATACCTCTCTTTGAAGAAAGAGGTGTTGGGGCAGACCACAATTCTAGTATTTCTCTGTTAGCTACGACCTGATGGGGGGTTTCCGTGGACAGGAGGTACTTAAACAGCTCTCCTTTAGAAATTTGGAACTCTTTTTGGAGTTGTAGAAAGGATTTTAAGGTGTCCTTCTGGTAAAGCTGGCTCATAAATTTGATACCTCTGTCCCTCCATGTGCGCAGCCCCAAGTCCCAGAAATGGAGTTCCAGTAGCTGTACTGGAGAAGCACCGGTCAGTGGCATTGGTCTGTGGAGACTCTTTTGGTTAAATATTGATGCCTCTACTAAAGTGGGCAATTGTGGGGTTTTGGCAGGGGATACGCTGATACTATTGATCAAGAGGGCTCTCAGCTGCTTAGTGGGGGCCTGAGTGGCTTCTATATGAACCCATGGAGCAGAGATCTCCAGCGACCACCAATTTTTCAGGGCTTGGATTTGGGATGCCAGGAAGTAATCTTTTAAGTTAGGGAGACCCAACCCTTCCATGGTCTTTGGTTTAGACAGGGTAGTTGCTGAAATTCGGGGGGTTTTACCTGCCCAAACAAAGTTACTAAGCAGGCCCTGAGTCCTTCTAAAAAAATTGGCTGGGTATTTATGGGGATGTTCCTAAATGTGAAAAGAAGTTTTGTAGGATAAGCATTTGGAGGGACGCAATGTGACCAATCCAAGATACTTCAAATTTGCTGTAGGTAGATATGTCTTGTTTAATCACTTCCAGTAAAGGAATGTAATTTAGCTGGTACAGGTGGGAGAGGACCGGGGAATGGTTATTCCCAAGTACTGGACTTTGTCCTGTCTCCAATCTAGGGGAAATTTTTGTTTCAGGGACTGCAAGGTAAAGCTTGGAATGTTTAAGGGCAGGATTTGCGATTTAGTCTCGTTTACTTTATACTATGACAAATGGCTATACTCTTCTATGATAGAGAAGGCTGCAGGTAGAGCTCTTTGAGGAGAAGATAGTGATAATAGAACGTCGTCTGCGTAAAGTGAGATACAGTGGTTCTTATCGCCTATTTGTATACCGTAGATGTCCGGGTGTAATCTTATTGCTTGCGCCAGGGGTTCCATGGCGAGGATAAAGATTAAAGGCGAAAGAGGGCAGCCCTGTCTGGTACCATTATATAGCAAAGGTGTATACAAAGCCCCATTTATAAATACTCTGGCTGAAGGCCTACCGTAAAGGGCCCCTATAGCTGTTATAAAGGCCTCTCCCAGCCCCATCACTCGTAGTACGGAGAAGGCAAACAACCAATTAAGGCGGTCGAATGCCTTCTCCGCATCCAGAGTTATTGGCAAGGCTTGTTCCCCCCTTTCGATTAACCCAATAAATCAAATTGAGAACCCGACGTGTGTTATCTGTTATCTGTCTACCTCTTACACACCCTGTCTGGTCGGGGTCCACCAGAAACGGCAGGACCTCAGACAGTCTATTCGGGAGTATTTTAGCATAAATTTTTAGGTCCGTATTTAATAGGGAGATGGGCCTGTAGTTCTAAAGGCTTATCTGTAGTTTTACCTGGTTTCGGTAGAGCCACTATTGTGGCCGAAAGCATCTCATCAGGGAGGGTGCCCTCTGAAAAGGCTTTATTGAAAACCTGGGTTTTCAGACAGGGGGAAAGAAGGTTCTGGAAGGTTTTGTAATAGAGATTTGACAGACCATCAGGGCCTGGGGAATTATGTGCGGGGAGGGAGGATATTATCTTAGTGATTTCTAATTGGGTGACAGGTTGTGATAATATACAGTACAGACCAAAAGTTTGGACACACCTTCTCATTCAAAGAGTTTTCTTTTTTTTCATGACTATGAAGGCATCAAAACTATGAATTAACACATGTGGAATTATATACATAACAAACAAGTGTGAAACAACTGAAAATATGTCATATTCTAGGTTCTTTAAGCCACCTTTTGCTTTGATTACTGCTTTGCACACTCTTGGCATTCTCTTGATGAGCTTCAAGAGGTAGTCCCCGAAATGGTCTTCCAACAGTCTTGAAGGAGTTCCCAGAGATGCTTAGCACTTGTTGGCCCTTTTGCCTTCACTCTGCGGTCCAGCTCACCCCAAACCATCTCGATTGGGTTCAGGTCTGGTGACTGTGGAGGCCAGGTCATCTGGCGCAGCACCCAATCACTCTCCTTCATGGTCAAATAGCCCTTACTTTCAAAGTTTTCCCAATATTTCGGCTGACTGACTGACCTTCATTTCTTAAAGTAATGATGGCCACTCGTTTTTCTTTACTTAGCTGCTTTTTTCTTGCCATAATACAAATTCTAACAGTCTATTCAGTAGGACTATCAGCTGTGTATCCACCTGACTCGTGCATAATCCTTTCAATGTTGGTGCTTGTTATAGAAAAGCGTCCTCCTTGTTCACCTCCTGACACCAGCGCTGCTCCGGCCGGAAGCACGCGCAGTGCGGGGGAACTTGTGTTACCGTTACCCGGGAAACCACTACTGGGGACGTCACTGTTGAAAGTACTGAAGCCTCCGTGGGTCAAAGAGAATCCCTGTAATATATAGGTTGTGATAATAGATCACTCTGGATGGTGTTCAATGATGGAAGGTTGAGTTTATTCGGGAACGTATTGATCTCTAATGGGGTGGCCTTATAGCCCAAGATAACATTATTGATACAGGAGGGAGGGGAAGGGTGGGGGGGGGGAACAAAATAGACCCGGGAGTAGGAGGGAGATGTGGAGGGAACAGTAGGTAGCATGATGAAAAGTAAACATAAAGACATGTAAAAACATAAAAAATAAAAAAAAAGTCTCAGGTACAATTACAATGACATGTTTGTCGGATCAGTATTGTTAGTTGAGAAGCTGGAAGTCCACAAGTCCCAGTTGGACCGGTATTTGTCGATGTTGTGTTCCCTACCGGGATCCTGCATTGTACCGGGATGGTATGGATATCAGTAAAGAAAAACGCCCTTTGTGGGGATTTGTCGATAGCTATACCACTAAATCTAGAGGCGAGTAAGAAGATCTCGTCCTATAGGCTAGACAAGAGTGGGCATGACCACAGTATATGCTGCAGTGTGCCTCTCTGACCGCACCCCCTCCAGCAGAGATGAGATGCCCCAGGGAAAATTCTGCTTAATTTGTCAGGCGTATAATACCATCTAAGGCATGTTTTTGCCGCTGCTTCTATGAGAGCGGTATTATGGAAAGTGTTCGCTATAAATTTGAACGTTTTCACCCAGTCCGTTTATAAAAATACAACTCCGGAGCTCTTTGTCCCATGCAAGGAGGAGGGGGGGGGATTTAGAGAAGGCAGACTTGGAGTTCAAGGCTAAATACACTGGTTTGATACCTCTCTTTGAAGAAAGAGGTGTTGGGGCAGACCACAATTCTAGTATTTCTCTGTTAGCTACCACCTGATGGGGGGTTTCCGTGGACAGGAGGTACTTAAACAGCTCTCCTTTAGAAATTTGGAACTCTTTTTGGAGTTGTAGAAAGGATTTTAAGGTGTCCTTCTGGTAAAGCTGGCTCATAAATTTGATACCTCTGTCCCTCCATGTGCGCAGCCCCAAGTCCCAGAAATGGAGTTCCGGTAGCTGTACTGGAGAAGCACCGGTCAGTGGCATTGGTCTGTGGAGACTCTTTTGGTTAAATATTGATGCCTCTACTAAAGTGGGCAATTGTGGGGTTTTGGCAGGGGATACGCTGATACTATTGATCAAGAGGGCTCTCAGCTGCTTAGTGGGGGCCTGAGTGGCTTCTATATGAACCCATGGAGCAGAGATCTCCAGCGACCACCAATTTTTCAGGGCTTGGATTTGGGATGCCAGGAAGTAATCTTTTAAGTTAGGGAGACCCAACCCTTCCATGGTCTTTGGTTTAGACAGGGTAGTTGCTGAAATTCGGGGGGTTTTACCTGCCCAAACAAAGTTACTAAGCAGGCCCTGAGCCCTTCTAAAAAAATTGGCTGGGTATTTATGGGGATGTTCCTAAATGTGAAAAGAAGTTTTGTAGGATAAGCATTTGGAGGGACGCAATGTGACCAATCCAAGATACTTCAAATTTGCTGTAGGTAGATATGTCTTGTTTAATTACTTCCAGTAAAGGAATGTAATTTAGCTGGTACAGGTGGGAGAGGACCGGGGAATGGTTATTCCCAAGTACTGGACTTTGTCCTGTCTCCAATCTAGGGGAAATTTTTGTTTCAGGGACTGCAAGGTAAAGCTTGGAATGTTTAAGGGCAGGATTTGCGATTTAGTCTCGTTTACTTTATACTATGACAAATGGCTATACTCTTCTATGATAGAGAAGGCTGCAGGTAGAGCTCTTTGAGGAGAAGATAGTGATAATAGAACGTCGTCTGCGTAAAGTGAGATACAGTGGTTCTTATCGCCTATTTGTATACCGTAGATGTCCGGGTGTAATCTTATTGCTTGCGCCAGGGGTTCCATGGCGAGGATAAAGATTAAAGGCGAAAGAGGGCAGCCCTGTCTGGTACCATTATATAGCAAAGGTGTATACAAAGCCCCATTTATAAATACTCTGGCTGAAGGCCTACCGTAAAGGGCCCCTATAGCTGTTATAAAGGCCTCTCCCAGCCCCATCACTCGTAGTACGGAGAAGGCAAACAACCAATTAAGGCGGTCGAATGCCTTCTCCGCATCCAGAGTTATTGGCAAGGCTTGTTCCCCCCTTTCGATTAACCCAATAAATCAAATTGAGAACCCGACGTGTGTTATCTGTTATCTGTCTACCTCTTACACACCCTGTCTGGTCGGGGTCCACCAGAAACGGCAGGACCTCAGACAGTCTATTCGGGAGTATTTTAGCATAAATTTTTAGGTCCGTATTTAATAGGGAGATGGGCCTGTAGTTCTAAAGGCTTATCTGTAGTTTTACCTGGTTTCGGTAGAGCCACTATTGTGGCCGAAAGCATCTCATCAGGGAGGGTGCCCTCTGAAAAGGCTTTATTGAAAACCTGGGTTTTCAGACAGGGGGAAAGAAGGTTCTGGAAGGTTTTGTAATAGAGATTTGACAGACCATCAGGGCCTGGGGAATTATGTGCGGGGAGGGAGGATATTATCTTAGTGATTTCTAATTGGGTGACAGGTTGTGATAATATACAGTACAGACCAAAAGTTTGGACACACCTTCTCATTCAAAGAGTTTTCTTTTTTTTCATGACTATGAAGGCATCAAAACTATGAATTAACACATGTGGAATTATATACATAACAAACAAGTGTGAAACAACTGAAAATATGTCATATTCTAGGTTCTTTAAGCCACCTTTTGCTTTGATTACTGCTTTGCACACTCTTGGCATTCTCTTGATGAGCTTCAAGAGGTAGTCCACGAAATGGTCTTCCAACAGTCTTGAAGGAGTTCCCAGAGATGCTTAGCACTTGTTGGCCCTTTTGCCTTCACTCTGCGGTCCAGCTCACCCCAAACCATCTCGATTGGGTTCAGGTCTGGTGACTGTGGAGGCCAGGTCATCTGGCGCAGCACCCAATCACTCTCCTTCATGGTCAAATAGCCCTTACTTTCAAAGTTTTCCCAATATTTCGGCTGACTGACTGACCTTCATTTCTTAAAGTAATGATGGCCACTCGTTTTTCTTTACTTAGCTGCTTTTTTCTTGCCATAATACAAATTCTAACAGTCTATTCAGTAGGACTATCAGCTGTGTATCCACCTGACTCGTGCATAATCCTTTCAATGTTGGTGCTTGTTATAGAAAAGCGTCCTCCTTGTTCACCTCCTGACACCAGCGCTGCTCCGGCCGGAAGCACGCGCAGTGCGGGGGAACTTGTGTTACCGTTACCCGGGAAACCACTACTGGGGACGTCACTGTTGAAAGTACTGAAGCCTCCGTGGGTCAAAGAGAATCCCTGTAATATATAGGTTGTGATAATAGATCACTCTGGATGGTGTTCAATGATGGAAGGTTGAGTTTATTCGGGAACGTATTGATCTCTAATGGGGTGGCCTTATAGCCCAAGATAACATTATTGATACAGGAGGGAGGGGAAGGGTGGGGGGGGGGAACAAAATAGACCCGGGAGTAGGAGGGAGATGTGGAGGGAACAGTAGGTAGCATGATGAAAAGTAAACATAAAGACATGTAAAAACATAAAAAATAAAAAAAAAGTCTCAGGTACAATTACAATGACATGTTTGTCGGATCAGTATTGTTAGTTGAGAAGCTGGAAGTCCACAAGTCCCAGTTGGACCGGTATTTGTCGATGTTGTGTTCCCTACCGGGATCCTGCATTGTACCGGGATGGTATGGATATCAGTAAAGAAAAACGCCCTTTGTGGGGATTTGTCGATAGCTATACCACTAAATCTAGAGGCGAGTAAGAAGATCTCGTCCTATAGGCTAGACAAGAGTGGGCATGACCACAGTATATGCTGCAGTGTGCCTCTCTGACCGCACCCCCTCCAGCAGAGATGAGATGCCCCAGGGAAAATTCTGCTTAATTTGTCAGGCGTATAATACCATCTAAGGCATGTTTTTGCCGCTGCTTCTATGAGAGCGGTATTATGGAAAGTGTTCGCTATAAATTTGAACGTTTTCACCCAGTCCGTTTATAAAAATACAACTCCGGAGCTCTTTGTCCCATGCAAGGAGGAGGGGGGGGGGATTTAGAGAAGGCAGACTTGGAGTTCAAGGCTAAATACACTGGTTTGATACCTCTCTTTGAAGAAAGAGGTGTTGGGGCAGACCACAATTCTAGTATTTCTCTGTTAGCTACCACCTGATGGGGGGTTTCCGTGGACAGGAGGTACTTAAACAGCTCTCCTTTAGAAATTTGGAACTCTTTTTGGAGTTGTAGAAAGGATTTTAAGGTGTCCTTCTGGTAAAGCTGGCTCATAAATTTGATACCTCTGTCCCTCCATGTGCGCAGCCCCAAGTCCCAGAAATGGAGTTCCGGTAGCTGTACTGGAGAAGCACCGGTCAGTGGCATTGGTCTGTGGAGACTCTTTTGGTTAAATATTGATGCCTCTACTAAAGTGGGCAATTGTGGGGTTTTGGCAGGGGATACGCTGACACTATTGATCAAGAGGGCTCTCAGCTGCTTAGTGGGGGCCTGAGTGGCTTCTATATGAACCCATGGAGCAGAGATCTCCAGCGACCACCAATTTTTCAGGGCTTGGATTTGGGATGCCAGGAAGTAATCTTTTAAGTTAGGGAGACCCAACCCTTCCATGGTCTTTGGTTTAGACAGGGTAGTTGCTGAAATTCGGGGGGTTTTACCTGCCCAAACAAAGTTACTAAGCAGGCCCTGAGCCCTTCTAAAAAAATTGGCTGGGTATTTATGGGGATGTTCCTAAATGTGAAAAGAAGTTTTGTAGGATAAGCATTTGGAGGGACGCAATGTGACCAATCCAAGATACTTCAAATTTGCTGTAGGTAGATATGTCTTGTTTAATTACTTCCAGTAAAGGAATGTAATTTAGCTGGTACAGGTGGGAGAGGACCGGGGAATGGTTATTCCCAAGTACTGGACTTTGTCCTGTCTCCAATCTAGGGGAAATTTTTGTTTCAGGGACTGCAAGGTAAAGCTTGGAATGTTTAAGGGCAGGATTTGCGATTTAGTCTCGTTTACTTTATACTATGACAAATGGCTATACTCTTCTATGATAGAGAAGGCTGCAGGTAGAGCTCTTTGAGGAGAAGATAGTGATAATAGAACGTCGTCTGCGTAAAGTGAGATACAGTGGTTCTTATCGCCTATTTGTATACCGTAGATGTCCGGGTGTAATCTTATTGCTTGCGCCAGGGGTTCCATGGCGAGGATAAAGATTAAAGGCGAAAGAGGGCAGCCCTGTCTGGTACCATTATATAGCAAAGGTGTATACAAAGCCCCATTTATAAATACTCTGGCTGAAGGCCTACCGTAAAGGGCCCCTATAGCTGTTATAAAGGCCTCTCCCAGCCCCATCACTCGTAGTACGGAGAAGGCAAACAACCAATTAAGGCGGTCGAATGCCTTCTCCGCATCCAGAGTTATTGGCAAGGCTTGTTCCCCCCTTTCGATTAACCCAATAAATCAAATTGAGAACCCGACGTGTGTTATCTGTTATCTGTCTACCTCTTACACACCCTGTCTGGTCGGGGTCCACCAGAAACGGCAGGACCTCAGACAGTCTATTCGGGAGTATTTTAGCATAAATTTTTAGGTCCGTATTTAATAGGGAGATGGGCCTGTAGTTCTAAAGGCTTATCTGTAGTTTTACCTGGTTTCGGTAGAGCCACTATTGTGGCCGAAAGCATCTCATCAGGGAGGGTGCCCTCTGAAAAGGCTTTATTGAAAACCTGGGTTTTCAGACAGGGGGAAAGAAGGTTCTGGAAGGTTTTGTAATAGAGATTTGACAGACCATCAGGGCCTGGGGAATTATGTGCGGGGAGGGAGGATATTATCTTAGTGATTTCTAATTGGGTGACAGGTTGTGATAATATACAGTACAGACCAAAAGTTTGGACACACCTTCTCATTCAAAGAGTTTTCTTTTTTTTCATGACTATGAAGGCATCAAAACTATGAATTAACACATGTGGAATTATATACATAACAAACAAGTGTGAAACAACTGAAAATATGTCATATTCTAGGTTCTTTAAGCCACCTTTTGCTTTGATTACTGCTTTGCACACTCTTGGCATTCTCTTGATGAGCTTCAAGAGGTAGTCCCCGAAATGGTCTTCCAACAGTCTTGAAGGAGTTCCCAGAGATGCTTAGCACTTGTTGGCCCTTTTGCCTTCACTCTGCGGTCCAGCTCACCCCAAACCATCTCGATTGGGTTCAGGTCTGGTGACTGTGGAGGCCAGGTCATCTGGCGCAGCACCCAATCACTCTCCTTCATGGTCAAATAGCCCTTACTTTCAAAGTTTTCCCAATATTTCGGCTGACTGACTGACCTTCATTTCTTAAAGTAATGATGGCCACTCGTTTTTCTTTACTTAGCTGCTTTTTTCTTGCCATAATACAAATTCTAACAGTCTATTCAGTAGGACTATCAGCTGTGTATCCACCTGACTCGTGCATAATCCTTTCAATGTTGGTGCTTGTTATAGAAAAGCGTCCTCCTTGTTCACCTCCTGACACCAGCGCTGCTCCGGCCGGAAGCACGCGCAGTGCGGGGGAACTTGTGTTACCGTTACCCAGGAAACCACTACTGGGGACGTCACTGTTGAAAGTACTGAAGCCTCCGTGGGTCAAAGAGAATCCCTGTAATATATAGGTTGTGATAATAGATCACTCTGGATGGTGTTCAATGATGGAAGGTTGAGTTTATTCGGGAACGTATTGATCTCTAATGGGGTGGCCTTATAGCCCAAGATAACATTATTGATACAGGAGGGAGGGGAAGGGTGGGGGGGGGGAACAAAATAGACCCGGGAGTAGGAGGGAGATGTGGAGGGAACAGTAGGTAGCATGATGAAAAGTAAACATAAAGACATGTAAAAACATAAAAAATAACAAAAAAGGCTCAGGTACAATTACAATGACATGTTTGTCGGATCAGTATTGTTAGTTGAGAAGCTGGAAGTCCACAAGTCCCAGTTGGACCGGTATTTGTCGATGTTGTGTTCCCTACCGGGATCCTGCATTGTACCGGGATGGTATGGATATCAGTAAAGAAAAACGCCCTTTGTGGGGATTTGTCGATAGCTATACCACTAAATCTAGAGGCGAGTAAGAAGATCTCGTCCTATAGGCTAGACAAGAGTGGGCATGACCACAGTATATGCTGCAGTGTGCCTCTCTGACCGCACCCCCTCCAGCAGAGATGAGATGCCCCAGGGAAAATTCTGCTTAATTTGTCAGGCGTATAATACCATCTAAGGCATGTTTTTGCCGCTGCTTCTATGAGAGCGGTATTATGGAAAGTGTTCGCTATAAATTTGAACGTTTTCACCCAGTCCGTTTATAAAAATACAACTCCGGAGCTCTTTGTCCCATGCAAGGAGGAGGGGGGGGGGGGGGGGGGGATTTAGAGAAGGCAGACTTGGAGTTCAAGGCTAAATACACTGGTTTGATACCTCTCTTTGAAGAAAGAGGTGTTGGGGCAGACCACAATTCTAGTATTTCTCTGTTAGCTACCACCTGATGGGGGGTTTCCGTGGACAGGAGGTACTTAAACAGCTCTCCTTTAGAAATTTGGAACTCTTTTTGGAGTTGTAGAAAGGATTTTAAGGTGTCCTTCTGGTAAAGCTGGCTCATAAATTTGATACCTCTGTCCCTCCATGTGCGCAGCCCCAAGTCCCAGAAATGGAGTTCCAGTAGCTGTACTGGAGAAGCACCGGTCAGTGGCATTGGTCTGTGGAGACTCTTTTGGTTAAATATTGATGCCTCTACTAAAGTGGGCAATTGTGGGGTTTTGGCAGGGGATACGCTGATACTATTGATCAAGAGGGCTCTCAGCTGCTTAGTGGGGGCCTGAGTGGCTTCTATATGAACCCATGGAGCAGAGATCTCCAGCGACCACCAATTTTTCAGGGCTTGGATTTGGGATGCCAGGAAGTAATCTTTTAAGTTAGGGAGACCCAACCCTTCCATGGTCTTTGGTTTAGACAGGGTAGTTGCTGAAATTCGGGGGGTTTTACCTGCCCAAACAAAGTTACTAAGCCGGCCCTGAGCCCTTCTAAAAAAATTGGCTGGGTATTTATGGGGATGTTCCTAAATGTGAAAAGAAGTTTTGTAGGATAAGCATTTGGAGGGACGCAATGTGACCAATCCAAGATACTTCAAATTTGCTGTAGGTAGATATGTCTTGTTTAATCACTTCCAGTAAAGGAATGTAATTTAGCTGGTACAGGTGGGAGAGGACCGGGGAATGGTTATTCCCAAGTACTGGACTTTGTCCTGTCTCCAATCTAGGGGAAATTTTTGTTTCAGGGACTGCAAGGTAAAGCTTGGAATGTTTAAGGGCAGGATTTGCGATTTAGTCTCGTTTACTTTATACTATGACAAATGGCTATACTCTTCTATGATAGAGAAGGCTGCAGGTAGAGCTCTTTGAGGAGAAGATAGTGATAATAGAACGTCGTCTGCGTAAAGTGAGATACAGTGGTTCTTATCGCCTATTTGTATACCGTAGATGTCCGGGTGTAATCTTATTGCTTGCGCCAGGGGTTCCATGGCGAGGATAAAGATTAAAGGCGAAAGAGGGCAGCCCTGTCTGGTACCATTATATAGCAAAGGTGTATACAAAGCCCCATTTATAAATACTCTGGCTGAAGGCCTACCGTAAAGGGCCCCTATAGCTGTTATAAAGGCCTCTCCCAGCCCCATCACTCGTAGTACGGAGAAGGCAAACAACCAATTAAGGCGGTCGAATGCCTTCTCCGCATCCAGAGTTATTGGCAAGGCTTGTTCCCCCCTTTCGATTAACCCAATAAATCAAATTGAGAACCCGACGTGTGTTATCTGTTATCTGTCTACCTCTTACACACCCTGTCTGGTCGGGGTCCACCAGAAACGGCAGGACCTCAGACAGTCTATTCGGGAGTATTTTAGCATAAATTTTTAGGTCCGTATTTAATAGGGAGATGGGCCTGTAGTTCTAAAGGCTTATCTGTAGTTTTACCTGGTTTCGGTAGAGCCACTATTGTGGCCGAAAGCATCTCATCAGGGAGGGTGCCCTCTGAAAAGGCTTTATTGAAAACCTGGGTTTTCAGACAGGGGGAAAGAAGGTTCTGGAAGGTTTTGTAATAGAGATTTGACAGACCATCAGGGCCTGGGGAATTATGTGCGGGGAGGGAGGATATTATCTTAGTGATTTCTAATTGGGTGACAGGTTGTGATAATATACAGTACAGACCAAAAGTTTGGACACACCTTCTCATTCAAAGAGTTTTCTTTTTTTTCATGACTATGAAGGCATCAAAACTATGAATTAACACATGTGGAATTATATACATAACAAACAAGTGTGAAACAACTGAAAATATGTCATATTCTAGGTTCTTTAAGCCACCTTTTGCTTTGATTACTGCTTTGCACACTCTTGGCATTCTCTTGATGAGCTTCAAGAGGTAGTCCCCGAAATGGTCTTCCAACAGTCTTGAAGGAGTTCCCAGAGATGCTTAGCACTTGTTGGCCCTTTTGCCTTCACTCTGCGGTCCAGCTCACCCCAAACCATCTCGATTGGGTTCAGGTCTGGTGACTGTGGAGGCCAGGTCATCTGGCGCAGCACCCAATCACTCTCCTTCATGGTCAAATAGCCCTTACTTTCAAAGTTTTCCCAATATTTCGGCTGACTGACTGACCTTCATTTCTTAAAGTAATGATGGCCACTCGTTTTTCTTTACTTAGCTGCTTTTTTCTTGCCATAATACAAATTCTAACAGTCTATTCAGTAGGACTATCAGCTGTGTATCCACCTGACTCGTGCATAATCCTTTCAATGTTGGTGCTTGTTATAGAAAAGCGTCCTCCTTGTTCACCTCCTGACACCAGCGCTGCTCCGGCCGGAAGCACGCGCAGTGCGGGGGAACTTGTGTTACCGTTACCCGGGAAACCACTACTGGGGACGTCACTGTTGAAAGTACTGAAGCCTCCGTGGGTCAAAGAGAATCCCTGTAATATATAGGTTGTGATAATAGATCACTCTGGATGGTGTTCAATGATGGAAGGTTGAGTTTATTCGGGAACGTATTGATCTCTAATGGGGTGGCCTTATAGCCCAAGATAACATTATTGATACAGGAGGGAGGGGAAGGGTGGGGGGGGGGGGAACAAAATAGACCCGGGAGTAGGAGGGAGATGTGGAGGGAACAGTAGGTAGCATGATGAAAAGTAAACATAAAGACATGTAAAAACATAAAAAATAAAAAAAAAGTCTCAGGTACAATTACAATGACATGTTTGTCGGATCAGTATTGTTAGTTGAGAAGCTGGAAGTCCACAAGTCCCAGTTGGACCGGTATTTGTCGATGTTGTGTTCCCTACCGGGATCCTGCATTGTACCGGGATGGTATGGATATCAGTAAAGAAAAACGCCCTTTGTGGGGATTTGTCGATAGCTATACCACTAAATCTAGAGGCGAGTAAGAAGATCTCGTCCTATAGGCTAGACAAGAGTGGGCATGACCACAGTATATGCTGCAGTGTGCCTCTCTGACCGCACCCCCTCCAGCAGAGATGAGATGCCCCAGGGAAAATTCTGCTTAATTTGTCAGGCGTATAATACCATCTAAGGCATGTTTTTGCCGCTGCTTCTATGAGAGCGGTATTATGGAAAGTGTTCGCTATAAATTTGAACGTTTTCACCCAGTCCGTTTATAAAAATACAACTCCGGAGCTCTTTGTCCCATGCAAGGAGGAGGGGGGGGGGGGATTTAGAGAAGGCAGACTTGGAGTTCAAGGCTAAATACACTGGTTTGATACCTCTCTTTGAAGAAAGAGGTGTTGGGGCAGACCACAATTCTAGTATTTCTCTGTTAGCTACCACCTGATGGGGGGTTTCCGTGGACAGGAGGTACTTAAACAGCTCTCCTTTAGAAATTTGGAACTCTTTTTGGAGTTGTAGAAAGGATTTTAAGGTGTCCTTCTGGTAAAGCTGGCTCATAAATTTGATACCTCTGTCCCTCCATGTGCGCAGCCCCAAGTCCCAGAAATGGAGTTCCAGTAGCTGTACTGGAGAAGCACCGGTCAGTGGCATTGGTCTGTGGAGACTCTTTTGGTTAAATATTGATGCCTCTACTAAAGTGGGCAATTGTGGGGTTTTGGCAGGGGATACGCTGATACTATTGATCAAGAGGGCTCTCAGCTGCTTAGTGGGGGCCTGAGTGGCTTCTATATGAACCTATGGAGCAGAGATCTCCAGCGACCACCAATTTTTCAGGGCTTGGATTTGGGATGCCAGGAAGTAATCTTTTAAGTTAGGGAGACCCAACCCTTCCATGGTCTTTGGTTTAGACAGGGTAGTTGCTGAAATTCGGGGGGTTTTACCTGCCCAAACAAAGTTACTAAGCAGGCCCTGAGCCCTTCTAAAAAAATTGGCTGGGTATTTATGGGGATGTTCCTAAATGTGAAAAGAAGTTTTGTAGGATAAGCATTTGGAGGGACGCAATGTGACCAATCCAAGATACTTCAAATTTGCTGTAGGTAGATATGTCTTGTTTAATCACTTCCAGTAAAGGAATGTAATTTAGCTGGTACAGGTGGGAGAGGACCGGGGAATGGTTATTCCCAAGTACTGGACTTTGTCCTGTCTCCAATCTAGGGGAAATTTTTGTTTCAGGGACTGCAAGGTAAAGCTTGGAATGTTTAAGGGCAGGATTTGCGATTTAGTCTCGTTTACTTTATACTATGACAAATGGCTATACTCTTCTATGATAGAGAAGGCTGCAGGTAGAGCTCTTTGAGGAGAAGATAGTGATAATAGAACGTCGTCTGCGTAAAGTGAGATACAGTGGTTCTTATCGCCTATTTGTATACCGTAGATGTCCGGGTGTAATCTTATTGCTTGCGCCAGGGGTTCCATGGCGAGGATAAAGATTAAAGGCGAAAGAGGGCAGCCCTGTCTGGTACCATTATATAGCAAAGGTGTATACAAAGCCCCATTTATAAATACTCTGGCTGAAGGCCTACCGTAAAGGGCCCCTATAGCTGTTATAAAGGCCTCTCCCAGCCCCATCACTCGTAGTACGGAGAAGGCAAACAACCAATTAAGGCGGTCGAATGCCTTCTCCGCATCCAGAGTTATTGGCAAGGCTTGTTCCCCCCTTTCGATTAACCCAATAAATCAAATTGAGAACCCGACGTGTGTTATCTGTTATCTGTCTACCTCTTACACACCCTGTCTGGTCGGGGTCCACCAGAAACGGCAGGACCTCAGACAGTCTATTCGGGAGTATTTTAGCATAAATTTTTAGGTCCGTATTTAATAGGGAGATGGGCCTGTAGTTCTAAAGGCTTATCTGTAGTTTTACCTGGTTTCGGTAGAGCCACTATTGTGGCCGAAAGCATCTCATCAGGGAGGGTGCCCTCTGAAAAGGCTTTATTGAAAACCTGGGTTTTCAGACAGGGGGAAAGAAGGTTCTGGAAGGTTTTGTAATAGAGATTTGACAGACCATCAGGGCCTGGGGAATTATGTGCGGGGAGGGAGGATATTATCTTAGTGATTTCTAATTGGGTGACAGGTTGTGATAATATACAGTACAGACCAAAAGTTTGGACACACCTTCTCATTCAAAGAGTTTTCTTTTTTTTCATGACTATGAAGGCATCAAAACTATGAATTAACACATGTGGAATTATATACATAACAAACAAGTGTGAAACAACTGAAAATATGTCATATTCTAGGTTCTTTAAGCCACCTTTTGCTTTGATTACTGCTTTGCACACTCTTGGCATTCTCTTGATGAGCTTCAAGAGGTAGTCCCCGAAATGGTCTTCCAACAGTCTTGAAGGAGTTCCCAGAGATGCTTAGCACTTGTTGGCCCTTTTGCCTTCACTCTGCGGTCCAGCTCACCCCAAACCATCTCGATTGGGTTCAGGTCTGGTGACTGTGGAGGCCAGGTCATCTGGCGCAGCACCCAATCACTCTCCTTCATGGTCAAATAGCCCTTACTTTCAAAGTTTTCCCAATATTTCGGCTGACTGACTGACCTTCATTTCTTAAAGTAATGATGGCCACTCGTTTTTCTTTACTTAGCTGCTTTTTTCTTGCCATAATACAAATTCTAACAGTCTATTCAGTAGGACTATCAGCTGTGTATCCACCTGACTCGTGCATAATCCTTTCAATGTTGGTGCTTGTTATAGAAAAGCGTCCTCCTTGTTCACCTCCTGACACCAGCGCTGCTCCGGCCGGAAGCACGCGCAGTGCGGGGGAACTTGTGTTACCGTTACCCGGGAAACCACTACTGGGGACGTCACTGTTGAAAGTACTGAAGCCTCCGTGGGTCAAAGAGAATCCCTGTAATATATAGGTTGTGATAATAGATCACTCTGGATGGTGTTCAATGATGGAAGGTTGAGTTTATTCGGGAACGTATTGATCTCTAATGGGGTGGCCTTATAGCCCAAGATAACATTATTGATACAGGAGGGAGGGGAAGGGTGGGGGGGGGGGAACAAAATAGACCCGGGAGTAGGAGGGAGATGTGGAGGGAACAGTAGGTAGCATGATGAAAAGTAAACATAAAGACATGTAAAAACATAAAAAATAAAAAAAAAGTCTCAGGTACAATTACAATGACATGTTTGTCGGATCAGTATTGTTAGTTGAGAAGCTGGAAGTCCACAAGTCCCAGTTGGACCGGTATTTGTCGATGTTGTGTTCCCTACCGGGATCCTGCATTGTACCGGGATGGTATGGATATCAGTAAAGAAAAACGCCCTTTGTGGGGATTTGTCGATAGCTATACCACTAAATCTAGAGGCGAGTAAGAAGATCTCGTCCTATAGGCTAGACAAGAGTGGGCATGACCACAGTATATGCTGCAGTGTGCCTCTCTGACCGCACCCCCTCCAGCAGAGATGAGATGCCCCAGGGAAAATTCTGCTTAATTTGTCAGGCGTATAATACCATCTAAGGCATGTTTTTGCCGCTGCTTCTATGAGAGCGGTATTATGGAAAGTGTTCGCTATAAATTTGAACGTTTTCACCCAGTCCGTTTATAAAAATACAACTCCGGAGCTCTTTGTCCCATGCAAGGAGGAGGGGGGGGGGGGATTTAGAGAAGGCAGACTTGGAGTTCAAGGCTAAATACACTGGTTTGATACCTCTCTTTGAAGAAAGAGGTGTTGGGGCAGACCACAATTCTAGTATTTCTCTGTTAGCTACCACCTGATGGGGGGTTTCCGTGGACAGGAGGTACTTAAACAGCTCTCCTTTAGAAATTTGGAACTCTTTTTGGAGTTGTAGAAAGGATTTTAAGGTGTCCTTCTGGTAAAGCTGGCTCATAAATTTGATACCTCTGTCCCTCCATGTGCGCAGCCCCAAGTCCCAGAAATGGAGTTCCAGTAGCTGTACTGGAGAAGCACCGGTCAGTGGCATTGGTCTGTGGAGACTCTTTTGGTTAAATATTGATGCCTCTACTAAAGTGGGCAATTGTGGGGTTTTGGCAGGGGATACGCTGATACTATTGATCAAGAGGGCTCTCAGCTGCTTAGTGGGGGCCTGAGTGGCTTCTATATGAACCTATGGAGCAGAGATCTCCAGCGACCACCAATTTTTCAGGGCTTGGATTTGGGATGCCAGGAAGTAATCTTTTAAGTTAGGGAGACCCAACCCTTCCATGGTCTTTGGTTTAGACAGGGTAGTTGCTGAAATTCGGGGGGTTTTACCTGCCCAAACAAAGTTACTAAGCAGGCCCTGAGCCCTTCTAAAAAAATTGGCTGGGTATTTATGGGGATGTTCCTAAATGTGAAAAGAAGTTTTGTAGGATAAGCATTTGGAGGGACGCAATGTGACCAATCCAAGATACTTCAAATTTGCTGTAGGTAGATATGTCTTGTTTAATCACTTCCAGTAAAGGAATGTAATTTAGCTGGTACAGGTGGGAGAGGACCGGGGAATGGTTATTCCCAAGTACTGGACTTTGTCCTGTCTCCAATCTAGGGGAAATTTTTGTTTCAGGGACTGCAAGGTAAAGCTTGGAATGTTTAAGGGCAGGATTTGCGATTTAGTCTCGTTTACTTTATACTATGACAAATGGCTATACTCTTCTATGATAGAGAAGGCTGCAGGTAGAGCTCTTTGAGGAGAAGATAGTGATAATAGAACGTCGTCTGCGTAAAGTGAGATACAGTGGTTCTTATCGCCTATTTGTATACCGTAGATGTCCGGGTGTAATCTTATTGCTTGCGCCAGGGGTTCCATGGCGAGGATAAAGATTAAAGGCGAAAGAGGGCAGCCCTGTCTGGTACCATTATATAGCAAAGGTGTATACAAAGCCCCATTTATAAATACTCTGGCTGAAGGCCTACCGTAAAGGGCCCCTATAGCTGTTATAAAGGCCTCTCCCAGCCCCATCACTCGTAGTACGGAGAAGGCAAACAACCAATTAAGGCGGTCGAATGCCTTCTCCGCATCCAGAGTTATTGGCAAGGCTTGTTCCCCCCTTTCGATTAACCCAATAAATCAAATTGAGAACCCGACGTGTGTTATCTGTTATCTGTCTACCTCTTACACACCCTGTCTGGTCGGGGTCCACCAGAAACGGCAGGACCTCAGACAGTCTATTCGGGAGTATTTTAGCATAAATTTTTAGGTCCGTATTTAATAGGGAGATGGGCCTGTAGTTCTAAAGGCTTATCTGTAGTTTTACCTGGTTTCGGTAGAGCCACTATTGTGGCCGAAAGCATCTCATCAGGGAGGGTGCCCTCTGAAAAGGCTTTATTGAAAACCTGGGTTTTCAGACAGGGGGAAAGAAGGTTCTGGAAGGTTTTGTAATAGAGATTTGACAGACCATCAGGGCCTGGGGAATTATGTGCGGGGAGGGAGGATATTATCTTAGTGATTTCTAATTGGGTGACAGGTTGTGATAATATACAGTACAGACCAAAAGTTTGGACACACCTTCTCATTCAAAGAGTTTTCTTTTTTTTCATGACTATGAAGGCATCAAAACTATGAATTAACACATGTGGAATTATATACATAACAAACAAGTGTGAAACAACTGAAAATATGTCATATTCTAGGTTCTTTAAGCCACCTTTTGCTTTGATTACTGCTTTGCACACTCTTGGCATTCTCTTGATGAGCTTCAAGAGGTAGTCCCCGAAATGGTCTTCCAACAGTCTTGAAGGAGTTCCCAGAGATGCTTAGCACTTGTTGGCCCTTTTGCCTTCACTCTGCGGTCCAGCTCACCCCAAACCATCTCGATTGGGTTCAGGTCTGGTGACTGTGGAGGCCAGGTCATCTGGCGCAGCACCCAATCACTCTCCTTCATGGTCAAATAGCCCTTACTTTCAAAGTTTTCCCAATATTTCGGCTGACTGACTGACCTTCATTTCTTAAAGTAATGATGGCCACTCGTTTTTCTTTACTTAGCTGCTTTTTTCTTGCCATAATACAAATTCTAACAGTCTATTCAGTAGGACTATCAGCTGTGTATCCACCTGACTCGTGCATAATCCTTTCAATGTTGGTGCTTGTTATAGAAAAGCGTCCTCCTTGTTCACCTCCTGACACCAGCGCTGCTCCGGCCGGAAGCACGCGCAGTGCGGGGGAACTTGTGTTACCGTTACCCGGGAAACCACTACTGGGGACGTCACTGTTGAAAGTACTGAAGCCTCCGTGGGTCAAAGAGAATCCCTGTAATATATAGGTTGTGATAATAGATCACTCTGGATGGTGTTCAATGATGGAAGGTTGAGTTTATTCGGGAACGTATTGATCTCTAATGGGGTGGCCTTATAGCCCAAGATAACATTATTGATACAGGAGGGAGGGGAAGGGTGGGGGGGGGGAACAAAATAGACCCGGGAGTAGGAGGGAGATGTGGAGGGAACAGTAGGTAGCATGATGAAAAGTAAACATAAAGACATGTAAAAACATAAAAAATAAAAAAAAAGTCTCAGGTACAATTACAATGACATGTTTGTCGGATCAGTATTGTTAGTTGAGAAGCTGGAAGTCCACAAGTCCCAGTTGGACCGGTATTTGTCGATGTTGTGTTCCCTACCGGGATCCTGCATTGTACCGGGATGGTATGGATATCAGTAAAGAAAAACGCCCTTTGTGGGGATTTGTCGATAGCTATACCACTAAATCTAGAGGCGAGTAAGAAGATCTCGTCCTATAGGCTAGACAAGAGTGGGCATGACCACAGTATATGCTGCAGTGTGCCTCTCTGACCGCACCCCCTCCAGCAGAGATGAGATGCCCCAGGGAAAATTCTGCTTAATTTGTCAGGCGTATAATACCATCTAAGGCATGTTTTTGCCGCTGCTTCTATGAGAGCGGTATTATGGAAAGTGTTCGCTATAAATTTGAACGTTTTCACCCAGTCCGTTTATAAAAATACAACTCCGGAGCTCTTTGTCCCATGCAAGGAGGAGGGGGGGGGGATTTAGAGAAGGCAGACTTGGAGTTCAAGGCTAAATACACTGGTTTGATACCTCTCTTTGAAGAAAGAGGTGTTGGGGCAGACCACAATTCTAGTATTTCTCTGTTAGCTACCACCTGATGGGGGGTTTCCGTGGACAGGAGGTACTTAAACAGCTCTCCTTTAGAAATTTGGAACTCTTTTTGGAGTTGTAGAAAGGATTTTAAGGTGTCCTTCTGGTAAAGCTGGCTCATAAATTTGATACCTCTGTCCCTCCATGTGCGCAGCCCCAAGTCCCAGAAATGGAGTTCCAGTAGCTGTACTGGAGAAGCACCGGTCAGTGGCATTGGTCTGTGGAGACTCTTTTGGTTAAATATTGATGCCTCTACTAAAGTGGGCAATTGTGGGGTTTTGGCAGGGGATACGCTGATACTATTGATCAAGAGGGCTCTCAGCTGCTTAGTGGGGGCCTGAGTGGCTTCTATATGAACCCATGGAGCAGAGATCTCCAGCGACCACCAATTTTTCAGGGCTTGGATTTGGGATGCCAGGAAGTAATCTTTTAAGTTAGGGAGACCCAACCCTTCCATGGTCTTTGGTTTAGACAGGGTAGTTGCTGAAATTCGGGGGGTTTTACCTGCCCAAACAAAGTTACTAAGCAGGCCCTGAGCCCTTCTAAAAAAATTGGCTGGGTATTTATGGGGATGTTCCTAAATGTGAAAAGAAGTTTTGTAGGATAAGCATTTGGAGGGACGCAATGTGACCAATCCAAGATACTTCAAATTTGCTGTAGGTAGATATGTCTTGTTTAATCACTTCCAGTAAAGGAATGTAATTTAGCTGGTACAGGTGGGAGAGGACCGGGGAATGGTTATTCCCAAGTACTGGACTTTGTCCTGTCTCCAATCTAGGGGAAATTTTTGTTTCAGGGACTGCAAGGTAAAGCTTGGAATGTTTAAGGGCAGGATTTGCGATTTAGTCTCGTTTACTTTATACTATGACAAATGGCTATACTCTTCTATGATAGAGAAGGCTGCAGGTAGAGCTCTTTGAGGAGAAGATAGTGATAATAGAACGTCGTCTGCGTAAAGTGAGATACAGTGGTTCTTATCGCCTATTTGTATACCGTAGATGTCCGGGTGTAATCTTATTGCTTGCGCCAGGGGTTCCATGGCGAGGATAAAGATTAAAGGCGAAAGAGGGCAGCCCTGTCTGGTACCATTATATAGCAAAGGTGTATACAAAGCCCCATTTATAAATACTCTGGCTGAAGGCCTACCGTAAAGGGCCCCTATAGCTGTTATAAAGGCCTCTCCCAGCCCCATCACTCGTAGTACGGAGAAGGCAAACAACCAATTAAGGCGGTCGAATGCCTTCTCCGCATCCAGAGTTATTGGCAAGGCTTGTTCCCCCCTTTCAATTAACCCAATAAATCAAATTGAGAACCCGACGTGTGTTATCTGTTATCTGTCTACCTCTTACACACCCTGTCTGGTCGGGGTCCACCAGAAACGGCAGGACCTCAGACAGTCTATTCGGGAGTATTTTAGCATAAATTTTTAGGTCCGTATTTAATAGGGAGATGGGCCTGTAGTTCTAAAGGCTTATCTGTAGTTTTACCTGGTTTCGGTAGAGCCACTATTGTGGCCGAAAGCATCTCATCAGGGAGGGTGCCCTCTGAAAAGGCTTTATTGAAAACCTGGGTTTTCAGACAGGGGGAAAGAAGGTTCTGGAAGGTTTTGTAATAGAGATTTGACAGACCATCAGGGCCTGGGGAATTATGTGCGGGGAGGGAGGATATTATCTTAGTGATTTCTAATTGGGTGACAGGTTGTGATAATATACAGTACAGACCAAAAGTTTGGACACACCTTCTCATTCAAAGAGTTTTCTTTTTTTTCATGACTATGAAGGCATCAAAACTATGAATTAACACATGTGGAATTATATACATAACAAACAAGTGTGAAACAACTGAAAATATGTCATATTCTAGGTTCTTTAAGCCACCTTTTGCTTTGATTACTGCTTTGCACACTCTTGGCATTCTCTTGATGAGCTTCAAGAGGTAGTCCCCGAAATGGTCTTCCAACAGTCTTGAAGGAGTTCCCAGAGATGCTTAGCACTTGTTGGCCCTTTTGCCTTCACTCTGCGGTCCAGCTCACCCCAAACCATCTCGATTGGGTTCAGGTCTGGTGACTGTGGAGGCCAGGTCATCTGGCGCAGCACCCAATCACTCTCCTTCATGGTCAAATAGCCCTTACTTTCAAAGTTTTCCCAATATTTCGGCTGACTGACTGACCTTCATTTCTTAAAGTAATGATGGCCACTCGTTTTTCTTTACTTAGCTGCTTTTTTCTTGCCATAATACAAATTCTAACAGTCTATTCAGTAGGACTATCAGCTGTGTATCCACCTGACTCGTGCATAATCCTTTCAATGTTGGTGCTTTTTATAGAAAAGCGTCCTCCTTGTTCACCTCCTGACACCAGCGCTGCTCCGGCCGGAAGCACGCGCAGTGCGGGGGAACTTGTGTTACCGTTACCCGGGAAACCACTACTGGGGACGTCACTGTTGAAAGTACTGAAGCCTCCGTGGGTCAAAGAGAATCCCTGTAATATATAGGTTGTGATAATAGATCACTCTGGATGGTGTTCAATGATGGAAGGTTGAGTTTATTCGGGAACGTATTGATCTCTAATGGGGTGGCCTTATAGCCCAAGATAACATTATTGATACAGGAGGGAGGGGAAGGGTGGGGGGGGGGAACAAAATAGACCCGGGAGTAGGAGGGAGATGTGGAGGGAACAGTAGGTAGCATGATGAAAAGTAAACATAAAGACATGTAAAAAAATAAAAAAAAAGTCTCAGGTACAATTACAATGACATGTTTGTCGGATCAGTATTGTTAGTTGAGAAGCTGGAAGTCCACAAGTCCCAGTTGGACCGGTATTTGTCGATGTTGTGTTCCCTACCGGGATCCTGCATTGTACCGGGATGGTATGGATATCAGTAAAGAAAAACACCCTTTGTGGGGATTTGTCGATAGCTATACCACTAAATCTAGAGGCGAGTAAGAAGATCTCGTCCTATAGGCTAGACAAGAGTGGGCATGACCACAGTATATGCTGCAGTGTGCCTCTCTGACCGCACCCCCTCCAGCAGAGATGAGATGCCCCAGGGAAAATTCTGCTTAATTTGTCAGGCGTATAATACCATCTAAGGCATGTTTTTGCCGCTGCTTCTATGAGAGCGGTATTATGGAAAGTGTTCGCTATAAATTTGAACGTTTTCACCCAGTCCGTTTATAAAAATACAACTCCGGAGCTCTTTGTCCCATGCAAGGAGGAGGGGGGGGGATTTAGAGAAGGCAGACTTGGAGTTCAAGGCTAAATACACTGGTTTGATACCTCTCTTTGAAGAAAGAGGTGTTGGGGCAGACCACAATTCTAGTATTTCTCTGTTAGCTACCACCTGATGGGGGGTTTCCGTGGACAGGAGGTACTTAAACAGCTCTCCTTTAGAAATTTGGAACTCTTTTTGGAGTTGTAGAAAGGATTTTAAGGTGTCCTTCTGGTAAAGCTGGCTCATAAATTTGATACCTCTGTCCCTCCATGTGCGCAGCCCCAAGTCCCAGAAATGGAGTTCCAGTAGCTGTACTGGAGAAGCACCGGTCAGTGGCATTGGTCTGTGGAGACTCTTTTGGTTAAATATTGATGCCTCTACTAAAGTGGGCAATTGTGGGGTTTTGGCAGGGGATACGCTGATACTATTGATCAAGAGGGCTCTCAGCTGCTTAGTGGGGGCCTGAGTGGCTTCTATATGAACCCATGGAGCAGAGATCTCCAGCGACCACCAATTTTTCAGGGCTTGGATTTGGGATGCCAGGAAGTAATCTTTTAAGTTAGGGAGACCCAACCCTTCCATGGTCTTTGGTTTAGACAGGGTAGTTGCTGAAATTCGGGGGGTTTTACCTGCCCAAACAAAGTTACTAAGCAGGCCCTGAGCCCTTCTAAAAAAATTGGCTGGGTATTTATGGGGATGTTCCTAAATGTGAAAAGAAGTTTTGTAGGATAAGCATTTGGAGGGACGCAATGTGACCAATCCAAGATACTTCAAATTTGCTGTAGGTAGATATGTCTTGTTTAATCACTTCCAGTAAAGGAATGTAATTTAGCTGGTACAGGTGGGAGAGGACCGGGGAATGGTTATTCCCAAGTACTGGACTTTGTCCTGTCTCCAATCTAGGGGAAATTTTTGTTTCAGGGACTGCAAGGTAAAGCTTGGAATGTTTAAGGGCAGGATTTGCGATTTAGTCTTGTTTACTTTATACTATGACAAATGGCTATACTCTTCTATGATAGAGAAGGCTGCAGGTAGAGCTCTTTGAGGAGAAGATAGTGATAATAGAACGTCGTCTGCGTAAAGTGAGATACAGTGGTTCTTATCGCCTATTTGTATACCGTAGATGTCCGGGTGTAATCTTATTGCTTGCGCCAGGGGTTCCATGGCGAGGATAAAGATTAAAGGCGAAAGAGGGCAGCCCTGTCTGGTACCATTATATAGCAAAGGTGTATACAAAGCCCCATTTATAAATACTCTGGCTGAAGGCCTACCGTAAAGGGCCCCTATAGCTGTTATAAAGGCCTCTCCCAGCCCCATCACTCGTAGTACGGAGAAGGCAAACAACCAATTAAGGCGGTCGAATGCCTTCTCCGCATCCAGAGTTATTGGCAAGGCTTGTTCCCCCCTTTCGATTAACCCAATAAATCAAATTGAGAACCCGACGTGTGTTATCTGTTATCTGTCTACCTCTTACACACCCTGTCTGGTCGGGGTCCACCAGAAACGGCAGGACCTCAGACAGTCTATTCGGGAGTATTTTAGCATAAATTTTTAGGTCCGTATTTAATAGGGAGATGGGCCTGTAGTTCTAAAGGCTTATCTGTAGTTTTACCTGGTTTCGGTAGAGCCACTATTGTGGCCGAAAGCATCTCATCAGGGAGGGTGCCCTCTGAAAAGGCTTTATTGAAAACCTGGGTTTTCAGACAGGGGGAAAGAAGGTTCTGGAAGGTTTTGTAATAGAGATTTGACAGACCATCAGGGCCTGGGGAATTATGTGCGGGGAGGGAGGATATTATCTTAGTGATTTCTAATTGGGTGACAGGTTGTGATAATATACAGTACAGACCAAAAGTTTGGACACACCTTCTCATTCAAAGAGTTTTCTTTTTTTTCATGACTATGAAGGCATCAAAACTATGAATTAACACATGTGGAATTATATACATAACAAACAAGTGTGAAACAACTGAAAATATGTCATATTCTAGGTTCTTTAAGCCACCTTTTGCTTTGATTACTGCTTTGCACACTCTTGGCATTCTCTTGATGAGCTTCAAGAGGTAGTCCCCGAAATGGTCTTCCAACAGTCTTGAAGGAGTTCCCAGAGATGCTTAGCACTTGTTGGCCCTTTTGCCTTCACTCTGCGGTCCAGCTCACCCCAAACCATCTCGATTGGGTTCAGGTCTGGTGACTGTGGAGGCCAGGTCATCTGGCGCAGCACCCAATCACTCTCCTTCATGGTCAAATAGCCCTTACTTTCAAAGTTTTCCCAATATTTCGGCTGACTGACTGACCTTCATTTCTTAAAGTAATGATGGCCACTCGTTTTTCTTTACTTAGCTGCTTTTTTCTTGCCATAATACAAATTCTAACAGTCTATTCAGTAGGACTATCAGCTGTGTATCCACCTGACTTCTCCTCAACGCCACTGATGGTCCCAACCCCATTTATAAGGCAAGAAATCCCACTTATTAAACCTGACAGGGCACACCTGTGAAGTGAAAACCATTTCAGGGGACTACCTCTTTAAGCTTATCAAGAGAATGCCAAGAGTGTGCAAAGCAGTAATCAAAGCAAAAGGTGGCTACTTTGAAGAACCTAGAATATGACAAGTTGTTTCACACTTGTTTGTTATGTATATAATTCCACATGTGTTAATTCATAGTTTTGATGCCTTCAGTGTGAATCTACAATTTTCATAGTCATGAAAATAAAGAAAACTCTTTGAATGAGAAAGTGTGTCCAAACTTTTGGTCTGTGCTGTATATCACTGGTATATCACCCGTAGGGGATATAAGAAACCGGCGCTGGTTGACGAACTAAGAAGTTGCGCCCAAAAGGAGCTCGCACCCTTTATTAAACTTTCCTATTGTATTGTGGTAAAATCTCTGAAAAAATGCAATATGCTAAGAACAACCTGTGAGTGTCCTATTGTGTAAGGGAATGCGTGTAGCTGGTGTGTAGAATATTAATATGTGTCGCAATGTGTATGAAAAAAATCAAAGCATAAACTGGTATTATATAGTCCGGTCTGTTACCTTCTTTCAGTAGCCTTCAGATTTGTCGTGATCTTCTCCTGCTCGTGCATAATCCTTTCAATGTTGGTGCTTGTTATAGAAAAGCGTCCTCCTTGTTCACCTCCTGACACCAGCGCTGCTCCGGCCGGAAGCACGCGCAGTGCGGGGGAACTTGTGTTACCGTTACCCGGGAAACCACTACTGGGGACGTCACTGTTGAAAGTACTGAAGCCTCCGTGGGTCAAAGAGAATCCCTGTAATATATAGGTTGTGATAATAGATCACTCTGGATGGTGTTCAATGATGGAAGGTTGAGTTTATTCGGGAACGTATTGATCTCTAATGGGGTGGCCTTTTGGGTCTCGGGAGAGTTTTTGAGATTGTACAGTGTTGAATAATATTTAGCAAAGTGGTCTGCTATAGCTTTCGGGTCATATATTCTGGAGTTGTTAGGTGGGCTGGTTAAGAAAGGGATTCTAGATTTTGCTGCTCGGGATTTTAGGCGTTGGGCTAGTAGTTTGCCCGCCTTATTGTCTTGGGAGTAATATTTGGCTTTAATGGATCTAAGGTTCCTTTCATACGTGACCAGGAGACATTCCATAAGTTGAGTTCTGAGGGATTGGATCTGCAATGGATCTAGAGGAGAAGTGAGATTTATTGAGTGTCTCCAGGGGGGTTAGTTGGGAGAGTATTTCTTGAATCCTTTGTTCTCTTAGTTTTTTGGCTTGGTGGCCTAGTTTAATAGAAAATACCCCAGATGACTGCCTTATAGGCATTCCAAAAGCTATATGGGCTGGAGACCGATGAGCTATTTAATAGAAAATATTCGGAAATGGCCTTCTCTAATTCAGTTTTGAATGTTGGGTTGGATATGATATAGGGGCTGCAGCGCCACAAGGTATCTTAGTGGTTAAAAGTTTCTTTAATCGTGAGGGTAATGGCGGCGTGATCAGACCACTTAATGGTTCCTATGGTGGACTGCGAGGATAATTGGAGTAAAGATCTACTAACAAGAAACAGGTCGATATGTGAGTAGGTACCATGTGCCTGTGAGTAGAAAGAATAATCTTTCTCAGATGTATGGTGTAACCTCCACACATCATACAATTCTTCCCGCAGAAGCAGAGGCTGGAGTACCGGGTAGAAGCTTCTGGTGGTAGATGAGGAGTCAATTGAGGCGTCAGGGATAATATTACAGTCACCGCATACAATGAGATGGCCTCTATTCACCTTGTTTGCCTTGGCTAGCACTCTATTCAAGAAATGGATTTGGTGTTTATTGGGAGCATAAACCACTACAATAGTGTCAATGGAAATTTTAAAAAGTTATGGCTCTCGAAATTCAACAGCACAGAATTTACTTTTTCATAAAACATGTTTTTATTGTGCAAAAGTTCTAAAACATAAAGACAAAGGGGGACATTTATAAACCGTTATACACCACTTTTTGGTATATTAAAGTCACAGATTTTGTCGCACGGCATTAAACATTTTCCACAACAGTTTTTGGCATGGAAAATGTCTTAAATTTATGTAGAGGGACTTAAAGGGCTTCTGTCACCCCCAAAACACATTTTTTATTTTTGGGCTTGTTAAAATCCTTATTAAACGAATATTCCCTATATAGGGCTCTTACCTTTGTCTGTGGCTTCGTTTCCCTAAAAATCGATCTTTTAAAATATGCAAATAAATAAATAAACATCAGCCAAAGTATACATATTATTATCATCAACACATTGATACTGGCCCATGGAATAAAGTTAACATGTTATTTTTTACCACACTGTAGAAAAACGGTGGCAGGATTGCTGCATCACTAATCAATAAATTATGTGTACCCCAAAATGGTGCCATTGAAAAATTTAACTCATCCCTCCAAAAATACACCCTTACAGCCGACATAGCTGGATACATGGATGGAAATATAGAAATAATATTGGGGTAATTTATTAAGACCGGCGTTTTAGACGATTTTAGCAGGGAAAAGTAATAGATTGCGGCGCAAATAACCTGGTGTATATATACTGGTGTATATCATTTAGTAAATGACCCCCTTTGATTTTTTGGATGCAAAGATGAAAACGTTAAATAACTGCTTTGTCATAATCAATCAGGGCCCAAACTGGCCTGGACCTTTAGAAGTTAAAGGCTCAGTAGTCCAGTTCTTAGTGTATACTAGCATGTCTGATGAGATATATGTACAGCAGCAGCATGGAGGACATTATACAGCAGTATGGAGAAGTGTAGCTGTACCTCCAGCACTGGGGTAAGACAGTATACTTACTAGCCCCAGCAGTAGTATCTCCAGCAGCTTTTCCCCTTCCCTTCACAATAGACTTCTATGGGCTGCAGTTGTAACCTGATCTCTAAGTGAAATGCTAAGGCTAATTTCACACTAGCGGTAGCCTGCTCCGGCAGGCTGTTCCAGTGAGGCAACAGCCTGCGGGATCCGTGCTACCACTGGTGCATTGTGCCGCCGGAAGTCCGCTCTGGCCCCATTCCCTATAATGGGGGCGGGCCGGAGGTCCGGCCAAAGCATGGCAAACTTGTTGAGAGGCAGCTAGAATAAAACTTTGGCATGTTTTAATCCGACCACCTCTCTGCATTTTTGCCATGCTATGGCCGTACCTCCAACCCACCCCCATTATAGCGAATGGGGTCGGAGCGGACATCCGGCGGAACGGTACGCTAGCGGTAGCATGGATCCGGCAGGCTGTTCCCCCGCCAGAACAGCCTGCCGGAGAAGACTACCGCTAGTCTGAACGTAGCCTAACCCATCCTCAGTGCAAACAGATTTTAGGACTGAATTGATAGTTAATTTTAAGTGCAGGAGGCTGAGGGGGAAGCAGGAGAGGATCCTGATGAGTGGAACTAGTGGCATTTGCTGTGGCCGGCTTTGGGGTGCCCCAACGCTACGCTGGGTCCCCCGGACACCGTCCAGGTGTCACCATGTGTTGCTGCTCTCCAGAAGCGATGGTAAGGCGTGGTGCACCCCAATAGGAAATAAGTCCAGAGAGTCAGGGTCTGCAGTAAAACAATGCAGGCAAGGCATTGGGCTGGCTACTCCAGTCTTCTCCCTAGCAGAAGAAAGGTTTGATGCTGAGGAAAGGCCGAAGCTAGCTGTCCCTTTATCTCTTCAGAAGGCTGGTACCCTGGTCCAAGACTGGTGATCCAGGGTTTGTTGCAGTATATCCCCGTCTCAGCGTCTTCTTCTGGTCACTCAGTAGTCTGACAGAGTCTCCTCTTCCAAGCACTGCTCCCAAAGTGCAGCACACTAGGGGCTCTGACTGTTCTCCTTATATACAGTTTTTGCAAGACTGGAACCTTCTAGTTGGAGGGGTGGAGTAGAAAAACTCAGCGCAAACAGATACATTGTTTCAGCTCCCGTCTGGTATAGACTTACATTAGAGCTTCAATGATACTCAATGGCAATGACACAGCAGGTTTTCCAGACAAAAGCAAGTTTCCAGACATAACAACATAGCCAAAACCAGACATTTAAAAGGTCAGACTGTCTGCTTTTTGGTGGTAAACAAGCCTGGGTTTTTCCCTCCAAAACATGGTGGTAAACAAGTCTGGGGTTTTCCCTGCAAACATGGTCTTCTTTAAACCCTATGGCAGCTGTGGAGAATTAGCAGCTTCTCAATCAAAGCCCTAACAGTCTTTCAGTATTCATTAACCCTTTCCAAAGAGCCATGTAAATACAGTGATAATGAACATGATACATATCACAACATATATATAAAACGCAGTTACACAGTATTAAACAATGCAAGTTAACCCTTTTAGGTGAAATAAAGTAAGAAGATTTAACTCTGCATAGGGCTAATATGCAAATGTTAACTAATGTCCAAATGTCAAAGTACTCCCTGCTCTAGGGTAGAGATGTCGCGAACATAAAATTTTCCGTTCGCGAATGGCGAACGCGAATTTTTGCAAATGTTCGTGAACGGGCGAACCGCCATTGATTTCAATAGGCAGGCGAATTTTAAAACCCACAGGGACTCTTTCTAGCCACAGTAGTGATGGAAAAGTTGTTGCAAGGGGACTAACACCTGGACTGTGGCATGCCGGAGGGGGATCCATGGCAAAACTCCCATGGAAAATTACATAGTTGATGCAGAGTTGGGTTTTAATCCATAAAGGGCATAAATCACCTAACAATCCTAAATAGTTTTGAACAACGTGGTTTAAAACATCCAGTGTGTGTATACGATCAGGTATGATGTTGTATCGATCAGGTAGTGTAAGGGTTACGCCGGCTTCACAGACATTGACAGACCAAACTCCCCTTTTAATGCACCACAAACAACCGCAAACAGTCCATTTGCCCAACCGCAAACTCCCCATTTGCACAAGGTTGGATACCAAGCTAGCCATGTCCCGTTGATGTCATTGAAGGTTTCTTCCTCCACCTAGCCACGTACAACACCAAGGGTCCCCGAAAGGGGAATTGAATTGATTTTTCGAACGGGGAGATGGTTAAAAAAACGCTGGCTCCCTCCCCTTTGTTTGAATCCACGGTCACTGCGTCTGCGCCGTGCAATTTACTGTCACACCCGATATGAGTGGTATTTTCTGTAGTACTATTCTCATCAGTTTAATCCCTGTTACGTCCCAAATCTGGGGTCCATTTATTGAATAGATTTTTCGAACGGGGAGATGGTTAAAAAAACGCTGGCTTCCTCCCCTTTGTTTGAATCCACGGTCACTGCGTCTGCGCCGTGCAATTTAATGTCACACCCGATATGAGTGGTATTTTCTGTAGTACTATTCTCATCAGTTTAATCCCTGTTACGTCCCCAATCTGGGGTCCATTTATTGAATTGATTTTTAGAACGGGGAGATGGTTAAAAAAACGCTGGCTCCCTCCCCTTTGTTTTAATCCACGGTCACTGCGTCTGCGCCGTGCAATTTACTGTCACACCCGATATGAGTGGTATTTTCTGTAGTACTATTCTCATCAGTTTAATCCCTGTTACGTCCCATATCATGGATTGCCTTTTGCGAAAAAAAATTTAGGCCGGGTACCTTCGACTGCCTTCACAGTGACAGACCAAACTCTGATACATCAAACTGAATTGATTTTAGGAACCGGGAGATGGAAAAAGCAGCTTGGTCGGTCCTCTTACTCCCAAGTTGGGGCACTCCGCGTGCATAGAGCAATGTGCTGTGACACCCTATATGAGTGGTGTCTTAACTAGTACTATTCCTATTAGTTTAATCCCTGTTACGTCCTATATCAAAGATTGCCTTTTGTGAAAAAAAAATTAGTCCGGGTACCTTCCACTGTGGTGTCCCAATAGTGACTAATTTTTTTAAGGCCTCAGACTCCACCAGCTGGTATGGTAAAAGCTGGCGGGCTAAGAGTTCTGTCAAGCCAACTGTCAGACACAGGGCAAGGGGGTGACTTTGTGACATTGGCTTCTTACGCTCAAACATGTCCTTGACAGACACCTGACTGTGGGCAGATGAGCAGGAACTGCTCAAGGCGAGAGACGGAGTGGCGGATGGTTGAGAGGGGGCAAGGAGGACAGCAGTGGTTGACGTGGCTGAAGATGCTGGACCAGGAGGAGGATGGCGGCTTTGAGTTTGTGTGCTGCTTGTACTCATGTGTTGATCCCATAGGCATTTGTGATGTGCGATCATGTGCCTTCGCAAAGCAGTTGTACCGAGGTGGGTGTTGGACTTCCCACGACTCAGTTTCTTTTGGCACAGGTTGCAAATGGCATTGCTGTTATCAGAGGCAGACGCACAAAAAAAATGCCACACTGCTGAGCTTTGCAATGACGGCATTCTGGTGGTGGCAACAGCATGCGTTGATTGGCGTGCTGTCTGCCTGACCCCGGGTGCCGATACATGCTGTCTGACTGTGCCACTAGCTCCTTGCGATGACCTCCCCCTGCTTCCAACTCGTCTCCTCCTTCTCTCTGTCTCCCCTTCTGAACTTTCCCCCTCTTCTTCTTCTCTTCGAGCAGGCACCCACGTGGCATCCACGGACACATCGTGATCATCAACCACTTCACTTGTATCTGACACCTCAGCAAAGGAAGCAGCAGCGGGTACAACATCATCATCATCATCACACTGTACGTCCATGTGTGTAATCCTGCCTGACTGAGACATATCCCTGTTATCTACATCCTCTGGCAATAATGGTTGCGCATCACTAATTTCATCCAACTGATGTGTAAATAACTCCTCTGATGGATCAAGTGAAGCGACTGTGGTGGTAGTGGTGGTGGTGGCGGCGGGCGGGAGAGTGGTAACTTGAGAGAAGGTGACCGAAGCTGAGCTGGAGGAGGATGGTGCGTCAAGGTTCTTAGCGGAAGCTGTTGAAGATTGGGTGTCCTGTGTAAGCCAGTCAACTATTTTCTCCGAATTTTTTGTGTTCAGGGTACGTGGCCTCTGATCACTGGGCATTATTCCAGGGCCAGTGGAAATCACAGCACCACGACGACCCCTGTGGGGTGGCCTGCCTCTGCCTGTCATTTTTTTTTAGATAAGTGGTACTATGCGTGCAAGGTACTGTGCCACCCTATATAAGTGGTGGGCAGTGGGCACAGTACAGTCTGTGTGGGCCTGACACACACTGGCTTGCAACTGCGATTATATTTATTACAGAGAAATAATAAATTGACTTTAGTTTTATCTGCAAGGTATTGTGACACCCTGTAACGGTATGAGTGGTGGCCTGCCCAGTGGCCACAGTACAGTCTGTGAGCCTGCAGCCTCTCACTGTCTGGCAACTGCGATTATATCACAGAGAAAAAATAAATTGGCTTTTTTTTATCTGCCAGGTATTGTGAGTGTGACACCCTGTAACGGTATGAGTGGTGGCCTGGCCAGTGGCCACAGTACAGTCTGTGAGCCTGCAGCCTCTCACTGTCTGGCAACTGCGATTATATCACAGAGAAAAAATAAATTGGCACTTTTTTATCTGCCAGGTATTGTGAGTATGAGTGGTGGCCTGTAACGGTATGAGTGGTGGCCTGGCCAGTGGACACAGTACAGTCTGTGAGCCTTCAGCCTCTCACTGTCTGGCAACTGCGATTATATAAAAAAAAAAAAAAATCCCTTTTTTTTATCTGCAAGGTACTGTCTGTGACACCCTCTATGAATGGTGTGCACACAGTACAGTCTGTGAGCCTGCAGCCTCTCACTGTCTGGGAACTGCGATTATATAAAAAAAAGAAATTATAAATTGCCATTTTTTTTATCTGCAAGGTACTGTCTGTGACACCCTGTATGAATGGTGTGCACACAGTACAGTCTGTGAGCCTGCAGCCTCTCACACACGGGCAGGCAACTGCAATATATATATATATATATATATATATGGAAAAAAAAAAAAAGCAGACTGATGTACCAGCCCTAAAAAGGGCTTTTTGGGTGCTGTCAGTACGCTGACCTTACAGCAGATGAGTCTGTGGACACAGAACACTTCCCTAGCTAACGCTTTCCCTATTAAATCAGCAGCAGCAGCACTGTCCCTCCTCTCACTAAGAATGCAGCTTCCGAATGAATCTAAAATGGATGCTGTCCAGGCGGTGGGAGGGTCTGCTGCTGATTGGCTGGAATGTGTCTGCTGACTGTGAGGTACAGGGTCAAAGTTTGCTCAATGATGACGAATAGGGGGCGGACCGAACATTGCATATGTTCGCCCACCGCGGCGAACGCGAACAAGCTGTGTTTGCCGAGAACTATTCACAGCAAACTATTTGGGACATCACTACTCTAGGGCACTACACATTTTTCTGCAATAAAGATATATTAAAAAGTTTCTCAACTATAAAATTCATTGGAAAAAAAAATGAAAACAGCTATTACTTTTGAGATGTTTATGTAGCATTTTTAGGGTGTTCACAAATGGAACAGGGTAGAAAATGCCCAAACAAATTTTGGCCAATATGGCAGGGCTGGATTGAATCTGGAAGCTTAGCTTCGTTGGCACTGACTAGGGATTGTTTGAGAAAACAATTGTCCTTAATGGGACACCTAACTTAGTTTAAGCTACATTTTAATGAAGATCTAGTGTTCAACTTATTGTTATCTTAGGTGGATATGACATCCTTTGTGAAGTGTTTAATAAAATACAGTAAGGGTAAGGTGGTGTAATCATCTCTCTGCAAGTCTAACTCTAGGGGGGGGGGGGGAGTTGGGTGAAAGTTAAATTTGTTATTTAACAAACTCTGTATTATTCTGTAATGTCATTGCATCAGATTTCTGTCCATGTAAATGACTGACAGGATTTTGATGATTATGTACAAATGTGTATTTTATTGATAGTTTATTTAAAAATCAATAAAAATTATTTTTTTTGGGTGTAAAGGGTATTTCCTTTATAAAAATAAATTATTGTAAAATGTATGTTATACTATATCAAGATAGTTATGGACATGTGTCTTTTATAACTTTACTTTGTAACCCTGGCAAATATTTATTAAGATACATATTTATTGAGATGCATAATTTGAATCATAAACCAATCCGTAGGTCACCAAATTTTGCGAACAGTCTCTTCAGATTATTGAACAACATGGACCCAGTATAAATATTTTGTAGATATTTTGTTCAAAGTTCAACAAGTACTTAAAAGCATTTGCTATCTTTGAATCTCTGCTAGTTGCATGTTTTGTTTTATAATGAAGCATATATTGTCCATGACTCATCAGCAGATTTTATGCGATAAATTACCATTCTTGAGCAAAACAAAGTATTTAGAACCAGTAGGGGAACTAGTTAATCTATGATTACGGATGTTATATGCTGTGTGGGGTTTTGCTCTGGTAGACAGGCTAGAAGACGCAGTATAAAGGCAATCACAAAGTCTTTAACTTAAACAGTTCGGTGTTCACACATAAGGAAACACAAAATGACCGTTCACAGTCTTGGTGTTTGTTCACACCATGCAATGTCCATAGAAAAAAATCTTCACCTGGTTAGCAGTCTTTCCCCAGCCGTCCACAGCAGTCTTTAGGTGCCTGTTTTCCAGCATGCGGCTTTCAAGCCTTTAGCATGGCACCAATTCACAGATCCCAAAACAGAGTCTCCACAGCTTCCCTGTCCGATGGAGGATCATCCACACCCAGCTAAGACTGCTGGCTGGGTTTTATAAAGCCCAATAAAGACCCTGCCTAGAGCGTGGGGAGCAGCCACCCACCCAGCACTTTGGCTACTCCCAGTAAGAGCTGACCCGGATCGGCTTTACAGCCACACTAACAACAAACAATGTCAACCAGCACTAGCTGCCGCTGACACTTAAAACTACCGGCTCTTACCTCACCAAGGCCAGTAATCTCGGTGACACATACCTTCCATCAATGATGGCCCCTTGCGCCTTCCTACAGCTGCTGACTAAACATCATATGTATTTATTAATCTAACTTTCACATCACTGTTCTTATTTCTGTTGTCCTGCTAGTTATAGGGGCAGAACAACAAAATAACAGAGAGATGTTTTCTCAAATGTATTCCCTGTAAAGGAGACTCCACCACAGATGTGAACATAGTTTCATTTTTACAAATATAAAATGCACTCCAAAAGATAACAAGTTCCCTTAAAAGGGGTTTTCCAGAATGACTATGTTTAACAGATATGCTCATGTAGTTGCTTAACTCAAGTACATCTTCCCTATGGTATTACAATGTAAGCAAATCACTCTGGTTGGTTTCCATCCTGTATGTAGCACTTCCTGTTCCTATATCCAACCAAACCCATGATGCACTTCTCCTTTATCTGACACAGCTCCAACACCGCTCCGAACAACGCCCAGCTATTTTATAGCTCCTCCCACCCAGCTACTTAGATACAGATGTGAACAAACTTGTTGGTAGCTTTCCATTACAAAAAGGAAAAGCCACAATGGTCACTGAAATAACAAGAAACTGACAAAATTACTAATATAAAAAAATATATACGGTATATACTGAAAATCAGCTAATGAAAATCAGACATTGCATTTGAATAAAGTTAAATTTATAGTTCATATTTAAAGTCGTCTCAGGAGATTAGAAAAAAAATATAGGCAACATGGTAAAGGATATAAGACCATCATCAAACAGCTTAATGTTCCTGTTACTACAGTTACACATATTATTCAAAAGTTTAAGGTCTACGGGACTGTAGCCAACCTCCCTGGACATGGCTGCAAGGGGAACAATTATGACAAATTTAAGAGACATGTAATACGAATGGTAACCAAAGAGCCCAGAACACCTTTCAAAGAGATTAGAGGTGAACTTCAAGGTCATGGTACATCCAGGGCTGGCGCTTCCATTAAGGCAAGGGGGGCAATTGCCCCCGGCCCCCGAGTCCTTAGGGGCCCCCCCCCCTGCCCCGGCCCGCAACTAACTATATTTTTGTGGGGGCAGCGGCGGGCAGTCACGCGGAGATGAGCGCTTCCATTGTGGAAGCGCTCATCTCCATAGTCATAGATGGCTGGGGAGCAGGGCAGAGGAGGGAGAGGTGTGTCCCTTCCCCTTCCTTTGATAGGCTGCAGGCACTAGGCCGGCAGCCTATCAGAGGCCGGTGCAGGCGGTGCGATGACATCATCGCGCTGCCCGAGCCGTACAGCGCGGGACACAGGCCGGAAGAGGCCTGCATCGCATCGCTGACATGGAGGTAAGTATAAGTGGTTTTTTTTGTGAAATTGTGTACAATACTGGTGGCTACTGGCACATGATGGGGGGCTCTGGCTACTGGCACATGTTGATGGGGGGCTCAGGCTACTGGCACATGATGGGGGGCTCTGGCTACTGGCACATGTTGATGGGGGGGCTCAGGCTACTGGCACATGATCGGGGGGCTATGGCTACTGGTACATGATAGGGGGGGCTATGGCTACTGGCACATGATATGGGGGCTCTGGCTACTGGCACATGATATAGGGGGGCTCTGGCTACTGGCACATGATATAGGGGGGCTCTGGCTACTGGCACATGATATTGAGGGGCTCTGGCTACTGGCACATGATATAGGGGGGCTCTGGCTACTGGCACATGATATAGGGGGGCTCTGGCTACAGGCACATGATATAGGGGGGGCTCTGGCTACTGGAACATGATATAGGGGGGGCTCTGGCTACTGGAACATGATGGGGGGCTCTGGATACTGGCACATTATATAGGGGGGGCTCTGGCTACTGGCACATGATATGGGGGGGCTCTGGCTACTAGCACATGATGGGGGGCCTCTGGCTACTGGCACATGATGGGGGTCTCTGGCTACTGGCACATGATAGGGGGGGCTCTGGCTACTGGCACATGATAGGGGGGTCCTCTGGCTACTGGCACATGTTATGGGGGGCTTTTGTTACTGACACATGATGGTGGGGGGGCTCTTATTACTGGCACATGATTGGGGGGCATCTATGAGGGCACATTTTACTGGCATATTATTGGGGGACATCTATGGGGGCACTTATTACTGGCACATTATTGGTGGGCACTATAGGGGCATCTACTGAGGCCACAAAGAACAGTTATTTTATATGGGGCTCTGTATAGGGGCATTTTATACTGGGACACATTATGGTGGGTACTATGGGGTCATCTACGGGGGCACTGAGAAGGGGTATTTTAAACTAACAAATTGTGGGGGACACTGAGGGCATCTACTGGGGCACTATATATGGGGCATTTTATACTGGTACATTATGGGGGGCACTAGGAGGGAGGGGAGAGAGGAGCACTCTGGGGGAATTTACTGGGGGCACTATATAGGGGTATTTTATACTGGCACATTATGGGGGCATTACAAGGGGGTATATTTTGCACTGTCACATTATGAGAATTATTTCTACTGGGGGGGCATTATGTTGGGCTTTATTACTCCCCCATGGTATGACCCCCTAGCAGCAGCACCAGCCTCTCTCTGTTCTGCTATCCCTCTGCCCATTCTCCAAATCCTGATTATGAAATCTTTCTCATTAGGATAAAACACAACATCAGCTCCACCGAGCCCCCCAGCCAAAGTGTTGAAGTGGTGTCCGAGATCCCCAAGGGTCAAGCCAAGTAACTGTAAGTTTTCATATGAAATATGTATATATTATATATATACACATATAGCATACACTGTATACAGTTTCTTCTGTAAAAGTCATCAAGTGTCATGGGGGGGGCCCTTATTGTTTTTCACCCCAGGGCCCCATTTCACCTAGAACCGGCCCTGGGTACATCAGTGTCAGATCACACCATCCGTCGCTGCCTGCCAAAGTGGATTTAATGGAAAACGACCAAGGAGGAAACCACTGTTGAAAGCAAATCATAAAAAAGCAAGACTGGGATTTGCCAAAATGCATATTGACAAGCCACAAAGCTTCCAGGAAAATGTCTTTTGGACAGATAAGAAAAAGCTGAAGCTTTTTGGCAGGTCACATCAGCTCTATGTTCACAGATGCAAATATGAAGCATACAAAGAATTTGTATATTGTACCCACTGTGAAACATGGAGGAGGCTCAGTTATATTTTGGTTCTGGTTTGCTGTATCTTGCACAAGGTGTCTTTAATGTGTTGGGTACAATGAAATCCCAAGACTATCAATGCTTCCTGGAGCGAAATGTGCTGCCCAGTGTCAGAAAGCTTGGTCTCAAATGCAGGTTATGGGTCCTCCAACAGGAAAATGTCCCAAAACACACAGCTAAAAACATCCAAGAATGGCTAAGATTAAAGCATTTGACTATTCTGAAGTGGCATTCTATGACCCCTGATCTAAATCTTATTGAACATCTATGGAAGGAACTGAAACATGCAGTCTTGAGAAAGAACCCTTCAAACTTGAGACAGCTGGAGCAGTTCACAAGGAGTAGGCCGAAATACCAGTGAACAGGTGCTGAAGTCTCATTGAGAGTTACATAAATAGCTTGATTGCAGTGTTTGCCTCAAAAGGTTTTGCAACAAAATATTAAGTTAAGGGTACCATTTTTTTTTCTCCCGGCCAGTTTAATTCATTTGTTTAACAAATTATTTTTTTGAACCACAATTCAAAAGCAATGTCAGATTTTCATTAGTTGATTTTCATTACATTTGTATTTATTATTAGTGTTGGTCGAGCACCAAAGTGCTCGGATGCTCGAGTAGAACACCTCCGGATGCTCGGGTGCTCTACCAAGCACCCTGGCACAATGGAAGTCAATGGGAGAACCCAAGCATTAAACCAGGCACCCCCTGCGCTGAAGAAAAGGTCAGAAATTGATGGAAACACCACTGAAATAGTTCGGGAAAAGCATGGGGAAGATGTCTGGATGCATCTTGGACTCCCAGGTAGTTGCTGGGAATGATGTTGTCCGAGCAGTACACCAATTTTACAGACTGATAATAATACGCACAAAAAGATAAAATTGATTTTAGAGGAAAAATTGTTAGGAACCAAAAATTACAAGGAACCTGCACTCTAATACACCCTTTATTACACATAAAGGGGGGCATCATACACACCCTTGAAAAATTATAATTGATGGTCTGCTGGTGACCCTCAAAAACATTAGGAGCAAGGGCCTGCTGGTGACTCTCTAAAACATTAGGGGCAAGGGCCTGCTGCTGATCTGACCATATAAAACTTTAGGAGTGAGGGTCTTCTGCTGAGCTGACTCTCTAAAACATTAGGGGCAAGTGCCTGTTGCCGAGCTGACCATCTAAAACATTAGGGGCGAGGGCCTGCTGCTTATCTGACCATCTAAAACATTAGGGGCGAGGGCCTGCTGCTGATCTGACCATGGAAAAAATTATGGGCGAGGCCTGCTGCTGAGCTGACCATCTAAAACATTATGGGCGAAGGTCTGCTGCCGAGCTGACCATCAAAAAATTATGGGCGAGGGCCTGTTGCTGAGCTGACCATATAAAACCTTATGGGTGAGGGCCTGCTGCTGAGCTGACCATGTAAAACATTATGGGCGAGGGCCTGCTGCCAAGCTAACCATCTAAAACATTATGGGCGAGGGCCTGCTGCTGAGCTGACCACATAAAACATTATGGGTGAGGGCCTGCTGCTGAGCTGACTCTTTAAAACATTATGGGCGAGGGCCTGCTGCCGAGCTGACCCTCTAAAACATTATGGGTGAGGGCCTGCTGCCGAGCTGACCATCTAAAACATTAGGGGTGAGGGTCTGCCGCTGAGCTGACTCTTTAAAACATTAGGGGAGAGTGCCTGCTGCTGCTCAGACCATCTAAAAATTATGGGTGAGGGTCTGCTGCTGAGCTGACCATCTAAAACATTAGGGGTGAGGGTCTGCTGCTGAGCTGACTCTCTAAAACATTAGGGGCGAGTGCCTGCTGCTTATCTGACCATCTAAAACATTATGGGCGAGGGCCTGCTGCCGAGCTGACCATCTAAAACATTAGGGGCGAGGGCCTGCTGCTTATCTGACCATCTAAAACATTAGGGGCGAGGGTCTGCTGCTGATCTGACCATGGAGAAAATAATGGGCGAGGGCCTGCTGCTGAGCTGCCCATCTAAAAAATGTTGTGGGCAAGGGCCTGCTGCCGAGCTGACCATCTAAAAAATTTTGTGGGCGAGGGCCTGCTGGTGACCCTCAAAAAAATTATGGGTGAGGGCCTGCTGGTGACCCTCTAAAACATTATGTGTGAGGGCCCGCCGCTAAGCTGAACCTCTAAAACATTAGGAGAGATGGCAGCCTAATAAGCATGTTGATATGATGGAGGAGGAGGACGAGAAAAAAGAGATTGAACCATATACCGTTTTTAGTGGTGGAGGGGGTGCATGGGAATACAGTGTATTCAATACACCATAAAAGCCACATTTAGAGTGCCTTTAAGTTTAGCCGCTTTCCTCTGGTGGAGTACAGAAGTCAGGGGCAATCCAGGCCTTGTTCATTTTTATAAGAGTCAATCGGTCAGCATTTTCAGTTGACAGGCGCATGCGCTTATCAGGCGCAGCACTAAATACAAGCTTTGACAAAACGCTGGCGGTGGAGCAGCCCAGCACCTCCAAGGCGTAGAGCGCCAGTTCGTGCCACGTGTCCAGCTTGGTCACCCAATAATTGTAAGGCACACAGGGATCACTGAGGACGCTGACACGGTCTGCTATGTACTCCTTCACCATCTTCCAAATTTTTTTCCTCCTGACACTAGGCTGCGCATCAGGTTGAGGGTGCTAGTGGGGTGTCATAAAACTGTCCCATGCCTTGGAGAGTGTTGCCCTGCTTCTGTTGGAACTGCTGTGTGTTCCCCTCGTCTCTCCTCCTCGGTTAGCCAAGGAACTACATACTCTGCAGCCAGCGTTGTCAGCTGGAAATTTTTGGAGCAATTTTTCCACAAGGACCTTCTGGTATTGTACCATTTTGCTCGTCCTCTCCACCACAGGAATGAGAGATGAGAAGTTCTCTTTGTAGCGTGGGTCAAGAAGGGTGAACAACCAGTAATCGGTGTTGGCCAAAATGCGTACAACGCGAGGGTCACGGGAAAGGCAGCCTAACATAAAGTCAGTCGCTGTCCTCATCAGGAGGATGACTCTCAATCTCCTCATCCTCTTCCTCCTCTTCTACCCATCCACACTGAAAAGATGGAATTAATCTTCCATGGGTACTACCCTCTGTAGCTGAGGCAACTGTCTCCTCCTCCTCCTCCTCCTCTTCCTCATCATCCAATTAGCGCTGAGAAGATGAACTGAGGGTGGTCTGGCTATCACCCTGTGTAATTTCTCCCCATTTCCACCTCTTCCACATGCAAAGCGTCCGCCTTAATTGTGAGCAGCAAGCTTTTGAGTAGACACAGAAGTGCGATGGTGACGATGATAATAGCGTTATCACCGATCACCATCTGTGTTGATTCCTCAAAGTTGCGTAAAACCTCACAGAGTTCAGACATCAATTCCCACGCATCGCTTGTGAAGAGCGGAAGCTGACTGAAAAGGTGACAATCATGTTGCAGCTGGTATTCCACTACTGCCCATGTGGAACGTGGAGTTCCAGCGCGTATTCACGTCTCACAACAGTCGGTGAGCTGGCAATTGCTTGCGTTGCTGCAGCGTTGCCAGACCGGCGGAAGCTGTCGATGACTTGCGGAAATGGGCACACATGCGGCGCAACTTCACCAGTAGCTCAGTCTGGTACCTTATCGCCTGCCACAGCTCTGTGGCTGTGTGCTGTTTTTTACCTAAGCAGATCAGTTTAAGCATGACCTGTTGCGCTTCCCCACTGCAGTGATACACTGCTTCCAGCTACTGACTGATGGCTGACTGGTGTGCTGCAAGATGATAATTTAGAGGTGAAAGTGGAGGAGGAGGCGAAGGAGGAGAAGGGGGGGTTGCAGCCACTAACGTAGGTGGCGGCGGAAACCCTCATGGAAGTAGGGCCCGCACTCCTTGGCGTCGGTAGCACCCTGTCTCCGCCAGTTCTGTGAGAAGGTCTGACAGACGTTCTTCTCTACCTCTTGTATGACGTTCTTTGTTTTGGTTTCACTTTGTCATCTCCTTTCCTTCTGCCAGGTGTCACTTATCTAGACTAATCGTCTTCCTTTATATTCCCTCTCATACTGCCTCACTTTGCGGTTTATACTAGTTCCTGGATGAAGTGTTCACTGCTAGAGGCTGCTGCTGCTGTTTGCTCATATAAGTCTTTTCCTTTATTGTGTTTCCTTGCTGGCTTGTTTCTAGGTGACCCTGACTCCATCCGTATTAAGTGCAGGGAGCCGGTGGTCATGTCCCCTCACTATTATAGGGTTTTCAGGTGTCACACAGTCTTAGGTACGTGGGCATGCAATCGTCTACCATTGAGACCCTTGCATGTGCATAGCAGTCAGGGAGAGCTCTTAGGGTTTTAAAGAGCTCACCTATATGCTCCTTAGTTTTGGATCAAGCCAGTCAGTCGTTTATTTATAAGTTTCAGCTATCTGCAACTTCACCCGTGACATTATAAACCGCCAAAACCGTCTTAGGCATGGATCCGGTTTCAGCCTTGATTGACCGCATACAAGGTCTTTCGCTGGAGGTAGCAGATCTCCGTAAAACTGTGTCTCAGTTTCAGGTGACCGGTTCTGCTAGCGTTCATGGAGTTTGTTCCGAGCCTAAGATCCGGATACATTCTCCGGAGGTAGTGAGAATTTTGTTCCTTTTAGAGAGGCTTGCAAACTCCATTTTCGCCTACTTCCCCATTCCTCTGGTGATGAGGAGCAGAGGGTGGGGATCATCATCTCGCTGCTCAGGGAAAACGCTCATACTTGAGCCTTTTCGCTGCCGGTGGGGGCACGGCCCCTCCGATCGGTGGATTAATTTTTTGTAGCCCTGGGGCAGATATATGATGACCCGGATCGTATTGCTCTGGCTGAATCTAAACTGCGTCTTTTACGCCAGGGTAAACAGTCTGCAGAGGTATATTGTTCTGAATTTCGAAGATGGGTAGCTGAAACTGGTTGGAATGATGCTGCACTCCGAAGTCCATTTTGCCATGGTCTTTCGGAAAGATTGAAAGATGCATTTGCTTTTCATGAGAGACTAGCGTCCTTAGAGTCTGCTATGTCTCTAGCTGTTCGTATTGACAGGCGTCTTAGAGAGACAGAGAAGACTACTCTTTCCTGTCATATTCAGGCCAAGGACAGTGGGGCTGTCTCATTCAGTGCGCAGGGGTCTCAGTCGGTCTCAATCCCCTCTGAGGAGGAGGCCATACAGCAGGGTTTGCTTGCCTCTGATAGTAGAGGATCCAGCTCTCAGAGGAGGGTTTGTTTCTGTTGTGGGGGTATAAATCATTTGGCTAATGTTTTCCCCTCTAGGAGGTTTCTCAGGGTAATAAAAAAAAAAAAGAAACCCTCTAAAAACTTTCCATTTGCTACTATTGGCAAGGTTGATGCGGAAATTGAAGGTTTGCCGTTTGCTTGTAGTTCCCGTTTTCTCCTACCTGCCAGGGTGGTGCTAGACAGCAAGAACATTGTTTGTGAGATTTTTGTAGATAGTGGAGCAGCTGTCGATCTCATTGATAATCAATTTGCAACAACGCATGGTTTCCAGGTGTGCACTTTGGAAAAGGATATACCTGTTTTTGCTATCAATTCCGCTCCACTTTCTCAAAGATCGTTAAAGGGCATAGTTCACAATATCCGTTTGACTGTAGGTTACGCTCATGTTGAGGATATGTCATGTTTCGTATTAAGCGAATTACCTACTCCTCTAGTGTTGGGGCTACCCTGGCTCACAAAACATAACCCCACCATTGATTGGCAAGCGAGGCAAATAAATGGTTGGAGTGAGTTTTGCAAAGAGAATTGCCCCACGGCGTCTCTTTCAGAGTTTTCTACCAAGACTGTGCCATCTTTTCTCTCTGAATTTTCTGATGTGTTTTCCGAGAGTGGTGTCCAGGAGTTGCCCCCTCACCGGGAGTACGACTGCCCTATTAATCTCATCCCAGGCGCCAAGCTGCCAAAATCACGATTATGCAATCTCTCCCAACCTGAAAGAGTCGCTATGCGTAATTATATCTCTGAGAGCCTGAGAAAGGGACACATCCGACCCTCGAAGTGACCTGTTGCCGCTGTTTTTTTTTTTTGTTAAGAAAAAAGATGCTTCTTTAAGACCTTGTCTGGATTTCAGGGAGCTTAACCGTATCACGATTCGTGACCCATAGCTTCGTGAACCATAGCTTCCTCTGATCCCGGACCTGTTTAACCAGATTGTTGGGGCTAAAGTTTTTTCTAAGTTGGATTTAAGAGGGGCATACAGGGGGCGTGGCTGGACGTCTACAGAGATGGCGGCGTGATCCCTGAGCTCTGCTGCTCCTGCTTCTAATTCAGGCTGAATTCGCTGACTCCGGCGCGTCACATGGGGAAAAAGTTGCCCCTAAAGAAGCCTACTACCTGCCCATCCTCCGGAGGGAAACGAACCCTGGACGCCTACCTCACCCGCGGCTCCCAGCTCCTGTCCTCTCAGAGCGGCCTCCTCCAGCAGTCCTTCACAGGCGCCATTGCAGTGCCGGCAGCTCCCACCTTCTCCATCGTGGCAGGTGAGAGCAGCGGCGAAATCGCAGGGGAATCTTCTCTCTGCCCCCTAGCTATAGACTTTGTGACGGTTCGGCCCACCGCTACCCCTGGCCTGAGCCTGGAGTCTCCTAGCTGCTTACAAGGCTCCCAGCTTGCAGCCTCCATTATGCCGCCCAAGGCAGCTTCCAAACAGGCCAAACAGCCTGCGGCTACGCCATCACCCGCCGAGAGTGGGGAGATCACCCTGATACTGAGGTGGACACTGCTTCAACTCATCTGCACCCCCCTGAAGACGTAAATGTCTGGGACCAACGTCCAGCCTCTGGGGATGAGAATGAGGATGGCCCCCTTTGTACCTCCCAAGCCACGATATCTCTGTAGCAGACATTACAGCAGCTGCCTACAAAGGAGGATTTTAAAGTAATGGTGGCTGGGGTGCACGATGCCTTTAAAGGGAACCTGTCACCAGGATTTTGTGCATAGAGCTGGGGACATGGGCTGCTAGATGGTCGCTAGCACATCTGCAATACCCAGTCCCCATAGCTCTCTGTGCTTTTATTGTGTTAAAAAAACGTTTTGATCCATATGCAAATGAACCTGATATGTGTCCTGTGTCCGGAGATGAGTCCAGCGGAAAGGAGCCCAGCACCGCCCCGCGTCCTCCGAATCTCCTCCTTGCTGGCTGACGTCACAGAGCTGGAGCGCCGAAATCTCGCGATGCGCGAGCTAGCGCATGCGCAGTGTCGGCATCATGTTCATTCCCTGTGCTGGCATCAGCACAGGGAACGAACTACGCATGCGTTAGCTCGCGCATCGCGAGATTTCGGCGCTCCAGCTCTGTGACGTCAGCCAGCAAGGAGGAGATTCGGAGGACGCGGGGCGGTGCTGGGCTCCTTTCCGCTGGACTCATTTCCAGACACAGGACACATATCAGGTTCATTTGCATATGGATCAAAACGTTTTTTTAACACAATAAAAGCACAGAGAGCTATGGGGACTGGGTATTGCAGATGTGCTAACGGCCATCTAGCAGCCCATGTCCCCAGCTCTATGCACAAAATCCTGGTGACAGGTTCCCTTTAAGGCAGAAATTTATTCTCTACGATTGGACTTCCAACAAATGTCCGCCCGCGTGGATCAAATTGAAACGGAGCATGATGACACCAGACGGTATGTGTCTCAGCTACAGTCTATTATAGGCACTCAGTCTCAAGTTATTAAAGAGAATACTAACCATCTGGAAGACCTGGATAACAGGGGGCGCCGTAATAATATACGGGTCAGGGGTTTGCTGGAATCAGAATCTGATGAAGACCTGGACATTATATTGAACGAGCTGTTTAATTTAATTCTGGCCCCCCAAACACTGCTGGTCATTAAACTTGACCGAGCTCACAGAGCGCTTCGGCCGAAAAACACTACTTCACAACTGCGGGATGTGATCTGTTGCCTGCATGACTTCCGCTTGAAAGAATCTATTATGGCCAAAGCTCGCGCCTTACGTACAATATCTTTTAAAGGCTCAAGTGTTCACCTATACCAGGACTTATCTTGGCTGACCCTACAGAAAAGAAGAAATCTTCAACCTCTTTTAGCCTGTCTGAAAGATCTTAAAATCCCATACCGTTGGGGCTTTCCCTTTGCTTTAATTGCTACAAAGAATGGCAAGTCCTCAGTTCTGCGCACACACGCGGACTTATACAGTTTTTGCTCCTCTTTGGGCCTTAACACTCCGGTCCTTGATAATTGGGAGACCCCGGATCCTCCCCCGGCTCCTGCTTCATTATGGCACACAGTCCAGCGGAAAAGAAACCGACCCTCACCCCAAGCGGGAGCATCTGGATCTCCCCTTCGTGACGCGCCTCCTTGAATGCTTTTTTGAGGGACTGATCCCCTCTGAGGCCTTCAGATGACTGTTCTGAGCAGCAGCTCCTAGAGTTAGTGCAATTGTTTTTATTGCATTGTTTTTCTCTCTTTTTGACCTGTTTTGTCTCAGGTGTTCCCTGAGCTATCATTTTTGCCTCGCCTGTCATGGCGTCCAGTCAGGTCCCTACCAACGGGACTCTATTTTTTGCCCTCTCTCTATCCCTCACTCTAGATTCTGAGGCAGGAGAGACGTGGGCTTTATTTTTAATTTTTGCTCACGTTATATTGAGTCTTGACTGGGTGATCACACCCATTGTTCAGAATTCTATACCATGTTCTTTGTCGTATATGTTGTCTCTTGTCTCCCCTTTTCCTCTTATGTGTCTCCCCCCTAGGTTCCTTAATGATGCTACATTGAGACGAGTTTCAATATATGGGGGAGAGAGCCCACTGAAGGATCCCTCTCTGGTCATTGGCAAGTGTTAAGGCAAAGGTATTGCCGTATTTGTGTGAGGGGAGGCTCCCTCTCACAGCATATAAATCTCACCCCCATAGCCTACGTCGCACGGCTCATCGCTTTTCCGGCGAGGTTCACTTCCGGGTCGGCACCTTCGGCAGCGGTCAGAGGCGTCATGTGGCAAAGCGCGATCAAAGTCTCAGCGCCAGCTCTGGTTCTCCGGCTGCAAGCGTCTGACTAAGGTGATAAGGTTTGGGGGGGGGGGGGGCGTTTAAACATCGGTACATGGCAAGAATTATACTGACTTTTCAACGTGTGCGCTGCGATCACAGGCCACTCCACTCTCGCTCAGTGGCTGTTCAGTCACAGCCGGTGCATCTGCGTTCGCATCCATGTTACGTTCTGGGGCATGTACCGCTGCTGCATGTGCCTCACTGGTCGGCATCTGAGTGCGGTACACGTGTGCTGGGAGTTCATGGGCCCTTCGGCGGGGGCCACAATCATGGTGGTCCTTGGCAGGGCAGTCTGGCAGTACATTTCAGTGCCCTCAGTTAGGGCTTTCAGTGCACATTGCCATGTCCGGTTCACGTCCACTGTGTCAAATACAACTAGGCAGTAGTAAAGTGCAGGCAGCAGCCCACACACCACACTACCTCATGGCCTTCTCATTGTCACACATACAGTAGCATCTTCAGACAGCACAAGGGAGACGCTTAGTGGTTGCACACCTAACACTAGAAGCACGGCTCATAGAATCAAGGTTATTAGGGTTCTTGGGTAAGGTGGTAACCGCAGTATCTCTTACAGGTCAGTAGGATCGTCATCCCACGGCACACACTGCCACAACGTATCTCCTGTCACTTTGTTTCCGGCAGGTAATAATAAAAAATAAAAAAAAAGAGAAGAAAAAGGGTAAAACAATCCGTTGAATCATTTTTTTTTTTTCCTCTCCCCTTCAACTCAGAGCGGTAGGGCGTACCCGCATTGGTACAGGTAGGTGACACAGGGTCCTTCTTGGTGCAGGAGTTTGTGTCACGGTCTAGAAGCACGAGGGTGAAGCACATTCTATACAGGGTATTCTACTCCTGAAAAAAAAAAAAAACATATATTCCTTTCATCGTCTGTCATGTCCGTAGGTCACTAGGTCCTGTCACGAATACATTCTTTGAGTCCATCACGGGCATGGTTACGTCACATAGACCTGGCAGGTCTACAGCTCTTGTGTCGTCTGTTACGAGTACTGACGTTCGTGGTCTGTCACGAGTGCAGACGCTCGTGGCCTGTTACCAATAGGCATGTGTAGTCTCTCACTGGTGCGGGCACGGGGTCTGTCACGTCTACAGACGCTCGAGGCCTGTAACGACTGCAGGCGCCTGAAGTCACAGATGCTCAAATCTGTCGCGACTACAGACGCTCAAGTCAGTCACGACTACAGTCGCTCAAGTCTGTCACTACAGACGCTCGAAGTCTGTCACAACTACAGACGATCGAAGTCTGTCACGACTACAGACGCTCGAAGTCTGTCACGACTACGGACGCTCGATGTCTGTCACGACTACAGACGCTCGATGTCTGTCACGACTACAGATGCTCGAAGTCTGTCACGACTACAGACTCATTATAAATCCTGTCACTACTACAGGTCACTAGGGAATTATATCTCTTTCGGTAGCCGTGGGCTCATCAAAAGGTTCAGGAGTATAATGCCCGCTTCACGGGGCAAGACAGCATCATAGTAGCAGGGTCATGTATCACGTATCCGGTGACGCTTGGTGTTGGGAGCACGAGAGTTGGTACCTATAGGTAACCACAGTTTCTTTTAGTTAGGATGTCTCAGCAATCCCATGTGGAAGGAAGTTTGGCATCTCACAGTAATGAAGACTCCCAATCCGAGAGAGAGGTGGTTCCAGCTATCAGGTCCTGGACTGTGCCGAGGCTCACGGCAGAGCTGACAAGGAGAGGAATTCCTTTTCCAGCGACCGCCAGGAAAGCGGAACTTTACAGGTTGCTGTTTTCAGAACCCCCTGCTTCAGGGGAGGACTCGGTATCCATGAACATGATCCAAACTTCGTTGACACAACTTCACGCAGTAGTCAATACGATGGCATCTTCTCTGTCCCAGTTTCAGACCAGATTAGAGGCAGTAGAAAGTACGGCCTCTACTTCAAATGCTGTCAGCCCCAGTACTACCGTGCAGTTACTCACCCAGTCCTCAATTGCTGGCTCCCATGTCAACTCTCCTAAGATAGCACCATCTCATTTCATTCCGGCCAACGTGCGTCAAGACATATTAGATGGTAAGGACGTCAACTTAGCTTCCTTGCTGAGAGCCACGCACAAAATGCCGGATAACAAGACCATAGCGTGTGGGGAGGTTTCAGTGATTTTGAAGTCCAGAGATGTCAGGCTTAACAGGAAACTCACCGTAGCAGAGTTTGTACTGGCATTTAGCTTGTTTAGAGATGTGGTGTGTTCAGTGAGTCCTAATAGAAGAGAGGAGCTGGATCTGTATTTATACAAAGTTGTGGATTTAGCCAACAAATATGGCGGTACAGCATTCTATGAATATCACAGATCATTTTCAGCCAAAGCTGCAGCTGCGCAGAGGCAATTTCAGCATACCGTTGACTGGTCCATAGTCAATACCGAGCTGTTTTGCCGGCATTTTGCAGGTCTCAAAGCCCCGGCGTGTAGTAACTGCGGCTCTTATTCACATGCAACAGATTGGTGCGCTAGTGCTAAGCCAGAACGAGCGCAAACTAGCCATACCCCCCAACCTCCGTTTGCCAGGCTTTCAGCAGGCGTAGACAAATTAGGGCGCCCAATCAAATACCTTGGTAAATCACAGATATGTAACAACTTTAACACCACAGGTTGTTATTATAATCAATGTAGGCTGCTGCACTTGTGTACCCTTTGTTTCAGGGCTCATTCTATCGCCGTGTGCCCTCAGAAAGGGCAGCATTCAGCGTGACTAAGCGTTGTAGATACAGATTTACTGGCCATATATTTACTAGGTCATCCAGATCAGAGTTGGGTACAATTTTTGCTTGATGGTCTTCGGCATGGCTTCCATACTGGTTTGGTGGCGCTGCCGCAGGTCACATATGAATGCAAAAACCTGTTGTCAGCTGTCAGAGACCCGGTCTCTATTTCAAATTTGCTAGCTGTCGAGTTAGAAAAGGGATACTTGATAGGCCCAATGGCACAGTCCCCATATGAGTGTTGGAGGGTTAACCCCATAGGTGTTGTCACGGGGAAATTTTCCAATAAAAAAAGGGTAATTTACGATTTGTCAGCTCCTCATTAACTCTCCATTCCAAGTTTGAATTCGCTGATACCTTCTGAGGAAGTTTCTATGAAATATTCTTCCATAGATGAAGCCATACAGGTCATTCTGTCACTCGGCAAGGGAACCTGGTTGTCAAAAGCTGATATCACGGATGCATTTAAGTTATTACCCCTTAAACCCCAGCTGTGGCAGTGGCATGGCATTAAGTGGCAAGGGCAGTATTATTTTGCGAACAAGCTGACCTTTGGTGCTAAGTCGAGTCCCTGGTTATTTGATCAGTTTGCTCAAGGCTTGCATTGGATACTATCAAATGTTTTTCGGGTTCACCACGTAATCCACTACCTGGACGATTTCCTGTTAATCGAGCCACCCACACAGGTGCCACGAGACCTCACGGTGTTGAGAGGAGTTTTTGAAGACCTTAAAGTCCCCGTAGCCTCCAATAAAGTAGAGGGTCCAGGTAATATCATTACCTTTTTAGGCATTTGCCTGGACACAGGTAGCATGAAAGCTAGTCTACCTCACGACAAGTTAGTCAGGATCAGAGAGGTAGTACACAAACTCGCACGTGTTAGAGTCACCACTAAAACAGATCTCCAGAGTCTACTTGGTATGTTAAACTTTGCAATGAGAATAATCCCACAAGGTAGATCATTCATATCCAGGTTGCTGAAGCTTCTACCCATAGCCCCGGATCAGGATAGCATACTTAGATTAGGTCAGGATGCCTTAGCAGATCTCATGATGTGGGATGAATTTTTAGCGCAGTGGAACGGCGTGTCATTTTTTGTTCCCTCCGTATCTAGTCGTTCCCCGATCGTCCACACGGACGCAGCCTCTTCTACCGGATTCGCGGCCATTTACGAGAAACTTTGGATGGCCAGTCCTTGGCCGCCTGAGGTTTTAGCTATTCCAGGCTTTCTACAGTCATCCCTCCTTTTTGAAATATATCCTATAGTGGCAGCAGCTCAAACATGGGGTAGTCTGGGGGGTAATCAGACCGTGTTGTTTTGAACAGATAATGCAGCGCTGGTGGACATCCTCATGAAGGGCAGGTCTGGGTCCATAGAAGTCATGGCATTTCTGAGGAGATTTGTGTGGTTGTCGTTACAGCATAGGTTCACTTTTGTTTGCGCACATATTGAAGGACAGAGGAATCTTGCTGCAGACGCTCTATCCAGACTTAACGTTCCATTCTTTTTACAGGTTTCTCCAGGGGCAGATCCGCTACCAGCTACGATTCCCGCAGCACAACCTGCTAGTCATGCATTAGCACCACTACTGCTCACTGCCAGATCCCTGGTGGAACAGTCCCTCTCCAAAGATACCTTGAAGGTGTATAAGACAGCCTGGTTGTTATTTAACAAGTTCAGAGTTTCACATCCACCGCTAGATATGGGACACATAGCTTACCTAATGGCTTTTATCGGGTTTTGACACTCAAATCTGAAGTTAGCTTACAACACAATCAAGCTATATCTAGCAGGAATCCAGCATTACTGTTATCTGGCTCACCCTGAGCAGCCTTCCTTGTTTTCTGCCTATCCCATTAAAGCTATGTTACGGGGTATACAGAAAACCACGGGCCGTCAGCCTTTCACAGGTCCTATGTTTAGGTCAGTCACTGACATGCTACGCGACTGCCCCTTTGGTCTTGAGACTAGTAGATTAGTGGAAACGGCATTATACCTATCTTTTTTCGGCTTCTTAAGACCCGGGGAATTCACGTGTGCAGCCACTTCCACGAAGTTTCTTCGTAAGAAAGATCTAATTCCCGATAGTTCAGGGTACTTGCTAAACTTAGAACAATCTAAAGCCGCTCGTCCAGGGGAGGCGGTACGTATCAGGTATTTTCCCACCGGTAATCAATGGTGTCCAGTCGAAGTCCTGAACCAATGGTTACTTCACATACGTACGTCGCCACCAGACTCGCCATTGCTGCATCACAACAGCGCACCTCTCAGCATTCAGGTTTTCCTTAAGTACGTTAGAGCACTTCTTGTCAATATCAATGTCAACCCAGCCAGCATCACGGGTCACTCGTTTCGCATCGGTGCCGCCTCAGCCGCCTCCAAGAACAATGTCCCGGTCCATGTCATCAAAAAACTAGGTAGATGGAAGTCCTCGTCGTACATTACGTACATTCCAGACCCATGTCAAGAAATGTCTGATGCCTTTCATAATCTGTTGTCATAATACGTTTTTCAATAAAGGGTAACTACTCTAACGGTTGTACTTTTTGGCCACTTTAGGCTACTTTTATGACAGCAGTTATGGCATAATTCTACTGCTTGTTATTATAAGGGGGTCACGATAGGGCCCGCTTTTCTGATAGCCTATCCGAACACAAGTGTTAAGGCAAAGGTATTGCCGTATTTGTGTGAGGGAAGGCTCCCTCTCACAGCATATAAATCTCACCCCCATAGCCTACGTCGCACGGCTCATCGCTTTTCACCCGCCCACCCATTTCCCCTTTTCAATTCTCAGACTACTAAGGTGGCCCACTTTAGGCTACTTTTACGACAGAAGTTATGGCATAATTCTACTGCTTGTTATTATAAGGGGGTCACGATAGGGCACGCTTTTCTGATAGCCTATCCGAACACAAGTATTATTATACCAAGTACACTCATGATTAAATGTATTTCTCTGAACGTTAAAGGTCTTAACTCTAATGCAAAACGACCGCTGGCTCTTACTGAATGTAAATCTCAGAAAGCAGATGTTGTTTTTCTACAAGAAACGCATTTTGACAGAGAGGGCTCCTTTAAGTTTGCGGCCCGATCCTATCCGCGAGTGTATTCAGCTAGTGCTGGCAAAAAAAACTGCTGGGGTTGCTATTCTTCTATCTGCTACCTGCCCTATCCAAATTGAATCCTGCCGGATTGATGACCACGGTAGATATATAATAGTCCAGACCTCCCTTCACGGTACCCCACTCATTTTATGCAATGTTTATGCCCCAAACTCGAGTCGGGTCCCATTCCTGAAAAAGGGTTTTCGGGAACTAGAAGAATATCTGCCAGCGGCACTTGTTGTAGGCGGAGATTTTAATGCCGCGTTCTCAGAGCACTGGGATAGACTGACCCCCGGAAACACACTACCGTCTAGAGCCCAACGGAAACTGTCACGCCTCTTTAGAAAGCTCATTAGACAATATACCCTGTATGACCTGTGGAGGGTTAATAACCCTTCGGCTAGAGCATATTAATTTTATTCCCACCCCCACAGGACTCATACCCGTATAGACTACTTCTTTGGGAATACGCCCGCCCTCAGGATGTTGACAGATGCTGAGTTAGGAAATATCACGTGGTCAGACCACGCGCCAATCTCTGTCACATTTAATCCAAGGGGTACTCATCCTCGGGTATGCCACTGGCGGTTTAATGAATCTCTACTAACTAAACTACCAACTAGGCAGGAATTGGGTAGTTCCTTGGAGGAATATTTTGCCTTCATCAACCCTCAGCCCCATCTGTAGCTGTGCTATGGGAGGCACATAAAGCCGTTTTCAGAGGCAAGTGTATTAGCGTAAGCACTAGATTGAAAAGAGACTATAATCTACGTTATAATAATAACACCCTTGCCCAGTTAAAACAGTTAGAAGCTCGTTTGGGGTCTCATCGTTCTTGTCACTTATTACGGCGTATAGTGCTCCTCCGTGTCCGGTTACATGAAATGGCATTAGAAAAAAACTGTAAACTCCTATTGTATTCGCGACAACGGTTTTATATGTGGGGGAATAAATCACACACTATATTTGCCCGCCAATTGCGGGGGTCAACCGCGACTACCACCCCAATGGCCCTGAAAACGAGCAGTGGAGGCATGGTGTACGACCCCAAAATGATACTTGATCAATTTCAGAAATACTATGCTTCTTTATACTCCCTCACACCACAGACACCCTCCGACCCAGTGGACCGCCAAACACTGTTTGACTCTTTCTTGGCTCAGGGTATTCTACCTAAGCTGTCGCCAGAAGCAGGGTCTGCGCTTAACGCTCAGATCACGGCTGAGGAAATACAGGGAGTGATCTCCCAGTTACCTAATAGCAAATCACCTGGGCCGGATGGGTTACCTTATTCTTACTACAAGACATTCTCATCTTTTCTCGTACCCCACTGGTGTACTGTCACGGAACCATGAACCAGACGTACAACAAGAGATAAGTGAAAATAAGAAGGCTTTATTGAAAATAAAGCTGTAAAGCAAAAGTCCAAACGGATGGTGAAACCGAGCAGAGTCTTTGCGAAGCCAGAGGTCAGGAACCAGAAGGGTAGTCAGACGAAGCCAGGATCAGGAACCAGCAGGGTAGTCAGACGAAGCCAGGATCAGGAACCAGCAGGGTAGTCAGACGAAGCCAGGATCAGGAACCAGCAGGGTAGTCAGACGAAGCCAGGATCAGGAACCAGAAGCAGCAGCAGTCTTAGAAGCATGTGAACACAAGAGGACCAAGCAAGGAACTGAAGCCACAGACCTCCTATATATATGAGCTAGGCATCCAGCTCCTCCCAGGGGAAGGAGGAGCCGCAGGGTGGAAGGCTACAAGAAACCCAGGACCCAAGATGGCCGCCAGCACATGTCAAACGAAGGAGAGCAGCAAGCAGGTAAGACCATGACAGTACCTCCCCCTCAAGGGCCCCTCCTCCGCGGAGCACAAAACGGTTTCTGAGGGAAGCGTGCGTGGAAGGCTCGGAGCAAGGCAGGAGCATGGACATCTGCGGAGGGAACCCAGGAACGCTCCTCTGGACCATAACCACGCCAATGGACCAAAAACTGCAACCGACCGCGGACCAGGCGTGAGTCCAGGATATTGCTCACCTCATATTCCTCACGATTGCCCACTTGGACCGGACGAGGCCGAGGAACCGAGGAAGTGAAACGATTACACACCAGTGGTTTCAACAGGGAGACATGAAACACGTTGGAGATCCGCATGCCAGGAGGAAGCGCAAGGGCATAGGCTACCGGGTTTACCCTGCGAAGCACTCGGAAGGGACCAACAAAGCGAGGCGCCAGCTTGGGAGTGGGCACTCGAAGGTTGAGGTTGCGGGTGGACAACCATACACGGTCTCCGACCTGGTAGGAAGGAGCAGGCGCTCGTCTGCGATCAGCCTGGAATCTCTGGCGCTGCGCAGAGACCTCAAGGGACTTCTGGATCTGTACCCAAGAAGCACGTAGGACGGAAAGGTGATCCTCCACAGCCGGAATATCCTGGGGAGAGAATACCTCCGGTAACACGGCAGGTTGGAACCCATAATTGGCCATGAAGGGAGACGTCCCAGAGGAAGAGTTCACCGCCGTGTTCCTGGCAAACTCAGCCCAAGGCAGGAGGTCAACCCAATTGTCTTGGTGATCGGAGACATAGCAACGAAGGAATTGCTCCAAGGCCTGATTGGATCGTTCTGCGGCCCCATTGGACTGAGGGTGGTAGGCCGAGGAGAAGGAGAGATGAATCCCCAACTGGGAGCAAAAGGCGCGCCAGAACCTGGACACAAACTGACTCCCCCGATCCGACACAATCTCCTTAGGCAAACCGTGCAACCGGAAGACCTCCCTGGCAAAAATCGTGGCCAACTCTTGTGCAGAGGGTAACTTCTTGAGAGGAACACAGTGGCACATTTTGGAAAACCGATCCACAATCATGAGAATGACCGTATGGCCTCGGGATGCAGGGAGGTCCACAATGAAATCCATCCCCAGGTGTGACCATGGGCGCTCCCCGGTGGCTATGGGTTGCAGAAGGCCCAACGGAAGGTGCCGAGGGGACTTACTCTGGGCACAAACGGAGCATGCCGCTACATATGCGGCGATGTCGGAACGTAGGGAAGGCCACCAGAACAGACGTGAAACAGCCCAGGACAGCTGATTCTTTCCAGGATGCCCCGCGGTCTTGGAGTTATGGTAGGTTCGCAACAACCGAGTGCGCAACTCCTCAGGCACAAAACATCTGCCGTTGGGTCTCCCAGAGGGAGCACCAGATTGAGCCGCCAAAATCTGCTCACCCAGGGGAGAGGTCAGGCTGGTGCGAATGGCGGCCAGGATCTGATTCGGAGGTATGACCGAAGTCGGAATCGACTCCTCCCTGGACAGCTCGGAGTACTGCCGTGATAAGGCATCCGCCCTGATGTTCTTGGAACCGGGTAGGTAGGAGACCACGTAATTAAAACGTGACAAGAACAGAGCCCATCTGGCCTGACGTGGTGTCAATCTCTTGGCCTCAGAAAGGTAGGTCAGATTCTTGTGGTCCGTCAGGATGAGAACCGGAACCACCGAACCCTCGAGCAAGTGCCTCCATTCTTTAAGGGCCTGCACGATGGCCAATAACTCCCTGTCACCAATCTGATAGTTGCACTCCGCGGAAGACAGTTTCCGGGAGTAAAACCCACAAGGAAGCAGAGGACCCTCTGGTGTTCTACGCTGAGACAGAAGGGCGCCTACTCCCGTCTCAGACGCGTCCACCTCGAGGACAAAGGGCAACCCAGGGTTGGGATGCGACAGAATCGGAGCCGACACAAAGGCAGACTTTAGGGCCTCAAAAGCTCGGATGGCCTCGAGCGGCCAGACCTGGGAATTACTGCCCTTCCTGGTCAGATCCGTGAGAGGCTTGGCCAGCATGGAAAAGTCCCTGATGAACTTCCGATAATAATTGGCGAAGCCCAAAAAGCGCTGCAGGGAACGAAGACCACTGGGCTGGGGCCACTGTAAGACAGCCGAAACCTTCTCAGGATCCATGGAGAACCCCTCAGCGGAAATGATGTAACCTAAGAAGGTTACCTGGGATCGGTGAAATTCGCATTTCTCAAGCTTACCGAACAGCTTGTTCTCTCGTAACCGTTGCAACACTCGTCTGACATCCAGAATGTGGGCCTCCATGGATTCAGAATATACCAAGATGTCATCCAAATAGACTACCACACACTGCTGCAACAGGTCACGGAAAACATCGTTGATGAATTCCTGAAAGACTGCGGGCGCATTGCACAACCCAAAGGGCATAACCAAGGATTCGTAATGACCGGTCCTGGTGTTAAACGCGGTCTTCCACTCATCGCCCGCCTTGATCCTTACCAGGTTATATGCCGCCCTCAGGTCGAGTTTGGTAAAGACCGTGGCCCCTTTAAGGCGATCGAACAGCTCGGAAATCAAGGGTATCGGGTAAGCGTTCTTGATCGTGATGCGATTGAGACCCCTGTAATCGACGCAAGGCCTCAACTCACCGCCCTTCTTTTTCACAAAGAAAAATCCAGCCCCTGCCGGGGACGAAGATTTGCGAATGTGTCCGCGTGAAAGCGCCTCCCTCACGTACTCCTCCATGGCCTCATTCTCCGCTACCGACAGTGGATAGACTTTGCCACGAGGAGGAACGGCACCAGATTGTAACTCTATGGCACAATCGTATGGGCGGTGCGGAGGTAGGGCAACCGCGCGCACCTTATCGAATACATCCCGGTACTCCTCGTATTCAGGAGGCAACAGAGAGTCCGAGGAAGTACACAGCAACTTGACAGACCCATGGATGCAACTAGCCCCACACTGCGGTGACCACGAGAGGATCTCGACCGATCTCCAATCGAAAGTCGGATTATGCTTCTGGAGCCAGGGGTACCCCAAGACCACCGAGTAGTGTGGAGACGAAATAACCTGGAGGCAGACCGACTCTCTGTGAACGGCACCAATGGCTATCCCCACTGGAAGGGTCTCATGAGTCACGTGTGGCGGCAGAAGGGGTCTGCCGTCTATCGCCTCAAGAGCCAGTGGGGAACCTCGAGCCTGCAGAGGAATGGAATTGGCGGCAGCGAACACACTATCAATGAACAAACCACCAGCACCAGAGTCCACCAACGCCTGGGTCGTCACCGAGCCCCCGACCCAGGAGAGGACAACAGTGATCAGTGGTTTGTCAACACGGGAAACCGGGGACGAGGAGACTCCACCCAAGATCTGCCCCCGACAGGATCTCAGGGTACGAGCGTTTCCCGGACGGTTCGGACATGCCAACCGAAAATGCCCACCGAGACCACAGTACATGCATCGGCCCTCGCGTCTTCGGAGTGCCCTCTCCCCCTCGGACAGGCGAGCAAACCCCAGCTGCATGGGTTCACCCCCAGACAAGTCATCCCCAGGAGGCGTGGGAGGAGAGGGAGGCACGGGTGGGACAGCAAACGTAGGCACCAATCTGTTAGAAGACCTCCGCAGGTTCTCCTTAAAGGAAGGTCTCTCCCTGAGTCTGGTGTCAATCAAAATCAGGAAAGAAATAAGAGACTCAAGCTCAACTGGTAGGTCCTTAGCTGCAACCTCATCCTTCAAGGCATCCGAGAGACCATGAGAGAAAGCAGCGACCAGAGCCTCATTATTCCAGCCCACCTCTGCTGCCAGGGTACGAAACTCAATGGCGTATTCAGCTACGGATCGTGAACCCTGTCTGATGGACATAAGGAGCTTCGCAGCAGAGGCAGCACGAGCCGGCACATCGAATACCTTCCGAAGAGAAGCAACAAAACCGGAAAACTCGGCAACCACCGGATTGTTGTTCTCCCATAAAGGGCTGGCCCAGGCCAAGGCCTTGTCCGAGAGCAGCGAGATCAAGAAGCCCACCTTTGATCTCTCAGTAGGAAAGGCATGTGGCAGCAACTCGAAATAAATGCCCACCTGGTTAAGGAAACCTCGGCACTGAGTTGGCTCTCCCCCAAAGCGCTGTGGAAGAGGGGCAGAACCGGTCATACCCCGAAACACCGCAGGCGCAACAACAGGTGTCGGGGTAGACTCTGGCGCAACAACCGGAGCGGCAGTAGGAGCGAGCCCAGGAGCGACAACCGACCCATCGGCAACGGGAGCGAAATGAGCCGTGCGTTCAAGCAGGGTTTGCAACGCCACAGCGAACCGACCCAACAGGTGATCCTGCTGATCAAGTCTGGCAACCAGCGTGGGTAGCGAGGATGGCCCTGTACCGTCAGAATTCATGGCTTGGTCCTAATGTCACGGAACCATGAACCAGACGTACAACAAGAGATAAGTGAAAATAAGAAGGCTTTATTGAAAATAAAGCTGTAAAGCAAAAGTCCAAACGGATGGTGAAACCGAGCAGAGTCTTTGCGAAGCCAGAGGTCAGGAACCAGAAGGGTAGTCAGACGAAGCCAGGATCAGGAACCAGCAGGGTAGTCAGACGAAGCCAGGATCAGGAACCAGCAGGGTAGTCAGACGAAGCCAGGATCAGGAACCAGCAGGGTAGTCAGACGAAGCCAGGATCAGGAACCAGAAGCAGCAGCAGTCTTAGAAGCATGTGAACACAAGAGGACCAAGCAAGGAACTGAAGCCACAGACCTCCTATATATATGAGCTAGGCATCCAGCTCCTCCCAGGGGAAGGAGGAGCCGCAGGGTGGAAGGCTACAAGAAACCCAGGACCCAAGATGGCCGCCAGCACATGTCAAACGAAGGAGAGCAGCAAGCAGGTAAGACCATGACATGTACCCTTTTTAACTCATTCTTACAAGGTACAGCCATACCGGAAACCATGCTTCATTCCCATATTACTCTTATTCCGAAACCGGGAAGAGACCCCCTAGACTGCACTAATTACCGCCCTATTGCTCTTCTAAACTCTGATCTAAAAATATTCACCAAACTGTTAGCAGACCGGTTGGCGTATTGGCTCCCGCAATTGGTACACTCATATCAGGTTGGCTTTGTGAGGGGCCGTCAGGGTGGAGATAACACGAGGAGGCTTATCAACCTGATAGATATTGCCAATAGGCAACATCAGCAGGCATTACTATTGGGTCTGGACGCTGAAAAAGCGTTTGACCGCTTAAGTTGGCCGTTCATGTTTTCCACCCTGCAGGCTTTTGGATTCTCCGGTCCCTTCCTCTCTGCCCTCCGTTCATTATATAACCATCCTATAGCGACAATTAAACTACCATATGCTAACTCAGCCCCTTTATCGATTAAAAATGGCACCAGACAGGGGTGTCCGCTCTCCGCTCTTTTGTTTGTGCTTTGCATTGAGCCCTTAGCTGCAGCAATTAGGTCCCACCCGGACATCCATGGAATCATGGTTAACCAAGTTGAATATAAAATATCATTATTCGCGGATGATGTTCTACTAACTTTATCTGACCTGCATATTACTTTACCTAACTTATTTGGGTTGTTAGCACTATATAGTCGGCTCTCCGGATATAAGGTTAATTCCACGAAAACAGAAGCCCTTCCTTTGAATTTGCCAACAGACTTCCTAACCCCGCTTCGGTCTAACTATCGTTTTCGCTGCCAAGATACTGCCTTGCGCTATTTAGGAGTGAACATGACGGCATCATATTCTTCTATAGATTCCCATAATTTTCCCGCCTTATTTCAAGAACTTAAGCGTCAGATGACTAAGTGGGTGTCTCTTCCCATATCCATGTTTGGCCGCATAGCGGCAGTTAAAATGTCCATTTTGCCGAAATTACTCTACTTATTTGAGACCCTCCCGGTACATGTACCAAGGACGGAGCTACGGGCAATGCAAGCTGGTATATTTAAATTCATATGGAATGGGAAGAGACATAGGATAGCTAGTAGTACCCTTATGGCCCTGAAATCTCAGGGGGGATTGGCAGTACCAGACATTGCCAAATATTATTGGGCCACCCATCTTAGACGCTACCAGCGTGGTCTAGGCTCTATGCTAACTCCAGGTGGATGGAAATTGAAAAATTGTGGATTGCCCCAATACATCTCTTTGTTGTGGTCCCCAATTCCCCAAGTTCAACTACCAGAATTGTTAGGACCAATGCTACATACATACAAAATATGGCAGTATTGTAAACACCGTTTCTCTCTAACTTCCGAGAAGTCCTCCATGACATCCTTTCTGTTTACACCGCTCTTCAGTGCTGGGTCACAAGTTTCCTTTTTTAAACCATGGTTTTCCAGGAAAATGTTTAGATTTGCAGATCTGATTGATTACAGAACGCTACAACTACTTTCATTTGACGAACTTAGGAGCTCTAGGTCGCTTCCGGAGGCTACTAGGTACCAGTACCTACAAATTCAGCATTTGTTTACTACTCTGCTTCACTCGAAACAAGTATCTATCCCCACATCTTTTGAGAAGACGTGCAAGCTTTCGGAATCGACCAAGGGTCTTATATCTGAAATATATGTGCTCCTCTCGTCTCCAGCCTCTCCTACATCTATCCGACATTCATACATGTCTAAATGGGAATCGCTCCTGCACAGTTCTATTTCACTGGATGAATGGAAAACAATTAGGCAGAGAGCTGCGATGACATCCACCTGTGTTACACACAGAGAGAACATTTACAAAATAAGGATGTTCTGGTACCACACTCCACGATTATTGCATAAGTTTAATCCTAATATTTTGGATCGCTGTTGAAGATGTAACACAGAGGAGGGTTCACATATCCATATTTTCTGGGAATGCCGGATTATAACACGTTTTTGGGCCATGGTGCAAGAAGTTCTATACAGCCTGTTTGAAGTACGGTTCCCCCTAGACCCTTGCACATATTTGCTGAATATCCCACATATACCTCTGAAGAAACACTTATTAAAGTTAATGTTATATATTTTGACTGCGGCTAGACGTTTACTGGCCAGATTTTGGAAAAGGACAGATTGCCCGTCACGGGCTGAACTCATCAATAGTATATTAGAAGTCAGACGCCTTGAACATATGTCGGCTACATTGCTTGCCTCGGTAGATAAATTTGACCGAGTTTGGAAGCAATGGGACATGGTGTTTGATGCATCACACTGACTGAGTCTCCACCTTACCCCACCCATCCTAACCCTAATGTGTCATGTCTTGTCACTTCCCTTTGTGTGTCCAAATCTCTCTTACAGTAATTTTTGTATGACTTTCTACAGTTAACTAGGGATGAGCTTGAGGTGCCATATTCGATTTCGCGATATTTCGCGAATATTCCTTAGAATATTCGTATTATATTCGCCGAAATCGAATATTCGTAAGTTTGCCAATATAATGTGAATAATATGCGAATTTAATGGCAGCGAATTTTCGCATACAATATAAGAAAGAGTCCAAATTATATGAGTATTGGGAAGAGCCAGCTAACCATTACACGAACAGAATTTTTTTAGGAATTTAATGGTAGCGAATTTTCGCATACAATATAAGAAAGAGTCAAAATTATATGAGTAACTAAACACTTTTTACATGTCAAGTGAATTCTCGGCACGGTTGCTTGTCATGGAACATAACCTAGCCTTTGCCTTTGCGAAAAAAAAACGTCTTTACAACATGCGATCCGCACACAAGCTTTAAGCATCAGCAATAAGCATAGTAATACTTGACTGATGAAATGACTCGAAATTTTTAGAAAATAATGCTATATACGAAAATCAAGAATATAGCACTATATTCGAAAAATACGGCATTCCGTATTTTTCGAATAGAGTGCTATATTCTTGATTTTCGTATATAGCACTATTTTCGAAAAAATTCCGAGTCATTTCATCAGTCAAGTATTACTATGCTTATTGCTAATGCTTAAAGCTTGTGTGCGGATCGCATGTTGTAAAGACGTTTTTTTTCGCAAAGGCTAGGTTATGTTCCATGACAAGCAACCGTGCCGAGAATTCCCTTGACATGTAAAAAGTGTTCAGTTACTCATATAATTTTGACTCTTTCTTATATTGTATGCGAAAATTCGCTACGATTAAATTCCTAAAAAAATTCTGTTCGTGTAATGGTTAGCTGGCTCATCCAAACTACTGTTAGCTGCTTTTGCTTACAGCTTGTGTGGGATTTATAATATGTGAGTTGTTCTAAATGCATTGGGCCTAATAAATTATATTTCTATTGTTTTATTAGCTTCAAGAGAAACGAAATTTCGTTTTAACGAATATAGAGGCAAATATTCTTATTCTTTGCGAATTCTCGAAGTTGCGATATTCGCGATAAAATTTCGCAATTCGAATATTTGCGCTCAACACTACAGTTAACTCGAAAATAGAAACTCTGTTATTTTAGTAATCTGAAGACTCCTACTACAGTACTATTTTTCCATGACTATTGTATCTGTATTTTCTCAAATATATTCATTGTAATGACTTATTTGCATAAGGATGTGACATATGCTATATTTTGCTCAATGCCCTTAGTTATATCTCTGTAACACGAATAATGTACACCAAAGGCATAGTTTTTTGTATGTACATGTTTATTCTTGGAAATATTTTCAATAAAAAGACAATTGATAAAAAAAGAGGGGCATACAACCTAGTCAGGGTCAGGGAAGGCGACGAATGGAAGACGGCCTTCAATACCCCTGAGGGTGATTTCGAGAATTTGGTTATGCCCTTTGGTTTGATGAATACTCCGGCCGTCTTCCAACATTTTGTGAACAGCATTTTTTATCATTTAATGGGGAAATTTGTACTGGTATATCTGGATGACATTTAGATTTTTTCTCCTGATTTCAAGACTCATCGGGACCACCTATGTCAGGTCTTGCTGATCCTGCGGGAGAATAAATTGTACGCTAAACTGGAAAAATGTGTGTTTGCGGTTCCGGAGATTCAATTTCTTGGTTTTCTTCTCTCCGCTTCTGGTTTTTGGATGGACCCTGAGAAGGTCCGCGCTGTGCTTGATTGGGAGCTTTCTGAGAATCAGAAGGCGCTGATGCGGTTTTTGGATTTTGCCAATTAATACAGAAAGTTCATTTTGAATTATTCCTCTGTTGTTAAGCCACTCACTAATATGACTAAAAAGGGGGTGGATTTTTCCTCGTGGTCGGTAGATGCCCTTAAAGCCTTTTCTAGGATTAAAGAGTGTTTTGCTTCCGCTCCCATTTTGGTACAACCTGATGTCTATCTACCTTTTATTGTTGAGGTGGATGCTTCTGAGGTGGGTGTGGGTGCGGTCTTATCTCAGGGTCCCTCTCCTGCCAGATGGCGACCGTGTGCCTTTTTCTCAAGGAAACTCTCCTCTGCAGAGAGAAATTACGATGTGGGAGATAGGGAGTTGTTGGCAATCAAATTAGCTTTTGAGGAATGGCCCTATTGGTTAGAGGGAGCCAGACACCCTATTACCGTGTTTACCGACCATAAGAATCTGGCCTACTTGGAATCGGCCAAGCGTCTGAACCCGAGACAGGCCAGATGGTCTTTGTTCTTTTCTAGGTTTAATTTTGTTGTTACATTCCGCCCTGGGGGTTAAAAATGTGAATGCAGATGCCCTGTCACGTTGTTTTCCGAGAGTGGGGAACTTTGAAGACCTGGGTCCCATTTTGGCTGATGGGGTGGTCGTCTCTGCTCTTTATCCTGATTTGGAGGCAGAGGTTCAGGCAGCCCAGGCAGAGGCTCCTGATCTTTGTCCTCCTGGGAGGTTGTTTGTGCCTCTCGCTTTACGACACAAGGTTTTTAAGGAGCACCACGTTACTGTCCTTGCTGGGCACCCGGGGAGTAGAGCCACAGTGGATCTCATTGCACAGAGATTCTGGTGGCCGGCTCTTCGTAAGACGGTTGAGGGTTTTGTGGCAGCCTGCGAGACCTGCGCTCGTGCCAAGGTCCCTCATTTACGGCCATCGGGCTCTCTCCTCCCGTTACCCATTCCTTCCCGTCCTTGGACGCATCTGTCCATGGACTTCATTACGGACCTGCCTCGTTCCTCGGGGAAGACTGTGATTCTGGTGGTAGTGGACCATTTGAGCAAAATGGCGCGTTTCATTCCCTTTCCTGGGTTACCCAATGCTAAGACGCTGGCGCAAGCGTTTGTTGATCACATTGTTAAATTGCATGGCATTCCTTCAGACATTGTTTCTGATAGGGGCACGCAATTTGTTTCCAGATTCTGGAAGGCCTTCTGTTCTCGCTTGGTGGTTCGATTGTCGTTCTCTTCTGCTTTTTACCCGCAGTCGAATGGTCATACCGAACGCGTCAATCAGAATCTGGAGACATATCTGCGCTGTTTTGTGGCAGAGAATCAGGAGGATTGGTATTCTTTTTTGTCCTTTGCTGAGTTTGCTTTAAATAACCGTCGCCAGGAGTCCTCTGATAAGTCACCATTTTTTGGTGCATATGGGTTTCATCCGCAGTTTGGGACATTCTCTGGAGAGGGGTCTTCTGGTTTATCTGATGAGGAGAGATTTTCCTCGTCTTTGTCATTTATTTGGCAAAAGATTCAGGGTAATCTGAAGAGGATAAGTGAGAGATATAAGCGTGTGGCGGATAAGAGACGTGTGCCTGGTCCGGACCTGAATGTGGGTGATCTGGTGTGGTTGTCTACAAAGAATATCAAACTGAAGGTTCCCTCCTGGAAGTTGGGTCCTAAGTTTATTGCGCCTTACAAGATCTTGTCCGTCATCAATCCCGTTGCCTTCCGTCTTGATCTTCCTCAGACTTGGAAGATCCATAATGTTTTTCACAGGTCCCTATTAAAACCTAATGTCCAACCCACTGTACCCTCCTCTTTGCCTCCTCCTACGATTTTTGTTGATTGCAATCTTGAATTTCAGGTCTCTAGGATTGTGGATTCTCGCATTATCTGCGGTTCTCTTCAGTACCTCGTTCATTGGGAGGGTTATGGTCCTGAGGATGTGGGTCCCAGTGGCGGACATTAAGGCCACTTGTCTCATCAGGGCTTTCCATAGGTCTCATCCTGAGAAGGTGGGCTCTGAGTGTCCGAAGTCCACCCGTAGAGGGAGGGGTACTGTCACTGCCAGTTCTGTGAGAAGGTCTGACAGACGTTCTTCTCTACCTCTTGTATGACGTCCTTTGTTTTGGTTTCACTTTGTCATCTCCTTTCCTTCTGCCAGATGTCACTTATTTAGACTAATCGTCTTCCTTTATATTCCCTCCCATACTGCCTCACTTTGTGGTTTATACTAGTTCCTGGATGAAGTGTTCACTGCTGGAGGCTGCTGCTGCTGTTTGCTCAGATAAGTCTTTTCCTTTATTGTGTTTCCTTGCTGGCTTGTTTCTAGGTGACCCTGACTCCGTCCGTATTAAGTGCAGGGAACCGGTGGTCGTGTCCCCTCACTATTATAGGGTTTTCAGGTGTCACACAGTCTTAGGTACGTGGGCATGCAATCGTCTACCATTGAGACCCTTGCATGTGCATAGCAGTCAGGGAGAGGTCTTAGGGTTTTAAAGGGCTCACCTATATGCTCCTTAGTTTTGGATCAAGCCAGTCAGTCGTTTATTTATAAGTTCCAGCTATCTGCAACTTCACCTGTGACATACCCATGCCATCCCAGGGTATGACCCTCTCCCGGCCTCCACAACATTCACCCAGTGTGCCGTCAGGGAAATGTAGCGTCCCTGGTCAAAATCATTTGTCCATGTGTCAGTCATTAAGTGGACCTTCCTAATAACTACATTGGTCAGGGCACGGGTGATGTTACGGGACACATGGTGGTGTAAGGCTAGGACTGCACAACCTGAAAAATACTGGAGGCGGGGGACAGAGTACCGCGGGACAGCCGCCGCCATCAGGCTGTGGAAAGCCTCAGTGTCCAAAAGCCTAAATGGCAACATTTCCAGGGCCAGCAATTTGGAAAGGTGCGCATTTAGTGTTATGGTCTGTGGGTGGGTGGCCAGGTATTTGCGCTTTCGTTCAAAGGCCTGGGGTAAGGACATCTGCATGCTGCGCTGGGACACAGAAGTGCATGTGCTAGCTGATGGTGCTTGCGAAGGTCCAGTTGCATGGTGGGAGGCATCCGGGCCTGCGTCTTGGACAGGGGATTGGCCAGCACATAACACAGGGAAAGAGGAGGCAGTGGTGTGACCCGCAGACACTGGTTGTGGACCCAGGCGTTGTGGACCTATTAGGGTGCTTTGATGCCATTGGCAACTGTGTCTCATCATCATCATCCACCTCGTGAAACACTAATTGCCGTTCCCCTCCGCCATCTTCTTCTGACTGTGGATGCTCCAGAGTTTGGGAATCAGGGCACAAGATCTCCTCATGTCCCTCTTTAAGCAACTTGGCGAGAGGCCCAAATTAAGGAATGGCGATGAAAACAGCTCCTCGGAATATCCGAGTGTGAGATCACTTGTTTGCCAAGACTCTCCATGGTGGGTGAAAGGAGTATCAGGGTGAGGATTCTGTTGACCAGACTCTTGGCTACTGAGACTGGACTTTGTGGAAGACAGGGTGGTGCTTAACCGACTGGAAGCATTATCTGCTGCAATCCAACCGACCACCTGGTCGCACTGGTCTGACTTCGAGAGTGGTGTCCTGCGCCGCCCTGCAAACTGGAATATGAAGCTAGGTATCGTGGATGAGTGTGTTTCTTGTGCTCTGGCAGCAGAAAAAGCTTCACCGCACCCAGGGCCACGGCCTCTACGTGCACCATCAGTAACACGGCCACTTCCCCGTCCCTTACTGCTCGCCTTGCACATATTAAATGATATATATGCTTGCAAGTATGTCACACGTACAGTAGCTCAGAGTACTGTAAGGTGTGACATGTTGCCCCATCTTGTTGGAAAAAGCAGGACACTTTTTCTTCTGGTGTTAGTTGGTTGTAAAACTCTTCAAAGATGTCCAGGTAAATTGCAGTATTCACTGTTGATTTGAAGAATATTGGGCCTACTATTCGTGTTCCTGACACTGTGCACCAAACACCAATTTTCTGGTCGTGAAGTGGTGTTTCATGAGTCAAATGGGGATTTTCAGTGGACCAGTACCTCATATTCTGGGAAATCAAGCTTCATCCGTCATGAATTACAGCAATGGACCAAATGTCTGTCAGCAATCAAAGTCTGCAACCAAGTCCATTAATTTACTCGTTTAACTTTAACTCTTTCAGTTCCTGCACACACATTATTCGATACGGTTTCAAGTTCAGAGATTTCAGCACTCGTTGACACATCGTTCGTGATACACCAACTTGCTGAGACAGTCTTCAAGTTGATTTTTGGGGGTTACTTGCAATTCGCTGCTGAATTTTATACACAGCTTCAGCAGTCCTGATCGATGGAAGCCTCAGTTTCTTCACGTTTGCAACAGAGCCAGTTTGATGCCATTTCTGAACCAGACTCTGAATACCACGTTTACCTGGTGGCTTTGCTCCTGGGTACTTGACGGCAAAGGTCTCTTGAATTTCCTTAATCGATCTGCTTCGCACATGGCCTTCCACAATTAGTATTCGCTATTCCAGGGGGAACACCATCTTTCTGACACAATAGGCCACTTTTTTCAAACTGAATAATAAATCAGAGCTTAGCTTTTAGTCCCTACAGGGCGCTGAAAAAATTAAAGCTGAGCTCTGATTGGTTGCTATGGACAAGTAAGACAGATTCACTATTAGGCAGTTTAATTTAGAGATATTGGAGGCGGGCTACTTTTTTGTGGGTCACCCTGTATTTGCTGTTGCATCCACTCACCTCCAGTGTCACTAAGGCTACTTTTACACTCGCGTTTGGTATGGATCCATCATGGATCTGCACAGACGGATCAGTTCAGATAATGCAACTGTCTGCATCCGTTCAGAACGGATCCGTTTGTATTATGTTTAACATAGCCAAGACGGATCCGTCTTGAACACCATTGAAAGTCAATGGAGGACGGATCCGTTTTCTATTGTGCCAGATTGTGTCATAGAAAACGGATCTGTCCCCATTGAGTTACATTGTGTGTCAGAACGGATCCGTTTGGCTCAGTTTCATAAGATGGACACCAAAATGCTGCAAGCAACATTTTGGTGTCCGCCTCCAAAGCGGAATGGAGACGGAACGGAGGCAAACTGATGCATTCTGAGCGGATCCTTTTCCATTCAGAATGCATTAGGGCAAAACTGATCAGTTTTGGATCGCTTGTGTGAACCCTGAACGGATCTCACAAACGGAAAGATAAAAAATGCCAGTGTGAAAGTAGCCTAAGGCAAAACTCAAGGCAAAAGTCCCTGGTTTAAAATTTCTGGAGTCAAGTACTTGTTGATAGGAGATCTAAAAGATTTGCAGAAAAACAATAAATTAGTTGAAAGAAAATGTTTGCATGATTAATTGTCACCTTAAGGCAGTGCTTCTCAAATAGTGGGGCGCGCCCCCCAGGGGGGGCGCCAGGCTCCGTAAAGGGGGGCTCGTTCAGGGCCAGCCTATGGGGTGTGCGGGCTGTGCAGCCGCACAGGGCGCCATAGCAACAGGGGCGCCAGGCGGCCGACAGCTCGCAGTGTAATATGCGGCAGGGAGATGAGCGCTTCCATTGTGGAAGCGCTCATCTCCCGTCTGATCAGAGGCCGGCGCAGGCGCTGGACGCGATGTACGGTGTGGGGGCCGGGGGAGGGACTGGGAGGAGGAGCTGGGGGCCGGCAATAGCGGTGGGGCGGTGCGGTCACTGTACTATAGCCCCGCCCCACCGCTCCCTCCGGTATACTAATATAAAATGTATTATTGAATTAAAAGTTATTAAACATGCCCCCCTCACTCCTAATAGTACCGTATATCCGAATTTCTTCTGTATAATGCCGGCAGGCAGGCCGGGCGGCCGGCGCGTCCCTCAGTGATGTCGCGTGCCTGCGCCGCCTGCTTTATGAATGAAGCAGGCGGCGCAGACAAGTGACGTCACTGAGGGACGCGCCGGCCGGCCGCCCGGCCTGCCTGCCGGCATTATACAGAAGAAATTCGGATATACGGTACTATTAGAAGTGAGGGGGGCATGTTTAATAACTTTAAACTGTGGCGGCGGGGACACGGAATCTGTGGATGGCACAGTTAAGGGGTGGGGGTCTGTGGATGGCACTGTTATGGGCGGGGGGGGGCACTGTGGATGGCACTGTTATGGGGTGGGGGGTCTGTGGGAGGCACATATATAACAATGCCAGCCACAGATCCCCCTGTAACAGTGCCAGCCACAGATCCCCCCCATAAGTGTCCGTCATCCACAGATCCCACCATAAGTGTCCGTCATCCACAGATCCCCCCATAAGTGTCCGTCATCCACAGATCCCCCATAAGTGTCCGTCATCCACAGATCCCCCCATAAGTGTGTCCGATCCACATTTCTTTCTTTTTTTATTCTCTTATACGTTAATAAGGATACAGTGTTATGCAGAGGTGTACTTATAACAATTTTATAGACAAATTATACTATTTACAGTCGCGCGGGGGGCGCGAAATGTTTTCTTCTTCCTAGGGGGGGCATGACAGAAAATAATTGAGAAGCACTGCCTTAAGGTGTCAAGATCTGTAAATCTTCATTTTGTTTTAGTTAAATGTATGAATATTTCTCAATTCTTTTTGTCTTCTGATTTTTTATGCTATTTTACTGACAGCACTTGATGATTAATTCAGTCTGGTGCCTCTTTCCTACAAAGTATATTTGATACCTAATAGCTTTTGCACATTTGCGATAATTCCACATTTATACCTTTACAGCCTAAGGCTAAGGCTACACATAAGCTTTTTCTGGAGCAACACTAAAGCTTGCTATATGCAGTGCCCCAGAGGATAACTGCAAAGGGTTATATTAATGTTAAGGAGTCAAATGTTGTGACTTATTGTTAAAGCCCTTAGGGGGACATTTATCATTTGCAGTTGTTTTTGTGTCAGTTTTAAGTCTGTCTTTGCTCCAAATGTATGAAATGGTGCACATTAATAATATATCTGGAGAGAGTGCAATGTGGCTTACACCTTTTTGTGTTAAAGTACACCAAGGGGTTGTCTGGCATAGAGTTGCCACTTTTGTGTGACTTTTGCAAAAGTTGCACATAGTAAATGAAAGGAGCCATAATCCAGGTCTAATCTCACTTTTAGCCCTTAAACATAGAACACTTTGAAAAGTGGGGAGGATCACCAAAGATCTCAGATTATGAACAAATGTAGCAAAAAAAAACACTACAATTGCAACTTGCGACTATTTAACCCACAAAACACACGTATCTGATTTGTCCCTTTTATTTCTTTGTGCACTATATATACCTAATGGCAATGTGTGGAAAACAAATAGTTAACTGGCACACTTGGTTAGGTTACCAGGGTGATGAACTGTGCCCACCCCTTGATTAATTAGAGAGTCTTATCCCAGTAAGAGACAAGACCAACATGTGTGGCCTCCTGCAAAGTAGGCTCAAAGAGAAGTCATGTCCAGAAGACTCTACTCCTGAGACAAAAAAACTGCCAGTTTTTGCCTCTGGCACCGACCCCACTTGGAGATGAATTGATCATCTAAAATCTGCACCACGCAATGGGAACTGAAGTATTGGTTTTGAGAGTTTTGCTCAACTGTGGTCAATTGGGAAGGTTGCTAGCACCTATAGAAAAAGACTCAGGAAAAAATACTACCATCATTACCACTGCCAGTACACAGCTATTGGGGAAAAGTAAGCTCTGTGATAAGTTATGACTGTACCAATCGATGTTATCTGTATCTGTACTGCAACTCTCAGTAAAGAGAGACTTTATTTATTCTAATTAAACTGGGCCTGCCTCCATCATCCACCAGCCCCTGATCCTCCACTCCTGCCTTGCACCTTGCCAACCATTTACCACCAAGGGCACCCCAACTACCACTAGGCAGTAGCCCCAGAAAGGCTCCGGGTGTGTTCCAAGGGAAGAAAATTTGCGCCCCCCCAGTCACTGTGCATGAACCGGGAGCACCAGAAGGGAAGATTGGAACCATGAGCACTACTACCAGCATCATAGTCACTACCACTCCTCCCATCCTCCTCACAGCTTTCACTTCCAGGTCACTGCACATACACTTAAGAGTTTTTTTGCAGTCTGTATTTAGTGCAGATTTTGCACCAAAAATTTGCTGGATGGCCTCACTGAAACCCCCAACCATTGTTTTTAAAGGAAGGCTACACTGCCACTTATGTTCTTTCTTGTTGCGAGTCCACACCAAATTAAAAAACAAATTCAAATACAAAAGTTCCATATAGACATGTCCTTAGATAAATGTCAGCCAAACAGCTATTGCTCCTAACTCCCCCATACATGTTGGGCACATGTTTTCAATGTGGAGAGGGAAATCCTTTTGCCCTGCGTGTTGAAATGTAACATGCCCAATCCTTTCCCATAATATCTGCCATCGAGGATAAAGTGTGAAGATGTAGTTTCTGTTCATTTGAATTCCATTTTGTATATGTTCATTTAAATTTCATTTTAAGACCTGTGAATGCAGTGCAAGGGAGTAAGGCTTTGTCTACATATTTTCAAGGTTGTTTTGGGATTCTGACTCGCTCCGGACTTGGGAACTGGCCGCTACAAGGTCTGGGGTGAGAGCAAATGAACAACACGTGCACAGTGACAATTATGGAGCGCATGCGCTGACTATGTTCCACTAAGGAATGGATTTTTTTTTGTTTAATTGGTATAAAGCTGTAACCTTTCAGGAAAGAAGTCAGAAGCTTATCCTACGGGGGGAAGGTGCCTCGTATAGGGATCTAATCTGTGTTTTCCCGATCAAGACAGATGATGTGAACTCAATCGGTGATGTATGAACCTTCATTCTAGATGTAGTCAGGACTCTAGTTGAAGTGTTGATGTAATTGTGTATTATGTTCTTTATCCTTTGTATATACAGTACAGACCAAAAGTTTGGACACACCTTTTCATTCAAAGAGTTTTCTTTATTTTCATGACTATGAAAATTGTAGATTCACACTGAAGGCATCAAAACTATGAATTAACACATGTGGAATTATATACATAACAAACAAGTGTGAAACAACTGAAAATATGTCATATTCTAGATTCTTCAAAGTAGCCACATTTTGCTTTGATTACTGCTTTGCACACTCTTGGCATTCTCTTGATGAGCTTCAAGAGGTAGTCCCCTGAAATGGTTTTCACTTCACAGGTGTGCCCTGTCAGGTTTAATAAGTGGGATTTCTTGCCTTATAAATGGGGTTGTGACCATCAGTTGCATTGAGGAGAAGTCAGGTGGATACACAGCTGATAGTCCTACTGAATAGACTGAATTTGTATTATGGCAAGAAAAAAGCAGCTAAGTAAAGAGAAACGAGGGGCCATCATTACTTTAAGAAATGAAGGTCAGTCAGTCAGCCGAAAAATTGGGAAAACTTTGAAAGTAAGGGCTATTTGACCATGAAGGAGAGTGATGGGGTGCTGCGCCAGATGACCTGGCCTCCACAGTCACCGGACCTGAACCCAATCGAGATGGTTTGGGGTGAGCTGGACCGCAGAGTGAAGGCAAAAGGGCCAACAAGTGCTAAGCATCTCTGGGAACTCCTTCAAGACTGTTGGAAGACCATTTCAGGGGACTACCTCTTGAAGCTCATCAAGAGAATGCCAAGAGTGTGCAAAGCAGTAATCAAAGCAAAAGGTGGCTACTTTGAAGAACCTAGAATATGACATATTTTCAGTTGTTTCACACTTGTTTGTTATGTATATAATTCCACATGTGTTAATTCATAGTTTTGATGCCTTCATAGTCATGAAAATAAAGAAAACTCTTTGAATGAGAAGGTGTGTCCAAACTTTTGGTCTGTACTGTAGATAAGTGTAAAAGAAGGACATTATATCGCTATATGTCTATAGTACTCATTATATTTAATAAAATCATATTATAAACCTTCCTTTGAATTGTAGCTGTAGTTCAGTTAAGAGTCTCTCTTTAAAGAGTGTCTGAACCTGAAGTCTTGCTCTTATCAGCAAAACAGAGGGATAGTTGGGTGAATTCTATATACATTAGATCGTGGGCTGGTACCACTAAAATTGGCCTGTTCAACTGACTTACATCGAATGTGTATGGACACCATAACCCTTGTGGCTTATATGTAGCAACTTTAAACGATTGCTCTCTTTAACTGTTCAAGTAAATATGAACTACTATCCTACTCAGAAAAAGAATAGAAGCTAAGAGAAATGAAAAGACAAAAAGTTAGAAAAGAAAGAGCAAATTTTATAAAACAAAAGAGATTTTAAAATGGTTATAGTAGTCCTAGATATCGTTTGGTGTAATCCCAATTGTTTGTCTCTGCTGCACTATTATGTACTGAAGAGGATGGGATAACAATAGGATAGATTATTTCATTTGTATTTGGAAATCATTAGCTAATTGCCTTTTATGTATTTCAATGCTAAATCAGGTTGTATGAGATTGTGAGGCTATGCTGCAATTCCACAATTGAGAATCATGCTGGAAGCATAAAAACTATCAGGAGGAAAGAAGTATTTAAGTCAAGTTTTTATATTTTTAATAATTTTTAGTGATGTTCTTTTTGAAGGGCATCTGTCATCAGATTTGTACCTATGAAACTGGCTGACCTGTTACATGTGCGCTTGGCAGCTGAAGACATCTGTGTTGGCCCCATGTACATACAGTACAGACCAAAAGTTTGGACACACCTTCTCATTCAAAGAGTTTTCTTTATTTTCATGACGATGAAGGCATCAAAACTATGAATTAACACATGTGGAATTATATACATAACAAACAAGTGTGAAACAACTGAAAATATGTCATATTCTAGGTTCTTCAAAGTAGCCACCTTTTGCTTTGATTACTGCTTTGCACACTCTTGGCATTCTCTTGAGCTTCAAGAGCTAGTCACCTGAAATGGTCTTCCAACAGTCTTGAAGGAGTTCCCAGAAATGCTTGTTGTATTTTACATTTAGTCAAAAGACTAATGATTGCCTACTCTTGACGTGCGCTTTTTTTTTGAGTTAGGGATTTTTATTTGATAAAAATTTACTTTTATTAGGTTTTAATTAAATAACAGTGATAACTTATTTCTAACCTACCTAAATAATTAAAAATCTCATCAGTGGACTTTGACAGTGCTGTACTGTATAAATGCATCTGCTGACAATCGTTTTTACATTTGTGATTTAGCTTTATGTAGCTGGCTATTTATTTGTCTGCTGAAACAGATATGTTGTATCTACTGAATTGTAGCGATGTCTTGCTACATTGTCAGCAGACTGTTTGCTGTTTGTATCGGTCGGCTCTGTATAGTAGCGTTTTGTGGTATGAGGTATGCTGCGCTTTCTGCCTACTGCATATCTAAAGCTCCAGTTCATTCAATTTGTTTTTTAGTTTGCTGCGCTTGCTACCTACTACCTATCTGAATGCTTCGATTCGTTCAGTTTATTGCTGTGCCGGCACTGTCTTTGCTATGCTGCCACTGGTAGCAGCGCAATGACTTGCTGGATTGCCGACTCGTCGCTTAGTAGTAGCTGGTACTGTCTAAACCTGTCCTCTGTGACCTAAAAACTTAGCGCTGCCCCCCGACATGTTTCGCCATAGACATGGCGTCCTCAGGGGATCGGGCACTTAGCACTTAGCACTTGTTGGCCCTTTTGCCTTCACTCTGCGGTCCAGCTCACCCCAAACCATCTCGATTGGGTTCAGGTCCGGTGACTGTGGAGGCCAGGTCATCTGGCGCAGCACCTCATCACTCTCCTTCATGGTCAAATAGCCCTTACTTTCAAAGTTTTCCCAATTTTTCGGCTGACTGACTGACCTTCATCTCTTAAAGTAATGATGGCCACTCGTTTTTTATTTACTTAGCTGCTTTTTTCTTGCCATAATACAAATTCTAACAGTCTATTCAGTAGGACTATCAGCTGTGTATCCACCTGACTTCTCCTCAACGCAACTGATGGTCCCAACCCCATTTATAAGGCAAGAAATCCCACTTATTGAACCTGACAGGGCACACCTGTGAAGTGAAAACCATTTCAGGGGACTACCTCTTGAAGCTCATCAAGAGAATGCCAAGAGTGTGCAAAGCAGTAATCAAAGCAAAAGGTGGCTACTTTGAAGAACCTAGAATATGACATATTTTCAGTTGTTTCACACTTGTTTGTTATGTATATAATTCCACATGTGTTAATTCATAGTTTTGATGCCTTCATAGTCATGAAAATAAAGAAAACTCTTTGAATGAGAAGGTGTGTCCAAACTTTTGGTCTGTACTGTATGTGCCTGCAATGCTGAGAAAAATTATGTTTTAATATATGTATATGAGCCTCTAGGAGCAACAGGAGCGTTGCCATTATACCTACAGGCTAAGCTCTCTCTGCAACTGCCGCACCCTCTCAACTTTGATTTACAGGGCCTGACAGTGTAAAAAAAAATCTACAATCAGCAATTAAAACAGATTAGTATAAAGCATATGTGCCATAATCTGGTTTTAACTGGCAGAAAAAAATGATAGAGGACAATTCATTTTAAATAACTTGATTTAAGGATATAAGAGAAAGGGGCAACGTGATTGAGAACCTTTAAATATATAGTGTTAAATAAGATTCAGAAGGTAAGTGACTTTAATAAGAAACCATATACAAGAACAAGGGGCACAATCTGAAATTAGTTGGTTTAAGATCACAAGCAATGTCATAAAATACGATTTTATTGAAGGGTAGTAGACGCTTGGAACAAAGTATTAGTAGAGTACAGACACGATTGTCAGAAAGGGATATTTTTTAACAATATTTATTTTTGAATTTTTGGGGATTTTGCTGTTTCATTTCAGCAGCAATATGCCATTGAAATATAAATACAAAATTACAAATATTGCCCTTCTGTAGTAGTCAGCACAGAGATATTAAACTCCTATATAGATAGGTCATCTATTGCAAAATTACTGCTGTTGTAAGGAGAAGACAATAGATGCAAAATTAGGATGACACTATGACAGTTTTGTTCTCTTGATAGGCCGAGATAAAGATGCCCACAGAAGAGATTTGCACTTATCAGTGTAATGTGTGATGCTCTAATTGAGTCACTCATCCCCTCCCCTCTCTGGGCTCAGTGAATGGTCTGACTGAGAAAGTCAAGCGAGGCTAAGCAAGGCTGTCTGCCGTGCTAAAAGTCCAAACAAAGGTAGGATGTTAACAGCCAGGACAGGAAGTAGAATACGAGGAGTGACTTAAAAAATAATATCCAGAAAACTATTCACCTGTTTTTTTATTTTAAAAATTAACAGGGTACAGATGCATCTAAATAAATTAGAATATCATTGAAAAGGTAAGTTATTTCAGTAATTCAATTTAAAAAGTGAAACGCATATATTACATAGATTCATTACACACGGAGTGATCTATTTCAATTATTTATATAGTTTAATGTTGATGATTATGGCTTACAGCTAATGAAAACCCAAAAGTCAGTATCTCAGTAAATTAGAATATTGTTAGAATATAGTTCAATATTGTGGACTCTTGCAAAGGTTTCCTAAGCCTTTAACTGGTCCCTAAGTCTGGTTCAGTGGGTTACACAATCATAGGGGAAGACTACTGATTTGACAGTTGTCCAGAAGACAGTCATTGACACGGTCCACAGGGAGGATAAGCCACTAAAGATCATTGCTAAAGAAGGTGGCTGTATCCAGCCCTATTAATGCAAAGCTCAGTGGAAGGAAAAGTATGGTAGAAAAAGGGACATAAGCAACAAGGATAAACTTGAAAGGATTGTCAAAAAAGGCCATTCAAGAATTTGATGGAGATTCACAAGTAGTGGACTGCAGCTGGAATCAGTGCTTCAAGAGCGACCATACACAGACATATCCAGGATATGGGCTACAAACTGCTGCATTCCTTGTGTCAAGCCACTCATGACCCAGAGAAAGCATTAGAATCGTCTTACCTGGTCTAAGGAGAAAAAGGACCGGACTGTTGCTCAGTGGTAAGTCCTGTTTTCAAATTTTGCATTAACTTTTGAACTCGAGATCCCAGAGTCTAAATGAAGAGTGGAGAAGCACACAGTCCAAGTTGCTTAAGGTCCAATGTGATGTTTCCACAATCAGTGATGATTTCAGGAGCCATGTCATCTGCTGGTCTTGGTCCAAAGTCAGTGCAATGGTATCACTGTTGTGCTCGATTGGCCAGCAAACTTACCTGACCTAAACCCCAAGGGGTATTGTCAAGAGGAAGGTGAGAGACACCAGACCCAGTAATGCAAATTAGGTAAAGGCCGCAATCAAAGCCATCTGGGCTTCCATAACACCTCAGCAGTACCACAGCCTGATTGTCTCCATGCCACGCCACATTGATGCAGTAATTCATGCAAAAGGAGCCCTGACCAAGTATTGAGTATATATACTGTACATACATTTCAGTAGGTCAACATTTCTGTATTAAAAATATATTTTTTAATTGATCTTTTATAATATTAAAAAAAAAATTACATACTGTCTTTTGGGCTCTCATTAGCTTTAAGCAATAATCCTGAATATTAAAAGAAAAAAAAACACTTGAAATAGATCACTCTGTGTGTAATGAATCTATATAATATATGAGTTTCTCTTTTTGAATTGAATTACTGAAATAAATTAACTTTTCAATTACATTTTAATTTATTGAGATACACCTGTATCATGTACAGCACAGGCTACAAAACATTATAAAGTGCTTCTGAAGCCCAAGGCCATTGGCACAGGAGCACAGCAGCCAAGCAAGATCTGAGCTTCTGCTCCCCACTGCACAGGAGACTTTTAACCCCTTAGTCACCAGCTTGTTTTGGGCCTTACTAACCAAGCATTTTTCTTTTTTCATCTTCGCCTTCCAAGAGCTATAACTTTTTTAATTTTCTGTCTATGTATATGTATGAGAGCTTGTTTTTTACAGGACAAGTTACACTTTTTAATGGTGTAATTTTGCAGTACACATAACTTTCTGATTAACTTTTATTAACTTTTTCTGGGAGGGAGATAGGAAAAAAACCGTAATTAGACTTACCGGTAATTCTGTTTCCTTGAGTCCACCATGACGGCTCTACTATTAGATTGACCCTTGACCTCTGTAGGGGCAGGAACACACAGAGTTTAAAAGGCCACCACCCACTCTCACCCCCAGTGCTTTCCAAATTACCAAGTGGGTGCAGCCTTAACCTAGGCAATATATACCTACAGGGAGTGCAGAATTATTAGGCAAGTTGTATTTTTGAGGATTAATTTTATTATTGAACAACAACCATGTTCTCAATGAACCCCAAAAACTCATTAATATCAAAGCTGAATATTTTTGGAAGTAGTTTTTAGTTTGTTTTTAGTTTTAGCTATTTTAGGGGGATATCTGTGTGTGCAGGTGACTATTACTGTGCATAATTATTAGGCAACTTAACAAAAAACAAATATATACCCATTTCAATTATTTATTTTTACCAGTGAAACCAATATAACATCTCAACATTCACAAATATACATTTCTGACATTCAAAAACAAAACAAAAACAAATCAGTGACCAATATAGCCACCTTTCTTTGCAAGGACACTCAAAAGCCTGCCATCCATGGATTCTGGCAATGTTTTGATCTGTTCACCATCAACATTGCGTGCAGCAGCAACCACAGCCTCCCAGACACTGTTCAGAGAGGTGTACTATTTTCCCTCCTTGTAAATCTCACATTTGATGATGGACCACAGGTTCTCAATGGGGTTCAGATCAGGTGAACAAGGAGGCCATGTCATTAGATTTTCTTCTTTTATACCCTTTCTTGCCAGCCACGCTGTGGAGTACTTGGACGCGTGTGATGGAGCATTGTCCTGCATGAAAATCATGTTTTTCTTGAAGGATGCAGACTTCTTCCTGTACCACTGCTTGAAGAAGGTGTCTTCCAGAAACTGGCAGTAGGACTGGGAGTTGAGCTTGACTCCATCCTCAACCCGAAAAGGCCCCACAAGCTCATCTTTGATGATACCAGCCCAAACCAGTACTCCACCTCCACCTTGCTGGCGTCTGAGTCGGACTGGAGCTCTCTGCCCTTTACCAATCCAGCCACGGGCCCATCCATCTGGCCCATCAAGACTCACTCTCATTTCATCAGTCCATAAAACCTTAGAAAAATCAGTCTTGAGATATTTCTTGGCCCAGTCTTGACGTTTCAGCTTGTGTGTCTTGTTCAGTGGTGGTCGTCTTTCAGCCTTTCTTACCTTGGCCATGTCTCTGAGTATTGCACACCTTGTGCTTTTGGGCACTCCAGTGATGTTGCAGCTCTGAAATATGGCCAAACTGGTGGCAAGTGGCATCTTGGCAGCTGCACGCTTGACTTTTCTCAGTTCATGGGCAGTTATTTTGCGCCTTGGTTTTTCCACACGCTTCTTGCGACCCTGTTGACTATTTTGAATGAAACGCTTGATTGTTCGATGATCACGCTTCAGAAGCTTTGCAATTTTAAGAGTGCTGCATCCCTCTGCAAGATATCTCACTATTTTTGACTTTTCTGAGCCTGTCAAGTCCTTCTTTTGACCCATTTTGCCAAGCCTATACAACTTGGAGTAAGACAACATGCATAAAGAGGATGATGTGGTCAAAATACTCATTTGCCTAATAATTCTGCACACAGTGTATATATATATATATATTTTTTTATTATTATTATTATTTTTTCTAAATTATTTTTATTTATTTTTTCTTTGAGTATTAATTCATACTCAACCCCTCCTTAAATCTCAGGGGGGGGGAATCTGGGCCGTCATGGTGGACTCAAGGAAACAGAATTACCGGTAAGTCTAATTACGTTTTTTCTATTTTGTCCACCATGACGGCTCTACTATGAGAACTACCAGATTATTAAATAGGGTGTGTAACTGCTTGCAGAACCTTGTGACCGAAGGTTAAGTCCGCAGAAGCCGACACATTAATTCGGTAATGTATGATAAAGGTATTTATACTCGACCAGGTGGCCGCTCTACAAATCTTGTCTAAGGAGACACCTCCTCTTTCTGCCCACTAAGAAGCCATAGCTCTTGTAGAGTGAGCTTTTATATTTGTGGGGCTGTTTAGACCAGACTTCTGATAGCAACAAATAATAGTAGATCTGATCCATCTACCAATGGTGGCTTTGGATGCCTTTTTCCCCTTGTTTGGACCTGCATATTGAACGAAAAGATTATCATCCCTCCTAAATTCCTGTGTTGAATCTAGGTACTGTATGATAGTATCCCGAACATCCAGGAGCTGGAACTGATCTTGTGATGGACAGTCTTTGGGAAAGGATGGAAGAATAATTTCCTGGTCTCTGTGAAAGTCCGACATCACTTTCGGGAGGAAACCTGGATCCAAGCGTAAAACTATTCTGTCTGGGAAGATAGTAAGGTATGGTTCCCTGCAGGACAGAGCCTGGATTTCGCCCAGTCGTCTGGCTGAAGTAATTGCCACTAGGAAAGCTGCTTTTAATGATAGGTGTTTTAGTGAGATATCCTGGATAGGAGAAAAAGGTGAACCTGTAAGACTTCTCAGGACCAAGTTTAAATCCCATTGGGGCGTCCTAGGGGTTAGGGATGGCCTCAACCTGGAGGCAGCTCTTATAAACCTCCTTATCCACCTATGACTGGCTAGGTCCGTATCATAGCAGGCCCCCAAGGCCGAGACCTGTACTTTGAGAGTACTTGGTCTGAGGCCCAGATCTAACCCTCATTGGAGAAAGTCTAGAACTTTTTCAATATTTGGGGAAGAGTTTACCGGAGGAGTCTGGCCCAGCCAACTACAATATCTCTTCCATATTTTAATGGGAATAGAGAAAATGTGGGCAGCACCACTGTCAAAATAGTATAAACGGAGTGCCAGCGGCTGAGTAGGCGATCCACCTCCAAATAATATAGAAAAAAAGAAATCCGCAGCACATCCAATTGATCAAAAAGTAAAAAGAAGCTTTATTCACCAAGCATGCGACGTTTCAATCCTCTCAATGGGATTTTTCTCACTGCTTGAGAAAAATCCCATTGAGAGGATTGAAACGTCGCATGCTTGGTGAATAAAGCTTCTTTTTACTTTTTGATCAATTGGATGTGCTGCGGATTTCTTTTTTTCCATATTTTAAGATATATCGCAGAGGTGACTTCTTTCCTGCTAGATTTAAGGGTATTTATAACATTCTCTGACAGCCCCCTGCTTTTTAAGACCTCGCGTTCAGGATCCAGGCTTATAATTTGAACAGAACTGGATTCTGGTGAAGAATTGGGCCCTGAGAAATAATGTTCTCCTGTAGGGGGATTTTCCAGGGTTCTTCCAGAGCTAGCTCTTTTAGTACTGGGAACCAATTTCTTTTTGTCCAGTATGGGACAACCAGTATTACTGTTACTGGGTCCGACCTTATTTTCTGCAGCACTCTGGGTATTAATGGCCAAGGGGGAAAGGCGTAGGCTAGATCCCAAGTCCACCTGATTGAGAATGCATCTGTCGCCCAAGGGTTGTCCCTTGGGTTTAGGGAGCAGAAGGGATGGACCTTTGTGTTTTTCCTTGATGCAAACAGGTCTATCTGGGGGGCCCCCCATCTCCTGGTGATCTGATCGAATACGTCTGAGTTTAGGGCCCATTCTCCCGGATCTATGGTTATCCTGCTGAGAAAATCCGCCTGTATGTTTTCTGTACCCTTTAGATGGATAGCTGTGATGGAAAGAACATTTATTTCGGCCCAGGAAAATATTTTTTCTGCCAATTCTTTTAAGCTTGTTGATCTTGTGCCCCCTTGATGTTTCAGGTATGCGACAGGTGTTACATTGTCCGAAAAGATTTTCAGGTGTTTTCCGGAGACCTTGTCCTGTGACACCTTCAGCCCCTCCCAGATTGCCCTCAGTTCTCTGTGATTTGATGAACATTTTGTCATGGCGCCTGACCAAGTGCCCTGGTAATTTAGCGAGCCTATTTTTGCTCACCATCCTGTACCGCTTGCATCCGTGTTTATTTGTATCTCTGGATTTTTTACCCAGGGTATCCCTTTTAGCAGGTTTCTCCCTTTCGTCCACCAGTTTAAATCTGATCTTACGTGATTTGGAATGAGGATTCTTTTTTCTAGGGAGCACTGTCTCTTGTCCCAATTTCTCAGGATCCACGACTGGACAACCCTGGTGTGAGCCTGAGACCAAGATACTGCTGTTATGCAGGAAGTCATCATGCCCAGGAGGCTCATGGTACTGCGAATGGAGCACTGAGATTGACTTTGGAATTTTTTTATTTTGTCCATAAAGGACATAATTTTCTCCTGAGGGAGGGATGTGACCTGGGAGACTGAATCCAGGATCACTCCCAGAAATTTCATTTTGGTTGAAGGGATTAGACATGATTTTCTCAGGTTTATTACCCAACCTTGGTCTGCGCATCAGATCTCTGGTAATGCTGGTTGTTTCCAGCTCCGAGGGTCCTAGGACCAGAAAATCGTCCAAGTATGGGAATATTTTTATTCCTTCTGCTCTCAGGGGGGATATCATCTTTACTACGAGTTTCGTGAAGACCCTTGGGGCAGATGAGATTCCAAAGGGTAACACGGTGAACTGGAAGTGTTTTACCTCTCCTGAGCTGTCCACTAGGGCGAATCTGAGGAATTTTTGAGATGACTTGTTCATGGGGACGTTATAGTACGCGTCCTTTAAGTCTATGGACGTCCTGAAGTCTCCTGCTTTGATCAGGGGAATGATGGATGTTATGGATTCCATCCTGAACTTCCTGTATGTGACCGCTTTGTTTAGTCCCTTTAAATTTATAATGGTGCGGAAGGTACCATCTGGTTTATGTACCAGAAATAAACTGGAATAGTAACCCCTTCCTCTTTCCGTACTTGGGACTTCTGTCACAACCCCTGAGTCTATAAGCTGCAGGACCCCTTGCCAGATTTTTTCTATAATTTTTGGGCTGTGTGAAGTTATTTTGAACTTTTTTGGAGGAGCTGAGGAAAATTTTATCCGGTAGCCATCCCGAATTATGTTTAAGGCCCATGGATTTTTGGTAATGGATTCCCACCGGGACAGAAAATTCTGCAGTCTTCCCCCCACTCTGGCATCATTGTTTATCTGACTGCTTATTCTGGGGGTTAAGAAGGAACCCTCTGCCTTTTCCCCCTTTTTGGTAACTCCACCTACCCCCCTTCCCTTTGCCCCTATAGGGTCTAGTCTGGGAATTGAAGGAACGAAAGGGCTTCTTTTTAGTTTCTTCCGGAAACCCCTTCTTTTTATCTGCAGCCTTTTCCAGGATGGAGTCTAATACTGGTCCAAAGACGTATTCCCCAGAAAAAGCTATAGAGCATAGCTTGGCTTTTGATGCTCTATCCCCTCCCCAGGCTTTCATCCACAATGCCCTTCTAGCAGAATTTGTGAGGGCCGCATCCTTGGCGGCGAACCTCACTGACTCTGCCGAAGCATCCGCCAAAAAGGCCGTGGCAGATCTGAGGAGTGGGATAGAGTTCAATATTTCCTCTCTAGGGGTTTTGTTTTTGATATGCTCTTCTAATTCATTAAGCCAAAAACACATAGATCTTGCAACCGACGTCGCGGCTATGTTGGTTTTAACCCCAAACATAGATGCCTCCCAGGATTTTTTTAGGAGAGAGTCGGCCTTCCTTTCCATTGGGTCCTGTACAGGGGTCAAGTCCTGGGAAAAAAAGTGTGGGAACTCACCCAAGTGCCTCCGCGTGATGTCACGGCGTTCGCAAAGGGCAGGGGAGGTCAGCTGGAGCAAGCAAGTACTGTATTTTTTGCCCTATTAGACGCACCGGCCCATAAGACGCACCTAGGTTTTAGAGGGGGACAATAAGAAAAAAATATATTTCATTACACCTCAGGTCAGACCACCAATCAGACCCCCAATGTTAATCAGACCTCAGCTAACAGCCCCAATAAGATCCCCAATAAGACCTCAGATCAGATCTCAATATGAATGACCAACAATCAGACCTCAGATAATAGCCCCTTGCCTCTCCATCAGCCCCCCCAATGCCTCTCCATCAGCCCCCCCAGTGCCTCTCCATCAGCCCCCCCAGTGCCTCTCCATCAGCCCCCCGTGCCTCTCCATCAGCCCCCCCAGTGCCTCTCCATCAGCGCCCCAGTGCCTCTCCATCAGCCCCCCCAGTGCCTCTCCATCAGCCCCCCCAGTGCCTCTCCATCAGCCCCCCCCAGTGCCTCTCCATCAGCCCCCCCAGTGCCTCTCCATCAGCCCCCCCAGTGCCTCTCCATCAGCCCCCCCAAGTGCCTCTCCATCAGCCCCCCCCAAGTGCCTCTCATCAGCCCACTGCCCATAATATATGAAAAAAAAAAAACACTTACCTCTCCTGGACGCAGACGTTCCTCTTCTCCTGCTGTCGGCTGTGCTGTGAAGGCTGCGCACAGCGTGACGTCACAGAGCGACTCACTCCTATGCGCACTGCGCAGCCTGCAGAGCCGACAGCGAAGGACCAGGAAGCGGTGAGTACAAAGCATTCACCGCTTCCTTCCTGGTCCTTTTGCCCTGAAACTTTGGGAACGGCGTTCCTGCCATGACAAAAGTGCAGGAACGCCGTTCCCACCCGTTCCCCCTCGACTCGAGCCCTGGTCCTGTAGCTGTGAAGAGTCCTCAAATAGGAGGGAAGTCTTTTTGACTACTTTTGCTACTTGGATGTCAATTTTGGGGGTTTCGTTAAATAATTTGACGTCCGCTGGGTCAAATAACAGCCTATTTCTAAATTCTCTGGATACCCCCAGTCTTCTCTCGGGGTCGGTCCATTCATCTAGTATCATGTCCTTTAGGTTCTCATTTATTGGGAAAACTTTTAATTTTTCGGCTCTGAGTCCCCCAAACATTTAATCTAAGACGGATCTTGGTTTTTTCACCTCCTCAATCCTCATGGTTGCTCTAACAGCTCCCAATAGCTCCTCCATATCTTCGGAAGTAAATAAGTATTTTTTACTATCTTCCATGATTTCACCCTCTGATAGAAAGTCAAGATCAACATTCTGTCTAGAGGTGGAGGCCTCCTCGTCCATATCCTCTGAAACAGAGGAGGATGGGACCGATAATCTAGGTTTTTTCGCCGGAGGTGTAGGCTGGATTGATTTGAGGGAGGCCAGAGAAGACTTAATTTCGTTTTGAATAAGCGATTTGACCTCGGACAAAATGGACGGTTGCTCCTCTTTTATAAGATCATTTATGCAACCTTGGCAGAGATTCTTTTTATAATTCTCAGGAAGCCTCTTGCTACAAGTCGCACATCTCTGAACTTTAGATCTTGTTCTGGGCTCTTTAACTCCCTATAAGAGAGGAGCAGCCAGGTATCAATAGACAAATAACAGAATAAGTCAAAAATGATACATCATTTGTCCTTTCCCCACAGGGGAACTCACTGTTGGAGTAGCCGAGGGGGCTTCAGATTCCATCTGGGCTGCAGAGGCGTCCGGGGCTTCAGGAGAAGACATCTGTCTCCAGGAGGAAGATCGGTGTGTGCCACTGCCTGTTTGAAACTGCCGCCTCAAATATAGTCAGCCCGGTGTCTGACGTCATCACAGTGCGCCCAATCCAAGCTCCGCCACTTCTGCCTCCGGCCGAGAGCAGAGTGTAATGCTGAGGCTTCCTACTGGAGTCGGCGTGCAGCATGCTTCTCCTTTCGTGCAGTCAGCTTCCTCAATGTAGGGAAGGGGGACCGACACTATGGGAGGGATACAGGCTCCTGCGGCAGGAACGAGATCGGCTCCATATGTATCCCCTGCCCAGCTTTGGACCGGACAGCAGGAGGGCAGGGGAAGAGGACCAAATCCTCAGGTACTTTTAAAACAATAAAACTTTCTTCACCTCCATCAGGAGGGCTCTCTGTGTAGTTGACCCCATAGGGACAGGAAACACTGAGGGTGAGAGTGGGTGGTGGCCTTTTAAACTCTGTGTGTTCATGCCCCTACAGAAGTCAAGGGTCAATCTCATAGTAGAGCCGTCATGGTGGACGAAATGGAAAACAGCAATACCGCCACTGAGTTTTTACATTATAAATTTTACGTTGCTAATTTTTCTGTATAAATAATATGATAGCGTATTTTTCGCCCCATAAGACACATTTCTTTCCCACGTCTTATGGGGCAAATACTAATGAGCGCTTCTATTATGGAAGCACCAGTGGCGACTCTAGGAACAATATATAGGGGGGCACAAAGATACCACAGTCAAAAATGGGGGGGCAAAAACAAAATAAGTATATATAAATAAGATTACAAAATACAAGAGAATTGCGGTATGCAGGGATACATTTATAATAAAACAATTTACTTACAAAAGAAGCTATTCAGTCTGCTGTGCCGTCCTCTGCTTGCTTCCGCGGATTCTTTCCCCTTCTTTCTGTCTCTCGTCAGTGCGCAGGCGTACTGTTATGGTGGATCTGTGGAAGACACACTGTTATGGGGGCATCTGTGGATGACACTTATTATGCCTCTCATTAGCCCTCATTATGCCTCTCATTAGCCCTCATTATGCCTCTCATCACTCCCATATCAGCCCCCATGCCTCTCATTAGCCCCCATATCAGCCCTTATGCCTCATTAGCCCCCATTACAAGCCCTTATGCCTCATTAGCCCCCATTATTCCTCTTATTAGCCCCCATTATGCCTCTTATCACCCCCATATTAGCCCCCATGCCTCTCATTAGCCCCCATATCAGCCCTTATGCCTCATTAGCCCCATATCAGCCCTTATGCCTCATTAGCCCCCATTATAAGCCATTATGCCTCATTAGCCCACATTATGCCTCTTATTAGCCCCCATATGCCTCATTAGCTCCCATATGCCTAATTAGCCCCATTATAAGCCATTATGCCTCATTAGCCCCCATATGCTTAATTAGCTCCCATATGCCTAATTAGCCCCATTATAAGCCATTATGCCTCATTAGCCCCATTATGCCTCTAATTAGCCCCCATTATGCCTCTAATTAGCCCCCATTATGCCTCTAATTAGCCCCATATGCCTCATTAGCCCCCATATGCCTCATTAGCCCCATATGCCTCCAATTAGCCCCCATTATGCCTCCAATTAGCCCCCATATGCCTCCGATTAGCCCCCATTATGCCTCATGATTAGCCCCCATTATGCCTCATGATTAGCCCCATTATGCCTCATGATTAGCCCCCATTATGCCTCATGATTAGCCCCCATTATGCCTCATGATTAGCCCCCATTATGCCTCATGATTAGCCCCCTTTATGCCTCATATGATTAGGCCCTATTATGCCCCCAGCAGCCACATTTTTTATAAAATAAAAAAACACTTACCTCTCCTGCTCCTGGATGCCGCCTGCCTCTCCTCAGTCGACTGTGCTCTGAACTGGCGCACACAGCGTGAGGTCACAGAGCGCCCTCACTCTGTGCGCAGCCCTGCACAGCCGACAGCCGAGGACCAGGAAGTGGTAAGTACAGAGCGTTCACCACTTCCTGGTCCTTCGGTACAAATAAGCGCTTCCATAATGGAAGCGCTCATTAGTATTTACCTGGGGGAATCAGCCGGGGGGCACCCGGGGGAGCAAAGAACAACATAGGGGGTGGCGATTGCCCCCCCTCTAGCGACGCCACTATGAAGCACTCATTAGTACTGGAGGACCAGGAAGCGGTAAAGGCTCTGTACTCACTGCTTCCTGGTCCTTGGGTGCTTTGTGACCTCAGGCTGTGTGCGTCAGATCACAGCACAGCCAATGGAGGAAGAGGAGAAAGAAGAGCTCTGGAGCAGTGGAGCGGCGTCCGGAACAGGAGAGGTGTTTTTTTAATTTTATAAAACATGAGGCAACATGGAGCTGCTGGGGGCTGATCTGAGGCAATATGGGGCTGCTGGGGGATGAACTGAGGCAATATGGGTCTGCTGGGGGATGATCTGAGGCAATGGGAGCTAACATGAGAGGCAATGGGGGCTAATATGGGAGGCAATGGGGGCTACTCGGGCTGATATGAGACTGCTGGGGGCTGATGAGAGGCATATGGGGCTGATGAAAGGCTGCTGGGGGCTAATGAGAGGCATATGGGGGCTGATGAGAGGCAAGGGGCTCTTATTTGAGGTCTGATTGGGGGTCATTTACATTGGGGTCTGCGCTGAGGTCTGATTGGGGGCTGATCTAAAGTCTTTTTTGGGTCTTATTAACATTGGGGGTCTGATTGGGGCTGTTAGCTGAGGTCTGGTTAACATTAGGGGTCTGTTTGGTGGTCTGACCTGAGGTCTAATGAAAAATATTTTTTTCTTATTGTCCTCCTCTAAAGCCTAGGTGCCTCTTATGTGCCGGTGCATCTTATAGGGTGAAAAATACAGTATCTTTGTTCTGTGGGTCAGTACAATTACAGCTATACCAAATACATATAGTTTTTTTTTAAGTTTTACTACTTTTGTGCAATAAAACCCCTTTTTTTTAAAGGAAGAAAATCTTTTAGCATTGCTGCTTTCAAAGACCCATACACTATGGAATTGTGTGAAGGCTTGATTTTAGCGGGACGACTTGTAGTTTTCATTGGTGTCATTATGGGGTAAATTATGCTTTTTGATCACTTGTTATTAAATATTTTTGGTGGCAAATAAGAATAAGTTAGCAATTCTGTCTTTTTTTTGAAATGCATATTTTCAATGGAAGAAAGCATATTTTTTATTACAAGGGGACTATAACAGGCGATATTTAGATTGCTTTTAAAATACAATGCACCATCACTATAGTACATTGCATTTTAATGTTACTGACATTGACCAGAAGGCTGCGCCAGAGAGGAACAGCCTGCTGGAAAACACTCAAGGCAGGCTTGGGGCCTATAACAGGCCCCAGTTAGCCTTTACACACATCAGCAACCCACGATCGCAATTGCGGGGTGCCAAAGGGAGACGGAGGGAGTCCACTCCCTCTGTCACCGCTTACATGCGGAAGGCGCCATTGCCGGCAGCATGTAAGGGGTTAAACAGCCCAAAACAGCACTCCTGCAGGTCGAGGCTGTTAGAGCAGAAGCGCGGCTCTCATGTGAGAGCCGAGCCGCCACTTGCCGCTGCACGGGGTACCCAATCAGCGCTTAGACTGGGTCACAGTGAAAATGGGATGGCCCAGCTAAGGTGGCCATTTGCTTCACCCTCAAAAGCCGAACATTTTAGCCATGCCCCTGAGACTGCCAAGCCACACCCCAAAGTCTGCAAATCAAGCCCCAAGTCCACAAGCCATGCCCCCAGTTGCCAGGGACGGAGAAAAAATTAGACCTGGAGGATGGTGAGGTGAGGATTGGGGTGCACTGAAATGCTTCTCTCCCCCTCAGTTAGCCAAAGAGAGACATGTCTGCTGGCTCTAGGGACTGACTGGAGATTAGAGAAGCCTCAGTTTGCTAATATGCTCCTGCAGCTCACACTCAGACTCAATGCTGCTGTCTAAGTGTGAGCTGCTGAAAGGAAGGACATCCCTGCGTCCGTCCAGGCCCTGTGCTGGACGGAGGACAGGGAGCCAGAAAACTGGACTGTCCAGGCTAAAACCGGACATCTGGCCACCTTAGGCCCAGCCAAAAAGGCATATTGGTGGTCACTAGGGGTTAAAAGGAGTAGGCCTAACCTAAGGCCTCTTGAACTGTGCTCTGTGTCTCCTAGTTCTCTCTCATAGTTTTGTGCATGTAAAAAATTTGATGTTTGAAACATGGTTGCGATTTAGCAAAATCTGGCTAAGGAAAACTATTTTAATTGCCCATAGAAACCAATCTGATTGATTATTTCAGTTTCCTAGGGAGCTCATATAAATGAAAGGTTGAATCTGATTGGTTGCTATTGACATATACGCCAGTTTGCCATTGCACTAGTTTTGATAAATATCCCCTCCCTACCATAAGGTACTTACGGTCTCAGTTCCAATACATCTCTTAACTGGAGCTGTTCAGTGTAGATGTAGACATGTTTTTTGTGAGTGCATCTCCACCTTACAAGTGCTTACAACTGGTCTCTGGATAAATCCCTGCGAGTCTCCACTGCCAACACAAAATACCAAAATAAATGAATATTATTATGATGCAATAGTTAGTTAACATATGTAGTGCCCTGGAGCATGGGTACTTTGGATTATAGATGATTATTAACATTTGCCCAATTGCTACTATGCAATGCTAGCAAATCCCTACTTTAATGCACTTTGAATGCTTAACTTCCACTGTTATGCTGTTGTGTGTAATTATATTGTTTTATATTCTTAATTCTATACTGCAAAGGCGATCAATCAATGGTGCGGTAATATCTAAAACATAACTTTTAATATGTATAACAGATAAAAACCTATTCAAGAGATGGATAATAGTCCAAATAATTGCAAAAAAGAAAAAATGTGGCAGGAACTTGGTGCACAGCGGCACCCACTAGCGTAAAAATATAATAAACCAGGTGTCCTACCACTTCACAGGCATGTACCGGTAGTCTTCAAGTGTCCATAGTGGGTATGCATCATATGTCCTTAGACTGTGGATAAAAGAACAATAAGACAGGGGGGGGAGATACATCTCTTGAATGGGTCTTTATCTGTTATACATATTAAAAGTTATGTTTTAGATAATAGCGCTCTATTTATTGATCACATTTGCAGTATAGAATAGATTTTTTGGTAATCTACCCTCAACATCCAGTTGTTTGCTACATTTGTGTTTTATATTCTTAAACTGCATTTTATATGCAATATATCCTGTTAATTTGCACAATTACTGCACTGCTATTGTACTATATTTTCACTGTGGAAATAGTTCATGTACAGCCAGCTAATACTGAGAGACTTTGGTACTTTCTATCTCTGTACTGAGAAGCTAAAATTCTTCCACAGTTACTATAAGGGACTATGCAAGAGACCAGTTTTTAGAAGACAAGGGAGCCAGAAGGCCAACCGAGCCAATGACCCTGGGTCACCAGTCATGTGACCAGGGAGCCAGACAGACAGCCGAGCTACAGATTCTGGGTCACCAGCCCTTTGTTTAGTGTACAAACATTCTGAGACAGAGAGGGACAACTAGCTTAGGACTTTCCTCAGCATGAAACCATCTTCTGCCACTGTGGAGACAGAAGAAACCAGCTCAGTGCCTTACCTGTATTGCTTTGCACTTGAGTTCCTCCAGTGAAGAGTCCCACTAGTTTACTGCAGACCATGACTCTCTGGATTTATTTCCCATTTTAGGGTGCATGATGCCTTACCATCCCCTTCCTGAGGGCAGCAACATGTGGTGACACCTCAACAGTGTCTGGGGGACTCAGTGTGATATGGCCAACCCAAACCCAGCCTCTGCAAATAGCTCATTGTGATCTAGAGGGTTAAATAAGTTATGATGCAATAGGTAGTTAACATACAGTAGATCACTGTGTACTAGGCACTGTGTACTAGGGACTTACATACTTTACATACTTTATGGTGCATTAGGGGGTTTAAACCTACTTCAGGATGCAATAGTGGTTTCACATACATATATTTCAGTATAGACACTTTTTCTGCTGCCCCCGGCTAGCATTCTCCACTTTGGGATGGTAGAGCCTCCTAAGCATTTTCCTCCCATGACCCCTCCTTGCTCCTTGCTTCAGGATGCTCCTGCACTAAGGTGATCAGTTTCTCAATGTCAGTCCTTGGCTTTTTTAAGGTTTATGTCTCAGAGCAAAGGTCTAGCTATATACAGTCCTGATCAAAAGTTTAAGACCACTTGAAAAATGGCAAAAAAACATATTTAGCATGGCTGGATCTTAACAAGGTTCCAAGTAGAGCTTCAACATGCAACAAGAAGAAATGGGAGTGAGCTGTTTTTCAGCTGATCAAAAGTTTAGGACCACACCTCCAAAAAAAACCTAAACCCCCCCCCCCAAAACAGAAATCCAACTTCCAAACATGAACTCAGTAATGAGTAGCTCCGCCGTTATTGTCTATCACTTCCAAAATTCGTTTCGGCATACTTGATGCAAGCGTTTCCATGAGGTGAGTGGGAACATTTCTCCAAGTGGTGAAGACGGCCGCACGAAGGCCATCTACTGTCTGGAACTGTTGTCCATTTTTGTAAACTTCCCTTGCCATCCATCCCCAAAGGTTCTCAATTGGATTTAGATCAGGGGAACACGCAGGATGGGCCAAAAGAGTGATGTTATTCTCCTGGAAGAAGCCCCTTGTCCTGCTGGCATTGTGTACTGTAGCGTTGTTCTGTTGAAAAACCCAGTCGTTACCACACAGACGAGGGCCCTCAGTCATGAGGAATGCTCTCTGCAGTGGCGTACCTCCAATAGAGGCAGACCACGCAGCTGCTATGGGGCCCCTGGGGGAAGGGGGCCCGCAGTGGAGGATAGGCCCCGCCCACTAATTACACTTGTATGGCTACCTGAGAAAGTAAGAGGTGGCGAAGGACCTTTGGTGATGTCATCAACCATGTGACCAGTGCAGGAAGCCAATGAATAGCAGAGCAGCAGAAGTCTAAAGGACCTTTGGTGATGTCATCATCATGTGACCAGTGCAGAGGACTGGTGAAAGACCTGTGGCATATCGCTGTGAGGGGGCGGAGCTTCTGTGTGGTGCCTGAAGGAGAGGTTAGTGGTGTTCTGGGATAACATAACATCCTAGAAAAGCTGGGAGTTGTAGTTTTGTCGTATTATATGTTTCTCAATGTAATTTAAACGTATGCCCTAGTACAGGCTGGTAATGCTGGGAGTTGTAGTTCTCTCCTCTTATACCCCCTCTTTGGAATGTATACTGATGACCCATAATAAGTCTGGCCATACTGGGGGTTATAGTTATTTCTTTTTAAAGCTCTTACCTGGTACAACTAGATGATGTCCTATAATCTGGACATGCTGAGAGTTGTAGTTCTCTTTTCTTAGGCTGCATTCTCATCACAGTTTAGTTTTCCGTTTTGCATGCAGGACTTTTTTCTGTCTAAAATAACGGATCTCCGACAGAAATGGCATAAACGGATGCCAAATGTGCAGAACTGATGCTTGAAATACAGGATCATTTTTTTTTCTTTATTTTTCTGTTTATCTGACGGATCAGAAGAACTGAAAACTAAACGGTGATATGAACCCGGCCTTATACTCTGTGTAATATCTACTTGTATCTGATCATAACAGCCTGGACATGCTGGGAGTTGTAGTTCTCTCCACTTTCACCTCTCCCTGTGTTGCTCCCTAATTTCCAATAATAATCTGGTGATGATGAGACTTGTAGTTCCCTTGTCACTATTATAATGTTCTGCAGCAGCTGAGGTGTGTATTACTTGTTCACTTCTGTGCTGGTGACGGTCGCTGTTCTGCCGTCATAGGAGCACAACAACGAAAATCACTGCAGTTCCGGATCTGGCACTTCATGGACGACAACACCTGACGGATCCCGCTGACTATGATGAGATCTGTCAGGTTTCCATCTTCCAGGCTATAAAATTGTGTCCAGCATTTATGACCTGATCCACGAATGAGGCCCCAACACAGATGTGAACGAAGCTTTATATGTTCTGCAGCAGCTGAGGTATGCATTAGGAGGTTCTGACAGTTCATAAGGCAAGGGGGGCTATGGTGGCACTGGTATACTATTATGCCAGCACCACCATAGCACCCCCAATGAGCTGTGCCTGTGTGCTGCTTATAGTGGACAGTGCCCTCAGACAATGAATGGGGACAATCAAAAGCGGGTTTTTTCCCAGTATTGAGACCCTATGACGGATCTCAATACCGGAAAATAGAAACGCAAGTGTGAAAGTAGCTCCTAATGTCTACATGGCTGCAACTGCTGGGGGTATGGCAGGGGAGAAGCCAGGGCAGGTGGTGGGATGGGCCAGTGGACGGAGTTAGTGGGGCCCCATTAAGATTCTTGCTATGGGGCCCAAGGATTTCTATGTACGCCCCTGGCTCTCTGCAACATCTGGACATAGCCAGCGGCCGTTTGACGCCCCTGCACTTCCTGAAGCTCCATTGTTCCCCTGAAGGAAAAAGTACCCCAGACCATTATGGCGCCCCCTCCACTGTGGCGCGTAGAAAACATCTAAGGTGGGATCTGCTTGTCATGCCAGTAACGTTGGAAACCATCGGGACCATTAAGGTTACATTTTTTCTCATCAGAGAATAAAACTTTCTTCCACCTTTGAATGTCCCATGTTTGGTGCTCTCTTGCAAAGTCCAAATGAGCAGTTCTGTGGCATTTAAGGAGACGAGGTCTTTGAAGACGTTTTTTGTTTTTGAAGCCCTTCAGTCTCAGATGCCGTCTGATGGTTATGGGGCTGCAGTGAGCACCAGTAAGGGCCTTAATTTGGGTCGAGGATCGTCCAGTGTCTTGACGGACAGCCAATTGGATCCCCCGGCTCAGTGCTGATGAATTTTTTTTGGGGTCTTCCACTTGACTTTTTTGTTCCATAACCCTCAGGATCATTTAAGAAATTCCAAATGACTGTCTTACTGCGTCCCACCTCAGCAGCAATGGCGCGCTGTTAGAGACCCTGCTTATGCAGTTCAACAACCCGACCACGTTCAAAAAGGGAGAGTTTTTTTGCCTTTGCCATCACAACGTGTGACTAACTGACAGAAAATGACAATGAATCCACATCTTTGCACAGATTTGGCCTTTTAAAGGCATGTGGTCCTAAAATTTGGATCAGCTGAAAAACAGCCTGTTTCAGTTTAATCGTTATTTTCAATTAATTGAATGCTCAAAAAATGTTTTGTCTCACTCCCATTTCTTCTTGTTGCATGTTGAAGCTCTACTTGGAACCTTGTTAAGATCCAACAATGTAAAATATGATTTTTTGCCATTTTTCAAGTGGTCTTAAACTTTTGATCAGGACTGTACTATATCCAGCTCTTCATGAGCCACTCTGCACAGTTGCAGTTTGCACATGGCTCAGAGGGCTGTCCCTTAAGTTTCCAGGCAATGGGTCAATGTGCCATCCACATATTTTGTGGACCCATTGACTTGCGACCAAGAATAGGACATGTTCTATAATTTTGGAAAAAACTGTCACACTGATGCAAAAAACAGAAGGATGACATCCATGTGCTGTCCATTCTTTTGTAGACCCATATAAATGAACGGACCCATGTGCGATCCGCAAAAAATGTGAATCGTATGCCGACATGAAATACAGTAATGTGCATGAGGGCCTAAATGGGAATGTGCTGCCAGAAAAAAATGAATCTATGTGGGGACAGACTATGACATTAGTCAACGCTCGTCCCCACATAGTGAAGAGCAGGTTATTATTGGGAAGGAACGTTCTGTTTCCGGTAGTTGCCTATTCGGTCGGCGCATATAAATGTGCCGTTAGCCTAACCCTTATACTTTGTCATATATTAGAAGATGCTGCTTTCTCTTTTGTTCCTGTTTCATAGTCTCATAAATGTTCTCAAATTTCTTTTCCAGTCACAGCAATGTTTGATGTAGTTGTTTCTTAAAAAAGTATTAAGCGTTATTATTGTTGCACATCATAATGTCTGCCATCTGGATCCTCTTTACTGCCTTCAATGCATTGCCAGGAGAAACTGATAAACAAAACTATGTTTTGATAAATCAAACCAGAAATCACCATTGAACATTGCCAATAAGTTGAATTAGAAATGACTGTCCAGAAAACGCTAAGTTGCACAAACTAAAAAATACTAAAGAAAAGAATCCCAGAGAAAAGCCTTTATGCATACATATACTCCACTAATTATATAGCTACTAATCATCTGTATTAGGTACATTATAGACAAACGCAATAATGTAAAGCTATTTTAAATGGGTTTTCCGGGACTTAGATATTGATGACCTGTCCTCAGGATAAGTCATCAATATCAGATTGGTGGGATTACAACAATGTAATGACATTAGATCTAGTCGTTTCATTAAAAAATAAAAATAAACAATATATACACAAATGGAGAACATAGTTTGTTGCGCAACCTTTTGAGGCAATCACTGCAATCAAGCAATTTCTGTAACTCTCAATGAGACTTCTGCACCAGTCCACAGGTATTTTGGCCCACTTGTAAGAAAACTGCTCCAAATGTCTCAGGTTTGAAGGGTACCTTCTCCAGACTGCATGTTTCGGCTCCTTCCACAGATGTTCAGTAGGATTTAGATCAGAGCTCATAGAAGGCCACTTCAGAATCTTCCAATGCTTTGCTCCGAGCCATTCTTGGATGTTTTTAACTGTGTGTTTTGGGTCAATATCCCATTGGAGATCCCAGGACCTGCGACTGAGACCAAGCTTTTTGACATTAGGCAGCACATTTCACTACAGAATGCTTTGATAGTCTTGAGATTTTATTGTACCCTGCACAGATTCAATACACCCAGTGCCAGATTCAGCAAAGCAGCCCCAAAACATAACTGAGCCTCCTCCATGTTTCACAGTGGGTACAACGTTCTTTTCTTTGAATTTTTCATATTGTGTCATCTCCCAGAAGCTTTGTGGCTTGTCAATATGCATTTTGACAAATTCCAGTCTTGCTTTTTTATGACTTGCTCCTTGGTCGATTTCTATTAAGTCCACTTTGGCAGACAGTAACGAATGGTATGATCTCACACTGATGACCTTGACTTTGAAATTCCCCTCTAATCTCTTTGAAAGTTGTTCTGGGCTCTTCGGTTAACATTCCTATTATCTATCTCCTTAATTTGTCATCAATTTTCCTCTTGCGGCCGCATTCAGGGAGGTTGGCTACAGTCCTGTAGACCTTAAACTTCTGAATAATATGTGCAACTGTAATAACAGGAACATCAAGCATGATTGTCTATAATTTGTCTATATTTGCTTAATCTCCTGAGACAACTCTCTCCTTAGTCTTCTTTGGTCCATGTTCAGTACCCGCCATGATACCAAACAGCACAGTGACTACTTTTCAACCTTGAAATAGGCAGACTGACTGACTACAAGTTTGAAGATACCAGTGATGCTAATTACAGGACACACTTTAGTTTAACATTTCCCTGTGAGCAAATTATTTTCAATCCTTTCTAGGGGTACCATCATTTTTATCCTAACCAGATTAATTTGTTTGTTTTATAAATTATTCTGTTGAACCACGATTTAAGAGCAATGTCTGATTTTCATTAGCTGATTTTCAGTAATTTATTTATTTATTATTTTTGTCAGTTTCAAGTTATTTCAGTGATCATTGTGAGTTTTTCTGGTCCGAGTCTTAGGCAGAGAGGGGACATGAAAAGTCCTGTCCTGATCCTGGAAGGGAGTTGTGAAGCAGCTCATAGAGCACCACTTCAGAGTAGAGAAGCAGCTAATAGAGCACCAATTCTGAGGGACCATTTCTGAAATTCCGGATCCAGATAACCCTCTCCTGCCAGAGAGCTGGGAAGCAGCTTATAGAGCACCAGCTCTTAAGAACTGAAGAAAGGACTCAAGTAAAGCCTTGGGATCCCATACAGCAAGACACCATCACCACCAAACAAACACTAGGCCAGCAACATCTAGTGCAGGACAACAGTCATCCAGCCTGCTGCCATATCTCCTTATCTGGTGCCAGAGAACAATTTCACTAAAACCCTCTGATACTTTATATATTTTCAAGTTCTATGTTGCACTTAGTAAATGAGACTTTGTTACGTTGAACTCTGGCCTCATTCTTCAGAGCTACAACTTTTATTGCAATGGATCCCAGGGAGTGACGGCCTGAGGTAGGACACCATGACACTACAAAACTACATCAGGAGAACTACCACTCCCATCCTCTACACCATCTACCACAGTGGCTCGCTGCATAAGCTACCTAGTGTTTTATATGTACACATTTGCTGGTTGAGATTCAGTAAGTTGCCTACTGGTGTTTAGTGTAGTCAATCCTCTGTGTCAAATGCCACTGGTGCATGGGTTGGGGGACTGGGGGCTCACCCTTGCTCAGCATTCACCTGTTCCCCTGTAGGCCAGTCCAAGCATGCTTTAAACTATGATACATTTTCATTTAAAGTACAAAAGTAGTTGCCGCTTCTCCAAACTCAGACATATGTGTGACCTTGCAGCTGCACAGGGGCCCAGAAAATGAGAGCCCATTGCCATCTGAAAACAGCTTATGATCTATTAGATTGCATGTAAGGAATTGAGCTGATGAATTCTGTCACTCGTGACTATTGGTGCACTGTAGGAAAAAGGTGCTCTGTATGTGGAGCCATTGGAGATTAAAGGGTCCATATCCTGTTCTTAGATATAGGATTCCAGTTTGAGTCCTCCCCTGTCATGCTTCATTCAGAAAGAATAGAAAACCGTTGTTCTTTTATGGAAGACAGTGCAAGTTTAAGACAGCTTAAATGGGTTTTCTGGGATTTTAATATTGATGACCTATCCTCGTGCAAGCGCTGCCTTCCGTTCATTGTTTATCTGCTCGCCGTCGACATTACAGCGGAGAGCAGATATAATTACAAAAACTATGAAGGGAAGGCTATGCTGGCAGAGCCCACAGCCCTCTCTTCAAACAGCTGATCTGAGGAGGTCCTAAGGATAGGTCATCAATATTAAAATCCCAGAAAACCCCTTTAAGACATACTGAACTTATCCTACACCTTCATAGTGACCCATCTCCTCACAGTTAAAACAATTGTGTTTACTTGGAGCGCTGAACCGGACAGTTCATTGACTAGTCTGGCAGCTGTCTGAACTCTCTAATAAATAGCATTTTGAGGTGTGTTTTTTAAGGATCCTAATTGCCTCCCGTTAAAAATCCCTATACAGATTCATTTTAGGAATTACGGCTAGTTTCACACTAGTATTAAAACTATCAGGCAGGTTGTTACGGCAGAGAAACAGCCTGCCAGAGTTCACCAGTATAGCTGGAAGGGGCCGAAGCACCACCAGGTCCTATTGACTATAATGTGACCCGGCAAGGATCCAGCCTGTTTCCGGCATGCATGCCGGGATTCAGTAAATGGACTTTGTTGCAGAAAGGTAGTATATGGCTATGCCGGATACAATGAACTCTGGCAGGCTGTTTCTCTGCCGTAACAACCTGCCTGATAGTTTTAATACTAGTGTGAAACTAGCCTAATATTTCTGTCCTTGGAGTTTATTTATTTCACGTAAACTCAAAAATCAAGTAATCCCAAGTTAATTCAGCCAAAATGTCAACAAGAAATTGTGAACCATGCAAATGTCCCCCATAAGAAATAAATCATGTTGACTTGTCTGCTACAAATGATTTTGTTAGATATGCAGTGACACCAGTAGAGTCTTTACTGTTCACTTTTCACAGGCGCCTTGAATTTTATGTGAATAATAACAGATTGTGGATAAAAATGTAAATAGCCAGTATGATGTATGTTATGTCAGCGGCATCTGATGAATGAGAAAATATTGTCATAGGCGATCTTATGTTTAAATAATCATCATCGCATTTTCAAGGTACATCAGTCAGAGCTTCTGTACAATCATTGTGAGATTCCTATTTAACCAAGTGTATTCAGGAGCTGAATATTTTATCAATGTTCAAAGCCGGAGGTTACCAACCATAAACAACTTGTAAACCATGTGATACTATAATGGATGATACTGAGACACAATAAACCAAGAAAAAGCCTGTAAAATACAATACTTTTTTGAAGGAACCAAAATCAAATGATCAATTTATTAGCAGCTTATTATCAATTACAAATGCCACAAATCGTCAAGTGGCATTTATCTGACCTGATCCCAAGAACCAACTGACAGGACATAGTTCTGATCTTGATGCAAAGTGTGGATGCTGCAACATATTATTTTTTGTTGCATATTTTTTTATAGAAAAGTTTGTGCCCCTTGCAATGTCACTTCCTCTGTAAAAGCATTGGTTAAAAAAAAGACATGCAAAAACACCATTAAAAATGGAATCACACAAATTGCATTTGCATATTTTAAAGCAGAGCAAAAAATAAAATCAACGGATGTACAGTACAGACCAAAAGTTTGGACACACCTTCTCATTCAAAGAGTTTTCTTTATTTTCATGACTATGAAAATTGTAGAACACTGAAGGCATCAAAACTATGAATTAACACATGTGGAATTATATACATTACAAACAAGTGTGAAACAACTGAAAATATGTCATATTCTAGGTTCTTCAAAGTAGCCACCTTTTGCTTTGATTACTGCTTTGCACACTCTTGGCATTCTCTTGATGAGCTTCAAGAGGTAGTCCCCTGAAATGGTTTTCACTTCACAGGTGTGCCCTGTCAGGTTTAATAAGTGGGATTTCTTGCCTTATAAATGGGGTTGGGACCGTCAGTTGCGTTGAGGAGAAGTCAGGTGGATACACAGCTGATAGTCCTACTGAATAGACTGTTAGAATTTGTATTATGGCAAGAAAAAAGCAGCTAAGTAAAGAAAAACGAGTGGCCATCATTACTTTAAGAAATGAAGGTCAGTCAGTCAGCCGAAAAATTGGGAAAACGTTGAAAGTAAGGGCTATTTGACCATGAAGGAGAGTGATGAGGTGCTGCGCCAGATGACCTGGCCTCCACAGTCACCGGACCTGAACCCAATCGAGATGGTTTGGGGTGAGCTGGACCGCAGAGTGAAGGCAAAAGGGCCAACAAGTGCTAAGCATTGAATGAGAAGGTGTGTCCAAACTTTTGGTCTGTACTGTATATACAAAAAAAAACGCCAGAGTAGACTGGCCATAGACCCTACAAGACCACCTGAGCCCTCCTCACTTCTGGATGGGTACATCATAATCTGATGTGCTCAGCATTAATTGACCTCTTTGCGACCTCTGCCATACATGTAAGTGGGAAGTTAGCACTTTAAAGATGGACATAGTCACCAGGCTTCTGCTGTTTCAAACAGCAGAGATCCATGGCGGATGTATGCGATCAGCCATAAGGGTGATCGCATACATTTAACCCCTCAGATCCCGTGGTCCGGAAGCGGAAGCCCCGCGCTCCAGCTCCCACAATAGTGTTCCCTGTCTGAGATCGGGGAACCTGTTATATTAATAATAATAGCCAAAAGCCTCAAGCAGGCTTCGGTAGCTATTACTAAAATATACCAATACAGACCAGCAGGTGGCAGCACTGTATTGTTATATTATAAGTGAAGTGTTTAACCCATTCCCGACATATGACGTAATAGTACATCATGGCGGCAGGTGCATTTCTGCATTTTGACATACTATTACGTCATGGTGATCGGGCAAGCACCAGAGCGGTGCGTGCCCGATCACTGCAGGGGCTCGGCAGTCCCTGGTAGCCGGGCCCCTGCTGTATCCGCCGGGATCGCTGTACAAGTCGAGGCCAGTGGATTAACCCCTTCTATGCCGCGATCAGCGCTGACCGCGGCATAGAAGGGATTTGCGGTAGGTGAGGGAGCCAGATGCCGTGCACGGCATCGAGACCTGCCTTCTACGGGGGCCCAGGATATCCAGCCTCAGGCTGGGTCTCCTAGGGAACCTGTTAGTGTATTAGGCTCCTTTCACACGGGCGAGTTTTCAGCGCGGTGTAATGCGTGAGGTGAACGCATTGCACCCGCACTGAATCTGGATCCATTCACTTCTATGGGGCTGTGCACATGAGCGGTGATTTTTCACGCATCACTTATGCGTTGCATGAAAATCGCAGCATGCTCTATATTGTGCGTTTTTTTACGCGACGCATGCCCCATAGAAGTGAATGGGGCTGCGTGAAAATCGCAAGCATCCGCAAGCAAGTGCGGATGCTGTGCGATTTTCACGCATGGTTGCTAGGTGACGATTGGGATGGGGACCAGATCTTTATTATTTTCCCTTATAATATGGTTATAAGGGAAAATAATAGCATTCTTCATACAGAATGCTTAGTAAAATAGCGCTGGAGGGGTTAAAAAAAATAAAAAATAATTTAACTCACCTTAATCCACTTGTTCGCGCAGCCCGGCATCTCTTCTGTCTTCATCTGTGAGGAAAAGGACCTGTGGTGACGTCACTGCGCTCATCACATGGTCCATCACATGAGTTACATTTTTTTTAACCCCTCCATCACTATTTTACTAAGGGCTCTTTCACACTTGCGTTCTTTTCTTCCGGCATAGAGTTCCGTCGTCGGGGCTCTATGCCGGAAGAATCCTGATCAGTTTTAGCCTAATGCATTCTGAATGGAGAGAAATCCGTTCAGGATGCATCAGGATGTCTTCAGTTCCGGACCGGAACGTTTTTTGGCCGGAGAAAATACTGCAGCATGCTGCGCTTTTTGCTCCAGTCAAAAATTCTGAACACTTGCCGCAAGGCCGGATCCGGAATTAATGCCCATTGAAAGGCATTGATCCGGATACGGCCTTAAGCTAAACGTCGTTTCGGCGCATTGCCGGATCCGACGTTTAGCTTTTTCAGAGTGGTTACCATGGCTGCCGGGACGCTAAAGTCCTGGCAGCCATGGCAAAGTGTAGTGGGGAGCGCGGGAGCAGTATACTTACCGTCCGTGCGGCTCTCCGGGCGCTCCAGAGTGACGTCAGGGCGCCCCACGTGCATGGATGACGTGTCGCATGGATCACGTCATCAATGCGCATGGGGCGCTCTGACGTCATTCTGGAGCGCCCTGGGAGCCGCACGGACTGTAAGTATACTGCTCCCCCGCTCCCCACTACTACTACGGCAACCAGGACTTTAATAGCGTCCTGGGTGCCATAGTAACACTGAACGCATTTTGAAGACGGATCCGTCTTCAAATGCTTTCAGTTCACTTGCGTTTTTCCGGATCCGGCGGGCAGCTCCGGCAAATGGAGTACACGCCGGATCCGGACAACGCAAGTGAAAGGGCCCTAAGCATTCTGTATGAAGAATGCTATTATTTTCCCTTATAACCATGTTATAAGGGAAAATAATAAAATCTACACAACACCTAACCCAAACCCAAACTTCTGTGAAGAAGTCCGGGTTCGGATCTGGGTACCAAACATGCCGATTTTTCTCACGCGCGTGCAAAATGCATTAAAACGCTTTGCACTCGTGGGGAAAAATCGCACATTTTCCCACAACGCACCCGCATCTGTTCCTGCACGTCACCCGCAACGCCCGTGTGAACCCAGCCTTACTCAGTGTAATACACTAACAGGCAATGCATTACAATACAAATGTATTGTAATGCATTGCAGAGGGGATCAGACCCCCAAAAGTAAAGTCTCAGAGTGGGACAGAAATAAAGTTTAAAAAAAAAGTCTAAAAAATATTTTTTTTTATTAAAAAAAGGTTTTAAGTAAAAAAATTAAAAAACGCCCCTTTCCCCTGATTTTATATAAAAAAAAGAAAAAAAAAGAAAACACACACATATTAGGTATCGCCGCGTCCGTAACAACCGACTCTATAAAAATATCACATGATCCACCCCTTCCGATAAACACCGTAAAAAAATTAAAATAAAAACTGTTTAAAAAAAAGCCATTTTTGTCACCTTACATCACAAAAAGTGCAACACCAAGCGATCAAAAAGGTGTATGCCCCCCAAAATGGTACCAATAAAACCTCATCCCGCAAAAAAAAGAGCCCCTACATAAGACAATCTCGCAAAAAATAAAAAAAAATATAGCTCTCAGAACATGGAGACACTAAAACATAATTTTTTTGTTTCAAAAATGCAATTATTGTGTTAAAGTGAAATAAATAAAAAAAATGTATAAATATTAGGTATTGCCCCGGCCGTAACAACCAGCTCTATAAAATATCATATGACTTAACCCCTCAGATGAACACAGTAAAAAAAAAAAAAATTTTGTCACCTTACATCACAAAAATTGCAACACCAAGCGATCAAAAAGGCGTATACCCCCAAAAATAGTCGCCTCATGCCGCAAAAAATGAGACCCTAACTAAGACAATTGGTCAAAAAGTAAAAAAAACTATGGCTCTCAGACTATGGGGACAATATGCTATTATTGTGTAAAACTTAAATAAATAAAAAGTATACATATTAGGTATTGCCACGTCCATAATGACCTGCTCTATAAAAATGTCCCATGACCTAACCCCTCAGGTAAACGCTGTAAAAACAAATAAATAAAACTGTGCCAAAACAACCAACTTTTTTGATCACCTTGCCTCATAAAGTGTAATAATGAATGACCAAAAAATCATATGTACCCAAAAATGGTACCAATAAAAACTTCAACTCTTTCTGCAAAAAAAATGAGCCCCTTGCAAAAGGTGATTGGCAGAAAAATAAAAAAATATGGCGTTTAGAAAATGGAGACACAAAAACATATTTTTTTTTCAAAAATGCTTTATGTAAAACTGAAACAAAGAAAGTAGACATATTTGATATCACCACGTCCGTAACAACCTGCTCTATAAAAATAGCACATGATCTAACCTGTCAGAGGAACGTTGTAAAAAATAAAAACAGCTCCAAAACAGCCACTTTTTGGTTACCTTGCCTCACAAAAAAACGTAATATAGAGCAATTAAAAATCATATGTACCCCAAAATAGTACCAATAAGGCTACTTTCACACTAGCGTTCGGGGCTCCGCTTGTGAGCTCCGTTTGAAGGCTCTCACAAGCGGCCCCGAACGGATCCGTCCAGCCCTAATGCATTCTGAGTGGATGCGGATCCGCTCAGAATGCATCAGTCTGGCACCGTTTGTCCTCCGCTCCGCTCAGCAGGCGGACACCTGAACGCAGCTTGCAGCGTTCAGGTGTTCGCCTGGCCGTGCGGAGGAAAACGGATCCGTCCAGACTTACAATGTAAGTCAATGGGGACGGATCCGTTTGAAGTTGACACAGTATGGCTCAATTTTCAAACGGATCCGTCCCCCATTGACTTTCAATGTAAAGTCAAAACTGATCCGTTTGCATTATCATGAACAAAAAAAAAAATAATCTTTTTTTTTTTTTTGTTCATGGTAATGCAAACGGATCTGTTCTGAACGGATCTAAGCGTTTGCATTATAGGTGCGGATCCGTCTGTGCAGATACCAGACGGATCCGCACCTAACGCAGGTGTGAAAGTAGCCTAAAACTGTCACCTTATCCCCTAGTTTCCAAAATGGGGCCACTTTTGGGAGTTTCTACTGTAGGGGTGCATCAGGGGGGCTTTAAATGGGACATGGTGTCTAAAAAACAGTCCAGCAAAATTAGCCTTCCAAAAACCATGCTGCAGTCCTTTGCTTCTGCGCCCTGCCATGCGCCCTTACATCAGTTTACGACCACATGTGGGGTGTTTCTGTAAACCGCAGAATCTGGGTAATAAATGTAGAGTTTTGTTTGGCTGTTAACCCTCGATGTGTTAAAGAAAAAAATGGATTAAAATGGAAAATCTGCCAAAAAAGTTAAATTTAGAAATTTCATCTCATAGAAACATAGAATGTGTCGGCAGATAAGAACCATTTGGCCCATCTAGTCTGCCCAATATACTGAATACTATGGATAGCCCCCGGCCCTATCTTATATGAAGGATGGCCTTATGCCTATCCCATGCATGCTTAAACCCCTTCACTGTATTTGCAGCTACCACTTCTGCAGGAAGGCTATTCCATGCATCCACTACTCTCTCAGTAAAGTAATACTTCCTTATATTACTTTTAAACCTTTGCCCCTCTAATTTAAAACTGTGTCCTCTTGTGGTAGTTTTTCTTCTTTTAAATATGCTCTCTTCCTTTACCGAGTTGATTCCCTTTATGTATTTAAAAGTTTCTATCATATCCCCTCTGTCTCTTCTTTCTTCCAAGCTATACATATTAAGGTCCTTTAACCTTTCCTGGTAAGTTTTATCCTGCAATCCATGTACTAGTTTAGTAGCTCTTCTCTGAACTCTCTCTAGAGTATCTATATCCTTCTGGAGATATGGCCTCCAGTACTGCGCACAATACTCCAAGTGAGGTCTCACCAGTGTTCTGTACAGCGGCATAAGCACTTCACTCTTTCTACTGCTTATACCTCTCCCTATACATCCAAGCATTCTGCTGGCATTTCGTGCTGCTCTATTACATTGTCTTCCCACCTTTAAGTCTTCTGAAATAATTACTCCTAAATCCCTTTCCTCAGATACTGAGGTCAGGACTGTGTCAAATATTCTATATTCTGCCCTTGGGTTTTTACGCCCCAGGTGCATTATCTTGCACTTATCTACATTAAATTTCAGTTTCCAGAGTTCTGACCATTCTTCTAGTTTTCCTAAATCCTTTTCCATTTGGCGTTTCCCTCCAGGAACATCAACCCTGTTACATATCTTTGTGTCATCAGCAAAAAGACAAACCTTACCAGCGAGGCCTTTTGCAATATCACTTATGAAGATATTAAACAAAATCGGTCCCAGTACAGATCCCTGTGGAACCCCACTGGTAACATTACCTTGTTTTGAATGTTCTCCATTGACTACAACCCTCTGTTGTCTGTCACTCAGCCACTGCCTAATCCACTCAACAATATGGGAGTCCATGCTCAATGACTGCAGTTTATTGATAAGTCTTCTATGTGGGACAGTGTCAAAAGCCTTACTAAAATCTAGATATGCGATGTCTACTGCACCTCCACCGTCTATTATTTTATTCACCCAGTCAAAAAAATCTATAAGATTTGTTTGACATGATCTCCCTGAAGTAAACCCATGTTGTTTTTCATCTTGCAATCCATGGGATTTTAGATGTTCCACAATCCTATCCTTTAATAGGGTTTCCATTAATTTGCCTACTATTGATGTCAGACTCACTGGTCTATAGTTGCTCGATTCCTCCCTACTACCTTTCTTGTGAATGGGCACGACATTTGCCAATTTCCAATCTTCCGGGACGACTCCTGTTACTAATGATTGGTTAAATAAATCTGTTAACGGTTTTGCCAGCTCACCACTAAGCTCTTTTAATAATTTTGGGTGTATCTCATCAGGCCCCTGTGACTTATCTGTCTTCACCTTAGACAGCAAACTTAGAACATCTTCCTCTGTAAAGATACATGCATCAAACGATTTAATAGTCATTCTTTCTAGTGGAGGTCCTTCTCCTTTTTCTTTTGTAAAAACTGAACAGAAGTATTCATTAAGGCAGTCGGCTAGCCCTTTATTCTCTTCTACATACCTTCCGTCCTTTGTTTTTAATTTAGTTATTCCTTGTTTTAATTTCCTTTTTTCATTTATATATCTGAAGAATGTCTTATCCCCTTTTTTCATAGACTGAGCTAGTTTTTCTTTCTTTAATTCTTGTGGAACACCTAAAGGGTTAACAAAGTTTGTAAAATCTGTTTTGAGTAACTTGAGGGGTGTAGTTTCTACAATGGGGTCATTTATGGGGGGTTTCTATTATGTAGGCCCTACAAAGTGATTTCAGACCTGAACTGGTCCTTAAAATGTGGGTTTTGGAATTTTTTTAAAAATGTTTTAGAATTGCTCATAAAATTCTAAGCCTTCTAACTTTCCCAAAAAATAAAATGACATTTACAAAATGATGCAAACATAAAGTAGACATATGGGGAATGTTAAATAATAAATATTTTATGAGGTATTATTCTGTTTTAAAAGCAGAGAAATAGAAATTTTTAAAATTGGGAATTTTTCAAAACTTTTGGTAAATTTGGGATTTTTTCATAAATAAAGGTTAAATATATTGACTTAAATTTATGACTGTCATGAAGTGCAATGTGTAACGAGAAAACAATCTCAGAATGGCTTGGATAAATAAAAGTGTTCCAAAGTTATTACCACATAAAGTGACACATGTCAGATTTGCAAAAAAAATGGCCTGTGCAGGAAGGTGAAAACTGGCCCGGGGTAGAAGGGGTTAATGATGGCTATATAGTCATCACAGAACACAAAGTGCAATCTAATTATTTCCAGTTGTAGTCACCCCAAAAAAATATATACGTTCAAATCACCCCCCTTTCCCCCAAATCAAAAGAAAAATACAAAACCGATAAAAAAAATACACATCATGAGCATCGTTGCATGCACAAACGTCCATACTATTAAAATATAACAATATTAATCCCATACATCGAATGGTATAAAAAATAAATAATAAAAACAGCCCATTCACAATTTTTTGTCACTACAACTCCCCAAAAAAACATTAAAAAGTGATCAAAAAGTCACACACAATTCAGTACAGATTGTGTGTACCATTTTGAATTGTGTGTGACTTTTTGATCACTTTTTAAAAATGTTTTTTTATAGTTATAGGGGTCAGAATATGTTTTTTGTTTTTTTTTTCAGTATTGAAATGCAAGGAAAACTATACAAGTGTGGTATTGTTGTAATTATACAACATAAACCGGAATGGCGTTAAAAAAAACCCATAAACCGGAGTTGCTTTTTTTCCAATTCCACCCCATTTCCAATTTTTTTCCCATTTCCCACTGCTTTGTATGCAACTGTAAGGCCTCATGCACACGACCGTTGCGTGCATCCGCGTCCGTTCCGTCATTTTTCACAGTTTAGCGGAGGTCCGATTCATTTCTATGGAGCTGTGAAAAAAAACTGATAGCCCTCCGCTTTTTCTCCGCATCCGTGATCCGTGATTCCAGTCTGTCAAAAAAATAAAACCTGTCCTATTCTTGTCAGTGAAAAACGGAGGGCAAGCCCATTCAAGTCAATGGGTCCATCAAAAAAAACAGATGCACAACTGGTATGTCATCCGTGTCCGTGTCCGTTTTTTTCTACAAGACCTTGGTGCAATAAAATTACACTTTTCATTAACCTTCCTTTTTTTTTCCCTGTCAGACAAAAAAAAAGGAAGACACAAGGAAACACAACTGAAGCTAAATCGGACACGGACCACTGAAGCCAAATCACTGACAGTGAAAAAACACTGTCGTGTGCATGAGGCCTAAATGTTATGACTCTGGGAAGGCAAGAAGTGAAAAATGAGAACGCAAAAATGGAAAATCGCAAGGTCCTCTAAGGGTTAATGTTGAGAGCATCAGGTACTTATGTACCTGGTCAGCGGCTGCATGTGCCCTCCTGAACTCAATTGTATCGTTATTCTCAGTACGGTGTCACATTTAAATGCTGCAGCAGACCTTGGAAGCCCATGGCTCCCTGCCCTGCTTTTTACTCTCATTGGCCTCATATGAGGCGGTGTACAAATTTTGCAGAGACACAGGCATCTCAGACCACAGGTGGAAGAGGTCTGTGGTCTGCACTGGAGACAGTGACTTGGAACGGGACTCGGGTATTTTATTTTTCTCTTCTTTCCTTGGCCACTTAGGCAGTTTATGACCAGGGCACTTTCAGGGTCATTCCTAGGGAAAGTCCAGGCATCATGATGAAGGTAGCACTGGTTTGGTGCTGTGGCCTGCATATCACCTCCTAAGCCCCATGTTCCATATCTTAATTAGATACAACTGGAGGACAGAACGTGGCAGTTATTGATGGCCCCCACATGGGGTTAATTTTAATTTTTTTTTTTCCAGGGCCATATTTTTTAAATTTTTTATATATTTTTTTTAAACTTTTTTAGGATTTTGAAGCTCGTATTTGAGGCAACAAAATCCAATTGTTTTTAAATTCTGAACAATCATGGATTTTTTACAGCCATTAATTGTTCAGAATTGCTCATTTCTTATGTTGGACTGCCACCTGCTGACCAAAATAAGAATTGCAGCTTTAATGCCCTGGGTCTCATCAGCGAGACCCAGCGCATTAAAATCAATTACCAGCATCCTCATTGGCCGCAGAGGATGCCGGCAATAAGCCCAGCATCTAAAGGCTTTAATGACCGCGATCAGCATTATTGCTGATTGAAGCAGCAGAGGCCATGCAGCCATGACGCCTGCTGTACGTGCGAGCGTGCGCTGTACTTGTATGGCGCTGGTAGTGAAGGGGTTCATTTGTGGCAAATTTATCAAATGTCGCACAATGTTTAATACATTTGCTGCATCTTTAAGTCTAACATTTCTGCCTTGAGATGCTTCTTCGCTTTCTACACAACCTTCTTTCCCACCCACTTTTCACTTTTGCAGATTGATTTATATTTAGTTATATAGTTTTGTGGAAAAAGATTCAGTTAAACCAGTATTTATACTTTTTTACATTATTACACAATTTTATATTACACAATTTATACATTACCTTATACAAGACCACCCCTGTGTACAATATCAGTGACTAACAGCTATCTCTGTATACACACTTACACAGAGAATGCTATCAATCACTGATTACACCTCCCATGTAGAGCTATCTACAGTCCTGATCAAAAGTTTAAGAGTACTTGAAAAATGGCAAAAAATCATATTTAGCATGGCTGGATCTTAACAAGGTTCCAAGTAGAGCTTCAACATGCAACAAGAAGAAATGAGAGTGAAACAAAACATTTTTTGAGCATTCAGTTAATTGAAAATAACGATTAAACTGAAACAGGCTGTTTTTCAGCTGATCCAAATTTTAGGACCACATGCCTTTAAAAGGCCAAATCTGTGCAAAGATGTGGATTCATTGTCATTTTCTGTCAGGTAGTCACACGTTGTGATGGCAAAGGCAAAAAAACTCTCCCTTTTTGAACGTGGTCGGGTTGTTGAACTGCATAAGCAGGGTCTCTCACAGCGTGCCATCACTGCTGAGGTGGGAAGCAGTAAGACAGTCATTTGGAATTTCTTAAATGATCCTGAGGGTTATGGAACAAAAAAGTCAAGTGGAAGACACCAAAAAAATTTCATCAGCACTGAGCCGGAGGATCCAATTGGCTTTCCGTAAAGACACTGGATGATCCTCGACCCAAATTAAGACCCTTACTGGTGCTGACTGCAGCCCCATAACCATCAGACGGCATCTGAGACTAAAAGGCTTCAAAAACAAAAAACGTCTTCAAAGACCTCGTCTCCTTGAACGCCACAGAACTGCTCGTTTGGACTTTGCAAGAGAGCACCAAACATGGGACATTCAAAGGTGGAAGAAAGTTTTATTCTCTGATGAGAAAAATTTTAAACTTGATGGTCCTGATGGTTTCCAACGTTACTGGCATGACAAGCAGATCCCACCTGAGATGTTTTCTACGCGCCACAGTGGAGGGGGCTTCATAATGGTCTGGGGTGATTTGCGTAAAACTTACATAAATAAATAAAAAAGTATACATATTAGGTATCGCCGCGTCCGTATTGACCAGCTCTATAAAAATATCACATTACCTAACTCCTCAGATGAACACGTAAAAAATAAAAAATAAAAACTGTGCTAAATAAACCATTTTTTGTCACCTTACATCACAAAAAGTGTAATAGCAAGCGATCAAAAAGTCATATGCACCCCAAAATAGTGCCAATCAAACCGTCATCTTATCCCGCAAAAAATGAGACCCTACCTAAGATAATCGCCCAAATACTGAAAAAACTATGGCTCTCAGACTATGGAGACACTAAAACATGATTTTTTTTGTTTCAAAAATAAAATCATTGTGTAAAACTTACATAAATAAAAAAAATTGTATACATATTAGGTATCGCCGCGTCCGTGACAAAAAATACGGTGCCAAAACAGCTATTTCTTGTTACCTTGCCTCACAAAAAGTGTAATATAGAGAAACCAAAAATCATATGTACCCTAAACTAGTACCAACAAAACTTCCACCCTATCCCATAGTTTCTAAAATGTGGTAACTTTTTTGGAGTTTCTACTCTAGGGGTGCATCAGGGGGGCTTCAAATTGGACATGGTGTCAAAAAAACAGTCCAGCAAAATCTGCCTTCCAAAAACCGTATGGCATTTCTTTCCTTCTGCGCCCTGCCGTGTGCCCGTACAGCAGTTTACGACCACATATGGGGTGTTTCTTTAAACTACAGAACCAGGGCCATAAATATTGAGTTTTGTTTGGCTGTTAACCCTTGCTTTGTAACTGGAAAAAAAAAATGGAAAATCTGCCCAAAAAGTGAAATTTTGAAATTGTATCTCTATTTTCCATTAATTCTTGTGGAACACCTAAAGGGTTAACGACGTTTATAAAATCAGTTTTGAATCCCTTGAGGGATGTAGTTTCTTAGATGGGTCACTTTTATGGAGTTTCTACTCTAGGGGTGCATCAGGGGGGCTTCAAATGGGACATGTTGTCAAAAAAAACAGTCCAGCAAAATCTGCCTTCCAAAAAATGTATGGCATTCCTTTCCTTCTGCCCCCCTGCCGTGTGCCTGCACAGCAGTTTACGACCACATGTGGGGTGTTTCTGTAAACTACAGAATCAGGGCCATAAATATTGAGTTTTGTTTGGCTGTTAACCCTTGCTTTGTAACTGGAAAAAATATATTAAAATGGAAAATCTACCAAAAAGTGAAATTTTGAAATTGTATCTCTATTTTCTATTAATTCTTGTGGAACACCTAAAGGGTTAACAACGTTTGTAAAATCAGTTTTGAATACCTTGAGGGGTGTAGTTTCTAGAATGGGGTCATTTTTGGGTGGTTTCTATTATGTAAGCCTCACAAAGTGACTTCAGACCTAAACTGGTCCTTAAAAAGTTGGTTTTTGAAAATTTCTGAGAAATTTCAAGATTTACTTCTAAACTTCTAAGCCTTGTAACGTCCCCCAAAAATAAAATATCATTCCCAAAATGATCCTAACATGAAGTAGACATATGGAAAATGTAAAGTAATAACTATTTTTGTAGGTATTAATATGTATTATAGAAGTAGAGAAATTGAAACTTGGAAATTTGCACATTTTTATAAATAAAAATGAATTTTTTTTTACTCCATTTTACCAGTGTCATGAAGTACAATATGTGACGAAAAAAACTATTTTAGAATGGCCTGGATAAGTCAAAGCATTTTAAAATTATCACCACATAAAGTGACATTGGTCCGATTTGCAAAAACTTTTTATCGATTTTATTGATTATACCACATTGTTATACTCCAGACCAGATCTTGGACACTGTGAAATTTGAATCCCAGTCCAGGACTGGTTTTTGGGACATCTGGAACCAATTAGGAAAGAGGATATAAAAAGGTGGTTTAGTGGGAGCCAGGTCACCACTGAGGAAGAAGTCAGTACCTTTTGGGACTTCGAAACGCGTCTGGAGGAATCTGGACCCCACATTACCACCATTTTGGCGTACGCAAGGACACTTACAGCTCTACCTCCGTTTTAACCTCTCAAGTGACTGATTCGTCCTACATAAAGACTTATGCCTGATAGCTTCTTGGAATGACACAGTTCCACTCTTCATCTAAATTGAAGCTAAGGAAAATCTGAACACGTGGGACGCTGAAGGAACGGCGACCAAAAGGAAAAAGACGCACTCAGAGGTTGGAGGTAAGGGAATAAGGCAGCTCGATAATAGGTGGGACGCCACCCAGAGCTAATAATTCCCGTATTTCTACAATTTGACAAATTTCAGAACTGTGTTATAAGAATAATATGACTCTTTCGTAAAGTCTAACATTGCGTTATAACATCAAGAATCGCTTATTATTTTACTAACTGAAGAATTGGTGACTATCAAAAATTTCAGAGAATTACCAACAAACAGCCTATATAGTGCTGATAACCAATTTTTCTGTGGAGGACTAATCAAAAATTCAGAAAGCACCTACAAGCTGTCTGACATACACATTTATACCTCAAGTGATTTTTTATCTTATCGTCATTTGTGATGTTTTATCCTTTTGTTATTTAATTTCTGTACAATTTACGTATCTTGTATGACATTTTAAATCTTTTAATAATTGAGAACTGTTATAGTAGTAGTAATAAAGTAATTTGCTTTGAGCAGTCCTCCAGATATTGAGTGCCATATCTTTATTTATTTTTACAATTTACTAATCTCTTGGTGTTTTTGGAGTTAACACTTAGATAGTGAGCACCTTTTCTATCCTACGGATTGTTAGAGCCACCCCATTCTGTGAACATTTTTTTTTTTATAATAACACAACATATTTCACATTTTCTTATTATAAAGCCAGTGTTAGTCAGAAGTGTAGCCCTATGCCTCATTCACACATCAGTGTTGGGTCAGTGATTTCCATCAGTGATTTTGACCCAAAACCAGGTGCGGCTCTAAACACAGAACAGGTGCAGATCTTTCTCTTATACCTTATGTCTGTGGAGGCTCCAATCCTGGTTTAGGCCGAATGCACACGGCCGTGAGCGGTCCGTGGTATCCCGGCCTGGCATCCTGCTGAGAGCAGCAGCGCACGGCGTCATTGGTTGCTATGACGCCTTGCGCTTCATGCCGCCGCTGCACTACAGTAATACACTCGTGATGGAAATCACTGACCAAAACACTGACGTGTGAATGAGGCATTACTTTTATTATTTAAATCTGCTAAATATACCACAGGATGAATATACCCCTTTGGATTTTTTTCAGACATCTTCCTAAACACCTAATGCTTTGTATCTCTAATATTTACCGAATATTATCACAACCTTTTATTTTCTAATTAGGTTAGTATAAAATAGACTGAGAAATTGGATCTTACAGATGTTGTGGTTTCTGCTGGAAAATTCCTGCTTGGGAAATTGTATAAAAGAATGAATTGCACTGGTGTCAATTAACGGGTGCGCAAGCAAAGTATTTTTTTTTTTTTCTACAATGAAACTATTTACATGATATTTAACCCTTTTAAGACCAGGCCATTTTCAGTTTTTGCATTTTAGTTTTTCACTCCCTGCCTTCCCAGAGGCACAGCTTTTTTATTTTTTCTGTTCCCATAGCCGTATGGGGCTTATTTTATGAAGGTCAGTATGAATGCAGTGATACCACATTTGTAAAGCTTTTTCTTCTGTTTTGTTACTTAAAAAAAAATAAAAAAATTGCAAAAAAATTATTTTTTAATTGCATTGCCAACTTCTGGCTGCTATAACTTTAAATTTATGTCTATGGACCTGTGTGAGGGCTCATATTTTGTGCTTCGATCTGTAGTTTTCAGTGATAACATATTGTGGTGTGTATTACTTTTTGATCACTGTTTCTTCAATTGTATTCGGGGAGGTAAAGCAACAAAAATATGGCAAATTGGCAATTTTGATATTTTTTTTTTTCATTACACTGTTTACCATATGGTAAAAATATTTTTTATATATTTTAATAGTACAGGTGTTTTGGGATGTAGTGATGCCTATAATGTTCATTATTTTATTGTTTATTTTTATTATGGAGAAAGGAATTGGTTTTAATTTTTATGTTTTTTGTATTTTTAAAAACTTTTTTCTTTTTTTTTTACACTAAGGAACTTGAACATGCTATCATCAGATCACTTCCGTCATAGACTCCAATGCATTAGCATTGAAGTCTATGAGACATTTGCTATGTTCCTATGAGCCCTGCCACAGGAACATAGTTGTGGCAGGCCTCAGATCCTTCAGAGGGACCAAGCCTGCCACAGGGAATGCACGGCTCCCCCAATAAGATCCCCGGGAGCGCAGTGCTCCTGTGTTTTCTACTCTCAAATGACGTGGTCACATTTGATCACTGCATCTGAGGGCTTAAATGTCTCCGATAGGCATTATCACCAATTACAAACATCAGCCCTGTGTGTCTTCTGTTTAAAACAGCAGAAAAGCAGCTGCTATGGCTTTTGCTGCGCTCACTAATAGGTGCCATTTTTAAACTCTGCACTTCCCTACAGGGGTTAAAAAGAACCTGTCACCCAGGGCCAGCTCCAGGTTCATGTGGGCCCTTAGGCACAAAAGTCTCAGTGGGCCCCCTTATGGCATTTTGCTCGGCGCTTACAGCAATGAAACTGCATGTATTATAGGTTAAATACCTTACACAGAGCATGCTACAGATATGTAAATTAGTCCTTATGTGCCTACCTTTATTTTCTACCCATTCTTCCAGTCCCTCAGGTGTACTCACAGATATGTGCCCCCTCACAGTAGGTATGCCAAGATATTTACCCCCCTCACAGTAGAAATGCCAAGATATGTGCCCCCCTCACAGTACATATGCCAAGATATGTGCCCCCTTCACAGTAGATATCCCAAACTATGTGCCCCTTCACAGTAGATATGCCAAGATATGCCCCCTTCATAATAGGTATGCCAAGATATGTGCCCCCTTACAGTAGATATGCCAAGATATGTGCCCCCCTCACAGTACATATGCCAAGATATATGCCCCCTTCACAGTAGATATCCCAAAATATGTGCCCCCTCACAGTTGATATGCCAATATGTGTGCCCCCTTCACAGTAGATGTGTGCCCTCTTTCGGTGGATATACCAAAATATGTGCCCAGTGCCCCTTCACAGTAGTTATGCCCAGATGTGCCCCCTTCACAGGAAGTGAAAAAAACAAACAATAAATACTCCTCGCCTCAGTCACCTGGCTCCTACCATGATCTGCGCTCCCCATCAGCAGCAGGATACTGTGACACATCGCGCTGCTTTGTAGGAGGAGCAGAGGCTGATTCCCAGCCTGCCCCGCTCCTCCTCCTACACAGGTCAGCAGGACGATGTGTGAGGACATCGTGCTGCTGCTGTGGAGCGCTGGCAGCTCAATGGTGGAGCGGGGAGCAAATAGTTCCCTGCTTCAGTGGTGTGGCTAGGGTGTTTGGCACCCAGGGCGAGTCCTTTATCTGGCACCCCTCCCCCCAATACTTAAAAGAAAATGGCCCCCCTCACAATAGTTATGCCCACATTGTGCACTCTCACAGTAGTTATACCCTCTCTGTGCCCTTTTCACAGTTGTAATGCCCTATCTGTGCCCCCTTCACAGTAATAATACCCATTGTTCCCCATTCACAGTAATAATCCCCATTGTGCCCCTTCATAGTAATAATCCCCATTGTACCCCCTTCATAGTAGAAATCCCTATTGAGCCCCTTTCACAGTAATAATGCCCACTGTGCCCCCTTCATTGTAGTAATGCCCTCTGGCTCTGTGCCCCCTCCATAGTAGAAATGCCCATTGTGCTCCCTTCACATTAGTAATGCCCTCTGTGCCCCCTCCAGAGTAGTAATGCCCTCTGTGCCCCCTCCATAGTAGAAATGCCCTCTGTGCCCCCTCCATAGTAATAAAGACTTCTGTGACCCCCTCCATAGTAATAAAGGTCTTTGTGCCCCCTCCATAGTAATAAAGACCTCTGTACCCCCTCCATAGTAATAAAGACCTCTGTTCCCCCTCCATAGTAATAAAGACCTCTGTGCCCCCTCCATTGTAATAAAGTCCTGTGTGCCCCCTCCATTGTAATAAAGTCCTCTGTGCCCCATCCATAGTAATAAAGTCCTCTGTGACCCCTCTGTATTAAAAATTAAAAAAAATTGTAACTACTCACCTTGTCCCACTCCTGAAGCTCACATACCTCTCTTCCCTGCAGGCACAGATTGCTCTGCAGCACTGTGTGGGTGGAGCTTATGCAGATTTCTGGGCTACAGGCTCTGCCCACACAGGCTGGCAGAGCGATCTGTGCCTGCAGGCTGCATGGTGGAGCGGGCAGAAGTCTTCCTGCAGCCAGCCAGTCGCAGGGGCGACACGTGATGTTCACGGTGGACCGATGAGGGGCCAAATAATATAACACACAGTTCATCAGTTTACTCACGGTTAGCAGAAAGCCTCCCTGGCTGGCAGCACAGTGTTGAGGTGGACAGCACGAAATCCTCCGGGGCACGCTCTGTGTAGGGAAGCATCAGCCAAGATGGTGGTTGAGGTGCCCTTGATGTTAGGGGTGCTTAGGGTGCTTGTCCCTTGATGGTTTTTGTTGTGACGCCAGTACCGTTAATGGTGGTACAACCATAAGTGGTAATAATGAGGTAGACAGTGGTGAAATGCAACTCACAACTTTTACTTTGGATGTCTTTGGTTGCAGCAGTACAAAAATGCAGTTTCTTGATGGTACAGAGTTGATTCTGCAAATCCACTGTTTCTAGGCTTTTCAGGCTTCTAGTTTTGGGAGCAGTGGGTTAGGTGTACCTGGTTCCTTTAGATGTGTGGGATCCTAGTCCTTGTCTTTCCCTACAAGCTGAATATTTAGACAGGAAAACTCAACTGTCTCTCAGAAGTTTGGTGTGGCTGCCAGAAGCTATAAATCCTCCACCAGGCAAAGGTGTCTGTGGCCCTCAATAATGGCTCTTATCACTGATGATTCCTTAGGAAAGCTTGTTTCTTTTCCAGGGAGGCAAACTCTTCTCCTACTGATCAGGGATGCAAGTCTATAGTCCGGCCACAGAAGGAAAACGCTCTTCTGCGCCTCACATCTGAGTATCACCTCCTAGCGAAGTTGGCTCCACTCACTAATCTGTGTCATGAAGTCTTCACTCTACATTTTCTTCCACTAATCTGATCTGACTCCCTCAGATCTGCTCTCTTCTGAACTACATTTTCAACTATGATCTCAACTAATCTGTCTCACTAGGCCTGACCTAGGTATATATATAAGACCTGAACTATATCCCCATCTAATGGTGGGATGTATAAATTGCACCTAATCTGCCTGTTAACAGGGATTTTGCAGATACATACACACAAAATCATACATTACAACATAGTACTGTTGACAAGGTAAAAAGTGCTTTTAAGCAGTGCCCACACACACATAGTGGGACGCTGCATTCCTGCTTCACCATTAAGAGTGTGGCTGGCCTGAAGGAGGGGAGGAGCGCTGGGAGCTGAGCAGTCAGGACCCAGCTCCCTGCGCTCCAGTAATGAGCGCTTCCATATGTATTGATGGAAGAGCTCATTGCTTCTGGCCTCTGGCAGCTGTGCTGTGGGCCCCCGCAGGAGCTGTGGGCCCCGACACTTGCCCGGGTATGCCGGGTGCTGACGCCAGCCTTGCTATCACCACAAAATGCAATGCAATCTGCAGGTGGCATGTTGCTGAGCAGGTTGATATATATTTTTGTTGGAAAAGATTCAGTAAAACTTCTAATTTATACATTTAAATTTCTGCTCTTTCTATGCTTAAGACCACCACTGTGAACAGCTATCAGTGACAGCTATCTATGTATACACACTTACACATAAAATGCAATCACTGATAACACCTCCCCTGTGTACAGTTGTCAGTGTCTGACAATTACTTCTATATAGACACTTAGGGCTCTATTGTACCTAAAGATTCTGCAGGTGATTGTCGGGAGGAAAGTATTCCTTCCCGACAATCGTCTGCTTGATAGCGGAGGAGACCGCTGCCATTATATGCAGTGATCTCCTCCTCAGTATGGGGAGGAGTGATTGCTAATGCCATCGCTCAGCCCTATACTGAATTACTGTTTACCGGCAGCAGAGTGCTGATTACACAACATGATCTGCCACCAGCAAACGATTATTTTTAAACATGTTGAAAGACTTCGATTACCCGATGAACAAGGATTTACTCATTCATCGGGTAATTGGCTGCAGTATTACACTGCCAGATCATCGCTAACGAGCTGTCATATGAGCGCTTGTTAGTGATGATCTTAGCGATTTTCTGTAGCTGTAATAAGACCTTAGTAAGATTCAATCACAGTAGAAATTTGCTTTCCTCAAAATATATTTATTTTAATTCAAGAAGGTAGGTAATGTAGCAATATGTATGAACGTTTCCGGCTCACAGGCCTTCATCAGACACTGTGCGCAAAACTAGACAAAATCGTGGCACAAAAGTTGTCTAAAAAAATTTGTGTCTAGAATGTTACAAATAAACAAAACTGTGCCGCACGCACTTAATATAGTTGGCACAGCAAGCCTGAACCACAAATTCGGGTGCAACAGAAGATATTTTCCAGGCCCTGTGACATTAATCAATCTCATCTATTAGGTTTAATTGGGAAGAAAATACAACTTTATCATTAATGAAGTCTTGTCATGGAGCCCACCCGGCAGGCACTATGGTGTATTTACATTAATGAAATGACTTTACGTTCTGTCCATACAGTAGTTGGAGTGTAATTTTCTCCGGGTAAGGCTTTGAGGCGATACGTGTTGAAACTAATATATTTATGTATTAAGCTTTACAGACATGTGGTTTCCATTCATCTTAATTCAACTCTTAGGAATGTCATTCGGGAAGTTATATTTACATTTTTTTTACATTGGAAATGTTTGCTTTCCTTTAAAGGTTTACCAAATGTCAAAACAATTTAAAACGTAAACGCTTTCCAATGTTAGACTTTCCTTGTGTATTGTATGAATTTGAAGAAAAAGGAATATAATTAGAGTAAATGTAGATTGAATGTAAACACGACCATGCCAAGAACAGAATTGTACATTTCCCTGTAACATCACTGAAAAGCTTTGGGCAGAGTGGTGTGAAGTTGGAATTATTTTTCTTTCATTTCTTTCATTATCAATATATTCCGGTAGTGTTTCTCCATTGTAACATATAATGTATCACAATGACATAATGAGGCTTGAGCTCAACTCTACTTATAGGAATTTTAACTACTGTCATGGACTTTATGATCAGCCTTAGGAGCTATCCATGAAGAATTACACACGAAGCAAGGGAGTAGACTTTCTTAGGGTACTTTCACACTAGCATTGTTAGAAACCGGCAGGCAGTTCCAGCAACGGAACTGCCTGTCGGATCCAGCAAGCCGTATTCAAATGGAAAGCTCTTTTTTCGGGATCCATTAGACGGATCCGGTGAAATACCGGATCTGTCTCATCTGGAATCATCCGGAATACCAGATTCGGCATTTAAATTTTTTTCAAAGATCAAAAGAGAAACCTGCTCCTCCTATATCTCGCCGCATGCGCAGACCAAAAGAACGGATCTGGCGATGCAGCAATTTCCGGAACACTTGGTACCGGATCCGGCATTAATACATCTCTATGGAGCAAATGTGGTATTGTTCCGGGATTTTGGCCGGAAAAAATACCACAGCGTGCTGCGGTATTTTGTCTGGTCGAATACCATACAAGGAACGGAAGACATCCTGATGCATAGTGAATGGATTGCTTTTCATTCGGAATGCATTAGGATAAAACTGATGCGTTTGTTTCCGGTATTGGGACCCTTTACCGGATTTCAATACCGGAAAATAATAATGCTAGTGTGAAAGTACCCTTAGACCTGTGTTTAGCAGTACATAGTCCACTGGCAAGAGATGTAACAAATGTATTAAAGGCTCTACACAGCTTAATAACTTTTTTTCATCTTTGTAGCTACATGGTTAGAAATTGAATGCCACTAGGAACTGGTGTAGTTTTCTGGTGCACACAATGTTAATTTGTTGGGCCACATAGACCCAGGGGTGGACATAGCCTTTCTGCTGCCTGAGGTTAAAACTGAAACGGCGCCCCCCCAATGCCAATTTCTTAACCTAACCCCTTTACCACAATGAAAGCGCTCATTGCTCATGGCCCTTCTGCTGCCCCCCTCTTGCCCCTACTTGGTGCTGCCTGAGGCGATCACCTCACGTGCCCTCATTTGTGGTGCACCCCTGCATAGACCCTACCCTCTCCCACCCACACACTAACCACTTTTCCTAAAACTTGCAAGCATGGTGTTAATGGTTGTGCAAAATGGCACAACCTCCTCAAATAACTCTAAAGGTGGTCATACACATTAGAGGAAAATCAGCCAAATTCACTAATTTCAACAAGACTAGCTGACCATGTAATAAGTATGGGGGTATCCTTCTTAGGCATATATTGGGGGGAAGGATCAGGCAATTAGATTTAAACATCATTGATCCTTTGCTTTCATGGGAGATAAGCCACAGCTAGAGATCTCTGACAACGTGCTTACTGTAGTCGAACACTGCAGAGAGAGCTCACCAAATTTATGTTCTCAGATGTCAGGTATTGGAAACTTTAAATTGTAAGGGGAATTAGGAAGACAATAAGAGATTGTAATTGCAGAGAGAAAAGTACTGGATAGATAGTGAAACTAGACTCGCTCATCACAAAAGGATATGTAGTTGTAATGCATTTTGATTACTCTGTAAATAAGGGTTTTTATAGTATGGATTATCATGTTAATCAAATAGTACTCTACTTTATCTTCTGATAAGGTGATATTTATATCTGTTATCATATATGTATTTGTCTTTAAATACCCAACCTTCTCTTTCTCCCCCACACATGAGTAAAGGTACATGGTCTCCCAAAACGTTGAACAGTTGGGGAGGAGGTCAGAGGCATGGTGGACTCCGCTTCCCTCATTTCTTATATCTCTATGTGAATATAGAATTTTCTACAAATCAATAAAGACTATGAAGGTAATTCACACATGAGTTGTGAGTATATGATTGATTACTCACTGAAAAGCATAGAAGAACATGAGGTCATTTTGCATATACGAGTCTACACATATTAAGCGGCTTACTTTCCACTTCCTATTGAGAACACATGCACACTCAGCTGAGCCTATCACGCATGTACTGTATATGGTGATGTCAGGAGAAATAGCCAAACAGCTATCTAAGGTGTACTGTATAGCTTCTTTTAGACCAGGGATCAGCAACATTCGGTATTTCAGCTGTGGCGAAACTACAACTTCCAACATACATGCTTGCTTGGCTGTTCTTGGTGCTCCCATAGAAATGAATAGAGCATGCTGGGAGTTGTAGTTTCACAACAGCTGGAGTGCCATAGGTTGCTGACCCCTGTTTTAGGCATTAGTAGTGCAGTACAGATAAGCAGTGATCTACTAGCTACAGTTTTTAGGAGTCTAGGGCTTCCATTTGTTTTATGATGTCTCTGTCACTTATCTTTTGTTGCTTCTAACTCTTTTTACTGTCAGTACAAAGTGATAGGAGGCTTAGTGTAATTGCAAACATGTCCTCTGAACTCTCATATACATAGACATAAAGACCTATTTACATGGGCCAAATGAGCAGGAAATTATCAGGTTCATGCTCAATAATTGCCTGATCATCAGAGGTGAGGGCTGCATTTACATGCAACATGGTCCCACCAATTTTATGATCCTTAACAGTAATAAAATGAATGGTCCTGAATAATGTAAGTTCTTGTTCGTTACTGGCAAATTTATAGTTTAGTTAACTATGGTCTAAGAAAACCTGTGGAACAAAATAACTGCACAGCATTTCACACAATATTATTTTAGGAAATATCTTTTTGCGTATGTTCCCTGAAAAGCATTCCAGTTTTCATGTCAAATGTGTTTTATGCAAATATACTTTTGTCACAGCTGCCTGTGTGGCTTTACTTAACCTCTTCAGGACACATGACGTACCGGTACGGCATGTTGTCCTGGTACGTAAGGACACATGACGTACCGGTGCGCCATGTATAGTTCCGATCACCGCCGCCCGGCGGGCGGTGATCGGAACCCGGTGCCTGCTCAAATCATTGAGCAGGCACCTTGGCTAAATGCGCCGGGGGGTCCTGTGACCCCCCATGTCGGCGATTGCAGCAAACCGCAGGTCAATTCAGACCTGCGGTTTTCTGCGTTTCCGGGTTATTCGGGTCTCTGGGGACCCGATAACCCGGAACAGGATGGTGATCGGTGGTGTGATAATACACCCCCAATCACCATCCTGCGATCCTTAAAGGTGATGGTGACATCACCTCCCAGGATCTCTCTCATTGGTCGGCTGGGCGGGCGGGCCATTCAAATTATTGCAGCGCTCCTCTCCTCCTCCTTTTGTGTCCGGGAGCCGAGGAGAGAGGATCCAGAGCTGCACCGATCTCCAGCCAGCACCCCACCACCCCATCTGTGCCCCAGCACCCCCCAGGTATTTAGGGAAAGGTTGGGATAGGCAGGGATATTCAGGGAAAGTTAGTGACCCCCCAGGGGTGCTGCAGCTTGCCCCCCTCCCACAGTGGGCTTCACTGAATATGACTATTTTAATCTTTTTTTCAGTGACCACTTTGTAAATCTGATGGTGGAGCTGACGAACCTGTACACCCAACAGTTCGTTGCTCAACACCCGGGCTCCTTTTTGGCTAGGCCCGGTGGCTGGACCCTGGTCAGTGCAGCCGAGATGAGGACATTTTGGGGCCTCGTGCTGCACATGGGCCTAGTCAAGAAACCTAGTGTCAGGCATTACTGGAGTGGGGACGTCCTCTACCAGACCCCACTTTACAGTACGGCCATGACACGCTCCCGGTTTGAGGCCATCCGGAAATGCCTGCATTATTCAGATGTACAAAATCAGGCTGGTCATCGATCACTTTGGGGCCAAATTTGTACAGGCCTATGTACCTGAAAGAGAGGTCGCGGTTGATGAGTCTCTCATTGCGTTCAAGGGGAGACTCATTTTCCGCCAGTATGTTCCCTCTAAGCGGGCGAGGTATGACGTGAAGCTGTACAAACTTTGTGAGAGTACCTCAGGGTACACTTACAAGTTTTGTGTGTACGAGGGGCGAGATTCCCATATTGAACCCCCAGAATGTCCCCCCACTCTGGGTGTTAGCGGGAAACTTGTGTGGGACCTTATGCACCCACTGCTAGATAAGGGTTACCACCTGTACGTGGATAACTTTTATACTAGTATCCCCTTGTTCCAGCCGCCAGATCCACGTCCGCTTGTGGGACCGTGCGGAAAAATCCTCCCTGCCCACCCCCTCCAGGTACCTATCCCAGAGGTGAGACTGTGCCGTTACCACTGGAAACCTGTTGCTGGTCAGATATAAGGACAAGAGGGATGTCCTTGTACTGTTCACAATTCATGGTAACGGCATCACCCCTGTCCCTGTGCGAGGTACCGTGGCAACGGTCCTCAAGCCCGATTGTATCGTCGACTACAATCGGTATATGGGAGGAGTTGATCTCTCTGATCAAGTCCTCAAGCCATATAACGCCATGCGCAAAACCCGGGCATGGTACAAAAAAGTTGCGGTCTACTTGGTGCAGGTTGCCTTGTACAACTCTTTTGTGCTGTCCCGGAGCGCTGGCAACACAGGGACATTCCTTTAGTTCTATGAGGCAGTCCTCAAGGACCTGATCTTTTCTGACCGGGAAAGAGCAGGCCGGAGTACCTTGGGAACTGAAGGCGCCCAGATCGTCCCTGGCCAACACTTTTCAGGTGTGGTCCCCCATACTGGAAAGAAGGGACGGACCCAAAAAATGTGGAGAGTGTGTCACAGGAGGTGGATACGGAAGGACACCACTACTCAGTGTGACACGTGCCCCGATCATCCGGGCCTCTGCATTATTGGTTGCTTCAGGGAGTACCACACTTCCATGGAGTACTAAATTTATATCCCAATTTAGCCACTGACAATCGGATAAAAAACTGGTTCTCAGACTTGAGACACTGAAACAAAAAAAACAAAAATTCAAAAATATTATTTAGTAAAACTAAAACAAATAAAAAAGTTGACATATTAGGTATCGCCGCGTCCGTAAGAATCTGCTCTATAAAAATACCCCCCCTAACTCCTCAGATGAACACGGTCAAAAATAAAAACAGTGCAAAAAAAAAGTATTTTTTGTCACCTTACATCATAAAAATTGTAATTGCAAGCGATCAAAAAGTCATATGCGCCCCAAAATAGTGCCAATAAAACCGTCCTCTCATCCCGCAAAAAATGAGCCCCTACATAAGATAATCGGCTAAAAACAAAAAAAATATGACTCTTAGACTATAAAGATACTAAAATGTTTTTTTGTTCTTTATAAAAAGATAATATAGTGTAAAACATAAATAAATAAATAAATAAATAAAAAGTAGACATATTCGGTATCGTTGCGTCCGTCCTCTCATGCGCAAAAAATGGGAATTAATTCAGCATTGCGATTTCCTCATCTTCCTGCTTCAGCTCCTCGACAGCTTGATTAATGACACAACGCAATGCACGCTCCAGAAAGAAAGCGTAAGGTACGATGTCACTGATGGCGCCCTGGCTGCGACTGACTAGTTTGGTGATCTCATCAAATGGCCGCAGAAGTCTGCATGCGTCGCCACTGGCTCTCCAGAACCTGTCTTGCTGCAAAGTTCATACAGATAGTCGTTAACGGCATGTTGCTGCTGGAGCAGCCTATCAAGCATATACAAGGTGGAGTTCCAGCACGTCAGGCTGTCACAAATCAGACGTCTGACGGGCAGGTGGTGTCGCCGCTGAACGTCAGCAACGCGAGCCATGGCCGTGTAAGATCTTCTAAAAGGGCCAGAGATTCTCCTCGCCTGTCGCAAGACGTCCGGGACCCCGGGGTATTTGGCAATGAATCGCTGCACGACTAAGTTCGGGACGTGTGCCATGCACATGCCGTGCATGGCACACGTCCCGAACTTAGTCGTGCAGCGATGTGTCATTTTGCCCTGTTTCAGCGCGCTCAGCAGATTGGCACCATTGTCGCACACCACTTTACCAACTGTCAAATTAAGCGGGGTTAGCCACTGATCGGCATGTGACCGCAGGGCTGAAAGCAGTGCAGGACTGGTGTGCCTCTTGGCTTCCAGGCACAACAGCCGCATCACAGCATGGCAACGTCTCACCTGGCACGTATTGGACACATGCAGCCCATTACTGGATACAAATTTTACTGTTTGCCAGTACAAGCCTAAAAATTTAGGCATTCACCTGACAGAAAAGAACTTGTGATGATGTGGCTGGAGGTACAATAGGCGGTCACTGGATAAAAATTTTACTGTCAGCCAGTATAGGCCCCAAAAATTAGGCATTCACCTGACAGAAAAGGTCTTTTATGCCACTGTATATACATATAAAGACAAGACAACGACCATTCTTTGTTCTGGGTGGTGGCATATATGTGTGGGCTGGCATGAGGAAATTCAATTACATGTGGTCATCACAGGTGTTGAATTCCTCAGAGATCCATAACTCAGTCATTTTTAGAAATGTGAGGTAGTCCACACTGTTGTGAGCTAGGCGAGTGCGCTTATGGGTAATGATCCCCTCTGCTGCACTGAACATGCTTTCAGACAGGACACTCGACGAGGGGCAAGCCAAGAGTTCCATGGCAAATTGTGCCAGCTCTAGTCACAGGTCAAGCCTGCACACCCAGTAGTCCAGGGGTTCCTCGCTTCTCAGAGCGTCCACATCGGCCGTTAACCTGATGTAGTCGTACACCTGTCGGTCTAGGGGTTCCCTGAGGCTGGATCCGTAGGGCGGCTGTCGATGGGCTGGTTGAAAGAATGATCTCATATCCGAAGTGACCAACACATCTTCAAACTGCCCTCTTCTTGCAAGCACGGTAAGATTGGTACCTGCACCTGTTTGTGGAAATTCCTCTGCCAGCGCCCGCAATAGAAGAATGCATCATCTCTCGCAGCAAGGCCTGGAAATGCTGCATTCTGACAGCCCTCTGTGATGCTGGTAACATGTCCGCCATTTTGTGTTTGTACCGGGGGTCTAAGTACGTTGCCACCCAGTACTGGTCTTTGCCCTTTATGCTTTTTATACGGGTGTCCCTCTTCAAACATTGGAGCATGAAGGCCCCCATTTGCACTAAATTGGAAGCAGTGGAGCGCCCTGGCTCCTGCTCATCCCCCAGGAGAATGTCGTCCTCGGTCTCCTCCCCCCAGCCACGGACAACATCAGGGATCCCCGAAAAGTTTAAAGTCCCCCTCAAAGCCTGCTCTTCTTGCTCCTCCTCCTCCTCCCCCCAGCCACCATCCTCTACTGACTCCTCTTCAGACTCCTGCTGACTTGTCTCAGATGGAGTAGCCCCCCCAGGGAATTAATTCAGCATTGCGATTTCCTCATCTTCCTGCTTCTGCTCCTCGACAGCTTGATTAATGACACGATGCAATGCACGCTCCAGAAAGAAAGCGTAAGGTATGATGTCACTGATGGCGCCCTGGCTGCGACTGACTAGTTTGGTGATCTCATCAAATGGCCGCAGAAGTCTGCATGCGTCGCCACTGGCTCTCCAGAACCTGTCTTGCTGCAAAGTTTGTGCAGATAGTCGTTAACGGCATGTTGCTGCTGGAGCAGCCTATCAAGCATATACAAGGTGGAGTTCCAGCACGTCAGGCTGTCACAAATCAGACGTTTGACGGGCAGGTGGTGTCGCCGCTGAACGTCAGCAACGCGAGCCATGGCCGTGTAAGATCTTCAAAAAGGGCCAGAGATTCTCCTCGCCTGTCGCAAGACGTCCTGGACCCCGGGGTATTTGGCAATGAATCGCTGCACGACTAAGTTCGGGACGTGTGCCATGCACGGCATGTGTGTCATTTTGCCCTGTTTCAGCGCGCTCAGCAGATTGGCACCGTTGTCGCACACCACTTTACCAACTGTCAAATTGAGCATCGGCATGTGACCGCAGGGCTGAAAGCAGTGCAGGACTGGTGTGGCTCTTGGCTTCCAGGCACAACAGCCGCATCACAGCATGGCAACGTCTCACCTGGCACGTCGAATAGGTTCTGGGGAGCTTGGGGGGTGCAGCGGAAGAGGGGGTGTGGCGAAACCAACCTCGCCACTGGGTTTTGGAGGGGCCTCTTGCCCCAGGATTATGGGCCCTCTCATCAGCCAGGCCTCATTTGTTCACAAAGGACTTGGACTAACTTGAACTCTCACACACACGAATTAGATAAGGGTTCAAGTTAGTCCATTACGTTTGGTAATTGTATTTTGTGGATTGCGTCTCAGACAATACTCATTGTGTTAGTTAATTGCGTCTCAGACAATGCTCATTGTATTTTGTTTATTGCGTTACAGACAGAGGGAAGGGGATTTTGTGTACAATTGCTGGGAAGGTTGAATACTGTAACTACATGTGATTGGCTGTTTTTACAAAACCCTGTGGGTGGTAACATTGTTGGAAGATGTGTATAAATCAATGCTTGTGTTAAAATAAAGGTAGTTCCTGTTTTAACCCTCAAGGTGAAGTGTCGTCTCATTCTTGGGGGAGGATTTATTGCATGCTGTCCCAGTTTGACTGCTAGGAGTGTAAACCTATTCGTATGGTTTCCTATTCAACTGTCTTCAGCATTCATATGCTTGAAGAGGATTTATATGCTTCTTCGGTTCGGTGATTGTGGTGTCTGCCAGAGTGCTTGGAAACCTCAGGAAAACACTAGGAGCAACCGTCAACGGAGGTACTCAGTCGGGGTGCCAGGTGATCCGTTACATTGGTGGCAAGCAGTGGGATGGCGTCCTGGTGTGAGAGGAACAACACCCTGGAGACACAGGAATTATTATGGAGCGGCATAGAACCAGCGAGTCCCTGGACAACGCTCGAGGTAGAAAAGGAATGTAACCGGAGGTTACAGAACCTCTTGGCACCACTGGTCAAGCCAATAGGAGAGGCAACCAGGTTGGACTGCAGAGAGAGCGCCCGACAAGAGATGTGGGAAGAAACCCTAGAAGGTGTCCATCGTTGGCGAGGTGAGCGTCTTCCCAGCAAGGAGCAGCGGTTACAAGCCAGAGTGGCCCTACGGATACCTATGCTGGGAGAACAGGCCCAGGAGGAATTGGTGATGCAACTTAATTCACTGGCATGGAGGGAACTGGGTCTCGATGATGCATACCAAGCGCTACGTTGGTACTCGGTTCAGCGGGTTCCCGGAATGGCCAAATTGGACAAACCCGAGGGCAAGGATTATAATGGCCCTGGCTTATTATGGGGGGCCTTTGCAGAACTGGAATTTGGGAGTGCGGCAGAGTCACGGCTTTGGGACATATTTGACTACAGAGAGGCTGTGCTGGATCTCCCTATGGCCGAAGACCTAAGGCCAGACCTGATTGAACTGGCTGTCCAGGAATGGGAACTGGAGCAGGATTACCAGCACCTGGTCAGCTCCATTCAGTCACCCTATACCCTGCAGGTACCACCAGAGCAGTGGGAGATCAAACAGAATTATGCAGACTTATATGATCAAGTGACACCGCCTGTCTCTAACCTGATGGGGCTTATGGACTGTACACCATTGGGAGCGTTGAGTTTCGTTCCCCCTCCCCAACAACTAAGCCCATCATCAGGAGACCTGCATTCGGTACCTCCTACTCCCCAACCAGCCCCAGAAATGAGGGACCTCACAGACTGGTCCTGGGAAGACCCACAGATGGCAGGTGGAGATGGGACCGAGATCTCTCTACCGGCCCTACAGGGATACTGGGCAGCCGGCCCAGATCTCCAACTCCAGATGGGGGTAATACAGGGAGAGAAGTGTGTCGTCCTTCCTTCCCAGCGGCAGAGTGCTTTACAGGGAGGGGAGACAGCCGGTTTCACTCCCCAGCGGCAGTGTGAACTACAGGGAGTGGAGACAGCCGGTCTCTCTCCCCATCAGCAGCAGTACCAGGAGGAGGAGGTAAGCAACTCCTCCCCTCCAGAGCCAACTCCAAACCAGGTACTGGGGTCAGTAGAGGAGTCGTTAGCCCCCTCTGGCCCCCTCCCAGCAGAAGAGCTGGCATCTGGGCAGAGCGCCGCTGGCCTCTGCCCTACTTGTCCCCTTACTACCCAGCAGGACTGTACTCCAGTCCCTCCAGCAGAAGAGCTGGCAACTGTGCAGAGCACCGCTAGCCTCTGCTTCACCGACCCCCTTGTTACAGGGCTGGCTTGCACCCCCCTTACCCCAGCAGAAGAGCTGGCATCAGAGCAGAGCGCCGCTGGCCTCTGCCTTAACCATTCAGTTACTACCCAGCAGGAGTTGGCACCATGCACCCCAGCTGAAGCGCTGGCATCAGGGCAGAGCGCCGCTGGCCTCTGCCCTCCCCTATCCTCTTCTCCAGAGCCGGACTTCCCACAGGCTACCGCTACCCCAGCGGAAGAGCTGGCATCTGGGCAGAGCGCAGTTGGCCTCTGCCCTCCTCTAACCTTTTCTTTAGAGCCGGACTTCCCACAGGCTACCCCAGCGGAAGAGCTGGCATCTGTCCAGAGCGCAGTCGGCCTCTGCCCACCAAGTACCTACAGCTCCAAGGTAGAGAACCACAAGGAAGCAAGGAGTCGCAGATGCCCACTCAACAGCTGAGGACATACAGAACAGAGCCAGGCCCCAAAATTCAATAGGTCCAGTATTGGGTTGTGGGTGGACTGCCAGACTAACTCAGGTACTGACCGTGAGGTCAGGTATCTGGTTAGTCTTCCCTGGGAGGGGGAGATGTGTGGCGAAACCAACCTCGCCACTGGGTTTTGGAGGGGCCTGGCTACTAGCCTCTTGCCCCAGGATTATGGGCCCTCTCATCAGTCAGGCCTCATTTGTTCACAAAGGACTTGGACTAACTTGAACTCTCACCCACACGAATTAGACCAGGGTTCAAGTTAGTCCATTACGTTTGGTAATTGTATTTTGTGGATTGCGTCTCAGACAATACTCATTGTGTTAGTTAATTGCGTCTCAGACAATGCTCATTGTATTTTGTTTATTGCGTTACAGACAGAGGGAAGGAGATTTTGTGTACAATTGCTGGGAAGGTTTAATACTGTAACTACATGTGATTGGCTGTTTTTACAAAACCCTGTGGGTGGTAACATTGTTGGAAGATGTGTATAAATCAATGCTTGTGTTAAAATAAAGGCAGTTCCTGTTTTAACCCTCAAGGTGAAGTGTCGTCTCATTCTTGGGGGAGGATTTATTGCATGCTGTCCCAGTTTGACTGTTAGGAGTGTAAACCTATTCGTATGGTTTCCTATTCAACTGTCTACAGCATTCATATGCTTCAAGAGGATTTATATGCTTCTTCGGTTCGGTGATTGTGGTGTCTGCCAGAGTGCTTGGAAACCTCAGGAAAACGCTAGGAGCATCCATCAACGTAGGTACTCAGTCTAGGGGTGCCAGGTGATCCGTTACAGGGGGTAGCAGTGGAAAAGGAGGAGTCAGCCAAGGAGGAGACGGAGGATGGTATAGGAGGAGGAGGAGAAGCAGAAGAGGCAGCTAAAAAGCTGAATATGATACCTATAGTACAAAAAACTGTCAAAACAATGGACGGTTAGCAAAAGTCAGGGGTACAATGCGGGTGCGACAATTCATCCAGATATACTATAGCTGTCCCTAATTTTGCCCTTATTCACACTGCTCAGCCCAGAGATACACCTTGAAGGTAGGTGTACTCAGTCCACGTACCTAGGCTAACCTGTCCTTTATACAGCCCTATTACTAATCCTTATATAGCTCTATCACTTTCTGACACACCATACACTGTCCCAACGCGTTTCCCCTTAAAGGTAATCCACGGTTCATCAGGGGACTATTAGTATCAGTATGGTAATAGAATGCCATATGCACACATCAGTGTGGTAATAAAATACCATGTACAGAAATAATAGTCATGAATGGTAATAGATACGCCATATCCAGAACAAAGATCAAACTGATAACAAGATACCATATAGATATAAAATAAAATGATAAACAATATACTGGAGCGCCCCAGACCAGCATAAGTCTGCGACGAGGTGCAGAGAATAAAACAGCTAATATATAGGCAAATAATGTATAATACTTTTTGTTTCTATGATTAAAAAAAACTTGATCCAGATGAAATCACACCCTCTCGCAGAAAACAGATATGTGGCTGGGGGGCTCCGGGGGCAAACAGACAGCTCTATTTTGCCAGGCAAAAGAGCTACATTTAAATAGTAGTACTAGGGCTGGCAAAACCTTAATTGGTAGACCCAATGTACATGTCCGCCCCCTCATGTCAATGATCCGATATGCCCATTCTCATTGTAAGGATTAATAGAAAATTCCTACCCATGTGTCTGCTCCAGTAAAATTCGGACGCTAGGTGTCCCAAGCCTTGCTCCGAAGTCCGAAATCCCCGCCCCTCACCTCCCAAACCTCGTTCTCCCTTGTGGATCTCCAATACGCTCCCCATCCTGTCACCTGACAGAGCACGACCACATTAATTAAGCATGGCTGCGCACTCAACGCTGCACGTCCGTAGAGCACGCGGAGATAACCAAGCAAACATGGCCGTGCGTTCCAAACCCGTGGAGAGCACGCAAAAGAATCCAGGATGGCCGTGAAACAGATCGGTCTTTCGCAAAAGAACACATCCAAGCGGATAGTGCAATGTGAAGGCCATATATGAGGTAGTAGAAAGGGGGAGGGGGAGACAGACAAGGAATTCACAAAAATTATAAAAATGAGAGGAGAGGGGGAAGAGGAGGAGGGGGGGAACCATATACAGTAGTCCCAAATTACCAGGTTTAACACAACAGGGGGAGGAGAGAAACAACCAGGGACAAAATCATAGACTGGATCTTAAAATTTAAAACGACCACAAGGTATTGGACACATGCAGCCCATTACTATAGGCAACAGCCACAGAGGTTAATGATAGAAACAAAAGACCACTTCCCTGACAAAATGTATGACTATAATCATGATTTAAATTGATATTGCCACAATGGTCAAATAGTGGACCATTTTTAAAGATGAATGAAATTAGCGCTTCATGCGCCGATATATATTTTCATCTGGTAAAGGAGGAGAAGCCAATTGTACAAAAAAGGGGGATTGTACAAAAAAAGGGGGCCAACCTTTAACCCTTAAATGTAACAGGAGAAGGTGAGTCTCTCATTTAGTCCCAGGTGGCTGGGACCGGAACCTATATATCCATTCAGTTTCTTTTTGAAGGATTCTACGGTCCCAGTCACATTTTCTGGGAGAGGGTCTAATCAGTTACAGTGCTGAAAACGATACAGAAGCAAGATCCCTGTTATGGCATTCCCATATATAATTGGCCACAAGGGTATTCTTCTTTTTCTTGATGTCATTAATATGCTCAAGAATTCGGCAATGGAATTCCCTAAATGTCTTCCCCACATCATCTAAAGGACAGGGGCACTGGCAGAGGTACACTACCCCTCTACTCCTGCAGTTGATGAAATCCCTTACAAAGTAACTTTTATTTGTGGCTGAACATATGTTGACATTTGAATTCCTGACAAAACAACACGCCGCTACAACGAAAAGTACCCAATGGTTTCCTGCCAAACCAGGTGCCTGCTGGGGCCAGACGTAAAAAAAATGGCTATGAACTAGTCGATCTCGCATATATCTACCACGTCTAAAAGTGATACTTGTGCGGGGTGACACCACATCAGCTACGTCCGGGTCCTTTAGGAGGATGGCCCAGTATTTATTAAGTATCTCCCTTATTCTTCGATTTTCAGTATCATAAGTGGAGATAATTATAAGAATTTCCCCCCCTCCTGGATCAGATTCCTTAGGAACCAAAAGGGTACTCCGCTCCTGTCCTACAGCGTTCTGGAAAGCTCTCGCCATAAAACGATCTTGAAGCTTCCTTGATTCGCAATAAAACTCTCTGGATCTGAACAGTTTCTTATCATCCTCAGTTACTGAACACGAGCTATCCCTCTTTTGTGGTTCGTAGGGTGATAACTCTCCCAATGTAACAAGTTTTGGATTTTTTATTGTATGTAGATTAAAAGTTACGTTTTAGGATATTGCCCTCAGTGACGCCTATGCTAAATTAGCAATTTTTCCTTGCGGTATCTTGGTATTCAGTGAATTAGAAGAAGAGGCAGGCCTGCATGCAATCCGTGGCGATAACACCAAATCCACACGGGAGCCACGGGTTACATGCTTGACGTCTGTCAGAAGGTTCACCCAGTGGGCAGTAAAAGTTATGTACCTTCCCTGCCCGTGTTTACTAGACCACGTGTCTGTGGTCAGATGTATCTTGGCACCGACACTGTGTGCCAGATATATATTCACTTGCCGCTGAACGTGGCCATATAGCTCTGGGATGCCCTTCTTGTCAGCAGCTGACACGTTTAAAAAAGCCCACACTGCAGAGCCATGTGCCGGCGTCCTAGGAGCACCAGAAGTGACCGTGCATGGTGGATGGCTCACTCCAGATACATTTGCAGTCTGCTTTTTGCCTCCTATGCCCTGCGAGCTCTGCCTGCTTCTCCTCCTTCTCCTCCCTCTCTGCTGCTCCGTCTCTCCCTCTGAAGTCCCCTCCTCTTCCTCTCTTGTGGATGGGAAAATAATTCCTCTAGCTCGAGTAAATGGGCTATGGTGGTGGTGGTGTCTTTGGCCGTGCACATAGCAGAGAGTGAGGCGGGTGCAGATACAGAGGATGAGGAGGGTGCAGAAGCGGAAGGCTGAATGAGCCACTGAACTAACTATGGTGCGTACTTTGAAGTCATCGCACGCACCTTCTCCAACTTCCCACTTAGGCTCCAGCCTGGGGCACCTGCCCGAACCCTACTACCCCTGCTAAACTGCCTGCCTTTTCCTCTGCCTGTCATTTTCAAAATGACCCTGTGCCTAAGTCCCTAGAGAAGAGCAGTATTTGTAAAAGCAGGCGTCAATCAATATTTTGTGGAAACCGGTATATCAAACCCCTTAATCAGTATTTTGTGGAAGTAGGTATATCGCAGGCCTCAATCAAAATTTTGTGGAAGCAGATATATCAATCCCCTTAATCAGTATTTTGTGGAAGCAGGTATATTGCAGCCCTCAAACAGTATTTTGTGGAAGCAGGTATATCGAACCCCTTAATCAGTATTTTGTGGAGGCAGGTATATCGCACCCCTTAATTATTTTTTTTTGCCACAACAGTTATATCACACCACCCTGTTTATTTGGGGGAACAGGTATATCGCATCCCTCAATCAGTATTTTGTGGAAGAAGGTATATCACACCCACTTGTTTTTTTGTTTTGTGTGCCTAGATTAGACCGGACAGTAGGGATCCATCAGAATTACAGGGTCTATTTAGGTTCTACAAGGAGGTTCCAGAACACGGGATCGTCCTTATCAGGGCGGCTATTCCGTTCTTAGGCAGGGCTATTTAGCCCAGGGCCAGGAATAGGGACAGATTAGACTCCATCTCAGTCCATCCCGTCCATCCCTGCCCCGTGTTCTTTGGACGATTACAAGTATCATCTTTCATGTCATTAAGGATATATCTTCTTACTGTTCTATTCTATTTATGTTTGTGGGAGTTTTTGTTATTTTATGTCTAAATTAGATTAAAGGCTACGTTTTAAACAGGTCGTTCCCTGTGATTACATTTATTGGATTATATACCACCTGTGGTTATTATTCCCTCTGACGGGATATCGTCTTAGCTGTGATTAAAAATATCACACCCCTCAATCAGTTTTTTGGGGGGCAACAGGTATATCACATCCGTTACAAATAGTTGTTTCATTAGCACTTGTCCCTCTATATAGCTGCGGTATCGCAGCAGAACCGCACATAGCTGCTGCACAATACAAATGCACTATAATATACTTTCTATGTTAGAAAGTATATTATAAGTATATCACACCCCTCAGTATATCACACCTATTGATAGCACACCTATACCAGTTCTTAAAAGGACTTTTGTGGCCCTATTAGCTAGTGTTTGGCGTCCCTAACAGTCTGTCCCTGCTCCACAAAGCAACCTCTCCCTACACTGGCAAAAGAGAGAATGTAAAATGGCTGCCAGATCGGGTTCTGTGATAGGGTGGGGGTGTGTCCATGTGCTGAAACGTCTCAATTTGCTGTCCTGTCCCACCTGATGGATGTGTCATGGGTCAAAGTTCAGCGCAATGCAAAAGAATATGGCGCCGGCGGACATCGCCATATGTTTACATGTTTGGCGAACGCGCAAAGTTCACCGAGAAACAACTGCCGGGCAAACCGCAAGGCCATCTCTAATTATTATTATATTTATTGATACATCCCCTATTTGTCATCAGTTTATATGTTTGTGTTATCACTTTATCAATTTTTTGTTAAGTATTTTATGGCATATAAGTGCACTTTATTGCAATTTGCATAGTGTTTTAGACATTTGACTTTTTTGCTTGTAGAAAAGTTTTTGTCTTATTATAATTGTAAGTAGAAAAAGAAACCTGGCTGCAGAGATGGCGCAGGATCACTGGGGCAATGAATAGGAATGCTTACCTGGAGCAGTTGTATTTGCCAGACACATAGTCCTGTAAGCGGAGAAAATGGCAGTGGCCAGCTCCAGGGACTGGCAGGCAGCAAGCACCTCCATGTAGAGTAGGAGAGGTTCAGAGGAAAAAGCTGGAGAAACGGGCACTTGCCATTAGGTTCAAGTTAAGATGTAGCACAGCTGGTAGTAGTACAAATAGATTTATTAAGCAATGTGTTTCATCGCGGTAATAGTGACAACCCCTAGGGGTTGTTGCTGTCATGTTTGTATTTGCCATAAGGGAGAATCACGGTGAGAATATAGCGTGCTATTATATTATTATTTGTTACCATTCCAGATGTGGGACTTATTGGATTGTGGACTTTGCATCTGGCAGTAGGTGTACTGCAGTTTGGAGAGTGCTGCTGGGTATTGTATATATGGTTTCAGTAATAGTGACTTTGTCATTACAGTGATAAAACACTTTGCACCAGCTGTGCTACACCTTCACCTGAACCTAATGGTAAGCACCACTTTCTCCAGCCTTTTCCACTGAACCTCTCCTATTATATTAGATTTGTCAGTTCATCATTATGGGTGGGTACTCCTGCAGGGCCTCATTATAATTATGGTCAATTAGTTATTTCCCTTTGTGCTGTTAATTGTTTTCAGTTGATGTCTTTTTTGCCTTTGTGTAATAAAGATTGTCATGTTTTAATGTAGTTGTTGATGTGCACAGATTTTTTCTTTCTCCAATTTTCTCTTTGTTTTCAATTCTTTTCATCTTTAACTAACTTTTTTTTATTAGAACAAGGGTAAGATAAGCTTTTTTAGTAGCAGGTAAAATGTACCCCCCATAGAGTGTATATTTCTCTCTGGAAGGTAGTTGCCTTATAGGGTAATTTATCAAACTGGTGTAAAGTAGAACTGGCTTAGTTGCCTATAGCAACCAATCAGATTCCACCTTTCATTTTCCAAAGGAGCTGTCAAAAATGAAAGGTGGAATCTTATTGGCTGCTATGGACAACTAAGCCAGTTCTACTTTACACCAGTTTGATAAATGACTCCATTAATGTCTAATATCCTGTGTACTGCGTTAATTGCTGTATCTGTAATATTGCTAGTGCGAGCGTCAAGCAGTCTAATGCTACAGTGGTATTATTGTTCAGATGGAGTTCATTGCTTACAACGGGTTAATGCCTCAGGGCTTATGGAGGTTTGGTGCCTTAAATCTCATTGTACAGTCGTTTGGTGTTCCTAGGCCTGGTATCTAAATGTAGAAATGGACTTTATATCATTTAGAAGGCTTCCTCCCTTCCCTGTAGTTTGTTCTCACTTTAGGGATAGGGCACCTATGATCTTGGTGGGTCTGTGGTTAGCACTCTGAATCCTGATTCTCAATCCTACCAAGGATAACATCTGCTTGGGTTTCTTATGTTCTCCCTATGTTTGCATCTGGTTTTCTCCCACACTCCAAAAACTACTGATAGATTTATTGTCCTTATATGAAATCTGCCCTAGTGTGTGTTCGAGAAAGGGAAATGAGATTTTGCACCGCTTTGAGGCCAGACTCAATGTTTTAATTTTGGAAAACTGTGCAAGAAAAATGTTAAAAAGCCACTGTGTTCAAACAATGCCTTTTTATTCTATAAATATGCAAATTGACATCAAAAAATAAATTATTGAAATTTGTAGCCTATTTTTTGTTAGTTGCTTTGACATATGTATAGCAACGATCTCCGTTGGTGTAGACAATTTTATCTACTCTTAATTGTATTTTATTATATTTTATTAACTTATTTTTTCATCTTTATCTTTTTAATATATTTTTGGCACATAATGTGTCCTCCAAGAGGTCATTAAAAGACCTCTGAGGACATTTACACATAAGAACCTGCAGTTCTTCTCTGCCTAAGAACACCTAGTGATACCTGGGTCCAATAAAGGAAGCTGTATTGCCGCTTCCTATATTCACTACATAGCGCTCATTAAGCGCAATGCACCAACGGAAAGAAGAATGCATAAGTGGTAAAAAACTGCATCTGTCTTCTCCTCTGAATACAGCCAGGGACCTGACCTACTCCTGCTAGACTGCAGGAGCTTTAAAGGGGTTTTCCAAGGTATATTTATTGATGACCTATCCCCTGGATAGATCACCGGTATCTAATCAATGGTGGTTTGACACTCGAGACCCCCGCCAATCAGCTGTTTGAGACCAATGCTTGCAGTGGCGCTGCGGTCTTCTCTTAGCTTTCCCTAGGCCACGTGACACCATGTTCATCTGTCACATAGCTTGGGTGCAGCTCAGCCTCATTAATGTGAATACCAAGCACAGCTTGGTACAGTGTAAGAGGCTGTGGTTGGTAAGCACTTAGAAGGCCGCTGCGCTCACAGGAGCACCGGTGCCTTTTCAAACAGCTGATCAGTGGGGGTCCTGGGTGTCGGACCCCCACAGATCAGATACTGATGACCTATCCTCAGAATAACCTTGTGCCATATATGTACAGTAAACAGATTAAAGCCCGGCACCAAGTGCCATACATGAACAATGGCTGATTGCTATCAGGATAATTGACAACCAGGGCATAATGGATACTTTGCAGCACAAACAGCAGTAAAATAACATAAGACATATTTAGAAACATACAAGAATGATGGCAGAAAAAGACCACGTGGTCCATCTAGTGTTACTATGGCAGTCATCGCAAACCAATACAAATCTATGAGAATGTGTTTAGACTTTGGTAGAAATAGGTTGTACTAATAGTAATATAAGGAACAAATGGTTATTTATCAGATAATCTGACCAGTCAATGTTTTTCATTATGTGTCTTGTTGTGCTTACGCAAGGAAGCAGAGATTCATCTGACCCTATGCAACCGTAATTGAAATCTCAATTAGTGTAATATAATAGAGACATTGTGGATGCTCCATCCTTATACATGACAATAAATAACATCAAAGCTGACCTAAATTTCACCTGATTAAGAAACTGGAATTAAATGTATGAGATGCAATAAGAAGTCGCCCTTTTTTACATCCTCTGACCTATAGTAGCGACCTCATTGACCCTTGCCCCTCAGTAAAATCAGAGCAATACCCATGTGATTGTAGTACTATAGTATTCTAAAGGTTTAAGGAATATCCTTATGGTACTAAACACAATAAAATGTGTAAAGAAGAACAAATCTAGATTATCATAAAATAGTTGTCTGTTATAAATATTAAACATATTTTATATATAAGATACATATATCATTAAAGGGGTTGTCCCACAAATAATATTCTACAGTTTTCAAACCAGCACCTGGATCTGAATACTTTTGTAATTGCATGTAATTAAAAATGTATTATAGCTTCTGAGTTATTCAATGAAATCGATCTGCATAGCGCCACTTAGATGTCAATTTCTCTGTCCTGCTCACTGAGATGGAAGCACATTCTAAGGCCGTGCTGCACTCAAAATGCAGTCCGCAATGCACAAACACCGACCGTGGGGCAGCCGCAGCGGATTGCGGACCCATTCACTTTAATGGGTCCGCTATCCGGCCGTTCCGCAAAAAGATAGGACATGTTCTATCTTTTTGCGGAACGGAAGTACGAGACAAAACCCCACGGAAGCACTCCGTAGTGCTTCTGTAGGGTTCCGTTCCGTGCTTCAGTTCTGCACCATTCCGCATCTCTGGATTTGTGGACCCATTGATGTGAATGGGTCCGCATCCGTGATGCGGAATGCACACGGAACGGTGCCCGTGTATTGCGGATCTGCAAATGCGGTCCGCAATACGGCAACGGGAAACAGCCACCAGCTGCAGCAAAACGAGAAAGGACACACTCACTGAGCTGCCAGATTGAAATAAATCTAGCAGAACAATTGGCGTAATGAATGGGGAGATCTCTGGATCCATGTGAGGTACAGGGCTGGTTCTAGCTTTGTTAGAAAAAGGTTGTCATGTAATAGATTATATGTATGATTTTAATTTTTTACATTAATCATGGGATAACCCCTTTAAGTATAGTTATAGCAGAGGCTAACTTAATTCAGCAGAAAAAATCTTTTTTATTGATAAAATAAATGTAAAAAAAAAAAAAAGGGGGTTAAAACCCACCTTTCCAATCCCCCTCTCCTTCCATTCTGCATTCTTGTGTCCCCCTCTGGTCTCTACTTCCTGGTGTCTGTGGACAGAGAAATCTGATCCGCCATTGCAGTACCACATATCTATGTGAACAGAGACCAGAAAGCAGAGACCGGCAGGGGACCCAGGAAGTGTCCAAATGGGGGCAGCAGGGGATCGGTGAGGCTAGTATTGTTTTATTTCTATTTGAAAGCATTCTAAGCCTTAGTTTTACTAACGGGAATACCTCTTTAAGTAAAAATAATAATAAAATATTTTTTCTCAAAATACCCTGTTGCACATCATTCCAAAAAGTCTAATTATTACTATCAGGGTCAGGGGTGGACTGGGAACTTAAAGTGGCCCTGGAAAAAATACTAAAAGTGCCCCTGTTTTGCAGTGAGTCCAAATTGATGGAAGGCAGGGCCAGCAATACCATATTGTGGCACATTATACCACCCCAACAGAGCCAAATACCACAGTCCATCACAAAATACTGCCAACAGCACAAAATACATCCCCAAAAACTTTCAATGGCTGTTCCGCTGGGCATCGGCCCACCATGAAATTTCCCTGTAAGGTCTATGGCCAATCTACCACTGATCAAGGTCCATGGAGAGAGGCGGTCTAAGCCAGTATTGCTACCTTCCTTATTTTAATGAGTGGTGAGCACCTGTGCAGGGATTACCTTCCCATGGGTCCTACAACCTCAGCAATGAAACCAAGGATCATAAAAAGTATCTACATGGGAACAAGCAAGCATCAAGCCCTTCTGTTCCTGGTGTACGCCTTGTCTATTGTCTGCTGGAACCTGCTTGTACGTAACACGCAGCAATGGTGACATATTTCATATGTTCTATAAAGATAGCTTCTGTTTTTTATGACATCATATAGGTGTATTACATAATTACTTATAGGGATAATCAGGCTCTTGTGTCAAGCATGGAAAGATATAGCAATGGGGTAATACTACATACTGGAAAATATGGCCGTTTATCAACGACAAAAATAAATTGACATGTATGATATGATTTTATACTGACATTCCTCTAACTGAGGCTGGCACATATTCAATTGAAATTTTATCCATGAGCGAGAGTTGTTCAGAGAAGTTTCTATGGTCACAGATTTTCTTCAAATGTCCTTTTTCTAATAATCCAACATTAGTGCAAATTGGAAATTTGGATTATTTCAAAGTGAATTATTATACAGTATTATATAGTATTGGGTTTGGCCAACTATCTGCATGTATAGGGAAAAGAAAGATTGGGCATGTTGAATTTCAGTATGCCCACTCTCTAGTGTGTCACTCTCAGAGGGGTCTGGAGGGGACAAGGGGGTCTAGCAAGAGCTTTTCTCCTTCTTAAGGAAAAATATGCATTCTCAGAGAAGCCACCAAACTACTTTTTAAATCATATAGTTTTTTATTGACAGAGAATCAAGATGATATTTCATCAGTCATACAGCTTGACCATCATACATTGCAAATAAATTGTTGAAGACAACTCATTGTGTACTGTCATAGTTTCATCGATAACAAACTTAAAATACACAAAAACTGCGAAAATAACCCCGAATCACCTCCCAACCCACCCCACCCCTGACATGACACATATTACCTTTACCATCACATATTAATGCGTTGAGCAAGTAGCCAATTACCCAACAGTTTCTCACAATTTTGGGGACAACCTCTCTTAAGAAAAACTGCCTTTCTACAGACCAGCATATTATGTACTTTAGCTACAAATTTTTCCTTGGTTGGAGGACACGACTATATCAAATGTAAAGCTTCCTGGCCACATATAATAGCCTACCCACTGCCATCTTACTATATTCGTCAGCCCCTAAAGTGGAGACATAACCCAAGATACAAACTTTGGGGCCTTTCTCAACTCTAACCTTCATACACCGGTAAATTACCTCTAATACCTCTACCCAGTACCTCTCTATAATGCTACAACTCCATAACATATGAAGCAGATCCGCCGGATCCACATCACTTTTTGGACAGCACATTATACACTGCTCGTTTCCATGGTTACGACCACCCTGCAAGCCATCAGTGGTGGTCGTGCTTGCACACTGTAGGAAAATGCACACTCCCTCGGTCCTTGCCATCAGAGAGGATAGAACTTTTTTCTATAGTGTGCAAGCATGGCCACCAAGGCTGGCTTGCAGGGTGGTCATAACCCCTGTACATGAGCAGTGTATAGTTTGATGGAAAAATGATTTGTTTCATCTGTTTGCATTCAATGCCCCATAACGAGAAAGTGAAAGCAGAATGTTATAAAATCTTATGTTAATTTATTGAAAAGGAAAAACTGAAATCTTGCATTGACATAAGTATTCAGACCCTTTATTCAGTACTTAGTTAAAGCTCCTTTGGCAATGGTTACAGCCTCCAGTCTTCTTGGGTATGTTTGCACATCTAGATTTAGCAGTCTTCTCTGCAGATCCTCTCAAGCTATGTCAGGTTGGAGAGGGACTATTGGTGGACAACCATTTTCAGATCTTCAACTTTGGTTCAAGTCAGGGGTCTGACTGGGGCACTCAAAGAGTTGTCCATAAGCAACTTCTGAGTTGTCTTGGCTGTACGCTTAGAGTCATTGGCTTGTTGGAAGGTGAACCTTTAGCCATGTCTGAGGTCCAGGTCCAGAGCACTCTGGATGAGGTTCATCCACTGAGGAAGAAGTCTGTGTTAACTGCGAAATGCGTCTGGTATATACAAGTCTCAAAGGAAGAAAAAAACGCAGCACATATTCTGCGGATCATCCACGAATCTTCGGAGCGCTCCCGAATGCTGTATAGGAATAATAAGGGAACTCTGTTTCAGTCTTGCCGCGCCTAGAATAAATAGACACGAGGAAACGCCGATTATCAAAGAGGGTCTAAAACCTATAGATCCCGGTGTCTGGCGGACTGTTCAAAGCCTTAAAAGTTCATTACTCACTGCAGAATAAACCGGAGGTAAGACCTTCCGTGCCGCAACACGTGGGACGCCACGCTAGGCACGAAAACCTCAGACATCATTGCTTCAAACAGTGAGTAATATAGCTTGAATTAATAATGGTGTAGTAGCAGATGGTCACGTTATAGCTACGAGTACACATTCAACGAACTTAGAGAAAATTATCCTCATTTGTAAGGCATCATTTAGACCAGAACTTTTTACATCTACAAGTCGCTGCAAAAATCGTCGACATAAAGGGGAATCACGCACACTACAAGTGCACCAAAGTCGAATATTTAACAAAATAATATATTGGCTACAATAAAGTATTTATTTACAAGACTGTTGGTAACATTATCCAACTACAGCATTATCAAGTGCACCTATTTAATTCCTTAGATTGGTTACATCAATTTTAAGTATAATATAATACCTTATGTACACAGCTGTATTTTATTGATATTTTATAGAGGTACTGTTAAATCCTTGATATTTTATGTTCTTATGCAATAAATAATAATAGCAGTATCACTGGCTAGTGCTCTGTGTCAATTCCGGATGTAGGTGTGCCCCACTATTTCTTTACACTTTGTATTTCCTCATCATGGCTTGGCTTTTGCTGTGATATTTTGCTGTGAAATGTATTGTCGGCTGTAGGACCTTATATATACAGGGGTTCGTCGTTCCAAGTCCAGTCAATTGAATTTAGCAGAGGTGAAACTCCTATCAAGGTGCAAAAACATCAATAACAAGATGATCAAGAAAAATGGAAGGCTCCCAGAGCTAAATTTCAAGTGTCAGAGCAAATACTTATTGTCCATGCAAAATTTTTGTTTTTATTTTTTATAAATTTGATAATTTTTATAAACCTCTGTTTTCACTTTCTCATTATGGGTAGAGTTCAGTGAACACCTGGATGTTCGGGTTCGAGAAGTTCGGCCGAACTTCCCGGAAATGTTCGGGTTCGGGATCCGAACCCGACCCGAACTTCGTCCCGAACCCCATTGAAGTCAATGGGGACCCGAACTTTTCGGCACTAAAAAGGCTGTAAAACAGCCCAGGAAAGAGCTAGAGGGCTGCAAAAGGCAGCAACATGTAGGTAAATCCCCTGCAAACAAATGTGGATAGGGAAATGAATAAAAAAAATAAAAAAAATTAACCAATATCAATTGGACAGAGGTCCCATAGCAGAGAATCTGGCTTCACGTCAGCAGAGAATCAGTCTCTTCATGCCATAGCAGAGAATCAGTCTCTTCATGCCATAGTAGAGAATCTGGCTTCATGTCAGCAGAGAATCAGTCTTCATGTCATAGCAGAGAATCAGGCTTCACGTCACCCACCACTGGAACAGGCCACTGTCACATATTTAGGCCCCGGCACCCAGACAGAGGAGAGAGGTCCCGTAACAGAGAATCTGGCTTCATGTCAGCACAGAATCAGTCTTCATGTCATAGCAGAGAATCAGGGTTCACGTCACCCACCACTGGAAGAGGCCACTGTCACACATTTAGGCCCAGGCACCCAGGCAGAGGAGAGAGGTCCCGTAACAGAGATTCAGGCTTCATGTCAGCACACAATCAGTCTTCATGTCATAGCAGAGAATCAGGGTTCACGTCACCCACCACTGGAAGAGGCCACTGTCACACATTTAGGCCCAGGCACCCAGGCAGAGGAGAGAGGTCCCGTAACAGAGATTCAGGCTTCATGTCAGCACAGAATCAGTCTTCATGTCATAGCAGAGAATCAGGCTTCACGTCACCCACCACTGGAAGAGGCCACTGTCACATATTTAGGCCCAGGCACCCAGGCAGAGGAGAGAGGTCCCGTAACAGAGATTCAGGCTTCATGTCAGCACAGAATCAGTCTTCATGTGATAGCAGAGAATCAGGCTTCACGTCACCCACCACTGGAAGAGGCCACTGTCACACATTTAGGCCCAGGCACCCAGGCAGAGGAGAGAGGTCCCGTAACAGAGATTCAGGCTTCATGTCAGCACAGAATCAGTCTTCATGTCATAGCAGAGAATCAGGCTTCACGTCACCCACCACTGGAAGAGGCCACTGTCACACATTTAGGCCCAGGCACCCAGGCAGAGGAGAGAGGTCCCGTAACAGAGATTCAGGCTTCATGTCAGCACAGAATCAGTCTTCATGTGATAGCAGAGAATCAGGCTTCACGTCACCCACCACTGGAAGAGGCCACTGTCACACATTTAGGCCCAGGCACCCAGGCAGAGGAGAGAGGTCCCGTAACAGAGATTCAGGCTTCATGTCAGCAGAGAATCAGTCTTCATGTCATAGCAGAGAATCAGGCTTCACGTCACCCACCACTGGAACAGGCCACTGTCACATATTTAGGCCCCGGCACCCAGACAAAGGAGAGAGGTCCCGTAACAGAGAATCTGGCTTCATGTCAGCACAGAATCAGTCTTCATGTCATAGCAGAGAATCAGGCTTCATGTCACCCACCACTGGAAGAGGCCACTGTCACACATTTAGGCCCAGGCACCCAGGCAGAGGAGAGAGGTCCCGTAACAGAGATTCAGGCTTCATGTCAGCACACAATCAGTCTTCATGTCATAGCAGAGAATTAGGGTTCACGTCACCCACCACTGGAAGAGGCCACTGTCACACATTTAGGCCCAGGCACCCAGGCAGAGGAGAGAGGTCCCGTAACAGAGATTCAGGCTTCATGTCAGCACAGAATCAGTCTTCATGTCATAGCAGAGAATCAGGCTTCACGTCACCCACCACTGGAAGAGGCCACTGTCACATATTTAGGCCCAGGCACCCAGGCAGAGGAGAGAGGTCCCGTAACAGAGATTCAGGCTTCATGTCAGCACACAATCAGTCTTCATGTCATAGCAGAGAATCAGGGTTCACGTCACCCACCACTGGAAGAGGCCACTGTCACACATTTAGGCCCAGGCACCCAGGCAGAGGAGAGAGGTAATGTAACAGAGATTCAGGCTTCATGTCAGCACAGAATCAGTCTTCATGTCATAGCAAAGAATCAGGCTTCACGTCACCCACCACTGGAAGAGGCCACTGTCACATATTTAGGCCCAGGCACCCAGGCAGAGGAGAGAGGTCCCGTAGCAGAGATTCAGGCTTCATGTCAGCACAGAATCAGTCTTCATGTCATAGCAGAGAATCAGGCTTCACGTCACCCACCACTGGAAGAGGCCACTGTCACATATTTAGGCCCAGGCACCCAGGCAGAGGAGAGAGGTCCCGTAACAGAGATTCAGGCTTCATGTCAGCACAGAATCAGTCTTCATGTCATAGCAGAGAATCAGGCTTCACGTCACCCACCACTGGAAGAGGCCACTGTCACACATTTAGGCCCAGGCACCCAGGCAGAGGAGAGAGGTCCCGTAACAGAGATTCAGGCTTCATGTCAGCAGAGAATCAGTCTTCATGTCATAGCAGAGAATCAGGCTTCACGTCACCCACCACTGGAACAGGCCACTGTCACATATTTAGGCCCCGGCACCCAGACAAAGGAGAGAGGTCCCGTAACAGAGAATCTGGCTTCATGTCAGCACAGAATCAGTCTTCATGTCATAGCAGAGAATCAGGCTTCATGTCACCCACCACTGGAAGAGGCCACTGTCACACATTTAGGCCCAGGCACCCAGGCAGAGGAGAGAGGTCCCGTAACAGAGATTCAGGCTTCATGTCAGCACACAATCAGTCTTCATGTCATAGCAGAGAATCAGGGTTCACGTCACCCACCACTGGAAGAGGCCACTGTCACACATTTAGGCCCAGGCACCCAGGCAGAGGAGAGAGGTCCCGTAACAGAGATTCAGGCTTCATGTCAGCACAGAATCAGTCTTCATGTCATAGCAGAGAATCAGGCTTCACGTCACCCACCACTGGAAGAGGCCACTGTCACATATTTAGGCCCAGGCACCCAGGCAGAGGAGAGAGGTCCCGTAACAGAGATTCAGGCTTCATGTCAGCACACAATCAGTCTTCATGTCATAGCAGAGAATCAGGGTTCACGTCACCCACCACTGGAAGAGGCCACTGTCACACATTTAGGCCCAGGCACCCAGGCAGAGGAGAGAGGTAATGTAACAGAGATTCAGGCTTCATGTCAGCACAGAATCAGTCTTCATGTCATAGCAAAGAATCAGGCTTCACGTCACCCACCACTGGAAGAGGCCACTGTCACATATTTAGCCCAGGCACCCAGGCAGAGGAGAGAGGTCCCGTAACAGAGATTCAGGCTTCATGTCAGCACAGAATCAGTCTTCATGTCATAGCAGAGAATCAGGCTTCACGTCACCCACCACTGGAAGAGGCCACTGTCACATATTTAGGCCCAGGCACCCAGGCAGAGGAGAGAGGTCCCGTAACAGAGATTCAGGCTTCATGTCAGCACAGAATCAGTCTTCATGTCATAGCAGAGAATCAGGCTTCACGTCACCCACCACTGGAAGAGGCCACTGTCACACATTTAGGCCCAGGCACCCAGGCAGAGGAGAGAGGTCCCGTAACAGAGATTCAGGCTTCATGTCAGCAGAGAATCAGTCTTCATGTGAAAGCAGAGAATCAGGCTTCACGTTACCCACCACTGGAACAGGCCACTGTCACATATTTAGGCCCCGGCACCCAGACAGAGGAGAGAGGTCCCGTAACAGAGAATCTGGCTTCATGTCAGCACAGAATCAGTCTTCATGTCATAGCAGAGAATCAGGCTTCATGTCACCCACCACTGGAACAGGCCACTGTCACATATTTAGGCCCAGGCACCCAGGCAGAGGAGAGAGGTCCCATAACAGAGATTCAGGCTTCATGTCAGCAGAGAATCAGTCTTTATGTCATAGCAGAGAATCAGGCTTCACGTCACCCACCACTGGAACAGGCCACTGTCACATATTTAGGCCCAGGCACACAGGCAGAGGAGAGAGGTCCCATAACAGAGATTCAGGCTTCATGTCAGCAGAGAATCAGTCTTCATGTCATAGCAGAGAATCAGGCTTCACGTCACCCACCACTGGAACAGGCCACTGTCATCAAATTTAGGCCCCGGCACCCAGGCAGAGGAGAGAGGTCCCGTAACAGAGATTCAGGCTTCATGTCAGCAGAGAATCAGTCTTCATGTCATAGCAGAGAATCAGGCTTCACGTCACCCACCACTGGAAGAGGTCACTGTCACACATTTAGGCCCAGGCACCCAGGCAGAGGAGAGAGGTCCCGTAACAGAGATTCAGGCTTCATGTCAGCACAGAATCAGTCTTCATGTCATAGCAGAGAATCAGGCTTCACGTCACCCACCACTGGAACAGGCCACTGTCACACATTTAGGCCCCGGCACCCAGACAGAGGAGAGGTTCATTCAACTTTGGGTTGCCCCGCAATATAATGGTAAAATGAAAATAAAAATAGGATTGAATGAGGAAGTGCCCTGGAGTCCAATAATATATTGTTAAGGGGAGGTAATTAATGTCTAATCTGCACAAGGGATGGACAGGTCCTGTGGGATCCATGCCTGGTTCATTTTTATGAACGTCAGCTTGTCCACATTGGCTGTAGACAGGCGGCTGCGTTTGTCTGTAATGACGCCCCCTGCCGTGCTGAATACACGTTCAGACAAAACGCTGGCCGCCGGGCATGCCAGCACCTCCAAGGCATAAAAGGCTAGCTCTGGCCACGTGGACAATTTGGAGACCCAGAAGTTGAATGGGGCCGAACCATCAGTCAGTACGTGGAGGGGTGTGCACAGGTACTGTTCCACCATGTTAGTGAAATGTTGCCTCCTGCTAACACGTTCCGTATCAGGTGGTGGTGCAGTTAGCTGTGGCGTGGTGACAAAACTTTTCCACATCTCTGCCATGCTAACCCTGCCCTCAGAGGAGCTGGCCGTGACACAGCTGCGTTGGCGACCTCTTGCTCCTCCTCTGCCTTCGCCTTGGGCTTCCACTGGTTCCCCTGTGAAATTTGGGAATGCTCTCAGTAGCGCGTCTACCAAAGTGCGCTTGTACTCGCGCATCTTCCTATCACGCTCCAGTGTAGGAAGTAAGGTGGGCACATTGTCTTTGTACCGGGGATCCAGCAGGGTGGCAACCCAGTAGTCCGCACACGTTAAAATGTGGGCAACTCTGCTGTCGTTGCGCAGGCACTGCAGCATGTAGTCGCTCATGTGTGCCAGGCTGCCCAGAGGTAAGGACAAGCTGTCCTCTGTGGGAGGCGTATCGTCATCGTCCTGTGTTTCCCCCCAGCCACGCACCAGTGATGGGCCCGAGCTGCTTTGGGTGCCACCCCGCTGTGAACATGCTTCATCCTCATCCTCCTCCACCTCCTCCTCATCCTCGTCCTCCAGTAGTGGGCCCTGTCTGGCCACATTTGTACCTGGCCTCTGCTGTTGCAAAAAACCTCCCTCTGAATCACTTCGAAGAGACTGGCCTGAAAGTGCTAAAAATGACCGCTCTTCCTCCTCTTCCTCCTGGGCCACCTCCTCTTCCATCATCACCCTAAGTGTTTTCTCAAGGAGACATAGAAGTGGTATTGTAACGCTGATAACGGCGTCATCGCCACTGGCCATGTTGGTGGAGTACTCGAAACAGCGCAACAGGGCACACAGGTCTCGCATGGAGGCCCAGTCATTGGTGGTGAAGTGGTGCTGTTCCGCAGTGCGACTGACCCGTGCGTGCTGCAGCTGAAACTCCACTATGGCCTGCTGCTGCTCGCACAGTCTGTCCAGCATGTGCAAGGTGGAGTTCCACCTGGTGGGCACATCGCATATGAGGCGGTGAGCGGGAAGGCCGAAGTTACGCTGTAGCGCAGACAGGCGTGCAGCAGCAGGGTGTGAACGCCGGAAGCGCGAACAGACGGCCCGCACTTTATGCAGCAGCTCTGACGTGTCGGGGTAGTTGCGAATGAACTTCTGCACCACCAAATTCAGCACATGCGCCAGGCAAGGGATGTGCGTCAAACCGGCTAGTCCCAGAGCTGCAACGAGATTTCGCCCATTATCGCACACCACCAGGCCGGGCTTGAGGCTCACCGGCAGCAACCACTCGTCGGTCTGTTGTTCTATACCCCGCCACAACTCCTGTGCGGTGTGGGGCCTGTCCCCCAAACATATGAGTTTCAGAACGGCCTGCTGACGTTTACCCCGGGCTGTGCTGAAGTTGGTGGTGAAGGTGTGTGGCTGACTGGATGAGCAGGTGGAAGAAGAGGAGGAGGAAGCTGAGTGTGAGGAGACAGGAGGCAAAGAATGTTGCCCTGCGATCCTTGGCGGCGGAAGGACGTGCGCCAAACAGCTCTCCACCTGGGGCCCAGCCGCCACTACATTTACCCAGTGTGCAGTTAGGGAGATATAGCGTCCCTGCCCGTGCTTACTGGTCCACGTATCTGTGGTTAGGTGGACCTTGCCACAGATGGCGTTGCGCAGTGCACACTTGATTTTATCGGACACTTGGTTGTGCAGGGAAGGCACGGCTCTCTTGGAGAAGTAGTGCCGGCTGGGAACAAAATACTGTGGGACAGCAAGCGACATGAGCTGTTTGAAGCTGTCTGTGTCCACCAGCCTAAATGACAGCATTTCATAGGCCAGTAGTTTAGAAATGCTGGCATTCAGGGCCAGGGATCGAGGGTGGCTAGGTGGGAATTTACGCTTTCTCTCAAATGTTTGTGAGATGGAGAGCTGAACGCTGCCGTGTGACATGGTTGAGATGCTTGGTGACGCAGGTGGTGGTGTTGGTGGTACATCCCATGTTTGCTGGGCGGCAGGTGCCAACGTTCCTCCAGAGGCGGAGGAAGAGGCCGAGGCGGCGGCAGCAGCAGAAGAGGCCGAGGCGGCAGCAGCAGAAGAGGTAGCAGGGGGAGCCTGAGTGACTTCTTTGTTGTTAAGGTGTTTACTCCACTGCAGTTCATGCTTTGCATGCAGGTGCCTGGTCATGCAGGTTGTGCTAAGGTTCAGAACGTTAATGCCTGGCTTCAGGCTCTGATGGCACAGCGTGCAAACCACTCGGGTCTTGTCGTCAGCACATTGTTTAAAGAAGTGCCATGCCAGGGAACTCCTTGAAGCTGCCTTTGGGGTGCTCGGTCCCAGATGGCGGCGGTCAGTAGCAGGCGGAGTCTCTTGGCGGCGGGTGTTCTGATTTTGCCCACTGCTCCCTCTTTGTCTTTTGCTACGCTGTTGGCTCGGTCTCACCACTGCCTCCTCCTCCGAACTGTGAAAGTCATTCATTCCATGTGGGGTCTAGGACCTCATCGTCCCCTGCATTGTCTTCCACCCAGTCTTGATCCCTGACCTCCTGTTCAGTCTGCACACTGCAGAAAGACGCAGCAGTTGGCACCTGTGTTTCGTCATCATCAGAGACGTGCTGAGGTGGTATTCCCATGTCCTCATCATCAGGAAAAATAAGTGGTTGTGCGTTAGTGCATTCTATCTCTTCCACCCCTGGGGAAGGGCTAGGTGGATGCCCTTGGGAAACCCTGGCAGCAGAGTCTTCAAACAGCATAAGAGACTGCTGCATAACTTGAGGCTCAGACAGTTTCCCTGATATGCATGGGGGTGATGTGACAGACTGATGGGCTTGGTTTTCATGCGCCATCTGTGCGCTTTCTGCAGAAGACTGGGTGGGAGATAATGTGAACGTGCTGGATCCACTGTCGGCCACCCAATTGACTAATGCCTGTACCTGCTCAGGCCTTACCATCCTTAGAACGGCATTGGGCCCCACCAAATATCGCTGTAAATTCTGCTGGCTACTGGGACCTGAGGTAGTTGGTTCACTAGGACGTGTGGCTGTGGCAGAACGGCCACGTCCTCTCCCAGCACCAGAGGGTCCACTAACACCACCACGACCATGTCCACGTCCGCGTCCCTTATTAGATGTTTTCCTCATTGTTCCCGTTCACCACAATTTTGAAAATGGCAAATTTGCGAATAGTTTTTCAACCCAGAGCAAAAACTGTGCTTTTACAGTCACTACAAATAATTTGACCAGCTAAAACAGTACAGATTTGGTTGAATAGAAATGTGAGGCCTATTTTTTTTGCGCTGTGTGACAGATATACCTTTAATCACAGAATTAGACTTGTTTCTGAACGGTAGCGTGTGTGTTAAGTTTTTCTGAATGACACTATCAGCACCTTGAATCTAAGATATCCTTTTTGGGATAGATTTAAAGTAGGCCTGATATAGCAGAAACTATTTATTTTGAGAATGGCAAATTTGGGAATAGTTTTTCAAACCAGAACAAAAACTGTGCTTTTACGGTCACTACAAATAATTTGACCAGCTAAAACAGTACTGATTTGGTTGAATAGAAATGTGAGGCCTATTTTTTTTGCGCTGTGTGACAGATATACCTTTAATCACAGAATTAGACTTGTTTCTGAACGGTAACGTGTGTGTTAAGTTTTTCTGAATGACACTATCAGCACCTTGAATCTAAGATATCCTTTTTGGGATAGATTTAAAGTAGGCCTGATATAGCAGAAACTACTTATTTTGAGAATGGCAAATTTGGGAATAGTTTTTCAACCCAGAACAAAAACTGTGCTTTTACGGTCACTAAATATAACTTGACCAGCTAAAACTGTACTGATTTGGAGGAATAGAAATGTCAGGCCTATTTTTTACGCGCTGTGTGACAGATATACCTTTAATCACAGAATTAGACTTGTATCTGCACGGTAGCGTGTGTGTTAAGTTTTTCAGAATGACACTATCAGCACCTTGAATCTAAGATATCCTTTTTGGGATAGATTTAAAGTAGGCTTGATATAGCAGAAACTACTAATTTTGAGAATGGCAAATTTGGGAATAGTTTTTCAACCCAGAACAAAAACTGTGCTTTTTTCTGGGCAGCCTAAAAAAAAGTGAGCAATTCAATATTAGCACTTCAATGATCCACAGCTGTAGTCTTTTGAAGGAGGTAATCTGCCTAATCTCGCCCTAACGTCGCAGCAGCAACCTCTCCCTACGCTTGTATCAGCAGAGTGACGTGCAGCGCTACGTGACCCAAGCTTATATAGAGGCTGGGTCACATGCTGCACTGGCCAATCACAGCCATGCCAATAGTAGGCAAGGCTGTGATGGCCTCTTGGGGCAAGTAGTATGACGCTTGTTGATTGGCTGCTTTGCAGCCTTTCAAAAAGCGCCAAGAAAGCCCTGAACACCGAACCCGAACCCAGACTTTTACGAAAATGTTCGGGTTCGGGTCCGTGTCACGGACACCCCAAAATTCAGTACGAACCCGAACTATACAGTTCGGGTTCGCTCATCCCTAATTATGGGGTAATGAGTGCAGAATGATAAGGGGACACTTGAATTTTTTTTCATCTTAGCACAAGGTCCGCAACACAACAAGATGTGAAAAAAGTGAAAGGTTCAGAAGACTTTCCAAATACAGTATATATATATATATATATATATATCCTCATCTTAAAGAGGCAGTGAAATATCTGCAGAATTGAGCCTATTGCAGTGCCACCACTGAGCCTAAGCTGGCCTGGTAAGATATGAGTTATACACCAGCTCAGATCAGTGTTCATACAAATGGGAAAACAGTTGCAATATGAAGGCAATAAAGGTGCCAAACTTAATAAATATAACTATGTTTTCTTGCTTTCTTTTTTTTTCAGGGAATAGTCATCTAAACTGAGCCTGACAGTTTGGAAAAGTAATATCAGATTCATGTACACTGAATCATTTCCACGTCAGGAAGTGGCCGGTTCTGCCAGGAGAGAGCATTGGTAAAGATTTGTCAGTTAGTAAAAAACTCTATTGGGATGTGTTATTAGCTCTTCAAGGCTTCTTATTTCCCCAGGCTCTCACTGACCTCAGCTTGAGATATGGCAAAAATTAGTAACCTGGATATTTCTGATTTTGACTTCTTTCATTGTTACTATTGTTATATTTTACCTTTTAATGATCATATGTGCAGCAAAGAAGCATGAACGTATATTATTTTTATTCTTTTAATTGTGTTTTTACTTCCTTTTCTTATGTAAGGATAGCTATGCCATGAAATAAATTATGTTCAAATGCCTTTTAAGGGTAGAATGCAGTTTGCTTCAGGAAAATCTGCGACACTTCCGCAACAAAGTCCATATAGTTTACAATTTGCAATGCAAAGGGTTAAATCTGCAGGGGAAATCTGCAGCATTAGGGCTCATTCACACGAACGTGTGATGCCCGTTGCCGTATTGCGGACCGCATTTGCGGATTCGCAATACACGGGCACCGTTCCGTGGCCATTCCGCATCACGGATGCGGACCCATTCATTTCAATGGGTCCGCAAATCCGGAGATGCAGAACGGTGCGGAATGGAAGAACGGAACGGAACACTACGGAAGCACTACAGAGTGCTTTCTGGGGTTCCGTTCCGTGCTTCCGCACTGCAAAAAGATCGAACTTGCTCTATCTTTTGCGGAACGGAAGGATCGCGGACCCATTCAAGTGAATGGGTCTGCGATCCCCATGCGCCTGCCGCGCCTGCCCCACGGACGGTGCCCGTGCATTGCGGACCGCAATTTGCGTTCCACAGCACACGGGCCTGGGCTTCACACGTTCGTGTGAACGAGCCCTTAATTGACATGCTGAGGATTTAAACTTCACAGAGAAAGTCTCTTTAGGCCTCATTCACACGACAGTTGTTTTTCTCGGCCTCCGTTCCGTTTTTTTTTGCGAATAGGATGGGGACCCATTCATTTCAATGGGTCAGCAAAAAAATGCTGATAGTTCATCCGTTTGTGTTCCGCGTCCGTTGTCCGTGTTTCCCTTCAGCAAAAAAAAATAGTGCATGTCCTACTTTTTTCACATTTGCGGACAAGGATAAGCATTTATTACAAGGGATCTGTGGAAAAAAATGGATCCTCCAAAAAAAACGGATGCCGCATGTGTGCATGAGGCCTTACTCTGTGAATTTTTTTTTCCATTTCTTAATATCTTATTCACATTGCTGGTATGGTAAAACACTAGGGAAATTTTTTTCTCAATGTTGTAGTCTTTTTTGTATTTTTATTTTTAAAAATAAAGGTGGCCTGTAGGAAGAGTGGGTGATTATCCAAGCATTAGAACAGTGCTTAGAGCTCCAGCCCCCCATATCCATAGGACACCCATAATCCCTCAGTTCAACACAATGCTCCTTAAAGTCAGGCTCGGACTGACCCACCGGGGAATCGGGGAAACCCTCGGTGGGCCCCTGGCATTTTCATTCATAATGATTAGTGCGGCAGGCAGTGCTGCCTGCCACTTCAATGAGCACTGACAGTGACGTCGCCAAAGTCAGACTTGTCATATAAGTGGCGAGATGACTGATCCAGGCCATGATCATTCACCTCGCCACTTCGCTTGCCATAGCCGCCAGTGCCCAGCGCCTCCTCTCCAGACCACTCCCCGCAGCACTGCTCGTGGGCCCCGCCTCCTCATACGTGACGTGCCTGCGCTGCGCTCTCCGTACAGAGCATCCCTACGCAGCGCAGGCACGCAGCCAGTAAGGTTCCCAGCCGCGCCCTGGAGTCTGCAGAGCGCAGCGGCGGGTTTATAGTGTGCCGCGGGTGCCCAGCAGTTAGCTGCCTCCTGCCTGTGAGCAAGACAGATAGAGCCGAGGCATTGGACGTCACGCTCTCTGTCTCAGGCTAGTCCAGGCAGTCCGGATAGGTAATACCATAAATTCCAGTAATAACTTAAAATACTATTAAAAAAATATTATTCACATTTTATTGCCTTTTCCCCTTGGAAAGTACAACTCCCAGCATGCATTGTCAGATGCAAACCTTTAGGTCCTGCTGGGAGTTGTAGTTTTCCTTTCTGCAACTTGCTGTCATTTTATGCTGCAATTTTGATGCGGGCACAGGTCTTGCATTCTCACCTGCTGCTCGCACCATCAATTGCCAGTACTAAAATTACTGTATACAAGCAAATAAGGGTGGGTTTATACTTGCGTTCTGGCTTTCCGTTATAGGCTCCATTTATAACTGAATACCCAGACAGAATGAAAAACGGAAACCTTTAAGAGGCATTCCATTTTGATACGTCACAATAGAAGTCTATGGGCAAGTATAACGGATCCGTCTGGTCTGGTTTCCGTTATGCAAGACGGAAAACAAAGTACTGTCGCCAGGATCCGTTATGATTGCCCATAGACTTCTACTATGACGGATCAAAACAGAATGCCTCTTAAAGGTTTCTGTTTTGCATTCCGTCTGTGCGTTCCATTATAATCAGAACCTATAGCAGAATGCCAGAACGCAAGTGTGAACCCACCCTTAACCTGTTTAGGACATAGGGCGTACCGGTAATCCCTGATGTCCCGGCCCTTAACGACACAGGACGTACCGGTACGTCCTATGTATTTCCGATCACCGCCGCTCGGCGGGCGGTGATTGGAACCCGGTGCCTGCTGAAATCAATCAGCAGGCACCCAGGGTCAATGACCAGGGGGTCCTGTGACCCCCCCATATCAGTGATCGCTGCAAACCGCAGGTCAATTCAGACCTGCGGTTTGCAGCGCTTTCGGGATGTTTCTGATCCCTGTGACCACAGTGATCAGAAACTTCAAAATGCCTTTATTTTATGTTAAACCTTCCCCCCTGCAGCCCTCTGTGTTATGTGCCGGCGGGCGCAGCGGGGTTGGGGGTGCGGGCGGGAGGGCTGCGCGATCATCCGCCCGCCCCCTCTCTCAGGATGGCCGAGTGGTTTGCAGAGTGTCAGCACCATGGTGTTGATCAGAGGCTGTCCATGGTGCTGATTAGACTTCTGCTAAAGGCAGAAGTCTAATCAGACTTTGTAAAGTAAAAATACAGTACAGTACACTATATAGTGTACTGTACTGTATTATACAGACATCAGACCCACTGGATCTTCAAGAACCAAGTGGGTCTGGGTAAAAAAAAAAAGCGGAAAAAAAAGTAAAAATAAAAAAACACATTTATCACTGATTAAAAATGAAAAAAATAAAATTCCCTACACATATTTGATATCACCGCATCCGTAATGACCTGATCTATAAAACGGTCATGTTACTTCCCCCGCACGGTGAACGCCATAAAAATAAAAAAATAAAAACTATGATGAAATTGAAATTTTGCCCACCTTACTTCCAAAAAAAGGTAATAAAAGTGGTATGTACGCCAAAATAGTGCCAATCAAACCGTCACCTCATCCCGCAAAAAATGAGCCCCTACATGAGACAATGGCCCAAAAAATAAAAAAACTATGACTCTCAGACTAAAACATGATTTTTTTGTTTCAAAAATAATTTTTTATGTTAAATGTAAAAAAAAGACATATTATGTATCGCCGCGTCCATAAGAATCTGCTCTATAAAAATACCACATGACCTAAACCCTGAGGTGAAGACCGTAAAAAAGAAAAAGAAAACGGTGTCAAAAAAGCCATTTTTTGTCACCTTACATTACAAAAAGTGTAATAGCAAGCGATCAAAAAGTCGTATGCCCCTCAAAAAAGTGCCAATCAAACCGTCATCTCATTCCACAAAAATGATACCTTACCTAAGACGATCGCCCAAAAACTGAAAAAACGATGGCTCTCAGACTATGGAGACACTAAAACATGATTTTTTTTGTTTCAAAAATGAATGGTTTGTGTACGGATGTTCATGCACATGACCCTATTTTGGATCTGCATCATACATAGATACCACCATGATAGCAAAGACAGAAAAAAAATAACTGTCATCCTAAAGTAAAGTAAATGTTTGTCGGCATCTTCAAATGAAAAAGTTTACTGGAGTGAATACGGCGTTCGCCACCACGTATCGACTCCTATAGGGTCTTAGTCAAGTGGTCAAGACACTTAAAAAAGACCCTATAGGGATGGTTACATGGTGGCCTATTCACTCCAGTACACTTTTCTATTTGAACATGCCGACAAACATTTACTTTACTTTGGATATTGTTTAGGATGAGGGAAAGGGTGGTTCATCAAGGATAAGGAATTTCCATGTGTGAGTGCTATCCAAACTACTACTGACTGTAAATAACAGATACATTATCAACTACAATGAGTTGCTTAATGATAAACACTTTGATATCGTGCAGTGCACAATACCATTCTGTTTTGCAAACTGTATTGTGTACTAAACTGCAAAGATTCATGTATGTAAGCCCAAAAAATGAACAAGTAATATTTCCGTTTATGGCAGCTGTAGGGTGGGCCCCTAGAATGACTCCCACTGGTGGGCCCTAGGCACCCCAGTCCGACACTGCTTAAAGTTACATTAAAAAGGAAGAAATTGCGCTCATATGAAATTTGTTATCACAGATGAAGAGTCATGAATACAGTTATCGTTAAGCGGCCCAGGACCTTGAAACTAGAGCTCCCAGCGACACTACGTCACTTGAAAATTGTGGTAATATTTGGGGATTAATAAGCTCCAACTTCATTGTTTCTGTTATGCCTGCGGTCTGTGTCCACCTCCATCTTCTCCTCCTGGTGGGCACGACCACCAGAATGCTGTCCTTGTTTCCCCAGCATTCCGTCCTGTTCCTTCTGAGCGGGTATGGCTGCCGGGGCAGAGCAACTTTGTCTACTTCATGCAGGCTGAGGTTTGCTGCTCACCTGCTCAGCCTCACTCCACCCATAGGGTGCACTCCTCTGTTCTGGCTCTTAAAGGGCCAGTGTCCCTTCACCTTAGTCTTTCCCAGCGATTGCTGGCTGCCTTAGGGTTTTGAAGACACCTTGGCCAGTGGAAAGATGCCTGAGGAATACTTTCTAGTTAGCTAGTTTTCTGCAAAGGTGCATTATTGTCTTGTTTGCCTTCCCTTGTACCAAACTCGCCTGTTTCCAGATTTGACCCATTGCTACCTGACCTCTGCCTATTTCTCATTCTAATCTTTTGCTGCCTGTCCTGACCTTTGCACTGTTTACTGCTTTACTGTTTTGCATGGTCTAAATTTGAAATTCCCTTTAATAAGTCAAGATATTAAAACAGAGTGAACCACATTTAATCCCTAAAATAGTATTTCAAAATGGCTTTGCAAGAGTGCACATGTTCACAACCATATTACAGCTCCGTACAACTTCTGAATTGTATGGAGGTGTAATATGGGATTCATATAATCGTATTGGACCATACTGTACCTTTTGTATGCATCTGATTTCATATGATGGCCTACAAAGTTTTTTTTTCTATGCTGAAGATGACTGTGCCATAATATGGTGCCGTACATGTACAACATATGGCTTTTTTTTACATGGTTGAAGCTGTGACATGCCATATAAACCACCAAGGCCAATGATTGGCTGCAGTGGTCACATTGACCTCATCATTGCAGCCTAAAACATGATGTCAGGCTGCAGCAGCAGGCACGTATCAGAGTAGTGGCACCTGAGGGGAGGGGGTTTGAACCAAAAATGAACTTGTTTTATTATTTTAATGTTTTCCCTGCCATTTACAAATTTTAACTTGGAAAACCCCTTGAGGCCACATCATTATAAATGTCAATGACAAACAGAATATGTAATTCTTTCTATTCTCTAGTTAATACAAATGCAAAATCACATATAGAAATATATGTAACACATACTGTATACTACGATTTACCAATTCTACTATTTTGAACAGGAGAGACATCAGTATTAAAGGGGTTATACAATGAATTTAAAACTGTTTATACATTAATTGGAGGATTTTCTTTCCTTTCTGTGGGAGGGCAGCAGCTCATCAAGCATCTGCATCTCCCAGGATGCACTGCAATTAGCTCTTGTTAACTCCTTCCTCCCCTGTTTAGAAAATAGTCCCTGGTATATAGCCCCAGAGATACATATGGTACGTAAAGCCCTCATTATTCCTTTGTCCATTGTTTAAAAAGAGATATAGCTATATACTTCTATGAATTTAAAAGTAGGGATGAATAAATGAACGAACGATGTCTGGATCGCGTCACCTGCTTTACCATGAGATCACTATACAGGCACAGAGAGAAGGAAGGGAGCAGGAAAGCTACTGAGCATGTTAGTCCACATCCGAATGCAGAAGAAGGTGGACCAGGAGGATAAACAGCAGGGGGCGCTACCAGAGAGGAAAATGGAACAAAGTAAACAATATTTTTATGACATGTATATTGCAATAATACATCATTTGCAATGCCCTAGTCATTGTATAGTAATACATTTAGTGGGATAACGCCTTTAATTACATGTTTGACTTGTGGTAATATCACTTTACATAGAGTATGCACTGTAAAGGGTTAATTCCAGCATTTAGAAGCTATTTCCTCTCTATCAGCCAGTACATTTTTAAACATGTTAATTTTGTGGGAAAAGCCTGAATACTCCACGCTAAAATATGCTGACAGCGATATTATCTACAGATGTGTAAATAAATGACTGCGTGCTATTGCAATAATCACTGCTCTTTCTTGAATAGTTCTCAGACCGTCCCTTACCTTTGGATAGCTATAGATTTATCATCAATGGAAAGACCATGTCAACCACAGTGCAGCACAATACAATTACAAACTAGGACGAGTAATTGCTATACACAACACCATCTGCAGTGTAGGGTAGAATGTTATCAGCTCAGAAATCCATATTAATATCCAAAGTGTTCCATTCATACCGCTGGCTGACAGTCAGAAGAATTGCTTTCATTAGGTTTCTCATAGCGAGATCTTAGAATTGATCACTTTACATAATGTCTGAGATGCAGCACAGATATTTATAACAGAGCCACACAATTTAACCCCTCAGTGCGGAGGAATATTTAAAGATTCTAAATGGGAGACTAGTATAGGTTGTCTATTTAAAGCCTGTATTACACAGCCCGATTCTGCAAGCGATTGTTGGTAGGGAAGCGTTCCTTCCAGACAATCGCCTGCTCGCTAACGGAGGAGACCACTGCTATTACATGCAGCGATCTCCTCCATAGCATGGGGGGAGGAGTGATCGTTATGCCATTACTTGTCCCCATGCTGTCTAGTTGTTTGCCGCCAGCAAATCGTTATCTTTCAGCATGCGGCAATATTAGACCACCAGATGATCGCTAACAAGCATTCATAGCGATCATCTAGCAGAAAATCTGCCAGTGTAATACAAGCTTAAGTCTACAATACATTACAGTGTACACCTATATACTACTGTGTCAGTTCACATGTTGATTGATAACATGAGGGGGTTATCTGTAATTTTGACAGCTCTATGTCACAAGCCTAGCCATCACATGGCCACCACAATGACCCAGAAGATGATCTTCACTGATCTGCATTGTGCTTCATGTTCTTTTTCTTTGGCCCATGTTTTTGTTAGAAACAAAGGCCAAGTGTAGAACAGACATCACCCAGACTGAACATTGACCCATTATAGTTAATGAGCCAATTCACATTCGCAATTTTCCGCACGGCACCACCGTTTAGGTCTCATTTTCCTGCATGACTTTCCCATTCAATGTGCAGTCCATTTTTTAAAAATCCCTATTTTTGTCTAGCTGGTGCATTGACGAGTTGGAGCTTCCTCGTGTGAATGAGTGATAAATGAGTTTTATCCCATCTCATGAAATGATGACATATTGCTAAAATTTCCTAAAATTATAGTGGCCACAGCTCTTGTTTAGGGTTATGTCCCCTTCAAAGTATTTCCCTGCACTGCAGGTGACCTGGAATTGGGTGGGCAGCAGCACTACCCCATGTGTTTGGAAAGAATGGTGCCACCGGTGGTGATCAATAGTAATACTTCCGTCACTAACATCCTCTTATTTAGGGTCCTGGTCCCTGGTGCCCAGTGGCTTAGTGCCTGTACAGCGGGTGGTGGGGCACAGGTATGCTGTGAAAAACTGTAAAAGAGATGCAGCACTAATTGGGGATTGTAGACCATTCATTCTTAGGTCATATCAAGTGATTACATATGTATAAAATGTTATATTTATATATATTTTTTAATTAATTTCTATTAATTTTAAATAAGGTAAAAGGTTACAAGGAAATTAGTAATCAAGCAGTATATACAGTGTGTACATAGATATAAAACTGTAATTACAGTTGTAAGTATTGTGGTTATCATGGGCAATGGTAAACATATTCATTCCTATAATGATCTTTTGAAATTACTACTGAGTTGTAATCATTAGAAGTTTTGTAAGCTGAGGAAATAATAGCATATTTATATGTGGAAATAAATGATTTATTTTAAGTAGCACTCACACACAAAAAAATTATTCTGTGACCTAGAAGGGTAGAAGTTTACATGATGTAAATTGTAGTGAATGCAATTTTCTTACCAGTGACTGTATTGTGAGTTATAACCTCCCTTCTGATCTTCAGTTGTTTTATGTGACCAACTCTCTGATCTCCAACTGACAGGACAGGAAGTCAGTTACTTCTCTATTCATTCCTATGAGACTGAGCGTGAAGCTTCTATAGGAATACGTAGAGAATCTGGTTTCCTGTCCACAAATAAGATGCTGTGTTATTTAGAGAGTCAGAGTGTCAGTCACAGGACACAGCTAAGGATCAGAAGGGAGGTTATAACTGACACTGGTAAGAAGATTACCTTCACTACAATATGCATTTACCTTTCAAACAGGTCAGAGAACAAAAATGTTTGTGGGAGCGCTTCTTTAAAGGGAACCTGTCACCGGGATTTTGGGTATAGAGCTGAGGACATGGGTTGCTAGATGGCCGCTAGCACATCCGCAATACCCAGTGCCCATAGCTCTGTGTGCTTGCATTGTGTATAAAAACCGATTTGATACATATGCAAATTAACCTGAGATGAGTCAGAGCTTGAAAATATGACTCTTCTCTGGTCACACAAGCAAGATATGACTCTTTTATGTTAATTTGCATATGTATCAAATAGTTTTTTTACACAATAAAAGCACACAGAGCTATGGGGACTGAGTATTGCGGATGTGCAAGCGGCCATCTAGCAACCCATGCCCTCAGCTCTATACACAAAATCAGGTGACAGGTTCCCTTTAAGCGTACACTGAATGTAAAAGTGGTATTTGGCAACCTAATACAAAAATAATTGAAAAAGTTATGACGTGGAATTAGTCTAAAAGGGTAGGCTTCCATAAAAGCCATTGCCAGGATAGTAAAGTTAAAGCATAATGTTTTCTTTATATTATAAACATAGTCAACTCTCTGCCAAACTTTTGATAAGGAAGAAGCAGTAGGGCTTTTCCAAGAATTTGCAATAAACCTCTTTGCAGCTAAAATAGCATGTGAATAAATTGTTCTAGTGTCAGTGGGAAAATTCTGTATATGTAGAAAACATAGGACAAGGCCTGGACTTGGGGTTATATTTGTAACTAGTAGCTGATTAAGTGCCTTAAATAGAGAAGACTAAAAAGTCTTCAAGTCTTCCACCATATATGAATCTAAAGGGCTTTGTTGTCCACAACCCCTCCAACACATTTCAGAATAAGCTGGATTCACTGTAAAAGTACACACAGGTATTAGATGCCATCTAAGTAACATTTTGCGAGATAACTCCCAATGATGACCTCCCCGAGATATTTGTTTAGTCCACTTAAAAGCTGCAGACCATTCTTCTAGACTGGAAGTTTTCCAAAGTTTAAAGGGAATCTGTCACCTAGTTTGAGCATATTAAGCTGTTACCATTGCAATGTTCAATAAACTACCTTCTTTCCAGCAAGGGTCTTCTTTCTTTTATTCATGTTGTCATTTAGATAAAAAAAGCGATTTTTCCGATATGCTAATTAACCTTCAAGGTGCCCAGAGGGGCGTTATTCCTCTCCTCTAGAGCCCAGTAACGCCCTCCCTGCAGTGCCCAGCCCTCCTTAATTTCAAGCCCAGCACGCCTCCTCATAAATAAATTTCCTCCCACAGTTGAGCTGAACGCCGCCGCCCCCTTCGCTACATCATATAATTTATTCAACAGACGAACCTTGCTTCATCCTTTCTTGCCCATGAAATCTCGGGCAGCCGCAGTATCGCAGACTGCCTGCGCCTGTCCGATCCTACGGCTCCTGAGGGCAACAGCCAAGCCCAGTGACGTAATCAGAGCGCTGATGCCTCTGGGAGCTTGTAGAGGAAGCGCACAGAAGAGGATCCTCTACATTCAGCAGTTATTTTCCCTTTCCTACTCCATGACAGCATACCATGAGAGATGACCAACCAGGTAGGGAAAGAAAGTATAAATTTGACCCTTCTTCGGCTCTTCCTCAGTGTCTTCCTGTCCCTCCAGGTAGGAGAAGGATCATCCTCATGGCACATGCTATGAGCCCGTTCTGTTTCAGGCAGGCAGAAAGGTAAGAAGAAAAGAATGCCTTATCTGCACATGAGAGGAGCAACAGCGCCAGTACCCTAGTTGGGTATTGAGGTGCTGTGAAGATGTCCAGGTATCGCTGCTCCTTACCTCCTGCAGTGCACGTCGGGCGTGGAGGTCCATGTGCGACCGGACACTCAGGGAGTCCCTCCGGTCTCTTCGCAAGCTCCTCATCGTGATCCGATAGTTTCAGCTCTCACGATGACGCCACCGGAAGTCGTATGCGGCTCACGTGCGTTCCAAAAGGTACTTCCGGTCTGTGGAACGCACGCTGAGGGGGCGGAGCTACAACCGGCGCGCTGGATCATGGCGGAAGTCGCCCACTGATCTGAGGTCTGCAGGTGAGAGTATTTAAGAGGGGTTTAGAGAGGATAGTGTAAACATGTCTGAACAAGGTGCTGGTCAGATGGAAGCCTCTCAGGGACCCTCTATCATAAGTCAAGGTCTCCTGGGGGGAATAATGCTGGTTACATTACCTTTTGCTAACCCCAGTGTATACCTGTCTCTCTCTCTCTCTCTCTCTCTCTCTCTCTATTTCTCTCCCTGTCTGATTGGAGAGTGAGAAGGTGGTAGCTCAGAAAAAAGCTAGTCCAAAAACAAAAAAATGTGTTATGTGCTCAGTTAGATTGCCCGACACATATAACAAAAAGCTCTGTAAGAAATGTACCTCTAATATGGTGAAGGACTTAGTCCCGTATATTAGAGAGGAGCTAAGAGATGTAATAAGGGAAGAAATGAGATCTGCCATAGCAGAAAATCCCGTAGTTACCCCTGGGACATCTAGCTCTGAGGACTCTTCTGGGTCTGATTCAGAATATAAAAATGTTCTTTTTTCCTCTGAGGACACAAAAGAGTAAGTAAAAGCTATCAGGGCTACTATGGGGCTTTCGGACGAAAAAACTGTGTCATTTTCAGTTTTAAGTATTTCCATTTGGAATCACCTCCGCCCCAAGGGTATTTACCAAGGTAATGCTGGAGGTAGTGGCTCACTTAAGAAGATGAAACATCCTAATTATACCCTACCTAGATGACCTATTGATCATAGGCAACTCAGAGACAGCTATCGAAAACTGTGAGTCTATTGGAAATTTCTATCTGATCAATAGCCCCATGTTCAACCGATTATACATTTTTAGTTACGCTATCTCCGTCACTGCTATAGACAATTTGCGTTTCAGGATGCGTTCCATTACGCATCCGGAGGTGACGTATAAGAACTTCCGGTTTCGGCATTGAACCATATGCGGTTCACGATGCGTGTCACGTCACCGGAAGTGACGTAGACAGCAAGGAGTGCGGTCCGGACACCGGAAGTAGGCCTTCGGCGTTCGGATGTCAGCCCTGGGGAAACGCACGGATTTGAATAAATAGCGCTACAACAGCCAGATACTTCATGGCTCAAGCATTTTGGTTTGCGTGGGGACTTCATCACTTGTCCACATGTAAGTAGGACCCGGTCTTCTTGTTAGGATGTACCTTGTTATGATATAAATAGATACCTTCTCTGAAGGACATGGGCTTTATACTGATTGTTTGTATATATTCCCTTTAGGTATCTTTAGCGGGACAGCCCTATTCCCGGTGGTCCACAAAACCCTTCTTTACATCCTGCTTGGAGCTAAGCATCACACTTAGTATCATAATTGGTTTATCTGTTTCTGTATTGAGATCACCCCTTGATGAATAAATAAAATAATGAGAGAGAAGAAGAAATGAATCGCACATCCACTGCTAATGCTATGATCTCATCCCTGCATTTCTGCAGGAGACAGCACTGAATAGCGCATGTGTACTACCTCCATGCTACATGCTAAATGAGGCATTTGTGTACATTTTGATCAAAAGGCAATAAGCCCACTCACCACGCCAAGGTTGCCTCTATAAGTGGGTCCTAACCTAAAATTGGAGCGGCGCTGCACGGCGACCGCCAGCGCTGTGGCGCCATCCCGGCCGGCGGCGGGACCCAGTGGCCAAACAGCACCCCTGCTGCTTGACCATGCCATACCTAGCTCTGGGTCCCACCAACCAGCCAGGAAAACAGCACAGAGGCCCCCACGCAGCACCGCACCATGTGAACAGTTGTCAAGGCTCACCTGCTCTGAAGCTCACAGGAACTCCAACTAAGAGCATGATAGGCTAATTTAACCCCTACTACTGAATACTAGGCTAATTAAAATCACCTGGCTAGTGGAAGGAGTGCAGATCCAGGGACAGAATTCTATGTATAAAATAATGAGAGAGAAGAAGAAATGAATCGCACATCCACTGCTAATGCTATGATCTCATCCCTGCATTTCTGCAGGAGACAGCACTGAATAGCGCATGTGTACTACCTCCATGCTACATGCTAAATGAGGCACTTGTGTACATTTTGATCAAAAGGCAATAAGCCCACTCACCACACCAAGGTTGCCTCTATGAGTGGGTCAGCCCCTGATGAGCCTAGAAAGTTCTAGGTGAAACGCGTCGGGGTTTTGTTTCTCCTTTGAGAGAGTGGCAGTGGCATCCATTTACTGGGATAATCATTGACACTCTATATGTAATTATCTTTCCCTGCTAGGGTGTAATAGGGACCGGATAGTACTAGGTTCGGGGACAGGGAACCTCCACCATCAGGGGGTCGCCCTGGGCTAAGCAGTCTGTAGGGCAACTAGGGTAAGTTTGGTTTGCCCTGCCCTCTTGATAAGACCTTGGTCCCTCCCTCTGAATCTGTCTTTCTATCCTGTCACTACAAATGTCTTCATAGGGGTTACGACTCCCCTGTAAAGAAATTCAAGTATTTGCAGTGCACAATTTAATGGTATATATATACCTATACCCTTTCTATTATAATAAAGGTATTTTTAAAAGTCACTTTCTTTAGTTGATGAAATTCGATATGTATATAGAGGCACACATATAGGTCAATAAATAGGCGAAGGAGTGTGCTGGTGTGAATGCAAAATAAATAAATAAAATATAGATATATAATAATCCTTTATATGGGAGGATAAGACTCTCTAGGCTGTCGGTCCAGAAAGACACTGAGGAAGAGCCAAAGGAGGGTTAAATTTATACTTCCTGTCCCTACCTGGTTGGAGGCGGGTCATCTCTCATGGTATGCCGTCATAGAGGATTCATGAAAAGGGAATTACCGGTAAGTAATTTGGTTTTCCCAGCTAGAAAAAGTGGCCATGTGCAAGATTTAATGGGCAAGAAAGGATGAAGCAAGGTTCGTCTGTTGAATAAATTATATGACAAAGCGGAGGGGGCGGCGCCGTTCGTCTCGGCTGTGGGAGGAAATTTATTTATGAGGAGGCGTGCTGGACTTGAAATAAAGGCAGGCTGGGCACTGCAGGGGGGGCGTTACTGGGCTCTAGAGGAGAGGAATAATGCCCCTCTGGGCACCTTGAAAGTTCATTAGCATATCTGAAAAATCGCTTTTTTTATCTAAATGACAACATGAATAAAAGAAAGAAGACCCTTGCTGGAATGAATGTAGTTTATTGAACATTGCAATGGTAACAGCTTAATATGCTCAAACTAGGTGACAAATTCCCTTTAAGGCCCGCTTCACATATATCAGTTGTGTCTGGCCAGGTATTTTAGGCCAGGAGCCGGACACAACTGATATATGTGTAATGCACTTCAGAACACAGAACTGGCATCCATCCACTTATAGCGCTGGACAGAAAAACGGAGCATTCAGTGTCATTCTGTCCGGCGCTATTTGACAGCAGGCATCACAACTGATGTGCAGGATGTACTAACGCATTAAATAAAGAATGGCAAGAAAAAAATAGCTAACTTTTCAATGGATTTGAATGGCTTTTATCACAAGATAACACTGTGCCATATGTTATCACAGTCAAATTTAGCTCGGCTACATCTGTATGAGAACGATCCCATAGAAAACTATGGAATCGCCGTTTTCTGCTTCATGCCGAAGGGGAACTGAATCAAATCTCCGGACATATGTGAAAAGGGTCTAATCTGCATTTTGGAATGTATTTATTTTTAACTGCGTTACCCCAATTGATTAATTCTGAAATAGTAGAGATGCCTTTGAGAACAGGTTTGGAGAAAAAAAAATATATGCAACTTTAGGGAAAAGTGGGGGGTTTTCTGTGTGTTTTGATTAAGAGTCTTATTTGGAGAGATTTGTAAAATTCTTAGTTATGAAGTTTATATTGTTGTGCTAATTGTTGAAATAGGAACATATGTGTTCAATTAAATAGGGGCTTGGAGGGGGTAGAAGTCATTCCACTGGTATAGAAAATTAAAGATTATGAATTCTTTCATTTTGTTAGTGATACCTATATTAAGTATTTGGTATTAAACATAATTTACTTTGTATTATGATACTTTTATGAATTAATTAAAGTGTAACTGCCATTCTATTTATATTTGTGTAATGTATAGGGGCAGTGATACTGACCATTTTTGTAATATACTTTAATTACTGAAATTGTACATTTCTATTAGAAAAATACCTCTAAAGTGGCTTATTTTGAGCCTTAGCAACGCTCTTCTTTCTTCTGTTTACATAACATAGTGAGTGTTAGCAAGTCTCCACAATTATGTAAACAGAAGACAGAGGAGTGTTGCTAAGGCTAAAAATGGCCCACTTTTGAGCTATTTTTCTAATAGAAATGTATGATTTTAGTAATTAAAGTATATTACAAAAATGGTTAACATCACGGCCCCTATACATTACACAAATAAAAATAGAATAGCAGTTACACTTTAAAGGGGATCTCTTGGAATAGCCGAGGGTCAGTTTTGAAAAAGAATGGTGTTTTATTTTTTACCAAATCTCTTTTTATTATTATATAACAGGTCATACGATGCAGTACAACAAGTGATAGCAAATTACAAGGTGAAGCACATATCAGATGTACACATAGCTTATTACATGTAATGTACTATGTTGGCCAACATAACACATTGGTATCCGTTTAATAAACAGGTGGAAACACAACAAGGGGGAATTAGGGGGGGAAGGGGTAAAGGGAGGAGGGAAATGTGGGAAGGTAAAGTGGGAAGGGAGGGAGAAGAAAGGGGGAAGGGGGGAAAGGGAACAGCCAGATGGGACCATCAGATTCTGAAATATAGAGGGTTGCCTTGTTTGACACAAAGCATAAGTGACCAATAGCTACATGTAAAAAGATAGATAATCAATGTCTTAGTGGCAAGGGTAGTACACACAACCGACAGAACATTGTGAACTATAACAATTTATGCCAATACCAGAACCATCTGAAGTTTGTAACAGTGGACCAGTTGGAATACATGTGTCTATGTGTCATAGGAATTACGCTCGAGGATAGGCACCAGGATCTGTAAAGCTTTTGGGGAGGTAAGAATGGTGTTTTATATATTACACAGGTGGTGAAGAATAGAGAGATATTGTGGTTCTCAGGTTTAGCCCAAAGGGTGGATAATTTGTCTTGGTTTAGATATTTTCAGTTGCAATCGGCACTTTCTAGTTTAAAGGATAAATCATTGTTAGAGATAGATACCTCTACTTTTTTAAATGAGTTGATAGGGAATTTAGAGCAGAGATTGAAGATTGCACATATTTATAAAGTGTTTCTTAAGGCACGATTTACTAAAATACAATCACCAGGATTGGGAGGTTGACTGCCCAACTATTCAACTAGAGGGATGGGAAAATATATTTTTGAATTTAAGTTTATTATCTCATAATAATAATCACATTTTGGTACAATTAATTATTTTTCATAGATTATATGTAACGCCCCTATGTCTTAGTAAACGTGGGTTAAGAGATAGTTCTAGGTGCCCACGGTGAGACCTATTATGTGCAGATCACCTCCACATGTTTTGGTCATGTTTAGAACTAAAACAATATTGGAATGGTATTAATAATTTTCTTACCCATAAATTGAACCTACAGATTCCTTTTAATGTTTCATATTAAGTGATCTTTCTAAGTTAAGCAGTCATAAATATAAAAAGTTTTTTCTAGGTAGAATTTACAGGTGAAACTCGAAAAATTTTAATATCGTGCAAAAGTCCATTTATTTCAGTAATGCAACTTAAAATGAGTTGCATTAATGCAACTTAAAATTTGAATATTGTGAAAAAGTTCCATATTCTAGGCTCAAAGTGTCACACTCTAGTCAGCTAATTAATCCATACCCCCTGAGCAAAGGGCACCTCAAAATTTAGACTTTGGGGTTTTCATAAGCTATAAGCCATAATCATCCAAATTATAACAAATAATGGCTTGAAATATCTCGCTTTGCATGTAATGAGGCTATCTCATATATTAGTTTCACCTTTTAAGTTACATTACTGAAATAAATTAACTTTGCACGATATTCTAATTTTTCGAGTTTCACCTGTATTTTCACGATATATTCCAGACGTCAGTACATAGATAAACTTGGTTAACAAGGTTAAAAACTATGAGAAAATTTTATACAAGCAAAGAAATGCTCAAGAGAAGTGGACCAAGATATGGGAGGCCTGGAAGTTTTAAACCTCGATGGTATATTTCTCCTGACTTTCCTTTGTTGTATCTTCCCTTTTTGGTTATTTCCTCTCCTGCTTTCTTTTTTGAGTGATAGTGAGATTTGAGACGCATCGCAATGGTGGGGGGGTTGGGTTATTGGTGGTTTATGGGGAAAGAAAAGTATAATAACATTGAATTATGATTTTGTACGAAAAATTTTATTGCATCTGTTTTATACTAATAAAGATATTGAAAAAAAGGGGGATCTCTAGGAATTTAAAAAATGAAAATACATATTATTTTATAATAAATATATTGACAAATATCTTTCATTACTTAGAATGGCTTGTTTTGTCTAGGGAACAATCATTAGGAGAAATAAAATGGCCGCCGTCCTATCAGTACACACAAAACCTGTCCTAATCACACAGGAGGACATGTTACTTCACCACAATCAGCCATAGTGCTGCCTCATCTTCCTCTATGCTTGTCAGGAATCAAGATCCTGAATGAATACAGGTGAATCTCTGTGGGAATGGAGAAGATGAGGAGACATGAGAGGAGGGTGAGGTGTGGCTAATGAGCAGCAGCACTTGTATGCAGTCTCCATTACCACAGAAACACATTACCACAGCCTATCCTGTCCATCCTCTCTGTACTTCATGTCTCCTCAAGAACTAAATTCCCCAGAGATTCAGCTAAAGTTCTTATCATCTGTATTCAGGATCATAATCCCTGACAAGTAGAGAGGAGGAGGAGGCCGATCTTTACCTCAGTGTTGTAAAGTAACTTGTCCTCCTGTGTGATTAGGACAGGTTTTGTGTGTACTAATAGGACAGCGGCCATTTTGTTTCCCCGATGATTGATCCCCAGACAAAACGAGCCATTATAAATAATGAAAGGTATTTGAGAATATATTTATAATAAAGTAATATTTAAGTATTTTCATTATCTTAATTCCAGGAGAACCCCTTTAAGAACAGTTTGGTCTTTAGCTAGACATAGTATCAGAAAATGCTGAAACAACATCAGTAGCATACGGACAAATTTTATGTTTAGTGTGTCCAACTGTTAATCCATGAATGTTAGTGTTTGTATGAGTTGCTTCAGCAAAGGCTTCCATGATTAATGTAAAGATTGGGGGGAAAGAGGGCAGCCTGTACCATAACAAATAAAAAGAACTGTAGATCTGGAGGCTATTGCAATACTTTTAGTCCTGTTTCAATGGATTTATTGTATAGAAAAGCTATTTTTGCTTGACAAATATTAACAGTTCTCTTCACTTTAGGTCCACGGCTTCCAATCTTAACAGAGCCATGACAGATTTGACGGATCATTTGGGCATGAATTTTGATTGATCCCATTGAGTAATGATTTTTATACAAGAACAGAGCTGCACACTATGCTATTCTCCCTGTCAAAAAGCAATCAAAAACCCAATAAAATGAGAACCAGTTCTCAACCGAGTCACATACACTTAAAGGGAACCTGTCATCAGAATTGACCTATAGAGCTAATCACATATTCTTACTGTTCATCATCCCATCATTCAACAGTATTGTCTTCATGAAAAAATCAACTTTGAAAATGTATCTGACGACATCACCAGGTAGCTCATGGAGTCATTGGGGCAGTGCGCTGGATGAGTCATCCCCTGGTATCCTACCCATCAAGCTCTCTCAGACCTCCCTTTTCCCACTCAAAAACCACCCTTTACCACCAGGCCGAGCAAAATCTCTCACCATCACAGAAGACCTTCTTGTGGTGCCGCAATCCAGACATGCATAGTGAGTGGAGGTGTATACATCTTGGCATTAAGCACTCACTATGATCAGCTGACATCGATCCCGGAGGTGTAAACACCTCTTCTTACTGCACATGTCTAGATTGCAGCAGCGCAATATGGTCTTCTGCATAGTGCTAGAATTCGCTCAGCTGAGTGCTGACACCAGGAAGACAAGGGGCGGTCTGTGTGACCGAGATGGGTGGGAGAGCAGGGGGATTACTTGCCTAGCGCAAGGCCCCAATAATTCCATGAAATGCCTTTTGACATGAAGACAATACTTTTGAGTGTAAAAAAAAACATTTTATGAATGATAGGAGGATGAACAGTAGGAACATGTCATTAGCCCTATAGGTTAGTTCTGATGACAGGTTGCCTTTAAAATGCTTTTCTCATATCTTCTGTATGAGTAAAGTGCCAGCACCCTCCACCTGAGGGCAAGAAGCCTGACCAAACTACATACAAATGATTTGATTATTAATATTATTCAACTATATTTATATAAAACCAACATATTCCGCAGCATTTTACAATCAAATGATAAATGTACAGGTAAAAGCAGACATTACACAGTAAAGGCCCCTGTAGAGAGGCCGAACATCGGCCAGATAGTCACTAACAAGTGTTCATAGGAACATTCGTTAGAGATGATCTGGTGGTGTAAAGGTGCTGCAGATTACCAGATGAACGAGCATTTTGTATCTTTCATACAGTCACCTAAATCATCACAATGATTCTGTATGGGGACAAGTGATGGCATTAGTGATCACTGCTCCCCATACTGAGGAGTAGGTCTCCTTCGCTGACGAGCGGGTGATTGTCAATCATCAAAGGGGTCTTAACAAGCTGGTCAACAATTCAAACAATAAGAGGAAGGGCCCTGCTTGCAAGAGTTTACAATCTGAAAAAATAGGGGTTAGACGAAAGATAAAAGCACTTGTTTTGTACAATGGTTCAGCCACCTTTTATAAATACAAGGTAGGATACATAGTGCTTTATGAGCCAGTCACCAGTCAGTATCTCTGTGTATACAGATATGAAGTGCAGGGCCTCCTGTCTGGTGGCAGTTGGGGTGTCCTTGGTGTTTATGGATTTTGGGGTGCAAGCCAGGGCTTTTAGGTCACTTTTAGTTGAAAAAATCAACTTTACTTTCCTGAAGCAACTCAGCAGTACACATAGGCACTTGCAAGAGTAGGTACAGCCTTTACAAGTTACTTAGACACTTTTTTCAAGGCTGCATATAGGAAAGAATAGATGATGAGGTGGTTATCTCCAAGTCATTCTCCTGTTAAAATGTGCAATCTTCCCAATTCGGCCAAGGGTTGCAATTTCTCTTTCTCTCTCTCTCTCTCTCTTGTCAGTAATTCTACAAAACTCAGCTGTGGGGTGTAGTTCTTTAATAGATGGTCAATCTGTCTGTTAAGTATAGTAGGGAGTCTGAAACGTCATACCCCAACCTCAATGCAGTAAACCATCAGCTATTCTCCACTATTACACATGCTCATTCTTGCTTTCACTAAAGTCATTGACAAAGTTATTTACTCAAACAGTTATGCTCAGTTGACTGGAAACAAGACAATCCAACCAATGTCAACCTATACAGTATTATCTACAGTATTTCAGGAATACAAAAGGCACCAGATTACGGGAAATGCTGTAGTGAAGTGATTCTGCTTTGGGACCTTTCGCATATATCCAGTGAGCCAGTTCAGTTTCCCTCCGGTGTTTGGTGCAGAAATGCCAGAGGGAAACTGAAGAACCGATGCTTTAGTTTTCTATGGAATCATTCATATTTATCCAATGCAGAAGTTGTGATGTTGGATGTCAAATAGTGGCGGACATAAAATGCTGCATGCAGTATACATGCATCTGTTGTGTCCAGCTCCGCAAAAAAATTAAAAAATTAAAATCATGTATGTGTACCCAGCCTTTCTGTCAATCACATTCACAAGACCTCAGCTTAAAAACTGAAAGATGACGCCTACTTTTTGGACAGTGTATTCAGGATATTTTTGAAAAATCTTTTAGTATAAATTCAACCAAATCATTTCTGTGGTATTCAATACTTTGGCCCAAGGTTTAAGCCCTTCATATGTAAATAGGGTAGAAGCTAGCTGAACCAGTCAATGGAGTTGAAAATGTTCACTTGGTCTTCAACTTTAAAGGGTTTGTCTCACTTCAGCAAATAACATTTCTCATGTAGACATAAACGGGTTGTCCGGGTTCAGGGCTGAACCCAGATATAAGTTCCCCTTCACTCTTTTACCATGTAGGAGTAATAGCCACCTCTACAAATCACCCAGACATCGATATATGCCACCCATTTCTGCCGGTGACATCATCAGGCTCCCTACTAGGCGGACATGCGTGCCTATCTGCACTCACTCAGTTCCAGACACCAGAGAGGCCGGTGCTTTTTCCTATAATGTGCAAGCATGGCCAACGCTGCTGGATTAACAGGTGGTCGTAACCCCTGGAGACAGGCAGTGTATGATGTGATGAGAAATGAATCAAGCTAGCAAATGAGGCAATATCGACAATCACAATACATTAGTAAGTGCCTTGTATTAACTTTGTCTACAGGAATATGCCATTTGCTGAAGTGAGAAAATCCCTTTAACCCCCCCCCCCCTTCCCCCCAGGCACGTAATCATAGTTCTGAGGGGGTTGTCTGAGATAATTAAAAATCTCGGACAAGTCCTACAATGACCAGAAATAGAAAATCGTCTTACACTCAGCCGTTTCACCAGTGCCATTCTCTGTGGTGCTGGTCCAGTTCTCCTACTGCTGTTTACGGACAGCAGTGGATACAGAAGGAGACTACTGCAGCCAGTCAATGTCCTCAAAGGTCTACCAGGTATGTCACTGCTGCTGTTTGTAAACAACCAGCAGCAGGAGAACCAGACCAGCACCGCAGAGAATGGAGCTAGAGAAAGGGATGTGTATAGAACTTTGTTTCTTTTATTTTTTCATTTTTGGGGTTGTCTTAGATTTTTTTGTCTGAGACTTTTAATTATTTCAGGCAACTACTACTTTCACGTGTCAGTGTTTAGTCAGTGATTTCCATCAGTGATTGTGAGCCACAACCAGGAATGGAGGCTACACAGATAGAAAGTCTTATGGAGAGATTTCCACCTCTTCTGTGTTTTTGACCTGCACATGGTTTTGGCTTACAGTCACTGATGGAAATCACTGTCCAAACACTGACTGTGTGAATAAGGCATTAGGCTGACCCAACTCTTGCAGGCCAGTAATCAGGTAGTGATTAGCGATAACAGAGTTCAGGTAGAACAAGCGGGATTGATTTTGAGACTAGTTTTTGAGAAATTATACAGCACCTTTGCAGCAGTAGGATCAAAAACACCTACCTTGGGCAGTTGTCTGAATTCATGGGTATGCCCTTGACGATGTTCATATAGGAAATTCTGTGGTCCTGACCTGAATGAGAATATTTGACTGGAAGTGAATTCAAGGTTATATAAGAAATGCCTACAATGCCTTATTTGTTCCCATAATAGCCATAGTATATCACTATCATGATAGGTTGGTGCACAGGGTTTTCCATCTTCTTCATGTCTCATCATTTGTTGACACCATAGATGTGTCAGACACTGTCAGATGAATTTGATTAGTACTACTACATATAAAACTACTACTACTATTATTTTGGAATTTTAAAATGTAATATCAGAAATAAACAATTAATTAAAGGATCAATATTATTGAATGATGCAAGTGGTGATAAAATATAGGCAATAATATGTACATTTATAATAGGACTTCTTATATGTCCCCTGCTTCTACTATCCTTTTATAGAGTTTGGTATATAGAGCTCTGTATAAAAAATTCACCATTCTTTAATATTTTATGACTCAGTACATACTACCTTAGTGATGTGTGTCGCGTGACATCAAGTCTCAGAAATGCGACTTGTCTGCAACTTGCTGTCGCCGACTATTTTAGAGTTGCGATTCAGCTGTAAAAACATAGCCAAATGCAGAAAAGTTGCAGGCAAATCACAGTCACCTTCACATTGCATTGTAGTCTATGATAGCAAAGCTACATGCAAAAACAAAAATCCAACAGCGTCATGTGGCAGTCTCATCATGTCACGTGATGCATGGCAACCCCATTGACAACCATTAGGAGCAATTTGGCAGTGCGACATTCCGATCATTATGTCGCCGCGTAGCCTAGCTTAAAAAACTTTGGAGGAGGGGAAAAAATATTGCTGTCTGTTTAACTTCAAAACTTTCTGCTCGACCACTTAAAAGAATTGGCCCACTATAAAAACTTGCCAGTAAGTTGGAGCGCCCATTTGTGACATTTGCATCGCTCACTCTGAAGACACAGGGACTCCCATTCTCGGGATGGATGGGGGTCCCTGGCATTATGCCATGATTGATGTAAAAAAATGAAAATCAGACATCATATAGGACATGACAATCTCTTTCTAGCAAATCCAGAACCAGGCCTGTACCTTACCTGGATCCAGAGATCCCCACATCAGTTGCTTCAATTCTTGTACTATATCTTCTTCAGGCTTCTTCAGGCTGCGTCCTTTCTTGGGGATGGGGGTGGGGGGCCTTTTCCCAAGGGGGTGGTCCTTTTTGCTGCAGCTATCTCCCACAGCTTCTAACAGTAGATATGGCTGGTGGCAACTGAAGCATGGAACTGAGCATGTGAAACCATGCTCCTCCAGCTCATAGTTGTCTACTTAAGAGGTCTATCCTACCACAGCTTTGATAGGTGAGGTATAAAGAGGCTATTCGGGCAGTAAATTCAGATTGGTACTTTTAGATTTCATGTTCAGTACTATGCGCATCTCAGGACAGTGTTTGCTTTGAAAGCTATCTCCTGATTTGCACTGGAGAATTATAATTCAGCATGTGCACAATCCTGTTTTCTCGAGCTGGGGAGAGCAGCGATGCACACATAGGAAGCTTATGTGCTAATAAAATGATTGTCGATGGTTTCAGGCTGTCTCTCGCTGCTCGCTGTGGATCATTCTTTATGTAAGTATTTATGTAAAATGCCTCTAGTAACATGCATGAAACTCTGCCCAGCCTGATTCATCGCAGCACCAGGCATAAATTAATCACTTTAAGCCTCCTAAACAGCTGCCATCTACTGATTTTTTAAAAGGTGGGGGCAAAGTCTTCCAGGGTAATGTTACTTCCAAAAAAATAAACGGTATTAACCCTTAATTGATTAGTTATTGAGGGACTTTGTAATACATACTATTGAAAGAAAAATATTAGGAGCAAATAAAGAATCCTTGTGACCTAACCATTAGGCTAGGTCCACACGACGACATTTTGTCGCACCAATGTCGCGCGTTAATTTTTAGAATGGAAGTCTATGGTGTCGCAATGCGACATGCGACATGCTGCGACTGCGACATTCGCAAAAAATCCATTGGAGATGGATTTTTCTGCGACTGTCGCATTGCAGTCGCAGCATGTCGCATTGCGACACCATAGACTATCATTCTAAAAATTACCGCGCGACATTGGTGCGACAAAATGTCGCAGTGTAGTTGTGCCCTATCTGTCACGCGACACATGTCGTCGTGTAGACCTAGCCCAGTGATGGCGAACCTATGGCACGGGTGCCAGAGGCGGCACACAGAGCCCTCTCTGTGGACACCCACGCCCTGGAAAAAGTCTATGGTGTATCGATATGCCTTAGACTTTTCCTGCCATTCATCAGCGCAGGGCGCACTATGAACGGCACAGGCAGCGCACTGAATGTAGGCAGGATATTATAGCTAAATCATAAAGTACTTGTATAATATACTACAGTATATTGGACTGTAGTATTCAGGTTAACTTGCCGTGTTGGCACTTTGCGATAAATCAGTGGGTTTACGGTTGCATTTTGGGCACTCGGTCTGTAAAAGATTCACCATCATTGACCTAGCCTTACCTGGGCTTCAGCTATCAATCTGTGTTTGCCTACAATATATAAATATGGTGGTCAGGACACGTGCTGTATTTATAAATGTGTTTCTCTATTTTTGACCCTGAATGCCAAAAGTTATCAAAAACAAGGTACTGATAATTAATTGCAATTATGTAGTAGATGCATCATCAGTGAATTATGTTAACAAACTTACATTATGAGCCCCATTGGGGACAGTTGGAAGGTAATGTCTGTAAAGCTCTGCGGAATATAGCAGCGCTATAGAAGTGCATAAAAATAATGGTGTTTATCTATGACATGTAGTAGAACAATTTCATAAATATGTTGTAGGATTGAGAGCATCCAAAAAATATTGTAATGGTGATGGCACCATTAAAATATGATTCAAATAAATGATTTATTTTCTTCAGATTGCTAGCTCTATTGTGCGGGATCCTCTCTCCCTATGTTTCACTATTAGCAGGTAGTTTATATTTTTGTTATTCGTTTTTTCTTTCTGCATTTGCGTGTTTCCAGTTTCCCTGGCTTACGAAATAAATTGGAGCTCTATAAATATAGATGATTATGATCATAATTACTTTATTATCTATACTTAGTCGAAATTCTGTTTAAATGTATTATAGGTATTAAGATTTAGCTGTTAGGCCGCTTCTGCACTTAGCAATTTTTGCATTATGTGTTTTGATTACTGATGCACTTGTCCTATGGAAATGAATGTGATCCCTTTACTGATTCAAGATGAGCTGTTTGATAAAAAAAAGTAGCGCAAACAAACGCCATTGTGAACATGTCCATAGCGGGTGAATTTTTATGTACTTTACCAAAAGTAATTGTCAGTTCCACCTTTGATCCTGGTCAATTTATAGAGAAGTGTAGTATTAATATTTTATCATTGCCTCTATTCACAAGTGTATAGATTATATAGATTTGCCATTTCTTGTTATTCCATATTATACAAACATACAGAGAATTCTTCCTTTTTACTGATGATGATGATGATGATGATAACAGGATACTACAAACTGATGAAGATTTCTTATTGAATCGTTCAGGTGACAAATGTTATCATCTCTCATTATTTTATGTTTCAATATAATAATACCCTGTTTAATATCAATTAAAATCTTTTATGAATCGAACTAGCCAACCCTTCAACCAGGATTAAAAAAAAAAAAAAAACTTTAGCATTTTAATTCCGTCTTGACAGGTTTTGTATTTGAAATGACGTAGCCAAAAGTGGTTAATAGAGATGAAATAAAGCTGAGTGATTTCTGATAAAATATATTGTACCAACATCAAATGTTATGCAGCAATAACATACAAAGTGTAAAATAACTTAAAAGCACACTGAAAATGGAATATATAAATAACTTGTTTTCATGGAGAACAAATAATTACAAAGCCCACCCATCAGAGTTCATTTCTAGGAGAGCTTTTCTCTTTCCCCCCCCCCCCTCCCCCAAACCCCCTGCTCCAATCTCCAAATTGTACAATCGCCACTTCCACATTAAATATCTATATGTATTCAAAATTAGGATCACAAATTACTTGAATAGAATACACCTCTGCTGAAAAGAAAACGCTAACAAGTAACTATCGAGTCACAATGTAACCAAAATAAATTTTGTTCATGTGTATTAACATATTTTACATGTAGCCAAAGGCTAGCATGGGATGTGCCTTAAATATCATCTTTAATACAGTACACTCCTGACCAATGGTAAGAGTCAAATAATATCTCCCCTTTGGATCATGAAAGAAAAAGATTCCGTCCATTTTTGAATACCAGATATTTCCCAACAACCATGTCACCAAAGCATACCTTGGTGTGTGTGCCTCTAGTAAAGCAAGGGTTAAAAGGGGTGACTAAGGGTCTCTTACTTCTTAAGAACTGCGGATGGTAAGCAGTGTCATATCTTTTTCTTCAGCTAAGAAAGATGAAGGATAAGTGACTAGAAATTGCATCAGTGAAATGAGAAAAATACATGCAAACCGGGAAATTGTTGAAGTCAGTTGTACATTTTGCCGCTAGAAATAAGCAAATAAATAGTTTTTTTTTTCATTTTTAATTCTAGTCATTCTTCCAGAAGTGTTGGATTATCCAGAAGATGATACACAATGAGGCCCGCCTCACTTGTAGTATTCCTTGTATTAAAGTGAACTTTGCACAAAAGGGTCAGTGTCAAAACTTGGAACTTGCAATCCTCTTCCTTCTTATGTTGCCTTTTAGAATAGATTACATCTATTTTTTCCTCCACTTTTCCTTCCTTTGAAGTTCCACAGCACAAAATGTGTGTGCACCACATCCTCTATTTTTTTTTTCACACACGTCAGCATAAAAAATTCTAATATATAGATTATTTAAGAAATATAATTAGTGCTTTGTCTCTGTGGTCTCAGTGTCCATGCGTAGAAGGTCTTAGTAGCCATTTTGGTCCAAGAAAGTGGAAGGTATTTCGTAGGTAGTGATACCATATGGAGGACCAATGTCTCAAATGAAAAAAGGAATTTTCTGATGTATAAACATTCAAGACTGCAGCAGCCTCTTCATCAGATGAGTTATGACCTCTTGATCCCTTGAAGGTTTCGAAGGGGGTTTTGGCTGTGATTGAGACCATGTCATAAATAAAGGACTTAGGGAAATGTCCGTAGGACCCCATAGTCTGAGGCCCCAAGCATTGCTAGTCACAGCCCCAAGGCAGCTGCATGTTTTTTGGCTTTCAGTCTGAGGTCTGCAATACTTGAGTTCTTGCTTGTTGTCTTGGCAGCTGCAGCAGCAGCCACTACTGATGCAGCCGTCGCCGTCTCTGCTGCCAACGTTGCCAACGGGAGACCAAAGGGTGGAGCAGGAAACATCATGTATGGGGCGTGCGCGGTCAGATGAGGGTGTAGGTGATGATGAGCATGGGCCACAGCACTGTCCAGCTGCAACTGTGCCTGAACCTGGAAGGACAAGGATGGCATGTTGCAATGACTATCCTAAAAATAGTATTGCAGGCAAGCAAGAGCAACAAGAAGAAGGAAAAAAAAAAAAGCATTAACAAAACTACAATCTAGTAGAGCTGAATGCAGCCTATTCTATTAAACCCATAGCTATGGGGATGGTAAAATGGTCTAAATAAAAAATAAATGAATTCAATTAAAATAATAAAACTAGAAAAACAATTGATAATACAGGACCCAACTTATGAACTCATGTACTAATCTTTAATAAGAGAAAATGTCACAAGAACCTTGTGTAATAGGCTTCTGGAATGATGTGTCTAAGAGTGCGTGGTGCTTTTATTAAAGGGCACGGCTGAAAGACTCAATATTGCGACGTATTTATATCGTCTTTAGGCCTCTTGCACACGACCGTATGTATTTTAGGGTCCGCAAAAAACGGATCTGCAAAAAATACGTGGGAAATCCGTGTGCATTCTGTTTTTTGCGGAACTGAACCGCTGGCCCCTAATAGAACAGTACTATCCTTGTCTGAAATGCAGACAATAATAGGACATGTTCTATTTTTATGCAGAACGGAAATACGGACATATACAAAAACGGAATGCACACGGAGTAACTTCAGTTTTTTTTGCAGACCCATTGAAGTGAATGGTTCTGCAAACGGACACAAAAAAAAAAACGGAACAGAAACGGAAAGAAAATACGTTTGTGTGCATGAGGCCTTATATAAATTATTTGCAACAAAATCAGTGTTACACATTTGTCAAGTTAGACCTCTCATATGGATCTCCTTCCAGTTCAGTATTGCCAGCATCACAACTAAAGCAAGGCTGCTTTTTGGCTGGCATTTTTCTGCACTTTTGTGTTTATTGTTACAATTTTTGCATTTTTTTTTTGGTGTGGTTTCTTGCGGTATAAACGCCAACTCCAGATTTTATCTGAAGGTCTATGGGAAATATGAATTTAGGACCCACAAGCAAATTTTTGCTACTGTCTTTTTTGCTTATTCAGTAGCTTTTTTTTCTTTCTGGCTTCTTTTAAAAACATAGGATCTCTTATCTTTTTTAGGCATTTTAACATCTTTATATTAGGGAAAAATGGCATAAAAAATGCTACTGGTAAAACACATTGTGTTCCAAAAACACAGCAAAAAAACGTGGTGGACAAAAAAATGCACCCAGTTATTCTGGTGTGTTTTACAAAAAAAAAAAAAAGTATAAAAATTCAAGCATGTAAGAACCCTAAAGGTGTTGAATAAGTGATTCTACTGTTATATAATGTTTATATATCTTACTGGAAAGCATTCTAAAACTAATTAAATACATTAAGAATATACAGGTGAAACTCGAAAAATTATAATATCGTGCAAAAGTCCATTTATTTCAGTAATGCAAATTAAAAGGAATCGCATTATTGCAGCTTAAATTTGAATTTTGTGAAAAGGTTCAGTATTGTAGGCTCAAAGTGTCACACTCTAGTCAGCTAATTAGTCCATATCCCCTGAGCAAAGGGCACCTCAAAATTGTGAAATTGGGGTTTCATAAGCTGTAACCAATAATCATCCAAATTATAACAAATACAGGCTTGAAATATCTCGCTTTGCATGTAATGAGTCTATCTCATATGTTAGTTTCACCTTTTAAGTTGCATTACTGAAATAAATGGACTTTGCACAATATTCTAATTTTTCGAGTTTCACCTGTATATAAGAATATAAATACATAAAGACTCCTACATATATTCCAGATATTTATATATTCAAGTTTTATAATGTCAATTGTTTTTTTTTCTAAGCTTGTCATTTGTCAACTACATGTGGAAACCTTTATCAACCAGCACCACAATAAAAGCTATTGATAGGCACATGAAAAAAGAACAAATTGAAAAATGGTGTGGAAAATACTCCAAACTTTAACACTTGCTTAGGAATAAATTAGCAATATGGGCAAAAGCAATAAAATGTCAGATTGAAATATTTGGTTGATCTGTTTCTTCTCTACTAAATTAGCAAAAATAAATAAATGCATAAAATAGTAACTATCACAATACAACCCACTGCCCTATATCACACCAGTAGTGTGCTGCTGCATGGAGACTCCTATAGATTGTGTCTAAGATGAGCTTGAGGGGGAAACACATGGATAAAAGAGATTGATTTCTTCTCTCTTAGGCTACAGACTGTTAAATACTTCATGCTTGTGCTGGAGCAGTGACCAGGGTGGTAGCTCAGGGATGCCAGTGGTAAGGGGCAGACAAGACCAGGAAGCCTAGGTGCAGCAGCACAGGACACCCTGGTGTTCACTCCTGGGTCCTGACATTGTAGGCAGCTCTCTGTTTTGCAGTGATGTCATTGTCTGTATAATTGAGCTGCATGTACTCACTTTATTAAATATTAACAAACATGCTTTCAGAGGAGCCATTACACAAACAGTGAATGAAGCTGTCAATCTCCTGCCCTGGCTATTTCTGGACAGCACAGGGCTCTACCCTGTCTTTATATGGACACATCAGCTTGATGATGAGGAGGAGGAGGAGGAGGAGGAAGAAAGATCTGACCTAGGACAAGTATCACACAGAGCAGCAGAAAATGGACTTGCCTGCTGGAAGGGCATCCTCAGTGCTCCCACGTTGACATAAGGTGCTACACGACAAGCTTCAAATTGGCTCCCTGCTCCTATGAGAACCCCTGCAAATATCAGAGAGAAGGGTGAGATGTGCAGGAGCCCACCTGGATGTGCAGAGCAGTGTGCCCCTCTCAGAGGACGCCAGGCAAGAAGGGTTAATGGTGTCAAAGGGGACACAAATGCAAGATTTTACTATGTTATATAGTCTATATTTACCATATATAGGTTGTATACCATGTATCTGTCATGCATTGCATGTACAAACTGGCATGGCTGAAGACTGCTACTAGATACTGCCATTTAGATGAGCATTTCATTACATTACATCTATGGGATAAATGATGTAAGGGTTAGCTGTACCTTTATGCAGCTGGTTTTCCTGTTTTCTGCATTTTGCTCTCCGATTTTGAAACCAGACCTAAATGAAATAAAATAAACTTAAATATATATATATATATATATGTGTGTGTGTATATATGTATATATATATATATATATATATATATATGTGTGTATGTATATATATATGTGTGTGTGTGTGTGTATATATGTATATATATATATGTGTGTATGTATATATATGTGTGTGTGTGTGTGTGTGTGTGTATATATATATATGTGTGTGTGTGTGTATATATGTGTGTGTATACAATGATGTCAACAACAAAAACATTAAAACTTATCTGCAGCAAAAATAAAAATGTAATTAAAAAAATACCTTTGCAGAATAACATGACTAAACTAAAGAAGGCTGCGACTCTGCTATAATATGTAATATGCAATGCAAGAATGTACATGTATTCATGTGTGATAATATTGTGCACAGGGTGGATTGGCGGCTGCACAGGGCGCAGAACAGGAAGGGTCTCTGCTCATCTGCGCATTACACAATTACAGGCGCTGCATAATTATCTCATTATCATGATAATCATCTCCCTGCATCATCAGAGAACGGCCATATCAGCACACATGGACACTGGATGTGTGTGCTCAGAGATAGAGAGATAGATGATAGATATATACAGCTAGAGTGAGAGATATTTGAGATAGATATAGATAGATAATAGACATTTACATGGATAGATAGATAATAGGTAGATACATAATAGTTATATGAAAGATAGATAGATAGATAGATAGATAGATAGATAGATAGATAGATAGATAGATAGATAGATAGATAGATAATAGACAGATACATAGATAGATAATAGAGAGATACATGGATAGATAGATAATAGGTAGATACATAATAGTTATATGGAAGATAGATAGATAGATAGATAGATAGATAGATAGATAGATAGATAGATAGATAGATAGATAGATAATAGGTAGATACATAATAGATAGATAGATAGATAGATAGATAGATAGATAGATAGATAGATAGATAGATAGATAGATAGATAGATAATAGGTGGGTAGATAGATATTTTTTGAGCACAGTTAGATATATGGCGACATCTTGGAACCACATAGCCATCTGCATACAATGTGGCACAGGTGGCAGTATTATTTCCACCCTAGTGGTCTTCCTCCAGGTGCAGGCTGGTCACACACTACAGCCAGAACTGATACCACTGGAATCATCCCCAGAAAAGGCGTCGCCTGTAATACCGGGATTACCCTCTCATTCTGTGCAGGCTTTTTATTTGCCACAAACGAATAGAATGAGCCCGAGAGCCGGTCCTGTGCTGTCCGGCTCTGTCGGCGGGTGTGATCGGATATGGGACAGCTCTCTGTACATATGGTGCATGTATGCTAGGAGCCTGGGGAATGAGGCAGCTATCCTAGTAGTAGTGGAGCCTTCTCCAGCTGATGTACTGGGGAGACTGGGTGTAAAGTGTCTACTAAAGAAAGAAAAAATAAAGAAAGAAAGAAATTGAAAAAAATAAAAATAAAGTTTTATATATATATATATATATATATATATATATATATATATATATATATATATATATATATATATATATATGAACTGATCAGATGAATGGGTGATGTGCCGATGATGTAGGAGACGTGGCAGTGATGGGGATGCTGTAGGTGACCGGGTACCTACCTGCACTCTGGCCTCGGACAGCCCCAGCCTCTGGCTCAGCTCTTCCCTCATGAAGGCATCAGGGTAATGGGTCTCATCAAACAGCCGCTCCAGCTCGTTCAGCTGCTCCAGGGTGAAGTTGGTTCGGCTCCTTCTCTGCTTGATCTTGGTCTGCCCTTCTTCCTCCAGGACCTTCAGGTCCTCCTTCCGCTCCTTCATGTCTGGGGACACTGCACAAGGTGGGGGAGACAGAGGATCAGACCTTGTACTCATAAACAGCAGCACGGATTCTGTACCGGGAGGGATTATGTACAGCTACTCACACACTTGGTGCCTATAAATGAATACTACTAATAGTAATAATAATAATTATAATAATACATATTATATCACACACCTGGAGCCCCTATGCTATTTATCTACAACCTTGACTCCCAACAACTGCCCCCGATGAGATAACCCAGGGTCCCTGGTGGGGGTTATCCTCCCCATGTAACCTTCACACGCTGGAATTATCCTCAAATTCTTGGAGAGCTGCATTGTTGTAATCAAATCAGAGAGAAATTATCTATAGAATGTTATATTATTATTATTATTATTATTATTTATAAAAATATTTCAAATTCCCTTCAAATAGAAATCCTAACTAAACCTTGGACAATCCCCGGGCCTGCACCCTCAACAGGTCATGGTGTGCGGCAGTGTGCGGACACGTGTGAACAGCTGCCTACACCGCCGGCCGCTCAGCACATTTGTTTAGGAAATGATTTCCGGGAGTTGCTCTATGTGCCAACTATTCTTCTTCTTATCCTACCCAGCAGCTCCGGCATCCTGTGCCAGCCATGATAGGCAAATCCTGCATTGTCCTGAGATTTGATTATCCAAATGTATCTCCTCATCATACATGTTGTGTACAGTGGAGATCACTGGTGTCTGCTCAGCTGTTCTATTTTCTTCATGCCTCCCTGTTTACACGGTATTACTACTGCTGATATTAATCAGATTATTAGTATTAATAATATTTTAATAAAAAAAAAATTATAAAAAAATGAATGTACAGAATATCCACTTTATATCTGCAGACATATGTGTGCGCCTCCTTCCCTACTATTTATCTCATTTTTGTAATACTCAAGATATGAAAACCTGTACAGAATCATAAAATCAGTTATTTCTGCAATGTTTATCACATCATCTGGTTTATCTCACACCTCTCCATTACTATATTACCAGAAATCCAAAATGGTACAGTCATATTTAATGTTCTTCGGATTCTGTACCGGTAGGGATTATGTACAGCTACTCACACACTTGGTGCCTATAAATGAATACTACTAATAGTAATAATAATTATAATAAAAAAAAGAATAATAATAATAATAATAATAATAATGTTCTTACACTGCTGATCAAAGAGATGCTGAGACATTGGGGAGAGCACACCGGGTGACATGGCGTGTACCCCTCTGTGTACATGGGGCAGTGAGAAGGATTTGGGAATATTTTCGCCCAGGTTCTATCATCATTATTATCATCATATGTTTCTGATCTGGAGCTGAATGAGAGGTAGGAGGACTGTGACATATAAATAATTCATCTCCTATATACCATTGTACTGGGACTTTTCCTGGGGCCATCGCTGAACTTTTACAACTTGTATATAATATTATATTGTCCAGTAAATATCTATCTATCTATCTATCTATCTATCTATCTATCTATCTATCTATCTATCTCTATTTGTATCTAACCTCTATTCATCTCATATCTATCTATCTATCTATCTATCTATCTATCTATCTATCTATCTATCTATCTATATATGTCTGTCCATTTATTTAACTATTATCTATCTATTTATCTCCTATCTATCTATCTATCTATCTATCTATCTATCTATCTATCTATCTATCTATCTATCTATCTATCTCTCTCTCTCTCATGTCTATCTATCTATTTAATATCTATCTATCGATCTCCATACCTATGTCCTATCCATCCCTCATCATCTCTCCAGAAGTAGAGGACCCAGATAGGCTAGGTTAGTCACAGGTGAGCACTTACCTTCTGTCAGCTTGGGGCTCCCACTGTCCCGGATCCTGTCGGCGGTCAGTTCCAGCTCCAGCACCGGTGATCTGGCACCACCTCCACCACCTCCTCCTCCTCCGCCACCTCCACCCCCTGCTATCCCACGGGTCACCGGCACCCCGTCCTCCCGGTGGCCCTCAGCACAGGCCTGATCCTTGCCCCGAGCCGGGCCGCTCTCCAGAACCTCCCGGTAAGTGATCATCTCCTTCTTCTCCTTTATCTTGTGATCAAAGGACTTGGACACAAAGGCAGTGAGTTCTTCCATAGTGGTGAGGATGAGGAGCGGGCTGATCTTCCTTCCAGGCTCCTCAGTGACAGCGCTGATGAGGATGATGAGATATTGGGAGCCCCCCAGTCAGTGCTCAGCACTCCACACACATCACACAGGGACGGGCTATTGAAGTCGGACTATTTATACTTTGGAGCGCCTGCCCCTTGTCCTCCCCTTGTAATAAGTAGGAGATCCCCCTGACTCCCCTGCAGCTTCCTAGTGCGGGACCCCTGCGTCCCCCAGCATCCTGCACACTAGCAGCACTGCTGCCCGGGCTGCTATTGGCCACTCAGCCACACCAAGAGCCCCTTTAATTCACTGACAGCCCCTGCCCTGGGTCCTGACTGAAGAACACTCAGGGGAGATGGGTGGGCTGGGCCAGCTATGGGAGGGGACGCAGGCAGACTGGCATCTACCAGGGCAACCCATCACAACCTGGAGCCCCCTGCTTCATTCAACCCCTATAGGGGCACCTCCAGTCTCCATGGCAGAATTCATGATTTTACACAATTTCCCAGGGTCTCCTCCAGCACTGCATAGCTTAAATGTCACATATGGGGGCAAAGGCCAATGACCCTGGTGGCCAGGGACAGGACTTTTCATTGCCACCAGCAGAGCTCGTGCTTACCACAAGATTTCATTTGTCACCAATTAAATATTAAAGATCTGCTATCATAAGACAGAAGGCTGAAGTTCATAATCCCATCATAATATTTACATAAAGCAATATCATGTGTAGCAGAGCTGAATGAGAAACCAGTCACCTTCCTTTAAATGATTGGTATTATTTATTTTTATTTGTTTATTTATTTTTGTTTTTAGCATTCTGATTTATTTCCGGGTTGACTTTGATAAGAAAACGTACATGTCTATACCATGTGTCCTGATGAAACGAATTCCTGTTTGCAGGGTGACAGCAGAGGGACCTTGCTGGTGTAATCACGGCTGCTATTAGTGTAGTGACACATGACACTATTAATGCAGGATATGTGAGGCTTCATCTCCAATATGAGGCACAACGAATACATGAGCTCCATCCAGTCATGTGGATGGAAGGAGCCATCAGCTCATTACACATCTATTATTAATTGTCTATAACTCCAGCAGCATGGATTGATTCCTCCCCTTCTGACCCCTCCAAATGTAACAAACCACAGAAGAGTATTTATGTGTAGGAACACCACCAGAACTTCAGCCTGCTACTTGTCTCCTAGTCATTAACATATTGGGAAACTAATGACTGCCTATATTATTCATAGGAACCGCTTTAATAAAATGATTAAATCTGATTTATATATATTTAAAAAATGAACTATAATAATTTCATTCTTATATAGATTATTTTTAAGGTATCTCCATGCTAAATATTAAAAGTGTAGTTTTAGGTGGAAAAATGTACAGATATGTTTCTGTATAACGCTAATAGCTATATATATATATATATATATATATATATATATATATATATATATATATATATAATATATCTGGATTAGGACTAAGTTGTGAGGACCGAATTTGTCCGAGCACAGCCGAGTCTAGCCGAGGGGTGTATGTCATGGTGGTGGGGGTAATGACAGAGACATCATTCACCTCCTTCCTCCTCAACTACTGTGAAGTCCGTCCACAGAGAACATTAAGGGAAGTCACCAACTTATTATCATCAATCATACAAAAAAAACACATGAAGTAACTTCACACATGTAACTTTGTAATTAATTTATTTTTTACTAAAATTACAGTTCACATTTTATTCAACTTTAGAAAATAAATTCCTATATGAATCCTATGAATATAATAATTAAAAATCCAAATATTAAACAACAATGAATCACACACATTTATAGATCATGGTAAGCAGAATTAACATTATAATGAATCATCACAAGGTCATCTAGCAATGAATAGTATAAAGCCTTATAATTCCTAATGACCATACCATATAATAATGAACAATAGAAATATACATGCATCATGGTGACTCAGAATAATGACCAGGGTGTCGCTTCTAATGATCTTTATTAGGCTCGTGGTCTTGTGTTCTAGGGATTAGCCTACAAGACCTCAGTTTATTATTGATTTAGCTATTGATTACATTTTGTAGATGATCTTTGGTTTCACATCTAAATTGTAACCGAAATGTCTTTTACTTCTGAAATAGAATGTGTTCCTGGAGAGGATGAGGATGTACTTTTCTATACACTACTCACCTTTATAAAGTATGATTGGGGTGGATTAACTATTACAGGTGGACTCTGAGATCATGTAGAATAATAGATGTGGCAGGAGGCAGTTATTACACAAAGAGAATAAACATCATTTATTCATAGTTTTCTACCTATTAAGATCTATCACAATTGATCACAGATAATAATGACAATATTATCATATACGTGTAGAACTATACAGAGTATGAGGACAGCCTGCTCCCTGCACATAGGACATTCTAACAGATTTCTGGAATGAATGGATTTAAGGACTGATTTCCAAAAGTACCAAATTACTACCTAAAAACAACTATGCAAATAAAAGTAGTATAGATATCGTAAGTGCATGAAGGGACAGAGCATCAGAAGACAGGATAATATGTGTGGATAGATAGATCGATAGACAGGTAGATACTATAGATAGATAGATACTATATATATGATATAGATAGATACTATAGATATGATATAGATACTATAGATATGATATAGATACAATAGATATGATATAGATAGATAAATACATAGAAATAAAAAGGTAGATATTAGATAGATATGATGTAGAAAGCTAGATATGATAGATAGATACATACATACTATAGATGATATAGATATATACTATAGATATGATATAGATACTATAGATATGATATAGATACTATAGATATGATATAGATAGATAGGTAGATAAATACATAGAAATAAAAAGGTAGATATTAGATAGATATGATGTAGAAAGCTAGATATGATAGATAGATACATACATACTATAGATGATATAGATAGATACTATAGATATGATATAGATACTATAGATATGATATAGATACTATAGATATGATATAGATAGATAGGTAGATAAATACATAGAAATAAAAAGGTAGATATGATATGAAAGATAGATATGATAAATAGCTAGATCAGTGATGGCGAACCTTTTAGAGACTGAGTGCCCAAACTGCACCCCAAAACCCACATATTTATCACAAAGTGCCAACATGGGAATTTCCCCTGAATACTACAGTCCAGTATAGTATATCTTCCATGTACTTTTCGCTATAAAAGCCTGTTTACACTCAGTGCGCTTGCCTGTGCTGTTTATAGTGCGCCTGCGCTGATGAATGGCAGGAAAAGTATAAGGCCTCCTGCACATGACTGTAGGTGTCCCGTTGCCATATTGCGGACCCGCAATACATGGGCACCGTTCCGTGTGCATACTGCATCACGGATGCGGACCCATTCACTTTAATGGGTCCGCAAATCCGGAGATGCGGAATGGTGCGGAACGGAAGCACGGAACGGAACCCTACGGAGTGCTTCCATGGGGTTTCATCCCGTACTTCCGTTCCGAAAAAAGATAGAACATGTCCTATCTTTTTGCAGATCGTGGACCCATTAAGGTGAATGGGTCCGCGATCCACTGCGGCTGCCCCATGGTCGGTGTTCATGCATTGCGGCCCGCAGCACGGCCACGGGGTGCACACGTTTGTGTGCAGGAGGCATAAGGCATAGACTTTTCCAGGGTGCAAGTGCCCACAGAGAGGGCTCTGAGTGCCGCCTCTGGCACCCGTGCCATAGGTTCGCCATCACTGAGCTAGATAGATAGATAAATGGCTAGGTAAATGGATAGATACATACATGCTAGATGGATAGTTAGATATATAGATATGAGAGAGATGATAGATAGGTGTGTGTCTGTATATATATATATATATATAGTTATATACATAGAGGTAGATATTAGATATAATGTAGACAGATGCAACATGGATAGATGATAAATAGGTGTGTGTGTGTGTGTATATATATATATATATATATATATATATATATATAGTTATATACATAGAGGTAGATATTAGATACAATGTAGACAGATGCCACATGGATAGATGATAGATATGACATAGATAGATGATAGACATGTAGATTGATATGAGACAGATAGATGATAGATAATAGGTAGAGTAACAGTATATTTTTAGAATACAGCATAGACAATATAATCAGTAAGCATTGCAGATATATTGTATATTCTGCAGGCAGAGTGTACACAGGTGACCAGCACAGCACACGTATAATGTAAACCTGGGATGAGAACACTATATAAAGCAGAGGACAATAGTGGGCAGCACATAATAACGCTGCAGTGTAGAATCCCCCGGAAATAACGCAGCGATACCGTATCACACGGTATTATATCACTGGTACTGAGCTGCTGTGATCTGCTAAGCGACCTGGCTCTGGTTCACCACGAGAATGCCGCTCATCGATTGTTCCGCTTTCGTTTACCCGCGCCTGCGTGATTCAGCTCGATTGCTCAGGTCTGGATATTTGTGTACAGCGTGGTACAGGCAATAACAGGAGCACCGATAGCCGCTGTTTCCGGTAGGTGAGTCCGGTGTGCTGCCGTGTGTTCATTGCAGGTAATCACGGAGGAGACTGCAGCAGTGAGTGGGGGGCAGAAGCTGCAGTTTGGCTCCTGGCGTTGGCGTTGTGGCTGGGCCTAACCTGTGTAGTTATATTGGTTGGCATTGTGAAGGCTGCAGTGTGATCTTCTCAGGCCTTTATGGTATGGGTGAGGGCAGTGCCATACTGCACACTAACATCATGGCAGCTTCATTATGAGCCTGGTGTACTGGCTGAGCGCTCCACCAGTCTGAGGGATGGCGGTGTACCCCACCACGGCACATAATGGGGAGATCAGCCCATGCCCCTATTCCAGCACTACTGGACCTTCATGCCGAATCCCACTTTATATATTCCCGTCAGGCTTTCTAGTTTCCTGTATACGCTGTAAAACTGGAGTTTTCTGTGTCGACATTGCTGATATGGTACCTCAAAAGTTTCGGTCCAAAAAAAGAAAAAAAAAACTGACTGTTACAGATCAGCAGAACCACAGAAACTGGAAGGACCCCATTATAATCGGTGGTGTCCATCTGACACGGTTTGTTCTAACATATACTCCATCCCAATGGAGTCCGTCCACCACCGTTGGTTCCGTCATATACTACATCCTGTGCTTTTCTTAATTTTTTATTTTTTATTTTCCTGTTTTTACACCGAAACTGAGAAGTGCTGCAGAGGTGAGTCTAGCTTAAGGCTGCATTCACACGTCCGTGGTGTGTTGCGGACCCGCAAATTGCGGGTCCGCAACACACCAGCCCGTCGCCCCCATTGAAATGCCTATTCTTGTCCGCAAGCTGCGGACAAGAATAGGACATGCTCTATCTTTTTGCGGAGCTGCGGACCCAAGATCGGGGCCGCGATCCGCAATTGCGGCTGCAGACAGCACACTGTGCGCTGTCCGCATCCATTTCGTCCCCATAGAGAATTTCTCAAACAGCCCCCCCATGTGCCGGGCCCTTCACAGGTAATATACTTACCCCGCTCCCTGCGCCGCTCCTGGTCCCCGCACCGCCGCTGCTGCTTCTCCCCGTACATGGATGAAAACATTCGATGTCGGGAGGAACAGCCAATGGCAGGCAGAGCCGAGCCTCCCTAGCGTCACCCGCATTCCCTAATGATGCAGCCTCGATGAGCTGGCGCATTGTCGTCCATGAAGATGTAATTAGTCCTGTGTTGTTCATGCAGAGGCACAATGACTGGATTAATGATGTATTTCAAGCAGTATGGGCTTGTCACTGTACCACTGTTCACAAAGTGTAGGGCAGGTCTGTATTGACTAGACACACCTGCCAACACTGTAAGGCTGGGTTCACACCTGAGCGTATTTGATAAGCGCTTTTTACAGTCGTTTTTATCGGGCGTTTTTGAGGCGTATTTTGGGGCGTTTTTGTATTTTGGAAACGCGCGTTTGTGTGATTAACCACAGAGGCATCCAATGAAAAACTGCCACAATACGCGCGACAATACGCCCCAAAGAAGCTCCTGTACTTCTTGGGGCGTAGGGCATTTTACAGCGCATTCGTACGCGCTGTAAAACGCTCAGGTGAGAACCATGTCCATAGGGAAACATTGGTTTTTGCCTGTTGAGCGTTTTACAGCGCGTAGGAACGCGCTGTAAAACGCTCAGGTGTGAACCCAGCCTAACACCACCACCAAAGGCTCGTCTGGTGACAACAGTGGCTGATGCATAGCGCTCTCCTTGATCTCTCCAACATCGTTGGCGGCCATCATTTCTACTTAGCGTGAATTGACAGCACTGAGGCCCACTGGTCCCTCGTTCCAGCTTAGATTCCACACGCCCCATGCAAGGTGATGACGCCTGTGGTCAGGTACCCATGCAGGTCGTCTAGCATGCAGACCATGTTGATGTAAACAGTTTTGAATGGTCTGACGTGACACTTGGGTGCCTCTCACCTCCCTTAAATGTGCCTGCAGTTGTGTGACATTCATCATCTGGTTCTGCAGGGCATTGTTCACAATAAAGTGGTCATCAGTGTGGGATGTGGCCGAAGGACGTCTACTTCTATGCCTTTCTGTGACTCTTCCAGTCTCTCTGTTGCAACCTGCTGATGACACTCTGTGACACTCTAAGCTCAGTGGCCAATTCCATCTGAGAACATCCTTCTTGAAGCCTCGCAATGGCAAGGTGCTGTTGATCAATTGTTAGGTGTCATCTTAGTCTCATGATGTCAAATGTGAATAGCATGATGAGGAGGACTGTTTACATAACAATTCTAATTGAACCAGGAAATTTATTGGGCAACTCATGGATCAAACATCTGTTGTGAATTTTTGCCGTTGAGCTTCTTGTTAGAGAACAGCAAGTTGTGAAAAAAGTACTGAAACATTGAGCAGTTGGACGTGTGCATTCAAAAGGTTAGAGAAGGTCACATTAAGTTCACCTGTAAAGGTTAGAATGCTTTTTAGGTTCATCCTAAAATTTCACCCACAAGCCAAATATCCCTGCCTTTGTAAGCAGAGTACATTGGCCTTGATATCAAACTGGTGTTGTCGTCATTTTGGAGTAAATTGACACTTGTCTGTCATTTTAGACAATTTAGCAGTATTCTGTGACAGACCGATGTCAGCACCTACTAAATCCGTTTCAGAAATCCAGCTGTTTCTGGGTTTTCCTATGGAGTATGTTGGTTTTTGGTCTTATTTATCCTACTGAAAGTCCCAAAAATGTATCTGAACTGCACTCCACTTCCCGATCTGTCATAGATGTGGAAGATGAAAATACGTTTTCTCAGATGAGAGAAGGAAGATCTGTGAATGAGTTTGCAGCCTCTGAATGTAAGGGGGCTTTGACATGGCCGTAAATGTTTTGCAGTCAGCAAATCAAGCTTACCGGCTGTGTGTACGGGGTACGCAGACCTATCTTTTGCTGCATGGATGTGGAAGCCCTTCACCGTCAGCAAACAGAAACATTTTAAAGGGGAGAAGAACTGAAATGAATCATGTATTAGGAAGTTCTGTAACTTCATTCAGTGATTATTTTCTTATATAAGCCTGGATTATATCTTCAAGCTTGCAGTTGATCCCCCTTCCTTCTGTCCTTTTACATAAAGTTTTTTTACTGGTGGCGGCTGTTAGTAATAGGGTTAGAAACTGGGTGACTGTTTGTCGTTTCATATCAGATATTGATTATATAGGTGCATCCCTTAATAAGCGCAGCGGCCATTTACAACACTATACATTAAACAGCTCACTGTATTTGTATGGCAGCACAGTGGCTCAGTAGTTAGGACAACATCTGCATGGGGTTTATATGTTTTTTCATGTGTTTGGGGGGTTTCGTCTGCGTACTTAAGTTTCCTCCCACACTCCCAAAACCACCTTAAGAGGTAGATTGTCTTCTTAGTGGGTACTGGGATCAGGGCAGTTATGGCAGCCATTGACTCCCATGCGCCACAACCATCACTGCGCTTTGAGTCTCTTGTGTGAGAAAAGTACATTACAGATGTATCTGTATACAGATGTTGTGTTACATTCATACAATTGTATGTGCAAAACTGTGAACTTTTGTGGTTAACCAGAAATAATTCTTTCTTTTTTTCCTTCCCTGAAGCTCCATAATGGGACGACATTCCTCTGATTCAGAGGAGGATACTAGGACCCGCAAAAAGAAGAAGCATCGTAAACGCTCCTCTTCCAGTAGCTCTTCAGATGGAAGAATGCGTAGTCATAAGAAATCAGGAAGGAGATCCAGATCTCGCTCACGAGAAGCTTACTCCAGTTCACACTCTTACGATAAAAGGTTAGTTATTGCATTATAATATTATCTTTGCATAAGAATTTGTTAATATACTTTATGAACCAATGTCCGTAAAGTAGATTATATGAACTGGATAACTGTTAAAAAAAAAAAAAAGTAGACAATGATATCCAATCTTCAATCATCCCAGCTCCATCCCCTGTTCACATAAATTTGGTGCACACACTGGGAAGTTGTCTAGACGAATATGCCAGTCAGGACAACAGGGTTCCCATGTCCCATCCGCTATTTCAATGGGTAATGGTCGAGCAATAGCATCATTTCTCCATTTGACGTCTGTGGGACTGCTATTAGTCCCACAGAGATAAATAGATCCGTAGTATGAATGCTCGACCTGCCACGCCAATCATATGGGGGCACAGGACCCCTGTTTTTGTGATTGGTGGTTCCCCAGTTATCATCTTTTCTGTGGATAGGGTATAACATGTTCTAGCTACCACTACTTTGTGCATGGACTCCCATTGTTTAAAAACATAGCCTAACAGTGTTTCATCCTTGTGTAGTGTATGTTTTTACAAAGGGTTATGCTTGATAATATTTGCTTAGTTCCATTTTGTTCATATTTCTAGACGCAGGCACCGTTCTAGCAGTGAGTCGTCTTACAGTTCAAGAAGAAAACGTAGCTCCAGCAGAACCCGAGACCGAGTAAAGTCACGTAAAGCCCACAGGTCCAGAGCGTCAAGGTATATTCTTCTTATGCTTATTTCATGGTATTTTACCTAAACAATGATGTGTCTCACACTGGGTAGTAGAAAATGAAATATTAAAACGACGATGTGTCTCACACTGGAGAATCCTATATTAATTATAGAGAGCTTCAGGTTTGCTTGCATTAAAAGACAAGTTGTCTTTGTGATGCCAAAAATAAACTCTTCTACCATGTCCACTGGATATGCCATAAAAGTAAGATCCCTACGTGTATGGTCAAGTTTTATAAAATTTTAATTTGTAACACATGGAAAAAATAAGTGTGTATTTTTTTTGTAGAGTATCAACTCTAAATATACCACCAAAAGCACAAATGAACACTAATGAGGTTGAGGCAATGCGGTCAGTGGGTAAACCTCCATAAACCTCACAAGATGATGCAATTATGTGAATGTATTATTATTGGCTCAGCAGATGGGAAGAGACAAACACTGGTTTACAGGATTAGGCCGAATGCACACGGCCGTGAGCGGTCCGTGGTATCCCGGCCTGGCATCCTGCTTACAGCAGGAGCGCATGCGGTGTCATTGGTTACTATGACGCCGTGCGTTTCATGCCGCCGCACTACAGTAATACACTCGTATAGATCATACGAGTGTATTACTGTACTGCAGTGGCAGCATGAAGCGCATGGCGTCATAGCAACCAATGATGCAGTGCGCTCCTGCTGTCAGCAGGATGCCAGGCCGGGATACCACGGACCGCTCACGGCCGTGTGCATTCGGCCTTAGCTGAAGGACAAGGTGTAACATAGGCATTTCTGTTTACAGGCTCTAATATAGAGGCTCTTTGGCAGCCAGTGGTAGAATGGACATTATATTTGTAAGTGAATTGTTATGTGTTGGTGATTTTTTTTAATTTATTTATTTATTTTAAAGAACTGACCGTCCTTTTTAGAACCGCAATTCCAAAATAGTTGGGGTGCCAGGGGCGTTGCTAGGGTCTCAAAAGATCCGGGGCACAAGCCCCAATAAATATGTTGCCCTCCCTCCGCACTTTGCTGTACTTGCTATTCAGCAGCACTTACCTGTCACATCCAGGGCCTCCAGGTGACGTCTCCTCTCTGTCATCCTCTTCTCTGTAGATCTTCTCTCTCATCATCATCTTCTCCACTCGGTCTGGACAACTTCTCTCAGCCGCCTCGTCTCTGCAGAGTGTGACACACAGACATCTTAGCTTCCTCACATTCTATCATTATCCCCCAACCGGAGTCCCCACAGTGTTATCCTGCTGCTTGCTGTGCCCCCCCCCCCCCCCTTCCCCCAGGGGTGTAGCTATAGCGGGTGCAGAGGTAGCAGTCGCTAAGGGGCCCAAAGACACTTGTGCCGCATAAGACACACAAAGCACTGAGGGAAGGGGGGCCCAAGCTGAACTCTTGCACCGGGGCCCATGAGCCTTTAGTTACGCCCCTGCCCCCCCCAATACCCCCAAATACTATCCTGAAGAAACATTACTGCCCCCCATAGTAATAGTGCTCCTCATCGTCCCACCAATAGTAATTCCCTTCTAGAATGCCCTCATTAGTAACACTGCCCCAACCGTGATAATGCTCCTCAACAATGCACCCATTATTAGAAGAGCCCTCCCATATTAATAATACCCTCAGAGTCCCCAGTAGAAATAAGGCCCCCTATTGTTCCCCCGGCGGTAATAAAGCTCCCTACAGACCCCTCAGTAGTAATAGGGCCCCCATAGTGTGCTTAGTAGAAATAAGGCGGATCTATAAGACCCTCCTATAGAGCCCCCAGTAGTAATAAGACCACCTATAATGTCCCCTGGATCTGCAGTGCCCCCTGCAGTTATAATCCTCCCTCCACCATACAGTCCCATGTAAATAACATCACCTCCTCCCCAGCCGCCTCCAACGCACAATCCCATGTAAACATCACCTCCTAAGGCTACTTTCACACTTGCGTTTGTGCGGATCTGTCCTGTACTTGTACAGGACGGATCCGCACCGATAATATAAACGAATGCATCTGTTCAGGACCGATTCGTTTGAATTTCTAAGTCCAAATACTGATCCGTCCTGACTCGCATTGAAAGTCAATGGGGGACGGATCCGTTTACAATTGCACCATTTTGTGTCAATGCAAAGGGATCCGTCCCCATTGACTTACATTGTAAGTCAGGACGGATCCGTTTGGCTCCGCAAGGCGATGCGGACACATGCTTGCAGCATTTTGGGGTCCGCCTCCAAAACGGAACGGGTGGGGGGGGCGTACGGAGCCGAACGAATGCATTCTAAATGGATCCGCATCCATTCAGAATGCATTGGGGTTAAACTGATGCATTTGGGGCTGCTTGTGAGAGCCTTGAAACGGATCTCACAAGCGGATCCCCAAACCCAAGTGTGAACGTAGCCTAAACATTAAGTCCCATGTACATAAACATCATTTCCCCCCCCCACCATCCACTTTCAACATACAGTCCTATGTAAATAACATCACTCCCTCCCCCAACCACCTCAAGTACACCGTTCCAAGTCAATAACATCCCTCCCTTCAGCCCTAACATACATCCCAGTTAAATAACTACAACTCCCAGCATTGCTCTGCCTCTCCCTTCACTTACCTTTTCTCATGTACAGACATCACCATTAGGCTCCTTCTCCTCTTCACTCTGGTCCAATCCTGCACTGGTCACATGATGGTGACATCATCCAGGTCATCATATCACAGCCTGGTTTGCTGATCACATGACCTGTGATGTCACCACAGGTCCTTCAGCTCTTCCCAGTGTATTAGATTCAATTGTATTGCTGTTCTATGTACGGCAATACAGTTGTATCTAGCAGGCAGGCAGGACATTCGGGGCATGGGACAAAACATCCGGGGCCCAGGCCCCGAATGTTTTAACCTAGCGACGCCCCTGTGGGGTGCTTTGTAATATTTAAACACAAACTCAATATAGAGCACATATCAGATGTTGAAAGTGAGACATTTTACCATTTCATGAAAAAAATTAACTCATTTAGGAGTTGATGGCAGCAACGCATCTCAAAAAAGTTGGGACGGGGTAACAAAAGGCTGGAAAAATAAGTGGTTCTAATCGGGGTATAGCTCTAGTGTACACAGGGGAAGTTGGTGCTACGAGACCCAAACTCAGAAGGGTCCCACCCAGGAGAAGGACTGAAAGATTTTTTTTTTTTGTCAGAGCCTCCTCAGCAATATTATACAATGACCTTATATACGGCGACATGTCACACTATACACGTGTAGTAAATGGATGGAGCGGCTGCCTGGCCTGATCTGAGAGAGCTATGTTGACTAGCTGCAACAGTGAGGGTTGCAGATATTTACATACTGTTGATAAAATAGGGGATGCTACACAATGGTAGACATGGCCCGTTCACAACTTCTTTGAGATGCGTTGTTGCCATCAAGATTTAAGAGTTAATTTCTTTCATGAAATGGTAAAATGTCTAATTTTCAACATCTGATATGTGTTGTATGATCTACTGTGAATAAAATATGGGTCTGAGATTTTAAAATCTTACATTGATTTACAGTTTACAGTGTCCCAAGTTTTTGGAATTGGAGTTGTAATATCCTGGAATTACCAAACGCACATCTCGGGTCAGTTGGCCCATCCAAAGATACTTAAAGGGGTTGTCTCACCCCTCAGACATTGGGGGCATATCATTAGGATATGCCCTCAATGTCTGATAGGTAGGGGTCCTACCTCTGGGACCCGCACCTTTTCTTTACAACGGAGCCCACAAAGTAAAGGAGGTCGCGCATGCGCAGCAGCCCTCCATTCATTCCTAGCAATATGCCCCCAATGTCTGAGGTTAGACAACCCCTTTAATGTGCCGCTGTCATGAGACAGTGATACTCTATACCAGGGGTAGGCAACCTCTGGCACTCCAGCTGTTGTAAAACTACAACTCCCAGCATGCATACTTGCTCTTCTCTTCTCAGAACTCCCATATAAATGAATGGAGCATGCTGGGAATTGTAGTTTCACAACAGCTGGAGTGCCAAAGGTTGCAGATCTCTGCTCTATACATAGGAATCTGTTCATGCAATCTGCTTTACAGCTGGTGTTCCATCTGGCCATTTGCTATTAACCTCTTTAAGTTTAATAACGTGACTAAGGCCTTATTCACATGTACGTGTCTATGACGACGTCTGTGAGAAGGCGATCAGAGTTTCCATGCGCACTGCTAGGCTGAAAAGGGAATTTCCGCAGTGGCCATCCGTGTATGGTCAATGGTTTTCAAGGAATGTATAGACCGGACTAGGTGTGATAGATCGGACCAAAGAAGTTGCTGTCTTTGTGGTTTGCCTGCAGAAAACCTGTGATGTCTCAATAAAAACATGAAATTTAAATGGATCTGTGCGCTGTCTGTGTACAACACGGACTGCATACGTCCATAGTTCACTGACATGTGAACAAGGCCTAATGCTTTACTGTGTAGAAGAACTGTTTGTCCTATTGTTAAAGGAGCTATGCCATGATTGATGTAAAAAATGACATTACCTTTATAACGCAAGAAAGTTTAGACTACCCCATTAAGTCACAGGTGCACATCCATAAAGCTAGCATGCAGACGGCAAACAAAAAAATGTATGGCAGCACACCATTACACATGCAAGCAATAGAGCTAGGGATTAGGGATTATTCTGGATTACAGTGGTACTGTGCCTACTATACATGAAAAATGGAATATCTTTCCACACATTTTTGATCAAATCTGTGTCTGACCCATCTAAGGTTAGAATATGTAAAGTGGAATACCAGCTCACTATGTCTGCGGTTTTTCAACCTCCTTGTTCAGGTACAGAGATATAATGGGTAAATTCAGACTCCAGCACTCACTTTTTTTGTTGAAGTATCAAGTTCTCCATCTTTATTCAATAGTTGCACACAGACAATACAGGACTCAAAGTCTCTCTGGTGTAGGCTGTTGACGCGTTTCGAAAGAATCTTATTCGTAACAGTGGAGTGCATTTGGTGCTCTCAGGTTTAAATAGGAACTCAAGTGTGTTTAATTAGCGCTGTAGTTACTCCCACCCGTGACCGTGCACAGGGTGGAGAAAGAAAGTAGCATGGGGCAGTCAAGGTTACTCCCCTTTGCACAACACTTGCCTCAAATAGTTGTCACCTGGAGCATCAAAATCATTCCAATCGAATATCTGACATACAGAGAGCTACATAACATTTCTTTAAAAACAAACTTGTTTCAATACGTACAGATATCTCTTCTATCATATTGAAATTACATAGCATAAAAATAACAGATGCGGAAAGAAAAGAAAACTCTGCTGAAAAATCCGCTGCGTTTAGATAGGGATCCATTCACATTGTATATGCGTTACTTCTTAGTTTGTTCTTCAAAAATAATTGTTGAAGAACTTGTCAGATAATACTTGCGGGAAATTATATACATTGATATACTGCATACACAATGTAAACAAACAGAAAAGAGAACAGAAAGAAGGCATAAATATACCGATCCATACATCACCATAAGTAATTAATAAAAATGCATGATCTCCCTTCTTAAATTTAGGCCTTTTGGATATCTTGTCTCCAATTTAAATATCCAAAAGGCCTCTCTCAGATTGACTTGATGTTTTATGTCTCCTCCTCTGATAGAAGTTTTGACTTGTTCTATACCATATGTTTTAAAATATTTGGGGCTACGGTTATGTCTTTCAATGAAGTGTCTGGGTGCATTTGATATGTTGGTATAGGAAGGATTGTCTATATAATTGAGGTGTTCTAGAATCCGGTTTTTAAATTTCCTTATGGTGTACCCTATGTACATTTGTTACATTTTTAAAACATATGCTATAGAACAAGTCAAAACTTCTATCAGAGGAGGAGACATAAAACATCAAGTCAATCTGAGAGAGGCCTTTTGGATATTTAAATTGGAGACAAGATATCCAAAAGGCCTAAATTTAAGAAGGGAGATCATGCATTTTTATTAATTACTTATGGTGATGTATGGATCGGTATATTTATGCCTTCTTTCTGTTCTCTTTTCTGTTTGTTTACATTGTGTATGCAGTATATCAATGTATATAATTTCCCGCAAGTATTATCTGACAAGTTCTTCAACAATTATTTTTGAAGAACAAACTAAGAAGTAACGCATATACAATGTGAATGGATCCCTATCTAAACGCAGCGGATTTTTCAGCAGAGTTTTCTTTTCTTTCCGCATCTGTTATTTTTATGCTATGTAATTTCAATATGATAGAAGAGATATCTGTACGTATTGAAACAAGTTTGTTTTTAAAGAAATGTTATGTAGCTCTCTGTATGTCAGATATTCGATTGGAATGATTTTGATGCTCCAGGTGACAACTATTTGAGGCAAGTGTTGTGCAAAGGGGAGTAACCTTGACTGCCCCATGCTACTTTCTTTCTCCACCCTGTGCACGGTCACGGGTGGGAGTAACTACAGCGCTAATTAAACACACTTGAGTTCCTATTTAAACCTGAGAGCACCAAATGCACTCCACTGTTACGAATAAGATTCTTTCGAAACGCGTCAACAGCCTACACCAGAGAGACTTTGAGTCCTGTATTGTCTGTGTGCAACTATTGAATAAAGATGGAGAACTTGATACTTCAACAAAAAAAGTGAGTGCTGGAGTCTGAATTTACCCATTATATCTCTGACCCATCTACCAACGTCAAGGTGGCTTCTGCAGATGGGTACCTAACACTAACAGATCTCCTGGGGCCTAACTAAGCCTAAACTGTTTAGGGCGGTGTAGGAACCAGCTATATTTATACTCTGCTCAGAAGTCCTGGACAGATAGGCGGGCAGTGCTCAATCTAAAGGAGGGAGCTACCTTCCAAACATACTGCAAGAAAATTTAGACTTGCACGTCCAAAGTCGCAGGTGCACATCCATAAAGCTAACATGCAGATAGCAAACAATATGTATGGCAGCATACTGTTATACATGCATCCAATAGAACTAGGTATTGGGAATTTTGGATTACAGTGGTACTGTACAGTGACGTGGCCCCTCTAAGCCAAGATAGACTGCACACAATGTTTCACCCCGAGCGGATACATTTGGTTTAAACAGTAGTATGAAGAATATAATAATCCTGCTTATTATAGTAATGTGGCCACTTAATAGACGAACAGTCCTGTGATCAATTAACCCTTTCTTGATTTGGGGTGTAACACCCGGGCCCGAGTAGTTTGTTTATCTATATTTTACCTATTTGTTTTATACATTTAAAGCTATCCTGAAGTGAGACTAGATGATGCAAATGGGACTTAATAATAACGCAAACTGAATTTCAGCAAAGGAACCGTGATTTACATTAAATTAGGATTTTAAAAAAAATGATTTAGCGGGGAGTTATTGAGCATTTGCCTAATAACATTTTGCCTCCTTGAGACAATAATTTGTCTGTGAAACTCCTATATGTCCTCTGCAGAGAAATTGAAAAGAACAGCTTCTTCTCCAAACCTCACATGGAACGACACAAAGGAGTATTTCAGCTCTGCAAAATTTAATAAATCATCCCATTTCCTAATTCGATCATATTAGATGGTGATGTGGAAGAGGCATTTCAGATCGCATCTCCTCATTAATATACATCAGTCGGGGGAATGGAATGCTTTATGTGGAGATGTCACCGTTCCTATGTCTTAGTTTACTAAGTGGAACAGGTTGATGTAATACAGGGGGCTATTTGTCACTGTCTCGTTAAAATGGTTTGGGTCGAGTTATGGAGTCCAGAAAGACGCTGGCTGATAAATCAAAACTGGATTGACTGGACAGGAGGCAGTGATTGATACCGTGACAGGATATGAAGAAAGGAATGGAGATACAAGCTTGTATGATATTGAATATGTGCAAAAATGGCCTCAGAGTATGAATATCATTCAAAGAAATAGGAATTTTAATATTAACTTGAAATAGTGCTAGCTACTTATGGAGAATACTTTCCTGTTGGAGAATTATATCGGCCCGGCAAGGACTAATGAGAATTTAAAAATCACAGCTTTTTCTTTGTGTTGAGTAACTGGTGTGTGTATGTATACAGCGGTCTTCACACGTTTCAGGAATAACCTTTGCAATATAATTGTTTTCACAAGACGTGGAACAGAAGCCTTATAGGGTGAGTGCCCAAATAGTGGATGTGATGCTGGCGGGAAAAAAAAAAACTGCACCGACAAACGGTTTTACTTCCAGCGAAAAACTGCTCTGACATGCAGTTTTAATGCAAGCAGTTGCCAGTTTTTAGCTTGATTGGTAGCGTGGGTGAAATTGCTGTTCACTTGCAAAAATGTGTAACTATTCACAATCGGTTAGCAAACTGTGCTGATTTGCGGTTAAAAAAAATAATACATCTGCTACATCGGAACTCTCTTATAGCAGGAAGAAGTAATTGGGAAGTTTCAAATGAACACCTTAACAACCAATGACGTACATGGAAGTTATTGGTTGCAAGGGATTGTGTGGAGCAGCCTCGGGAGCTGAGCCTGCTCCGTACACAGTGGGTGGCAGCAGTGTTACATAGCTGACACCTGCCTGCAGCAACCAGAATTATCAGTTTGCGATCATGGCAAACACGGGACCATGAGCATGTTACCTAGTGACTGCCCCATGGCCTGCCATCTTACTGCTCCTATTAGCCTCTGCTACAGAATTAATAGGATGTTGATAAAATCACAATACAGTGCACTACAGAAGTAAAATAATTTGGATTTTAACTAGAGATGAGCAAACGTCTTCAAATTTGTTTTGGGTCCAATTTGTAAAATTTTCTGAAAAGTTCAATTCAGTGCTAAATCCTAGAAACACTGCTCTCACTTTCTTGGAAAAGTAGATTCAAATTTGGATATCTTAATTCTGCTGGTATTAGGCCCATTGCAGAAGAGCGTGTCCGGATTAGGTCCAGATGCGTTGCGGATGCGTTCAGTGAAAACTGCGCGATTTCGCAAACAAGTCCATTCAGTTTTGTTTGCGATCGCAATGCGATTTTATGCGTTTTGCATGCGCGTGATAAAACACTGAATGTTTACAAACAACATCTCTTAGCAACCATCCGTGATTTTCACGCAGCCCAGTTCACTTCTATGGGGCCGGCGTTGCCTGAAAATCGCAGAATATAGAACATGCTGCGATTTTTCACATAACGCACAAGTGAATTCGCTAGGCATTGCACATGCACGGAATACTCACTTGTGTGAAAGGGGCCTTAGACATTTGGGTTCCTGGGAAAGATATTCAAATTACCCTTTCCTCCAAAAAAGAAAAGAACACTAATCTTATCTGATGCAAGCCGAATGTGTGAATTTGCATATATATTCTTCCTTGCATGTAATGCTCATCTTGCATATTTATGGATCTCCCTAATGATAAAGAGCACCTGAAGAGTACACCCCCCCGGTCTGGTGGTCTCTCTCTGTTTTGTCTGAAATGAATTCCAAAAAGTTTGGATTTGTTAGAAACTAAATTATGGGGGAAATGTTCAATGAATTCTGAAGTGATAGAATGGATTTGCTCATCCTTAAGGCCCCCTGCACACGACCGTATGGCTTTTTCAGTGTTTTGCTGTTCCATTTTTCCATTTGGTTTCCTTTTTTTTTTTTGCGGATCGCAAACTGAAAGCATGGCATATACAGTATACAGTAATTACATAGAAAAATTGGGCTGGGTATAAAAATTTCAATAGATGGTTCCGCAAAAACTGAATGGATACGGATGCATTCTGTATCCGTTCCGTTTTTTTTACAGCCCCATTGACTTGAATGGAGCCACGGAACGTGATTTGCGGGCAATAATAGGACATGTACTATCTTTGAACGGAAATATAAAAACGGAATGCATACGAAGTACATTCCGTTTTTTTTTTTTTTTGTGGACCCATTGAAATGAGTGGTTCCGTATATGGAACGCAAAAAACGGACCGTAAACAGGAAAAAAAAAGAACGTTCGTGTGCAGGAGGCCTAATTCTAACAAATCCATATATTTTTCTATTCATTTCGGTCAAATATAGAGACATCCACACATGAAAACATATGCAATTAAGCTTTCTTTCCGAAAGAATAAAAAAAGCTGAGTATTTCAAAACTACAGCATATCCTTCTAGTCTTTGCTCAGTTTTTAAAGGGAACCTGTCATTTTGAACACAGTGTCTGAGCTGAAGACAGCATGTTATAGAACAGAAGGAGCTTAGCAGATTGTTATATAGTTGAGAAAAGATAAAATATGCAGTATAACTTGTAATTTACTCATTTATGTCTCTGCTTATTCTGGGCTTTGACATCAAGGAGGTGGTCCGATCAGTGATTGACAGCCTTCCTTCTATGACTGTGTATACAGAGATGGCTGTCAATCACTGATAGGACCACCTCCTTGACTTCAAAGCCTACAATGAGTTCAGATATAAATGAGTAAATTTCAAGTTATACTGAATCTTTTCCCTCAAAAAATATTTATCCATCTACTCAACGCCTCCTGGACTATAACATGCTGCCTTCAGATCATTTTGCATTTTCATGGTGACAGGTGTCCTTTAAACAGACTTACATAGCAAAACTAGGAAAGTAGCTAAGCCAGTCTCACATCTGCAGCTAGCTCTAAATCCCTTTACCAGAGCAAAACAGATCAGAAGTCTTGGGGAACCTCTGGGTGGATACTATTCCTATTATGGAGACCATTTAATGTATATGATGACTGTTGTAGGTTAGGCAATGCTCATCTTGGTTTCTGGGAAAAATATATGCAAATTAGCATGTCTAACATCAGCTGGCATCAGAAAGAATTATCTTTATTCTACTTTTTGTCAGAAAAGCTCATTTGAATATTTAAAAACAAAACAAAAACAAAGCTATGCAAATTAGCTTTTCTCACAAAAAGATAAAGTAATTCTTTCTGGTGCAAGCTGATGTTAGACATACTAATTTGCAGATATTTTCCCCGGAAACCAAGAGAAGCATTGCCTACAATAGTCATCACATTTGCTAAGCGGGCTCCATAATAGAAATAGTACCTAGCTAGTGGTACCCCCAATGCCTCACAACTCCAAAAGCTCATCTGCTTTGATCTGATAAAGGGCATTTGTCCTGGAAGAGTCGTTTGCAGATTTGAGGCTAGCTTAGCTATTATTCTAGTTATGCTATCAAGCCTGTTTAAGAGGCTGACCAATAATTAAAAGGCTGTGCTGTAGTTGTGAAACACTTGTGTTTTTTAAACCTTTCAGAAAGAGAGTGAATTACACATGTTTATCACATGCCGATCTCTTCTCCTAATATGAATTGCAAAATATGGGTTTGTTAGAATCCAACATTTTTTGGAAAATTCAGGATGAATACCAAATTGATAGAATTTATTTGTTCATATCTAGTATCTCTATTTTATATACAATTCCTTATGCTTCATAGATCAATTTTTTCCCACTAAGTTTTTGATGGTAGCCTCAAACTGTTCAATCAGTGTTTTTCATAATAAAATGTTTTATCTATTGCTGTGCTTGCATCCTCACATAATGCTTCTCTGGAGAATAGACATGCAAGCTAGTCTCCTTTCCAAAAGAAAAACTGTGTTAAACCAGGAATCTAGCCTTTTCTGGGTAACTACCCTTTAAGTTTTATTAATCATCTGAAAAGGGCGTATGACCTAAAAAACGTAATATGTATAAGGCTACGTTCACACCTACGTTGGGTGCGGATCCGTCTGGTATCTGCACAGACGGATCCGCACCTATAAATGCAAACAATGGTATCCGTTCAGAACGGATCCGTCTGCATTCTATGTAAAAAAAAAGTCTAATTGTTAGTCAGACGGATCCGTCCTGACTTTACATTGAAAGTCAATGGGGGACGGATCCGTTTGCAATTGCACCATATTGTGTCAACGTCAAACGGATCCGTCCTGACTTACATTGTAGCAGCGTTTTGGTGTCCGCCTCCAGAGCGGAATGGAGCCAAAGTGATGCATTCTGAACGGATCCGCATCCATTCCGAATGCATTGGGGCTAAACTGATCCGTTTGGGGCCGCTTGTGAGAGCCTTGAAACGGATCTCGCAGGCGGACACTGAAGCGCTGGTGTGAAAGTAGCCTAAGGCTTTCTCTGCGGTCAGAAGGAGGAGGTGTGTGATTCACTAAGACTGTGGGTGTAGCACCGATCTGGCACTATACACCTATGATTTGGATATCAGTCAGCTGAACACAGTCCTCTAACTTGTATTGACCCACATAGGGCAAGTATGTGGCGCCTACTGTGTGTTGCACCACTATAACAAAACACCCAGTGGAGTCAAACCCCTGATCCAGAACACAGTGTCTAGTGTCAGGCTTAAAGAGGACCTTTCACTAGAATAGAAAATCTAAACTAACTATACAGACATGGAGAGCGGCGCCCAGGGATCCCCCTGCACTTACTGTTATACCTGGGCGCCGCTCCGTTCGCCCGGTATAGCCTCCGGTATGTTCATATGTTCGGCTTCACCCAGTTGAGCCTGCCGGCGTCTCCTTCTCCCAGGCTGTAGCGCTGGCCAATCGCAGCCCTCAGCTCATAGCCTGAGAGAAAAAAAAACTCAGGTATAACAGTAAGTGCAGGGAGATTCCTGGGCGCCGCTCTCCATGTCTGTATAGTTAGTTTAGATTTTCTATTCTAGTGAAAGGTCCTCTTTAACAAAAGCCACAATGTTACAGCTGGATACACAGGAGTCACCCTGAGGATGGCTGTGCTCTATAACATCCACTGAGGACAACTCATGACAGCACCTAAAGCCAGTGTGGTGGACAGCTGATGTGGCTCATAAGGGCTCATGCACACGACCGTATGTATTTTGCGATCCGCAAAAAATACGGATAATGTGCATGAGGTCTTATAGCAACTTTTAGGCCAATGTGTTAGTTTAAAGAGAACCTGTCAACATGAAATGCAGTGCAGTCTGCAGGCAGCATTTTATAGACCAGAAAGAGCTTAGCAGATTGATCTATAGTTTTGTAGTAAAAGATTCAATAAAAATTGTAATTTATACATTTAAATCTCTGCTATTATCTGACTTTATTGTTCATAGGGAGGTGTTATCCGTGATTGATAGAGATGAACGAATTTCATATTTTGAAATTCACAATTCGTTTGTTGGTAAAAGGTGAATTGCGTTATGGATTCTGTTACCACGGACCATAATGCAATTCTATGACTGAATGCATAACGGAATGCCTTTAGAGGCATTCCGTTATTCATTCCGTCATAATAGAAGTCTATGGGCTGCAAAACGGATCCACTCTGTTTCCGTTATGCAGGGGAGTCCTCATGAGCCCTCCATGTCAGAACCTCATGAGCTCTCCATGTCAGAACCTCATGAGCCCTCCATGTCAGAACCTCATGAGCTCTCCATGTCAGAACCTCATGAGCTCTCCATGTCAGAACCTCATGAGCCCTCCATGTCAGAACCTCATGAGCCCTCCATGTCAGAACCTCATGAGCCCTCCACGTCAGAACCTCATGAGCCCTCCATGTCAGAACCTCATGAGCTCTCCATGTCAGAACCTCATGAGCTCTCCATGTCAGAACCTCATGAGCTCTCCATGTCAGAACCTCATGAGCTCTCCATGTCAGCCCTCAATGTGAGACCCCCAGTCAGAGTTGCTTGCCAGAACCCCCATCAGACCTCACATCAGAATAAAATAAAAAACTTCTCTTACCTCTCCTGCGCCATGGCTCTTCTCTATCTCCTGCATCAGTCACACTCCCATGTCGTCACCTGACTGTGTGCAGCATCAGGTCATAGTGCGTGAACTATGTCCTGACGCTGTACGGGGTCAGGACAGTGCAGCGCCGGCCCCAGGGAGGGTGAGTACCGGAAGCACTTGCAGCACATCACTCCCCACTCCCGGCACCTAAAGCATACTAGTGAGAGATTCCATAATGGAAGCGCTCACTAGTATTCTCTTTATATGACGCACAGCCATAATCTGCTCTGCTCCTCCTGTTCTATAACCTGCTACCTGCAGATTGCACTGCATTTTGTGGCGACAGTTCATCTTTAAAGTGGGTTCGCGTTCATCGTTCATGTGGCCTAGGAGCAGCTCAGCCCCATTCAAGTGAATGGGGCTAAGTGCAATACCAAGCACAGCCACTATACAATGTGCGACGCTGGCAAGCTGTGAGAAGGCAGCGTTGCTCACAGGAATGCCGCAGCCTTCTCAAAACAGCTGATCAGCAGGGGTCCCGGGAGTCGGACCCCCACCGATCAGATACTGATGACCTATCCAGAGGATAGTTCATCAGTATTAAAATGTCGGAAAACCCTTTTAATCCTTCTTCTTGAAGAGTTTGCACTCTTACAAGTAAGTTTTATGGTTGCACGATGATTCAGAAGATCTGATCCGACACCTATTAGTTCCTGCAGATGCAGCATAAAAAAAAGCCTTCTAGTATCCATAAGACCAGGAAGTGCTTTGGTCCTGTGACTGCTGCGGCCAAACACAGGCTTCAGCAGTCACACTTGATTGAATAGTACTTCACAGTGAGCACGGCAGGAACACAGACAGGTGAATGTGTTTTTTTTTTATTTTATTTTAATGGGGCACATGTTACAAGCATTGGGGTTGTTGGCTCCTAGGCCGGACAACCCCTCTAATGGTGCTCCATTGCATGTCCTTGTAAATGGAGAGTGAAGCACAGTTTGTTTGTTTTTTAAACTTGCATATGCTGATAAGTGATATTATTTTGTTTTATACAATTAATTTTGAAAAAAAAATTCTGTGTGTGTCCCAGGAGGTCTTACACTGTCCTGTGACTGGCTGTAAGACAACTAACTGGAGCAGGAGCTTTCCTCCTCTGCCCTGTCTGGTTTCTTCCGTAAACTGGACAACCCCTTTCACAAGCTATAAACCGTGAGCAGTTAAAGGGGTTTTCAAGAATTTTCATATTGATGGCCTATCCTCAGGATAGGTCATCAATATTAAATCGGCAGGAGTGCCAGGAGCTGATCAGCTGTTTGAGAAAGCCGTGGGGCTACCTGGAGCCCTGGTGAGCACCGCAGCCTTTTCATAGCTTACCAAGAACAGCACTGTTTATTGGATAATGGCAGTGTTCGGTATTCCAGCTCAGCACCAATCACATGAATGGGACTGAGCTGGGCCTAGACCATGTGACTAATGGACGTGACGTCACATGGCCTAGTAAGAGGCCTAAGCGCTCATGGATCACTTTGACCTTTTCATACATTTGATCGGCAATCTGATATTGACCTATCCAGAGGATTGGCCATCAATATCAAAATCACTAAAATAAACTTTAACAAGAAAAAGAGGGCACTATGAAACCTGATGGGATTGATTATATCTATTCAATATCAGAAATTATAAATTATATCACGCCACCTGAAATAACTCCCATAAAAAGAATCCCCCGATCAGCGCAAAAGGTTGTGAGTAAACTAAAAACATATATCTATTTGTGAAAGCTGGTTGTATTGACTAACTATGCAGGCCTGAAAAGGTGAAACTGTGCCTGTTATATAAGCACTGAAGATACAGCTTTGATATTTTCCACTGGGACTCACCCATATAAATGGGTTTCTTGTACTGGGACTTTAATTGAGATATATTCAGGTCTCTAGAAGAAATTGAGTAACAATCGATTAAGAATATTGCATTTATTTTATTTCATTTTTATGTATGTATTTTATCTGATCCGATTTTAATTGATTTTATTGTAATCGATTTTTTTTATAATCGATATTTTATCGATGGTACTGTGCTATTGATGTCAGTATATACACTCGATTTATTTTATTGTGTTTAAATAAATAAGTTTGGTCCCACATCTCTCAATGTTTTGAGTGCCGATTCAATCTCCATTTACTATTTGTTTCTGTAATATGGCAGCTGAAGTAAATGTGACAGTTGACAGAGAAATATCACAGATTATCCAATAAATGACAAAGTACATTCTCTCCTCCCTTTCCTTGAAACCAGGGAGTGGCCAGGACCATGCCTGCATATACTCTGTTACTATCCTGCATTATGTGTTACTATTCTCCATTAGTACAACAAAAATGTCATTACCTCGCCAAACTGACAATGAGATGACTCTCCTCATTTTGCCTCAGTCAATATAGCAAAGCTGATAAGTGAGCTACAGAAAACAGGGTACGTCAGCCGATTGTGACTACTCCTAGTACTTCAAAGTTTCCAGAATAGTCACAAGAAATTTCACAAAATAATATCAATTATAAAAACCAAATGTAATTGTTTTTTTGATTTATACACTCCCTTTAAAGAAGCAGTCCCACTAAAATATTTATTCTCTGGCCCATTAGAAAGGTACATGATGTAAATTGTAGTAAATTTGTAGGCGATCTTCTTACCAGTGACTGTATTTGTTAGCTATCCCCTCCCTTCTGATCCTTAGCTGTGTCATGTGACCAGCACTCTGATCTCCAACAGGACAGGAAGTCCTTTACTTCTCTATTCATTCCTATGAGACTGACATTGAGGCTCCCATTGGAATACATACATAAACTGGCTTCCTGTCGACACATAAGATCCTGTGTTATTTGGAGAGTCAGAGTGTTGGTCTCATGACACAGCTGAGGATCAGAAAGGAGGTTATAACTCACAAATACAGTCACTGGTAAGAAGATTACCTTTGCTATAGTTTACATCATGTACCTTTTGTAACAGGTCAGAGAATTTTTTTTTTTATTGTAATTTATCATTTATCTACAGGATTGGTAGTAGTTGTCTGATTGGTGGGGTTTGACTGCTGTGACCCCCATGATAATGAGAGAAGGGGTCCTGTGTCTTTCATTTGAATTGAGCAGAGGCCAAGTGTGCGCACTGCTGCTCTATTCAAAGTCTGTGGGATTGCTTTAAGATAGAGTATAGAAAAAGACAAAAAAAAAAATGCTTCCTTGAGTATTCATTTAGGCCATAAACTTTTTTAAATTTTTTTTAATCTTTATTTTAATTTTAGCCTATTATTAATCACATTAGTGTATAATATATAAAAGTATATCACATATCGATCGCGACTATGTATATAACATAGAAATCATAGACATCCCTATAACCCCCCCCCCCCCAATTGGCTGTCGTTCCCCTCAGTTCAATCCAGAAAAGCGTAAAACACAATTTACTTATTTCTACGTGGCTCTGCGTGCAACTTTATGCCATATCCTTACTGGTTAATGATTAGAGGTAGTATAAAATTAGCACATAATTTCTGCCATAGTACAGAAGACCAAACTTGATTTTGGAGTGAAAAATGTGGTGATGGTGATGTGTGTTTTTTGTATTTATTCTTATTTTTTTATGCTTTTTTCCCCTGCAAGTGTTAGGTTTTAGCATGTGGTGCACAGTCTGGCCATGCTGTCATGTATTTATGTAACCTCTGTACTACACTGTGTTCCCGAAAACATTTCACATACAGAAACAAGTTCACACACTGGTCTTCCTAGGGAGAAATGGGCTGCACAGTACATCATGTTTGAGAATAATGGACAGTGGTGGGAGAGAGTATTCTTCCAGTTCACTGTGGGTTTAAACAAGCTATTAGTGCAGCACCATATTCCACCCCAGGGAGCACTAAATAGCCTGACACACTTCAGGTTGTTGAAAATGGCTTCATGCACAGCACATGTGATCCTCTTATTTAGGAAGCCACTTGCCCCACATATTGCCAGGACCACCACAGAACACCTTTTGGCATACCTTACATATTAGATGTGAACTGACAGTCACACTATAGATTTATGTGTTGGGTTTTGCCAAGAGCTCCTTTTTATTGGCACTTTAAAAATAAAATTGGAATTCTATATTTTATAAATGAATAAAGCTCGATGGGTTTCATTGAACTGAGAAGTGGGATGAGGTTGTATGTATGCATATGGAACTCCTAAGGCTACATGCAGACGACTGTTCCGTTTTTTGCGATCCGCAAAACACGGATGGCGTCTGTGTGCGTTTCCTAATTTGCGGAACTGCACGCACAGCCTTTAATATAACTGCAAAGTGCGGACAAGAATAGGACATTGTTTTTTTTTTTTTTTTTTTTTTGCGGGGCCACGGAACGGAGCAACGGATGCGGACAGCACACGGAGTGCTTTGTAATAGATGTCGGGCGGCACTGCGTGGGTTGTGGGTGCACGGTCCGCGGGCGTCGCCCCAAGTACTTGATTGAAAGAAAGAACCGGCACTCCTTGCGATGTAGTTATCAATATTTTATTCGCCACTCATGAATAGAAGTGATGCGTGTTTCGGCACATGCAAGTGCCTTTTGTCAAACTCAAGCAAACAGCGAGTGGCAATGAAATGAACATATGTTTAAATAGCCCGCCCCTCGTCACATGATAGAAGCCTTCAAGTCATGTGATTCTGACGTCATGTTGGCAAGACAACCAAGGTATGTTTACTAACATCCAGAGAGAAAAAAAGATAAATAAATGCGATCCTTCTGTATCATCGAAGATTGCTATGAATCAGTTACACTGCGGAAACACATAGAAAACATGAAAACAAAAATCATTACATAAATCGAGTACGGATAAATGGTTATATAAAATGAACATCTCCTACATATTTTCATAGGAAGCTGCTCACCGCGTACTCCCGATTCAACCCTTTGGGTGTCATTGTTTGTAGGCGGTGAATCCAATAGGCTTCACGCTTCAGTAATAGCTCCACCCTGTTGCCTCCCCTTCGAGGGGGCAGTACCTCCTCAATGATTTGGAATCGAAGTTGGGACACATTATGTTTCTGTTGGTAAAAATGCAGAGGAATTGGCAATAGTAAATTTTCATTGCGGATTGTCGATTTTGTGTTTAGCAAATTGATCTTTCATACGCATCGTAGTCTCACCTACATAGCAGAGAACACATGGACATTTCAGCAAGTATATGATGTAAGAACTATTGCACGTAAAATGACCCTTTACTGGAATTTGTTCCCCACTGTGCGGGTGTGAAATATAGGAACCTTTTATTATGCTGGAGCAATGGATACAGCTTAGACAAGAGAAGGTGCCCTTCCTGACAGTAGATAATATCATTTGTCGGGGACCCTTTTTAATAGTGCCTATATCCGCTCTAATAATTTTATCTTTTAGATTACCTGCCCACTTGTAACATAACATAGGGGGGTTTTGAAACTCTGTAATCTGAGGATAAGACCTGGTCATAATATTCCAGTGCTTATTGATAACTGTCCTTGTACGATTAATCCAAGGGTGGTACTGTACAACTAGGGGGAGTCTTTTCTGTGGTAACTTAATCTGCCCTATTGGAGATGTTTTGCATTTATTACGCTGATGTGTAAGTAACCATTCCGGGTATCCCCTCTGCCTAAACCTGTTGGTCATTTCTTGAAGACGAACAGTACGGGTGGAAGGATCACTAACAATTCTATTGACCCTCTGGAATTGTGAATAAGGTATAGAGCTTTTAGTAGCAGGTGGGTGATTACTCTCGTAGCTAAGCAGGCTATTGCGATCTGTGTTTTTGTTATATAAATCTGTTTTACATTCACCATCTTGACCCTTTATGACCCAGGTGTCCAAAAAAGGTATTTTGAAAAAATCAGTATGTGCTGTAAACTTTAGCTCGGGCCATATACTGTTGATAAAAACAAAAAATTCTTGAAGGGTCACAATGTCGCACCACCATATGCAAAAAAAAATAGTCTATAAAACGCTTCCAAAAAATGCAATGCTCTTGAAAAAGTGGGTGAGGATATATAAAATCCTGTTCGAACTGAGCCATATAGCAATTTGCATATGGCGGTGCGACATTGGACCCCATCGCGGTCCCGCGGCACTGTTGATAGTAAGTACCTTGAAAAAGAAAATAATTTCGTGTCAGGACTGTGGTCAAAAGGGCAAGAAAAAAATCTTTCTGATGTGGTGTGTAATCACTGTGATCCAACATGTTCCGCACTGCGGTTAAACATTTATTATGAGCTATGGAGGTGTATGGAGGCTACACACATCTAAAGTCACTAGTATGCAGTCTGTATCAATTTTTTATTTTATTTTTTTAAGCTCCTCTAGGAAGTGGTGGGTATCCCTTAAATACAAAGGGGCAGCCTGTGTTAGGGGTGTAAGAATTTTTTTCAAGGAAGATAGCTTTTCAGCCGTAAACCAAATTGCTTCAAAGTTAATGGACCAGTAATTTCATCAGAATGTCCAATGTCCCCTGATGCGGACTCTCTCTCCTTAGAGAAATGAGCTTTTAGCCGCATAGATCGGAAAAAAACGTTGGAGATCCATGTCCAAATTAAAAGTCTCAAGAGGGGCAGTGGGGCTAAATGATAAACCCATCTGTAATAGCGGTATTTGAGATAAATTCAGACTTAGAAAACAAGTTTAGAACTAAAGAATCGGGTGTACCTGTGAACGAGTCACTCGTGGGGCGTCTACTTCTCCGATGATGGCGGCCTGCTCTCCTTGTGTTGGCTTTCTTGGCCGACGTCTCCTCCCTAAAAAAAAAAGTTGTTGGCCAGTAGTAGATTCGCTCCCAGATCCTGAGGATGTGTAGCCTGCCCTGCGGCCTGGGCGTCTGGTGTTCTGGATAGCCGTGCCAGACTTGTCTTGCCACCGGTATACACGATTGGCTGAATAGTCCTCGGAGTCTCGAATATATTTGGTTCTTTTGGTAGCTTGCATTTGCATTCTCAAATCTGTGCATTGTTTATCAACTTTTGTTTTCAATACTTGTAGGTCCTCTATCTTTAGACAGTCCTTTAATTGGGTCTCAATGGAATCAATAGCTTGAGTAAGATATTCAATGGTTAATGTAATCAAGTCCAGAGAGCACTTATTTAGGATACTGGCAAATCGGGTACAATAATCAAGATTATCGCCAAACAGTGTAGGTGTTGTGTGCGATAGGGCAGGCTACACATCCTCAGGATCTGGGAGCGAATCTACTACTGGCCAACAACTTTTTTTTAGGGAGACGACGTCAGCCAAGAAAGCCAACACAAGGAGAGCAGGCCACAATCATCGGAGAAGTAGACGCCCCACGAGTGACTCGTTCACAGGTACACCCGATTCTTTAGTTCTAAACTTGTCTTCTAAGACTTTGAATTTAGCTGAAATACAGCTATTACAGAGGGGTTTATCATTTAGCCCCACTGCACCTCTTGACACCTTTAATTTGGACATGGATCTCCAAAGTTTTTTCCGATCTTTGCGGCTAAAAGCTAATTTCTCTAAGGAGAGAGAGAGAGAGAGTCCACATCAGGGGACATTGGACATTCTGATGAAATTACTGGTCCGTTAACTTTGAAGCAATTTGGTTTACGGCTGAAAAGCCATTATATGCCTCCTAGGAGTGAACACCCTGTAGAAGCATACATAGGGCTAGTCAAGAGGGATATTGATAAGTTATTAACTCAGCTGAAACAAGGGGGACAGTGTTATTTACATCAGAATCTCTCGATTTTAGAGAGACAGACTATTCGTCATCTATTGGATGATGATACACTTATATTTAAACCTGCAGTTAAAGGGGGAGCCTTGGCGATACTTGGTAAGGATTACTATGTGCAAGAAATTTTAGGCCAATTATCCGATAATGAAACATATACAATTTTGCCAAGGTATCCGGTATTCGATATCAAGCGTGAGATTGAAAACTTAATTAAGCAATATGAAGGAAATGCTACCATAGACCGGAAATTAGCGGAATTTCTCATTAAACAATATCCCATCACCCCTGTATTTTATACCCTCCCCAAGGTGCATAAGTGTATGGAACGCCCTCCGGGACGACCAAAAGTCGCAGCAACCGATTCAATACTGCCCCCCCCCCCCCCCCGCTATCTTCCTTGAAAAAATTCTTACATCCCTAACACAGGCTGCCCCTTCGTATTTAAGGGATACCCACCACTTTCTAGAGGAGCTTCAAAAAATAAAAATTGATACAGACTGCATACTAGTGACTTTAGATGTGTGTAGCCTCCATAACTCATAATAAAGGTTTAACCGCAGTGCGGAACATGTTGGATCACAGTGATTACACACCACATCAGAAAGATTTTTTTTCTTGCCCTTTTGACCACAGTCCTGACACGAAATTATTTTCTTTTTCAAGGTACTTACTATCAACAGTGCCGCGGGACCGCGATGGGGTCCAATGTCGCACCGCCGTATGCAAATTGCTATATGGCTCAGTTCGAACAGGATTTTATATATACTCACCCACTTTTTCAAGAGCATTGCATTTTTTGGAAGCGTTTTTATAGACTGTGTTTTGCATATGACGGTGTGACATTGTGACCCTTCAAGAATTATTTGTTTTTATCAACAGTATATGGCCCGAGCTAAAGTTTACAGCACATACAGATTTTTTTTCAAAATACCTTTTTTGGACACCTGGGTCATAAAGGGTCAAGATGGTGAATGTAAAACAGATTTATATACCAAAAACACAGATCGCAATAGCCTGCTTAGCTACAAGAGTAATCACCCACCTGCTACTAAAAGGTCTATACCTTATTCACAATTCCAGAGGGTCAAAAGAATTGTTAGTGATCCTTCCACCCGTACTGTTCGTCTTCAAGAAATGACCAACAGGTTTAGGCAGAGGGGATACCCGGAATGGTTACTTACACATCAGCGTAATAAATGCAAAACATCTCCAATAGGGCAGATTAAGTTACCACAGAAAAGACTCCCCCTAGTTGTACAGTACCACCCTTGGATTAATTGTACAAGGACAGTTATCAATAAGCACTGGAATATTATGACCGGGTTTTATCCTCAGATTACAGAGTTTCAAAACCCCCCTATGTTATGTTACAAGCGGGCAGGTAATCTAAAAGATTAAAATTATTAGAGCGGATATAGGCACTATTAAAAAGGGTCCCCGACAAATGATATTATCTGCTGTCAGGAAGGGCACCTTCTCTTGTCTAAGCTGTATCCATTGCTCCAGCATAATAAAAGGTTCCTATATTTCACACCCGCACAGTGGGGAACAAATTCCAGTAAAGGGTCATTTTACGTGCAATAGTTCTTACATCATATACTTGCTGAAATATCCATGTGGACTCTGCTATGTAGGTGAGACTACGATGCGTATGAAAGATCAATTTGCTAAACACAAATCGACAATCCGCAATGAAAATTTACTATTGCCAATTCCTCTGCATTTTTACCAACAGAAACATAATGTGTCCCAACTTCGATTCCAAATCATTGAGGAGGTACTGCCCCCTCGAAGGGGAGGCAACAGGGTGGAGCTATTACTGAAGCGTGAAGCCTATTGGATTCACCGCCTACAAACAATGACACCCAAAGGGTTGAATCGGGAGTACGCGGTGAGCAGCTTCCTATGAAAATATGTAGGAGATGTTCATTTTATATAACCATTTATCCGTACTCGATTTTATGTAATTATTTTTGTTTTCATGTTTTCTATGTGTTTCCGCAGTGTAACTGATTCATAGCAATCTTCGATGATACAGAAGGATCGCATTTATTTATCTTTTTTTCTCTCTGGATGTTAGTAAACATACCTTGGTTGTCTTGCCAACATGACATCAGAATCACATGACTTGAAGGCTTCTATCATGTGACGACGAGTGGCGGGCTATTTAAATATATGTTCATTTCATTGCCACTCGCTGTTTGCTTGAGTTTGACAAAGGCACTTGCATGTGCCGAAACGCGCGGCACTTCTATTCATGAGTAGCGAATAAAATATTGATAACTACATCGCAAGGAGTGCCGGTTCTTTCTTTCAATCAAGCACACGGAGTGCTGTCTGCATCTTTTGTGGCCCCATTGAAGTGAATAGGTCCGCATCCGAGCCGCCAAAACTGCGGCTCGGATCCGGACCAAAACAACGGCTGTGTGCATGAGGCCTAACAGTCAGGTTAAAATTGGAAAAACCCTCCCAAAAATGTCACTTCTTTTATTGTAGATTTTTAATGTGTGTCTGCAGTAAACTGCAGGGGACACTATTGCATTTTTATCCCCTTAGTGACATACCGTATTTTTGTTTTATACGATGCTCCTGTTGATAAGACGTACCCCAGGTTTTAAAGGAGGAAAATAAGAAAAAAATATTTTTCATCAGACCCCTATATCAGATCCTCAGATCAGACCCCCATATCAGATCCTCAGATCAGACCCCCATATCAGATCCTCAGATCAGACCCCTAAGACAGGATATTGCATGAGAGCCCCATATCAGGACATTATATGAGACCTTCATATTAGACCCTAATCAGATCTTCTTTAGACATCATATCAGCCCTCCATTTCAGACCCCCATACTAGACCCCCATCAAACCTCAGATCAGACCTTAAAATAAAAAAAAACTTCTCTTACCTCCCCTGCGCCTTGCCTTCGTTCTCTATCTGGCGGTCTCTTTAGAAGTCGTGCTCCCGTCTTCTCTGGTCAGCTCTGCACGGTCACCTGACTGCGTCCAGCATCGGGTCATAGTTCGCGCACTACGTCCTGACACTGTAAGCGGTCAGGACAGTGCGCCCACGGCACTAGGAAGGAAGACCAGGGAGGGTGAGTACAGGAAGTGCTCACAGGGCTTCACTCCCCTCTCCTGGCACCTAATGCATACTAGTGAGCACTTCCATAATTAAAGCGCTCCCTAGTATGCGCTTTATAAGACGCACTGACATTTGAGGGGGTAATGCGGTAATTAATTTTAGCCTTAAAGACCAATAATATTTCCGCCCCCTTTGTGTTCCAGCAGAGATTACTTTTAAATTTTTTTCTTAATTTTTTTAAAATTTTACGGGATATTTATTATCTGGGACATATTATGTGTGCTCCAATTCCCTATTGGTAATCATAATATCTTGATGGTATTGGAGGTTCAGGTGCATACAGAATGTGTGAGTTTACCAGTGATTTCTTTTGTTTTTGATATATATCTTGACTACTGACAATTAATACTGGACTGTAATTACAGTAGGTCTCTCTTTGAGTGGTGGTATCTATCCCTTGTCAGGGACATATAGGGCTATTAGGATGTTCCTGACACGGGATCACCCCTATCGGGACGGCCATTCTGTTTTTTTAGGTAGGGACAACAGTCTATAGGGTAAGTGTGAGGATTAGTAATTTCTCTTATTCTCAGTATACCCAGCCTACCAGATAAAGAAATTTTATTGGCACTTTTTAGGTTAATTTGAAATTTTATCAGTAAAGGTTACATTTAACATTGGTGAAGGTGCTCTGTGACTACGTAAAAGGGTTTTCAGAAATTTCTTTGTTGATCGGTGGGGGTCCGAAACCCAGGATCCCTGCCAATTTGCTGTTTGAGAAGGCATTGGCACTTCTGTGAGTGCTGCTGCCTTCTCTGCTTTTCCTAGGCCAGTGCCCTCATGTTCATCTTTCACGTAGCCTAGGAGCAGCCCAGCCCCATTCAAGTAAATGGGTTTGAGCTGCAGTACCAAGCACAGCTGATATAAATTTGTCGGCACTGTGCTTGGTAAGCTGCGAGAAGAGATCTGTGCTCACAAGAGCGCCACTGCCAGCTCAAAACAGCTGATCGGCAGGGGTCCCGGGTGTCAGACCCCCTACCAATCAGATACTGATGACCAATCGAGAGGATATGTCATCAGTAAAAAATCTTGGAAAGCCATTTTAAATAATTTTACATTGGGTACTGTAATACAGCTCCATACAGCCTCTGTAATACAAGTTTTTGGAACGTAACTGTTAGGCTAGTTTCACACTAGCGGCAGGGGACTCCGGCAGGCTGTTTCAGCGGGTGAACAGCCTGTTGGATCCGTCCTGCCACTAGTTCACGTGTGCTGCCGGACTGCCGCTCCGTCCCCATTGACTATAATGGGGGCGGGGTTCCGGGGGCGGCACGGCAGGGGACAGCGAGAGGCAGCCGGACTAAAAGTACTGCATTTCCCCCAGAAATATTGATTCAGTGGAGAACATCTCTGTATATGACACCATACCGTGGTGCATCGGGTGCCTACAACTGGGTAGTACAAGGCTGCACAGATTCTATGTGCCTTAGTACAGACTTATCTGACTTCATCTGGAATCTGATTTTTGTGGACTTTGACTGTGGTGATACTAGGAGATTCGAGAAAAGGGATGCTGTTGTAGCTTTTTTGCATATACCTTTTCCTGGGTATTTCAGGGTCAAATAAGAGTATGGTCACAGTTAACGTTTTTTAATGTTTTGGAAAAGGTTTTTGTAATTCTGACATTTTTACATAAAAACTCATTAAAAACATTGCAATGTGTGAATGTGTCACATACCCCAAAAAGTGATAGCTGCCACTGTTCCTTGCTTATTTGCATTACTTCCCATCTTTTTCGTGTGTGCAGCTCTTCGATTTGCCGTGCCTTGTGTTAGACTCTCGAGTTCCTATCAGATTTGCCAAAGTGCATTTTACTGTGTAAGGCTGGTGACGGATTGACTGACTGAAACACAGTCCATACATTCCTGTGCTGAAACCAGCAAGAGATCTTCCTGGTGCTCTAATATCAAGATCTACTGGTGCTTGCTATGAGGTCTACTGGTAGATCCAAGAATTCATTTGTCAGTCACAATTTATAGATCATTTACTTTTGTGCACATTTGCCTTGACAGCCAATATGACCGTAGTCTGTGTATGAGATGGGTAAATTGTATTTTGATTAATAGGATGCCTTCTTTAATCCTTTAAGGACTATTCTTTTTTTTCAAGCAAAATTGGAAAAAAACAACCCAAAATTCTGCCACGGTTTTGGTTTTTTTTATTACGGTGTTTACTATGCACTAAAAATGACGTGACAACCTTATTCTATTTGTTAGTACAATTATGGCAATACCAAATTTATGTCGTTTTTATTCTGTTTTACTATTTATTTATTTAAATTTTTTTTAAATTATAATTGGCGATGCAAAGGTTTTTGTCAATTTTTGGGGGAGTACAAGGTGACCAAAAAATTGGGAATTGCGCATTTTTATTTTTTTCCTTTAGGACATTCACCACACAGGAAATATTTTTTGATACGACATTACCAATTATTAGGTTTCCTTTTTATTGTTTTATTTTTATATTTGTAAAATTGGGAAAAGGGGATGATTAGAATTTTTAACACCTTCCCAACATCCACCGTACCCTACATGTACTGCTGATGTCGGGTCTTTTAGTCGGGCAGAGTCCATGATTGGTAACAACATTAAACTTTTAATCACGCACTTTTAATCCCTGAGATTCCATGGTCCGTTGTGACCACCGCATCTGTGTAGTCAGTTACCAGGAGCGCTGTTCTCCCTGTGACCGAATGGTTGCTCTGCGATAAGATCATGGGAGCTGTTTGGTTGTTATGGCAACCTCGGGCCTTCTGAAAACTGTGAGGCCTGTCATAGCAAAGTTCCCATCAATCCCGATCTGTGACAGGGCCTGGTAGGAACATAATGATTCTCCTATAGACTGTAGTGGTAAATCATTGCAGTCTGTGGGAGAAGCGATTAGTCGATCGCTTGCTAAAGTTCCCTAGGGGGACAAAAAATAAATGTAAAAAAAAAAAGGTGTATGGAAACCAGCTATAGTGACCTCCTTGTGGCAGTGGTGGCTCTATATGATGGCCTAATAATTATATTACTTTTGTTTTATGGAACTTTGCTGTCTTTTTTTTTTTTTTATATTTTCACAATCTAATAGACTATAGCACGTAATGGTTGTCCATTTATGTGTACACAGAGCGTGTTCTAGATTCCTGTTAATCCAATCGTTTTTGGGAACACAACAGGCAAATTTAATTTATTAGCTTATCCCCTTAGATATTATTAATGTCTAGTATACTTTTTATATTGAAAGGAACATTATATTAGAGTGTTATTTCAGTTGTTTATTTAGTATTTGATTAGGCAAAAATGCTAGAGGGAAGAATATTAGTCACAATGGGGCATAATTCTCTTTTCACCATCTTGCTCTGTACTGTAACGGCAAAGTGCTTCCCGAATACTGCAAATTTATTCATAAGAAAGTTTTCCTCTAAAAGCTCTAAGCTTTTGTGATACAAGGAAATAAAAGATTTTCCTATTTTTCCTTATATACTCTTCTTGAAGTTCTTCCAAATTAGGTTTTAAATGCCAATTAGGAGGTTGAATATAATAAAATAAAAGCAAATACCACCAAAATGGCCCAACCTTATGGCTAGTTAGACTGTTGAGAGAACAAGCGGAACCTTTGCTCTTAGCGTGGCTTTGAGAAAGAGATCCAGCTTAATGAACACATTAATTAGAAATATAACTATTTATAAGATGATAATTAGAGACGAAGCACGGTAAACTGGGCTTTTCCTGCAATTAATGGAGGATTAATTACTGGAGGTAATGAAGTGGATTTTTAAATACATTAAGGTGAAGTACAGAGATGTGCGAGGCTTTGTGATAGTTGCATAATGATTTCAGGCTGTTTGAGCATAGCTCGTATAAGATCGCTAATAAGCATCATTGCATCATTATGTATGCACTTAAAAAGACTTACCACCAAAATGAATCCCTAATTATTTCTAATTGGCAGGACTCTGTGTAGTCATTGAGCTGTTTGTAGCCATTTTAAGGTTCATTTAACCATGCTTAGGGCCATGTGATGGGGAGGAAGAAAAAAGTAAAAAAACCCTTCTACTATACAGTGGCCTTGACTAGCACCGTTAATCAGTTGTGGTGGGCTCAGGTTTAAATGCACTTACAAGGGTTGAGGTCAAAGCCCGCTGTAGTCTAAGCAAATTTTTTATTTCTTTTTGAAGGCACTTGACTGTGTTCATTAGCAATTATTAAAATAATTGTGTCTGTCAGTGTTATTTGGGTTTTCAGTGTGACTGCTTTCTTTCATCACTCTTACTCCTTATTGGATATTACCTTCTCTGTGTAGCAAATATTTTCCCCCGATCCCTGCCCCCCACCCACCCACAAGAACCAAGTTTCTTTTAATAATGCTTCCATTTCTGTGTTCCTTTGCTAACTTAAACAGCGCTGTACATTTCATCGCAGTCCTCCGACTTGCCTCTGATTGATTGGTGAGAGAAAGTTTCTTCCCAAGGACAATGTGTAGGCTTTTAAGGGCGTCTCCGAGGAATTGGCCATTAAGCATTAAGAAGGGAAGCCAAATGGGATTTTGACATTTGCCAGATTTTAGTAGTTAGTGGCATCTATATGTAAAACGCTGACAGCCGTTCATATTAAAGGATACAAGTTAGGAAAAGACGTTGCATGTTTTGACTCTTTAGTTTGCTCTTTTTTATGCACTTGGTTTATTTATGTCCCATTTGAGGGTTTCTTTGCCTTATTGGTATGTCAGTTACAAGTAATTTATTGCCGATGATATATGATTGGTGTATAGTTATTTTTATCTCCCCATATCAGATTTATTATTATATCCCATTAGGAAGAAGGAGTCTGTGAAACTTATTCAATGGGTACCTTGTCCTGTTAAACCTAATCGGAGCCATCTGTGGCGTGCTGTTAAGGTATAGAAACCGTTCGTATAGCTTAAGAAAACAGCGGTGAAGCAAATTGTAGTCTAATAAAAGGAAGGTCAGCATTGCCTTTTCCACCTTTATGAAAATGTGGTTCTGATCATTCTTTTCATGTCTAAATATCAGGATAAAATTTGTTGAAATGGGCAGTTTTGTTTCAATATTAACAACCGCACCTTGATATTTCATTTTCTGACTTTAAATTTTTGACATTTTATACTAAGTGGTAGTAGAGCAAATACGTTATTCCTAACAAGCTGGTGAGAACATTGGCCTAGCTTATCATGGTTTAGGCGGCCAAACCAATTAAATGTTGCATCTAAATGTTATATTGCTTTTCCAACAGTTAAATGTATCTCCTCTCCTACTACAGGGTGGTAGCTATGTGTGTGTATGGTATAACTTATTGTGTATATAGGATTGTAGTATAACATTGTTTGAATGTACTCCCTTTGCTCCTCAGTGGTTATTGACATAGAAACATAGAAACATAGAATGTGTCGGCAGATAAGAACCATTTGGCCCATCTAGTCTGCCCAATATATCTGAATCCTATGAATAGTCCCTGGCCCTATCTTATATGAAGGATGGCCTTATGCCTATCCCATGCATGCTTAAACCCCTTCACTGTATTTGCAGCTACCACTTCTGCAGGAAGGCTATTCCATGCATCCACTACTCTCTCAGTAAAGTAATACTTCCTTATATTACTTTTAAACCTTTGCCCCTCTAATTTAAAACTGTGTCCTCTTGTGGTAGTTTTTCTTCTTTTAAATATGCTCTCCTCCTTTACCGAGTTGATTCCCTTTATATATTTAAAAGTTTCTATCATATCCCCTCTGTCTCTTCTTTCTTCCAAGCTATACATATTAAGGTCCTTTAACCTTTCCTGGTAAGTTTTATCCTGCAATCCATGTACTAGTTTAGTAGCTCTTCTCTGAACTCTCTCTAGAGTATCTATATCCTTCTGGAGATATGGCCTCCAGTACTGCGCACAATACTCCAAGTGAGGTCTCACCAGTGTTCTGTACAGCGGCATAAGCACTTCACTCTTTCTACTGCTTATACCTCTCCCTATACACCCAAGCATTCTGCTTGCATTTCGTGCTGCTCTATTACATTGTCTTCCCACCTTTAAGTCTTCTGAAATAATTACTCCTAAATCCCTTTCCTCAGATACTGAGGTCAGGACTGTGTCAAATATTCTATATTCTGCCCTTGGGTTTTTACGCCCCAGGTGCATTATCTTGCACTTATCCACATTAAATTTCAGTTGCCAGAGTTCTGACCATTCTTCTAGTTTTCCTAAATCCTTTTCCATTTGGCGTTTCCCTCCAGGAACATCAACCCTGATACATATCTTTGTGTCATCAGCAAAAAGACACACCTTCCCATCGAGGCCTTTTGCAATATCACTTATGAAGATATTAAACAAAATTGGTCCCAGTACAGATCCCTGTGGAACCCCACTGGTAACATGACCTTGTTTTGAATGTTCTCCATTGACTACAACCCTCTGTTGTCTGTCACTCAGCCACTGCCTAATCCACTCAACAATATGGGAGTCCATGCTCAATGACTGCAGTTTATTGATAAGTCTTCTATGTGGGACAGTGTCAAAATCCTTACTAAAATCTAGATATGCGATGTCTACTGCACCTCCACCGTCTATTATTTTAGTCAGGCATGAAGATGTCATCTGGATTTAGCTTTGGTTAGGAAGAGAAAGGAAGAAAAGTTTGAAATAACGCTAAAGTGATATAGGCCCTTTTTGGCCATGTTTTTTTTAGGTAAAGCTAGTCACAGAGGGTCAATGCTTGTGTTTTTTACGTCTATTATACATCAAAGGTTGCTCACTGCTTATTAAGATGGTTAAAATGAAAATAATAAACTAAACTTTTTTCAGAGTAATAATCAATTAAAATATGGCTAATCTCTCTCTTGGTACTAAGAGGTAGGCAGATGGGATCCAAACACAGTGGGGGTCAATGTGTATTGCTCTATCCCCCACACTTGGCTGCAGGTTGGAATCGCACTGTATGTGGATATTCACAGTGATCCAGAGTGATCTGCCGCTGGTGAATCCCAGTGAATAGGTGGTGACTATAAAAAAAAAAAAAATAATTATTGTGTACTTATAAACACAGCTATGTCACCTTTAAGATACCGATATTTAGCCAGGAATAGTCAATACCTCGGCTAATATCCGGTATCATATGAAGCAGGGGTCCATGTCTGTAACCCAGGGGATGCTGCAATGGTGTCCATGTGTTTGACAGCCAAAGTGCACACCTGGGGGACCCCTTCCACCGCTACAATAAAGGCTACCTAATCATGCCCAGCCCTGCTCGACGCGTTTCTGGTCCCCTGTCTTGAGCACCTCATCAGGAGCTGTGGGCAAGCGGGTCTAAATAGCTGACTAGTTGCCTAAACCAGGAGCTGGTGGAGGACACTGCACGTGTATAGAACTCGCAGTCCTTTTCCAACTCAATTCTTACTCGCAGAACAACCATTTGTGAACAGGACCTATTTCTAGGGCTCCTAAAAACTCCAAAATTGTTCAGACGAGAGTATCTACTTGTTTGAAATGTTGTTTTCTAAGCATATTTTGTGGAGTTATGCAGATATATATGCCGTGTAGTTTAAGTAGATTATAGTAACCAGTCCTTGAATTTGTCTACAGATTCAGTTTTTGGGGTTTAAAGAATTAAAAATGTATTATTAGTTTAGTAACTATTTGAAAACAATTGCATACTGAAAAGGAGGTTGTAGGGTCCATGGGATACCTCCTATTCCTGCCTAAGGGTCTATTCACACGTCCGTTTTTTCTTTCCTGATCTGTTCCGTTTTTTCAGGAACAGATCTGGACCAGATCTGGACCCATTCATTTTCAATGGGTCCTGGAAAAAAACGGACAGCTCAATGTCTGATTTTTTCCAGGACCCATTGAAAATGAATGGGTCCAGATCTGGTCCAGATCTGTTCCTGAAAAAACGGAACAGATCAGGAAAGAAAAAACGGACGTGTGAATGGACCCTTATAGTGAGGGGAAGAAAGGAGTGGACAGGTTGCTTTGACTGCCAGTCGATCGTCCTCCGGTCTGTACTGAAGTAAACTGCCCTGTCAGCCAATCCATGCATGCATGTTAAAGGTTTGTGCAGTGCTAAATATGTTTGACCTATCCTTAGGATTGGTCATCAATATCAGATTAGTGATGGTCTTACTCCCAGCACCCCCGACGATCATCTGTGTGAAGAGGTAATGGCGCTCATGCGAGCGCTGCATCCACTTCAAAATTACCGGTTCGTCTGCTTACTTGCACAAGCGGCGCAGTGTAATTACAACTGCGAGTCCCATTCAGCTGCTGCAATGGGCAATTTTGAAGTAAAAAAGCGCTGCTACCCCTTCAAACAGCTGATCAATAGGGGTGATGGAAATTTGGGTTGGGTTGAGTAGGATTCAAATGTACATATACCGATTAGAGGTATGGACTAGTAGGATGCCTGTCAGCATAAAACTGAACACACTGCAATACAGAATGATTGCAGTGTATTATAGAAGTGATCAAATTCCTCATTATTCAAGTCCCCTAGCGGGACGAAAAAAATAATCTTATATACATATACACATATTGGTATCACAGCATCTCTAACAACTCGAAATATAAAATATCATGATAAAAAATCATGTTATTTAACCAGCAAGCGGAACGGTAAAAAAAAATATATATAATACATTGAAAATTTACTGCTTTTTGGTTCTGTCTCCTTCAAAATATTGGAGTGAAAATGTCGAGTCACATTTCACACTCGCGTTTGGTGTGGATCCGTCTTGTATCTGCACAGACGGATCCGCACCAATAATGCAAATGCTTGTATCCACTAATAACGGATCAGTTTGCATTATTCATAAAAAAAAAAAAAAGTCTAAGTCAAAACAGATCCGTCTTGACTTACATTGAAAGTCAATGGGGGACGGATCCGTTTTCAATTGCACCATATTGTGTCAGTGAAAAACTGATCCGTCCCCATTAACTTACATTGTAAGCCAGGACGGATCCGTTTGGCTCCACATCGTCAGACGGTCACTAAAACGCTGCAAGCTGCATTTTAGTGACCGCCTAAAAAACGCATCAGAGACCAAACGCAGCAAAATTGATGCATTCTGAACGGATCCTTATCCATTCAGAATGCATTGGGGCTGAACTGAAAAATATATAAATATAATGTAGTTCAATTAGTTTCCATCAATGAGCCTGACATTTTACTGGACAATATAGCGCAACATGCTGCCCTCTTATGTCTTTGTTTTTTAATGGAATCTGCAACGTAGCCTCCAATATGGACACCCACATAGCCTTCCTCCTCCTAGATTGTAAGCCTTTGCTAGCTGGGCCCTCAATCCTCTTGTTTTAACCTGTAGCGCTCACCTGCCCGTGGCTGCCATCATGCCCTAAATAATGAATAGGTAGGGACCCATGATCAGACAGCCCCTCTCCCTCTTTTTTACTTTGAATGGATGTCTAGGTGTGTTATAACTGGTATCACCTGGCATCCATCAGTTTTTTTCATCTGTAGATCCTGACTGTTTCTCCTGATGATTGTTCCATCTGGAATATGAAACGTGCATGTAGGGATTAGAACAGGGCTACATTAGTGTCGGTGCTTAAGGGACAGGTTCCGGATGGGGTCGCCCTTTTAAGGACGAGTGCCCTGTGGTTAGGCTGCTCAATTAATAAGTGGCTAGGGCTAGTGTCTGCTTACCACAGGGTCTCAATAGGGATACATGCACATCCAGACCCCTCACAGCCTTTTCAACCATTGATCCATCTATGAAGTTGATCCACATACGGTATGATTTTGACTGCATCCGAGAACCTGGCGACTTTACGGTAGGACAGAGGTTTTCCTTTTGTGGTGCCGGAGTGCATCAATATTACTTGTGTCCTTAACACTTTTTGTGGGTCACAGGTGCTGTTCATTAATTTGTGTATTTAAGGGCCTATTTTAGATTATTTCTATTAAAAGTTACATTTTATGTACAATTGATTACCATTTCATGTTTGTTAGACTTGTGTTTCAGTGATCCATACCATTGGTATTTGATTACCCCTCTCTTTGCTATATTTCTTAAACTGTAGGATCCCAGCACCTTACATGTACAGCGCTACAGGAGATTACTTAATTCCCAGCTCCGTACATTTACGGCGCTCTGATTGGGCTGGTGCCGGAGCTGCGCCTGCTTGATAAGCAGCAGGGTTTCGGCTATTCCTGACAGCCGAGCGCCTGCTGTATGCCAGCATATTAACCCCTTGTATGCCGAGGTCAGCGCAGACCATGGCATGCACAGGGTTTGTGGAGAGTACTATCTCCCTCGCCGTCCTCATCGGGTCCCCGCACTCCCCTGTGATAGGGACCCGATGGCTGGAACGACAGCCTGATGCCTTACACAGGCATTTGGGCTTGCTGGGTCTCATAGGCAGGATGTCAGTTTATTACACTGGTAATTCACTGACAGTCAATGCATTACAATGCATGTATTGTAATGCATTGCAGAGCGAATCAGGCCCCCAAATGTTAAATTCCCACAGTGGGACAAAAAATTAAGTAAAAAAAGTTTAAAAAAAAAAAAAAGCGTTTTCGTAAATTATCAATTGCTGTAAAAAAATGATAAAAAAATGCCCCTTTCCCATAATAAAGACATATAAAAGTGTAAGAAAAATAGGGAAAAAAAAGGAAAAACAGACATATTCGATATCGTTGTGTCCGTAGCGATGTATGACATATAACATGATCAACCCAGTCAGGTGAACGAGGTAAATAAATAAATCCAAAAGTCACTTTGCCTTACAAAAAGTGTAATACCAAGTGATCAAAATGTACCATATTTTTCGCCCTATAAGACGCACCTGCCCATAAGACGCACCTAGGTTTTTGAGGAGGAAAATTAGAAAAATATATATTTTGATCCAAAAGGTGCGCTTTTGGTGGATTTTGAACTAATGGTGGTCTGTGGATGACACTGTTATGGGGGATCTGTGGATGGCACTGTTATGGGGAGGGGGATCTGTGGATGGCACTGTTATGGGGAGGGGGATCTGTGGATGGCACTGTTATGGGGAGGGGGATCTGTGGATGGCACTGTTATGGGGAGGGGGATCTGTGGATGGCACTGTTATGGGGAGGGGGATCTGTGGATGGCACTGTTATGGGGAGGGGGATCTGTGGATGGCACTGTTATGGGGAGGGGGATCTGTGGATGGCACTGTTATGGGGAGGGGGATCTGTGGATGGCACTGTTATGGGGAGGGGGATCTGTGGATGGCACTGTTATGGGGAGGGGGATCTGTGGATGGCACTGTTATGGGGAGGGGGATCTGTGGATGGCACTGTTATGGGGAGGGGGATCTGTGGATGGCACTGTTATGGGGAGGGGGATCTGTGGATGGCACTGTTATGGGGAGGGGGATCTGTGGATGGCACTGTTATGGGGAGGGGGATCTGTGGATAGCACTGCTAAATATGTGTCGTCCACAGATTCCCTCCAAAACAGTGTCCCCCAATACACAGGGCCAGCTCACAGCAGTCTTCATATCTAAACTGTAATCATCCTTAACCTCTTGGTAACGTTAAAGTAGCGCTATCCTGTGTACTAGTACTTACTATCAAACTCTCATAGCACGGCAGCGTAACGCCACTCACTCGCGTCACGTGCCTGCTTCATTAATAAAGTGGGAGAAGCAGGCACCTGACATGAGTGAGTGGCGTTACGCTGCCGGCCGCCCTGCATGCCACGGGAGTTTGATAGTAAGTACTAGTACACAGGATAGCGCTACTTTAACTAACGTTACCAAGAGGTTAAGGATGATTACAGTTTAGATATGAAGACTGCAGTGAGCGGCGGGGCCTGGTGTAAGAGTACAGTGACTGCACCTGGCCCCGTGCGATTCCAACAGCAGTTGCCGGCCTCCCTCCCTGCTGATGCAACAATGCTGCATAGCGCTGTGATGTATCAGTGTTGTTAGCATAGTAAAAATGGCAGCATTCGCCCCATAAAACGCACTGCCATTCCCCCCCCCCCCCACACACTTTTGGGGGGGGGGGGGGGATGCGTCTTATGGGGCAAAAAATACGGTACCCCTAAATGGTACCAATCAAACCCTCACCTCATCCCACAAAAAACAAGGCACTACATAAGACAATTGCCCGAAAAATGAAAAGAGTTAAATAAAAATAAAAAAAACGAGATTACTATACTATATTAGGTATCCCTGCATTTGTAACGACTTGATATATAAAAAAATATCACATGATCTACCCCTTCAGGTGAATACCATAAAGAAAAAAAAAGTGCCAGAACAGACATTTTTGGTTACCAGCCTCACAAAAAGGGTACCAATAAAACTGTCTCTGAGGCCTTATGCACACGACCGTTTTTTTTTTTAAGGTCCGCAAAAACGGGGTCCGTAGGTCTGTGATCCGTGTCCGTTTTTTCTTCCGTGGGTCTTCCTTGATTTTTGGAAGACCCACGGAAGACATGAAGAAAAAGTCGTTTTGGTGTCCGCCTGGCCGTGCGGAGCCAAACGGATCCGTCCTGACTTACAATGCAAGTCAATGGGGACGGATCCGTTTGACGTTGACACAATATGGTGCAATTGCAAACGGATCCGTCCCCTATTGACTTTCAATGTAAAGTTAGGAGTCCCTATTATACCATCGGATCGGAGTTTTCTCCAATCTGATGGTATATTTTAACTTGAAGCCCCCCCATCACCATGGGAACGCCTCTGTTAGAATATACCAGGCATGGCCAACCTGTGGCTCTCCAGCTGTTGTAAAACTACAATTCCCACCATGCCCTGCTGTAGGCTGATAGCTGTTTGCAGTCTGGGCATGCTGGGAGTTGTAGTTTTGTAACATCTGGAGAGCCTCAGGTTGGCCATCCCTGGAATATACCATCGCATTTGAGTTAGATCGTGAAAACTCATATCCGACAGTATATTCTAACACAGAGGCGTTCCCATAGTGATGGGGACGCTTCAACTTAGAATATACTACGAACTGTGTACATGACTGCCCCCTGCTGCCTGTTAGCACCCGATCTCTTACAGGGGGCTGTGATCCGCACAATTAACCCCTCAGGTGCCGCACCTAAGGGGTTAATCGTGCGTATCATAGCCCCCTGTAAGAGATCAGGTGCTACCAGGCAGGAGGGGGCAGACCCCCTCCCTCCCCAGTTTTATATTCATTGGTGGCCAGTGTGCCCCCCCCCTCCCTCCCCTGTATTACTGTACATTCATTGGTGGCCAGTGGGCCCCCCCACCTCTCTCCCCTGTATTACTGTACATTCATTGGTGGCCAGTGTGCCTCCCCTGTATTACATTCATTGGTGGCCAGTGGGCCCCCCCCTCCCTCCCCTGTATTATGTACATTCATTGGTGGCCAGTGGGCCCCCCTCCCTCCCCCTCCTAATTAAAATCCCCCCCCCCATCATTGGTGGCCGAGGAGAGTTCGCTGGGACTCTGATCGGTAACCATGGCAACCAGGACGCTACTGCAGTCCTGGTTGCCATGGTTACTTAGCAATTTTAGAAGCATTATACTTGCCTTCGCTGTCTGTGACCGGCCTGGCGCTCCTCCTATTGGTAAGTGAAAGGTCTGTGCGGCGCATTGCTTATAGCACAGACCTGTCACTTACCAGTAGGGGGAGCGCCCGGCCGGTCACAGACATCGCAGGTAAGTATAATGCTTCTAAAAATTGCTAAGTAACCATGGCAACCAGGACTGCAGTAGCGTCCTGGTTGCCATGGTTACAGATCGGAGCCCCAGCGATTAAACTGGGACTCCGATCGCAACTCTCCGCTGCCACCAATGATAGGGGGGGGATTTTAATTAGGAAGGGGAGGGAGGGGGGGCCGCACTGGCCACCAATGAATGTACAGTAATACAGGGGAGGGAGAGGGGGCCGCACTGGCCACCAATGAATTTAAAACTGGGGAGGGAGGGGGGTGTGCCCCCTCCTGCCTGGCAGCACCTGATCTCTTACAGGGGACTATGATACGCACAATTAACCCCTTAGGTGCGGGACCTGAGGGGTTAATTGTGCGGATCACAGCCTGTAAGAGATCGGGTGCTGCCAGGCAGCAGGGGGCAGTCATGTACACAGTTCTTAGTATATTCTAAGTTGAAGCGTCCCCATCGCCTCTGTGTTAGAATATACTGTCGGATCTGAGTTTTCACAAAGCGAAAACTCAGCTCTGAAAAAGCTTTTATGCAGACGGATCTGCGATCCATCTGTGTGAAAGTAGCCTACGGCCACGGATCACGGACGCGGATGCCAATCTTGTGTGCATCTGTGTTTTTTCACGGACCCATTGACTTGAATGGGTCCGTGAACCGTTGTCCGTCCAAAAAATAGGACAGGTCATATTTTTTTGACGGACAGGAAACACGGATCACGGCCGCGGATGAACAACGGTGCATTTTCTGAGTTTTCAACGGACCCATTGAAAGTCAATGGGTCCGCAGAAAATCACGGGAAACTGAACAACGGCCACGGATGCACACAACGGTCGTGTGCATGAGGCCTGACTTGTAGTTTCAAAAATTAGGTCACTTTTTGGAAGTTTCTACTGTAGAGTTCTTCAATTGCACCACTGCAACTTAAAATTATATAACAGAAATATGCCCTTCGAAAACCATATGCTGCTCTTTCTTTCAAAGCCCTGCGTTGTGCCCATACAGCAGTTTACGACCACATATGGGTTGTTTCTGTAAACTACAGAATCAGGGTTATAAATATTTGAGTTTTGTTTGGCTCTTAAAAGCGTATTCCCATCTGAAAGATCATCTTTTAAAAGTTTACACTGGTGCCATACATCATTTTTGTAAAAAGCTTCTATTTTTTTATAATGCACCCATTTAGAGAAATACACTTCCCTCTTACCCCATTGTTGACAACCCATAGATACGGCCACCTCTCCACGGCCACATCTATGGGTCGCGCTTGCGCAGACCGCTCTCCCTTTTCACCCAGGCAGCCGGCTATTCAGACAAGTACAGGCACGCTGCCGCGCATGCCTATATTGTCTTTTCTCACTGCTGCGTCTGATACAGAGCTGCGCATGCTCTGTGTGCAGCGTGGACTTTGGATCGAGCGGCGCATAGAGGGGGTGTGCATTGGAGCGATCGCGATCAGAGGAGAGTGGAGGGACAATGGGGGACAATTTTATTTAGTGGAGGGACAATGGGGGACAATTTTATTTAGTGGAGGGACAATGGGGGACAATTTTATTTAGTGGAGGGACAATGGGGGACAATTTTATTTAGTGTAGGGACAATGGGGGACAAGTTTATTTACTGGAGGAACGCTGGGGGACAAGTTTATTTAGTGGAGGGACGCTGGGGGACAATTTTATTTAGTAGCAGGTGTAGCAGAGCTGTATTGAAAGCTGTTCAGCCACAGTGCTTGTGGGGGAAAGGAAGACAGATGTACCAGAGCTGTATATGAAGCTGGTCAGCCACAGTGCTGGTAGTGGACAGGAAGACAGATGTAGCAGAGCTGTATAGAAAGCTGGTCAGCTACAGTGCTGGTAGTGGACAGGAAGACAGATGTACCAGAGCTGTATATGAAGCTGGTCAGCCACAGTGCTGGTAGTGGACAGGAAGACAGATGTAGCAGAGCTGTATAGAAAGCTGGTCAGCTACAGTGCTGGTAGTGGACAGGAAGACAGATGTAGCAGAGCTGTATAGAAAGTTGGTCAGCTACAGTGCTAGAGGGGACTGGGGAAGACAGATGTGGCAGAGCTGTATTTCATCTATACAGATACATGGTCTAAGGTGTATAAACAACTGTAGTAGAGCTGTAATGAAAACAAATCTGCATCCGTGCTGGTGGGTGGGGGATGGTAATATTTTAGGGGAAGCAAAAGCACAGATCATTTGGCTACTAGCTAACATGCTTTTGGGCTGATGTATAGTAGTGAATTATTGTTTTGCTGCTCAGAATAGGTTTTGTGTGTAAAACTGTGTTAGAATGCAGGACAGCCACATGTTACTGTCTTAGCTCACTTCCCATGGCTCTCTGAGCAGGATTCTCCAGCAGGGGGAGGGGCCTCACACACTGCAGGCTGCCAGACTGATGACTCATACTATCTACATAAACAAGCACACAAGGACTGAGTTCTCAGTGTAATGTCATAAGGAGACATGGCTGGCCTTCACTCAAACTGCCTAAGCCCGCACAGCCTTAGAAGCAGGAAACGGGAAGTGAACAGCAGAGCTGGCTGCAGGCGAGGATGAAGTAGCAAGATGGGAAAACCTCTTTAATCCTTGCTGTGTTACATAGAAATTTGAATTCAAATGGAAAATCTGCAAAAGCGAAATTTAGAAATTTCACCTCCATTTTCCTTTAATTCTTGTGGAACTGCTAAAGGGTTAACAAGGTTTGTAAAATCTGTTTTAAATAAATTGAAGAGTGTAGTCTCTAAAATGGGGTCAAATGTGGTTTCTAATATGGAAGCCTCACAAAGTTACTTCATTACTGAACTGAATTGTAGGACTTGCTTCTAACATTGTAAGCCTTCTAACATCCCCCCAAAAATGATGCAAACATAAAGTAGACATATGGGAAATGTAAAGTAATAACTATTTTATGAGGTATCGCTGTCAGCCTTAAAAGCAGAGAAATAAAAAATGTGAAAATTGAAAATTTTTCTGTAAAGTTTTGACTTTTTTTTTTTTATAAATAAAGGTAAAACATATTGGCTCAAATTGACCATTAACATAAAGTACAAGCTCTGAATGGTTTGGATAAATAAAAGCGTTCCACAGTTATTACCACATAAAGTGACACGTCAGATGTGCAAAAATTGGCCTGGGACTTAAGGTGGAAAGAGGCTCAGTACTGAAGGGGTTAATTGTGTTATTTATGACTCTGCACATGAACCTTCTGATTGTAAAGCTCTGTGTTGGCCCTTTATAAATAAAGATTATTATTATTATTTGTTATTCACTTTATTGATATGAAGCTTATGGTTATAATAACCACAGTGATAATAATGGAAATGGTTTACAGCAAATTAGTGATGAGCGAAGAAAGCTTCGGATCATAGATCCGAAGTTGCCTCGTTCAACACTTTGGATTAATGCGGTATGGAGATCTGTCTCCATCCAACATTAAAATGTACGGCCTCCAATGAGGCCAAGTTAGTTATTCGCAAAGTCCTATTTGATTTTTAAATTGGAAACCAACTTTAAAACTTGGATCCGAATTTGACTTTGGTTCCTAGTGGTACCTCGGAACTGAAGCTGAGTACATTTTAACGCTGTACGGAGACAGATCTTCGTACAGCATTAATCCGAAGTTTTAAATGAAGCGACTTTGGATCTATGACCCGAAGCTCACTTCACTCATCAGTTCATGACAATGAGATGGTTGGACATTGTTAGTGTTAATCCGTTTTAATGTGAGAAATGAGAAAGTACATTTAGCATCTTTTAAAAAGAATTTTGCTTAAGAACGTGGCAATCCGCAATTCCTCTGGGTTTTATGAACAGTATTCACCATGAAACCAATTTCCTTCACCTCTGAAATGGTTTAAATGGAAGTGATTTTGATGCATTTGTACCATTCATGTGATCTGTTCACAAAGATTTTTTTGCTTTATCTCTTGTCTATTTCTAAAGTGTATATCCCAGGCTCTGAATGAAAGTTGTTTGGAGTATATGTATCTCCGTGTCTACAATAAAACTGCTCCAGTCATGTCCAGACTGTCAGCAAAGCTGAGGTGATGGTTCTTAGGTTGTTGCTCACAAGTGTGGCCTTGACCTGGACTTTCATTACTGTAGGTTATAAATTAGGATGAAGGTTCTGTCCTGTGTGATGCTGCCTTGATGAGCAATTAAACACTTACTCCATGATACACCATCCCCAGGGTTTTCATTGTGTCCCGGTTGATCTGGAGAGTAAGGAGGGAAAGGCCCACTTTGAGAACGGGTGATAGAAATTGAAACCAAGAGAGCTAAAGTGGCCATCCTACTACTTGTCCCAGAAACAAAGGGAAGATTGTTTTATTGACAGCAACAACTGAGCTCACAAGAGTTATTACATGCAGTTTACTGAGTCTCTCATTCAAAGCACATCTGTCAGCAGACTTGTACCTATGACACTGGCTGACCTGTTACATGTGCGCTTGGCAGTGTTGGTCCCATGTTCATATGTGTCCACATTGCTGAGAAAAATTATATTTTAATATTTGGAAATGAGCCTCTAGGAGCAACAGGGGCGTTGCCGTTACACCTAGAGGCTCCGCTTTCTCTGCAACTGCTGCTCCCTCTGCACTGTGATTGACAGGACCAGGTTTTTAAATAACTGCAGCTAATCACTGTATACACTGCTATATATCTACATTCCTGGTCCTTTACATAGAGGAGACATTATGGGACACATTTTATTGAGACCAGCGTTTTAGACGCCAGTCTTAATAGAGACCCATAGATGGTGTTTGATCCGCTGCATCCTCCGCCAGTTCTAAATGTAAGACCGCTTCCTGCTTTGTTACATTTAGACCATTTGCTACGCCTAAAACAGGCGTAGAAATGATGAATGAGACGAGCCTGCTTGCCGTTCCCTGCCGACCCCACGCCCACAATTTTAGAACCGGTGTGAGCTGGGAAAAGTCGCAGATCGGCGCAAATACCGTTGCACCGCCTTCTGTGCCTGAAATGCGCTTTCATTAGGCATATTTCAGATTAGTAAATGACCCCCTATATCTTCAACAGAATGCAGAGATGTACAGAAAAGGGTGGGGCCTGAGGGCTGCCAGTAGGGATTTAATTGGTGATGGTATCATCCGGTAGTTCGCAGGGGAGAGACTGAGTTCCTGTTTACACAGGAAACAAGCATTCCGACTTGAGATCACATGACCAGGTTTCCATAATGAGAAGGTTCAAGATGTATGGATGCAGCTGAGTTAGGTTGTACGAATTACACTGCTAGATTGCTGGTGGCAAGTTAGACTATATGTAAACTTTTTTTAAAAAAAAAAAAGCATGCTCCTTTTTAACCCCTTCAGTCTCAGAGGATTTGTAATTTTTGCATTTTCGTTTTTTTACCCAAAGCCATAACTTTTTATTTTTTATTTTTCTGTTCACCCAGCTTGGGAATGGGGGTTTCTGTCCTGCGGCTTCTGGTAATAGCTAGAGAGGTGGCCATATATGTGCAGCTCTCACCATTCACTTCAAAGGGACTTCCATGGCAGCTGCAAGAGACATAGGTTGGGAAATCCTAGTTACTGAGACATGAGTTCTGCAATATTCTCCCCCCTGCCCACTCTATTATCCCTTGGCATAGAGACTCTGTAATCAGCTTTTGGAAAGGGCATCCACCGTGTGAGTCAATTTCTCCAACCTGGAAACTAAATTTGACATCACTTATATTGCCCCGACCATGGTATTATATTTTGTGGGACACTTTTTGAGTTTATGCCACCATGTAATAACAATGAATAATTCACTTGCTTAAAATCGGCTAACCATTTGATTTCGAATTTTCCATGTTTGATGCAGAATTGCCATTTTATGGAATTTGGCCAGGCTCCGATCCATTCTCCCACAGTCTGATTGGATCCTGGCAATATTGGAATTCAGGCCATTCAAAAATATTTTTTTTCAAGCCTCTCTTATCTCTACTCCGCTGTTGTCTGACTCCTGTAGGGAACTGCTGGTATTCCACATAGTGATAATAATGGCAGTTGAGGTCTCACATCTAAAACTAAAAAGGGTCACCTCTGGCACTCCAGCTGTTCACGAACTGCATCCCCCATGATGTTTAACCAGCCTAACAAACCTCCCATGCTCAGAGCCAGGTTTTTGCTTGTGATTTGTTATCTTGACTGAGCATCATGGGAGATGTAGTCTAGAAACAGCTGCATTGCCAGAGGTTGCACTTCTCTGATTTGAAGACTTTAAGTTCAGTCACACATCTTGAATGCCGCTTATCGGCTTTAACGTGCAGCTTGTTCTGAACAGATTCCTTAGATCATTAATGCCGCTTGTGAGCGGTCTTCTACTGAAACACAAGCCGTGCTACTATTTCTCCGCCATCCTCTTGTAATGTATGATTTTTGGGAGGAATGAACTATCTTCACACTAAGGTTTAATAAATATTGGGAAGTGCCCAATGACACTGACCTCATTTCCTTTATAACAATGAAAATTAATAGTTTTGCGTTTTATGAGGCTGATGGTCCAGATGTAGTGTACATTTAATTAAGTGTAGTTTCCTCTCGGTTATGGTATGTGTATCTGCTTTTTGTCGCAATTTCTTTCTAGTTTTACAATTTTCCACATGTTTTCCTTCATCATTTATGATTTTTTTTTTCAAAGAGCGGCTATGAGGATTTAAATCACTTTAGCATGCAGCAAAACAGTACCCATTCAAACAATAAACGCCATTTTAAAAAGCCTTTAGATCTTCCGTCACTTCATAAATAAAAATGTATAAAACATTATGCAGTTGTAGTGCCCACCTGCTAATTAAATGCAGATTTTCCCAAACTTATTTTCAAATCTGCCTTTTCTGTTTCAACTCTGCCTGCGCAGAGAATACATATGGCTCTTGTGAAATTAATTATGCTTATGGAGCAGCTGTTAAATTTAGTGCAACTAATTTTATCCAATATTTTACATTTTAATTGATTACCTGTGAAGAAATTAGCAAATTAACACACATTGTGCGGCAAGTAAAGACACTTTATGGACTTCTTATTTATTATTATTATTTTTATTTCTTTTGAACATGGCATGCCAATCTATAATTTTATTATTTTTACAACTTGGCTAGGTAGGGGTTGAAATAAGACATTCACTTTAGGACTGTAACATAGGAAGGAATTGGAGAACCTTCATTATCTAATGGGAGGCTTGGAAGAGGATGCGAGCCAAGCATCTGTGTGTTCTGTAAGTCCTGACATGAGAAGCAGATTGGAACTTAATGACTCTTTCACAGAATTTTTGTAACATATGGGCCTATCTGGATCTGAGAAGGCTTTGAAGATCTTTCAACGCGACTAAGTGACTTAACCTTTGCCACAGTACTGGGTCTTTTATGGCAGCCCACTTTTCAATTATTCTCTACTGTTTTTTTTCCATGCAGTTAGTTTTAGAGCATTATTGGTGCACAATGTTATTGTATTTGAATCATGTCTAAATTACTTTCTATCTGTTTGCATTCTGTTGATTGAAAGCAATAAGAAAGTGGTTAATATTACTGGCCTGAGAACAAGATGCCCAGAGGCACAGAAGGCTTGTGTAGTAATTTGCAGAAATATTACCGTGTGTGTGTGTATGTGTATATATATATATATATATATATATTATATAATTTAATGACGCTCACCAGACAACCTTACAACTGGAGCTCAGCCGGCCCTCTACCTTCAAGCACCTTTTATATATAACTGACAATAGACAAATATGGCTGGCTCACAGTATCCTAAAACCATTTAATAACTGTTTAAAAAATATATTTTATAAATACATCTGAACAATACTCTAGCAATCCTAAAACACTACACTTGGTTTTTTATGATTGCTAGAGTATTGTTGAGATGTATTTATAAAATATATTGTGGAGTAATTTGCCTTTTTACATGTTTTTTTGGTTGTCTCAAATGAAATAAAATTTTATTATTATTAATAATTTATATATATATATATTTTTTAACGCAAATGTTATGTATAAGTGGTTTACTGCACCTAGTGGCTGGAGGACTGAAATTGAAGTGCAGAGCTTGTAGAAGTGCAGGCTAACAGCTGCTAATATAAATACACACATGTATGTGTTTTTTAATTTTTTTATTAACTCCGTAGAGAGTGATGCTGCATATTATTGGGATATGCCCTTAGTTTGTTTTGTCATCAGGCTGTTGGTAACCCCACAAATGCTTAGAATGAGGGAGCGCAGCGCTGATTAAGCTTACTAACCATGCAACATAATCTTTGCAGGGCTGTTGTCTGCACACTACATGGTGTTCCTGGGAAAATACACTCACCTAAAGAATTATTAGGAACACCTGTTCTATTTCTCATTAATGCAATTATCTAGTCAACCAATCACATGGCAGTTGCTTTAATGCATTTAGGGGTGTGGTCCTGGTCAAGACAATCTCCTGAACTCCAAACTGAATGTCAGAATGGAAAAGAAAGGTGATTTAAGCAATTTTGAGCGTGGCATGGTTGTTGGTGCCAGACGGGCCGGTCTGAGTATTTCACAATCTGCTCAGTTACTGGGATTTTCACTCACAACCATTTCTAGGGTTTACAAAGAATGGTGTGAAAAGGGAAAAACATCCAGTATGCGGCAGTCCTGTGGGCAAAAATGCCTTGTGGATGCTAGAGGTCAGAGGAGAATGGGCCGACTGATTCAAGCTGATAGAAGAGCAACGTTGACTGAAATAACCACTCGTTACAACCGAGGTGTGCAGCAAAGCATTTGTGAAGCCACAACACGCACAACCTTGAGGCGGATTGGCTACAACAGCAGAAGACCCCACCGTGTACCACTCATCTCCACTACAAATAGGAAAAAGAGGCTACAATTTGCACGAGCTCACCAAAATTGGACTGTTGAAGACTGGAAAAATGTTGCCTGGTCTGATGAGTCTCGATTTCTGTTGAGACATTCAAATGGTAGAGTCCGAATTTGGCGTAAACAGAATGAGAACATGTATCCATCCTCTGATGGCTACTTCCAGCAGGATAATGCACCATGTCACAAAGCTCGAATAATTTCAAATTGGTTTCTTGAACATGACAATGAGTTCACTGTACTAAAATGGCCCCCACAGTCACCAGATCTCAACCCAATAGAGCATCTTTGGGATCTGGTGAAACGGGAGCTTCGTGCCCTGGATGTGCATCCCTCAAATCTCCATCAACTGCAAGATGCTATCCTATCAATATGGGCCAACATTTCTAAAGAATGCTATCAGCACCTTGTTGAATCAATGCCACGTAGAATTAAGGCAGTTCTGAAGGCAAAAGGGGGTCCAACACCGTATTAGTATGGTGTTCCTAATAATTCTTTAGGTGAGGTGTATATTAAAATTGTCTTTTTTTCATTACTGTAAAGTTGACTTATTTTGTCCAGCGGGTTATCACAAACAAATGAACTAGAAAAAATAAATGACCTACCCCTAGTCCAATTGCAGTTCCAATGATCACATCATAACATTCATATTATATCTTACTACCTTTATTGGAGCCTAAACTGTTCATTTACAATTGAGGGGAAAAGTAAACTTCTTCTGATCTGTATTCAGCTTATCGAGCTGGATGCTGCTGAGGAAAGCAGAGCCCCGGCAATCAGGACTTATAACGTATCAGATGTTTGTTGAAATGGCAGGTACACTTTTAGGAAACTTCAGACTAAGCTGCTAGACCGTTCTATACCTAGTCCAGCGGCGGAGCATAATGCAGGGATTCTCTGTTTTTTATTTCCTGTGTCATGCCCCGCCTTCTCAGGCCCTGTAATAGTGACCCAGTATTCTTGTTTTGCTGCAATAAAATTTATATGAAAAAGTCTTAAACCTAAAGCACAAGACAAGATGGGACAAATTCCAAGATGCATTGGAAAACAAATCTGTTGTTGTAGTCTGCATACCTTTTTTTAAAGAAGCTTTCTGATGATTAGCATAAATGGAGGTGTTGCAACTGCAACAGAGGCTCAGTATCATATGCTACATCATATCAATGCCATCAGTGTTTATCATTGGAATTCCTCTTTAAGACTTAAGCATGAAAAATTGACAGGGACTAGATTCCTTAATTATCTTATTTTTTATTTTATTTGAAAACCTATGTAGGCTTTGTGTGAGAACTGAGCCAGTTATAAGTTGTAGGGCCTAGACAATTGTCAATGCAGCAACCCTGGACTATAAATCGGGCAGCAAATATCAGTACAAAATTACTCCGTATATCCACAAAGTCACTCATAGTTTTTTTATATTTATTTATGTAAATTGTGAAATGGAGTTCAAGAGCAATGATACTTATTATACAACAAAACTCTATATAATAATAATAAGCTAATCTTCCTTCAGATCCAGATCTAGGCATCGGCAGAGATCTCGCAGCCGTAGCAGTGATCGTTCCACTCGAAGAAGATCTCGCAGCAAGTCTTATGATAGAGACAGAGGAAAAGGTAGAGCGAAGGAGAAGACCAGAGAAAAAGAGAGAAGAAAAGAAAAAGAGTCAAGTTCCAAAGTTGGGTAGGTCTCTTTAATTTAAAACTATGTCTACTAGTGATATTATGCTTTTACGTTACGTGGTACCGGTATGTATTTTCATATTCATATTATTGACTTTTTTTTTTTAACTAGCATTAGGGCCGAACAATGGTCAGTGGCTCTGGGTTAGATACAGTATATTATAATGACCAGTCTGCTGGGCTAAGATACCAGATGGCACGTAAGAACAGTTATTCACAATCATTGCATTGACATGCTGCAGTCATTGATATTTCTGGGTATAAATTATCATTGCTAGGATGTCTCATTCCCATAAATATTCATTGCTTGATGGCAGCACATCCCTGCCAACATGTGATTTTTTATTTTTTTATTTTTTTTAAGTCACTTCGATGATCATATCAACCAACAAATGAGTGTTTATGCTGAATGAGTTATACTGAACAATTGTTTAAAAGAATATTGTTCCAGATTGGCCTTTTGTCTGCTTGTATAATATTTACATTTTCAGTGGCCCCCTATGTTACACTACCTAGGAATCCATCTTGCGTGCCCTTTGCTGTATAAACAACTTGAGAGAAACCGAAAAACATGGTCAACATACGTAAAAAATGTACACTACGCATTAGGAATACTAAGTGACATCCAGTCACCCTTCAGAGCAACGTTTTCAAATTTGGAATAGTTTTCACATTAGAACAAAAAAATATGGCAGGACATGGCCCTTTAACTTATTTTTTACATCCACTGTACATGTCGGATCTTTAAAGATAGCATCCACTCAGGAGATGAGCAGGCGCAGTAGCGCATGGGCGACTACTGTGTTACACAGCAGGCAGCCACTGGCAGTGGTTACTTTGAACCTGGACATGTAACCACTCAGATACAGTGGACATATATTTTGAGTGGGCTGCTCCCAGTAAACAAATAGCCCCCTCTCCCACACTGTGGCAGCTGTTCAGTTTCTATGGCAGCCAGGAGGCTTCGATGTCGGCCATAGCAAACTTTCTGTACCTCAGTAGAGGCATAGCAATTTTCCCATAGACTGCAGTGTACAACCTTTACAGTCTATGATAGAAACGATCTGATGATTGCATGTTCAGGTCCCCTAGGAGCTAGTTAAATAAAAAATGATTATATATATATATATATATATATATATATATATATATATATATATATATATATATATATAATGGCGGCACTGGAAACAGACAATATGGGAGCTACGTCCAGGGATACAGCTGCTTACCCCAGATGAACAAAGACGAAAGAAGGACAGCACACCAGGTAAAAAAGTAGTGGTGTTTAATCACCCATGTGGATGGTGTGCTGTCCTTCTTTTATATAATATATATATATTATATAATTATTATAAAAACAAACATTCAAACCAAACTGTACAAAAACTATATAAATATTGTATCACTATAATCATTCTGACCTGCAGAATGAAGGTAATGAGGGACATTTATCTAGACTGGTGTCCCCTTGAGTCAGTCTTGATCTCTCTGCACTGACGTGAGATTCGCCTAATTTATTAAAAGGCAGATGCTGATCTAATAGTTAGGACCCCCACCGATCTAATACCTATCCCTTAGGCCTCATGCACACAGCCATTGGGCGGCCGTGGCCATATTGCGGCCTGCAAACGGCGGGTCGGCAATCCACGGCCGCCGGTCGTGTGCACCCAGCATCACGGATGCGAACCTGTTCACTTGAATGGGTCCGCAATTCCGGAGATGCGGAACGGAGTCACAGAACACCGTGCTTCCGTGGTGTTTCTTTCCGTTGTTACGCACCGCAAATAAATATGACATGTCATATTTTTTTTCCGGTGTGGACAGACCACGGACTCATTCAAGTTGAATGGCTCCAGCCCGCAATTTCTGTCTCCAATGCACGGAACGGCCGTGTGCATGAGGCCTAATCCTGTGGATAGGGGATAACTTTAACCAACCGGAATACCCCTTTAATAATAAACTGTCCAGCATTCTCTCTGTAGTTCTTAGGAGATGTTAACAAAGAGTTCGTAAAACCTGGATAAATGATCATTTTCTACAATGCCCAAATTAATTTTCTTGCTCCAATATGGGTGTGATGTGGCACCTCTCCCCTATCAACACCCCTTCTTGCCCGATTTTAATCCTTCTCCCTCACCCCTTATTTTGCTGCCTATTTTTTCTTGTTCTAGCTTTTCAAAAAGCTAGAACTAAAAACCTGATAAATGGCCTACTTTGTAAACTAACCCTGTCCTCCGGTTTCTAAGCCAAGATAATGCAAACACAAAGAAAAAGTGAATAGAGAGTCAGCAAAGGGCACTGGATGCTACTTTTTGCTTGGTTTGCTGATAATACAGTCCCAGCGGTGAATATGGTTATTCCAGGGTAGTTGGTAACCTTTTCACATCTACAAAATGCTATGGAAAACATTGCCAAGGCGGTCATTTTAATGAGGTTTTCTGGTTTGCATCAACATCCTATAAAATAATTTATGAACGCAATTTTGTAGTACATGTCTTTTGCCTACAGCATATAGCTCCTATCTTCTATTCTGGGATGGGTTACCATGTCCATGCAGCTCTTTCTTATTTCCTGTGATGTTATGTCCATGAGCAGGTCAAAGCAGAAACAGGGGCAGTGATTGGAGAAAGTCTATGTAACCAGCTGGGTGGGAGGAGCTATAATCTAGCTGGGGATTGTTAGGGGCTATGCTGGAGCTGGGGCAGAGAATGGAGAACCGCATCATGGGTTTGGCGGAATATAGCAACAAAAAGTGCTACATACAGGATATAAAGTAACTAGAAGGATTGGTATACATGGTGAAAATGGGTCAGGAAAGTCCACACTGAAAAAAGCATGGGGAAGATGGGCTTGAGGTGAGCAACTACATGAGCATATCTGTTAAAAACCATAGTCATCCCAGAAAAACCCTTTAACTGCTAGCTACCCACCCCCCATGACTATATACAGTGGTGCTTAAACGTTTAAGTACCCGTCAGAATTTTCTACATTTCTGCATGAATATGACCTAAAGCTACATTATATTTTTACACAAGTCCTAAAAGTAGATAAATGAGTCAAAAGTATTAGACTTATTTGAGGAAAATGATGCAATATCACATGTCTAATCGTGGCAAAAATATGTGAACCCTCAGGATGAGCAGATTTTTTGAAGGCAAAATTAGTCACATATAAGTGTATCATGGCAGGAACAAAGGATATTTCTGTGGACCTCAGAAGAACAGTTGTTGATGCTCATCAGGCTGAAAAACCATCTCTAAACGTGGAACTCCAACAATCCATATTCAGTCTGAGTACAAAAGGAGGAAATTCAAGACCATTATTACTCTCTCCAGGAGTGGTCGCCCAACAAAGTCAGGCCAAGGGCAAGGAGTGTAATAATCTGTGAGGTCACAATGGAACCCACAGTAATCTCTAACCAATGTGAGAAAGGCCTCTAGATGCTTAATGTTAGTGTTCATAACTCCTCCATCAGGAGGACACAAAAACAATGGTGTGATGTGCATGGCAGGAATGCAAGGAGTCACTACTGCAAAATTAATATTGCTGCCCATCTGCTACGGATTAACTGGACCAGCCAGAACCCTATTGGAGACCAAAATAGAACTTTTTGGTTTAAAGGGAACCTCTTAATGTCCTTCCAACCTCCTTCCAACCGTCTTCAGTGGAAAAGTGTGTGAAAAAAACAAACTTTATTCACCCTGGTGACGTATGCAAATGGACTACTTGAAGTCAACGGGGCAGCTGTCCTGGCTTTTTACCCCTGGTTGACACCTGAGTGCTTTTTTTTTTCTTTAGAATTGATGCGCTTGAGATTCTGCGTGTGCACCGTTCTGTTTCGTCTTCAGTGTACTTGACTTCTGAGGCTCACTGCGCAAGCGTTAACTGTCTCACTGTGCTGGTGCCGACTCCTGTCAGTAGACAGTGAACATGTTATAGAGAAGGAGAGGCTAAGCACATTGATGCATAGTTTTACGGGAAATATTCAGAATTTGTTCTGTAATGTACTGACTTCAGTTGTACATGGGGAGGTGTTATCAGTGATTGTGAGCATTACTTGTGTAAGTGTGTATAGAGAGATAGCGGTCAGTCACTGATGGCTGTGCACAGGGTTGGTTTTAAGTTCATAAAAAGCTGAGATTTATATCTTTTCCCAACAAAACTATATTTACATCTGCTTGGCTTCTGTTGTATAACCTGATGCCTGCAGATTGCATTGCACGTCATGGTGACAGGTTCTCTTTAAGTGCATCATATTAGCATTAGATGGCAACATTTGGCGGGGCTCTGTTTACCCGGCTGTAGTGGTATGTCAAGTTGACAACACGTGAATGCTGTGGCCAATCACTAGCAGAAAATAAGAGCTCTGGAGGTGACCATTTGAGGCAGGCAGTAGCAACATTCTTGCTATATAGTTGCTCATCCATAGGGAGTTTTATAGAAGCTAGGCTAGGCCCATCTCTGATGCACAGGAAAGTCTGGTATTTAAATGTGGCTCCTCAATATTTTCCTGCTGGAATATCTCTGCCCATTCTGGCCAAATATTAGGCAGTGCATTACACCCCTTTGGTTGGAAATAGGGTAATGAGCAGAGGACAACAATACCACTTGCTAATTATCTTCAGATCACCCCACCTTAAAAGCTGGGAGGGGAACCCATCAATATACCTGCTCTCTAACAAATGTTGGTAAAATGGTAAAGAGAAATGGGCATAAATGTGATACCATGTCATCAAATTGCTCTAGAATGATACTATCAACCCCTTTGCAATGAGCTCCATACAAGTACAGCCCTGTAGGAAGTGACTTGCACTGTCTACTGTAGATGTATGGCGCACTAATCGAGTGGGAACAGGAACTGTGCTTGCTCGATCAGTACAGGGGCCTGGCTGTATCCACCAGCGTTGCTAAAAACTCCAATTTTAGCGGTTAACCCTTTAGATACCACAGTCAATGCTGACTGTAGCATCTAAGGGGTTTACAGAGGGTGGGGGCTCCCTCTCTCAAGACATTGTCGTCAACCAGTGCGATTGCTGGTTGCCGATGGTTGCCATGGCATCTGGAAGCCTTGCAAAGGCTTACTAGTCTCCCAGCAACAGATGACTATGATGCCCAGCCCCCAGACTGGCTCTCATAGGCAACTGTTAGTCTAATACTTATAGTTTCAATGGAGCACATGACAGCATGTGTTGAACTGCATTGAAACAGGGAGTAGACTGAAATATTGAAGTCCCATAGTGGGACTAAAATAAAAAGTAAAAATAAAATAATTGTTTTTATATAAAAAGTTTAAAAGTGTAAAAAAAGCTATTTACTATTGTAACAATAGAGCTAAAAATAGACACATTTGGTTACAACCATTTTTAATCATGTCCCCACCAAAAAATGTACAAAATGGTAGCAATGAAAACCTCAACTCATCCTGTAATGCCCACTCCACCCCTTCATAAATAACTTGAGGGGTGTAGTTTCCAAAATGGGGTCACTTATTGGGGGTTTCCACTGCACTGTTACCTCAGAGTCTCTGCAAATGTGATGTAGCACACAATAACTATTCCCGCAAAATCCATGCTCCAAATGCATATTGGGCACCGAAAACAAATCTTTTTTTTATTTATATATACTGTCCGCTGTGCTTTGATTTCTGCCATATACTTGTGGCATCAAAATGCTCACTTCTCTCCTTAATACCTTCAGTGAGCAGTTTCCAAAATGGGGTTACTTCTCAGGGGTTCCAGTAAATCACCACATTTGGGCTCAAATGCTCATAGTGCTCTTTTACTCCTAAGTCCTGATGTATGTCCAGGCAAAAGACTAAGGTCACATGTACAGTCGTGGCCAAAAGTTTTGAGAATGACACAAATATTAGTTTTCACAAAGTTTGCTGCTAAACTGCTTTTAGATTTTTGTTTCAGTTGTTTCTGTGATGTAGCGAAATATAATTACACGCACTTCATACGTTTCAAAGGCTTTTATCGACAATTACATGACATTTATGCAAAGAGTCAGTATTTGCAGTGTTGGCCCTTCTTTTTCAGGACCTCTGCAATTCGACTGGGCATGCTCTCAATCAACTTCTGGGCCAATTCCTGACTGATAGCAACCCATTTTTTCATAATCACTTCTTGGAGTTTGTCAGAATTAGTGGGGTTTTGTTTGTCCACCCGCCTCTTGAGGATTGACCACAAGTTCTCAATGGGATTAAGATCTGGGGAGTTTCCAGGCCATGGACCCAAAATGTCAACGTTTTGGTCCCTGAGCCACTTAATTATCACTTTTGCCTTTATGGCACGGTGCTCCATCTTGCTGGAAAATGCATTGTTCTTCACCAAACTGTTGTTGGATTGTTGGAAGAAGTTGCTGTTGGAGGGTATTTTGGTACCATTCTTTATTCATGGCTGTGTTTTTGGGCAAAATTGTGAGTGAGCCCACTCCCTTGGATGAGAAGCAACCCCACACATGAATGGTCTCAGGATGCTTTACTGTTGGCATGACACAGGACTGATGGTAGCGCTCACCTTTTCTTCTCCGGACAAGCCTTTTTCCAGATGCCCCAAACAATCGGAAAGAGGCTTCATCGGAGAATATGACTTTGCCCCAGTCCTCAGCAGTCCATTCACCATACTTTCTGCAGAAGATCAATCTGTCCCTGATGGTTTTTTTGGAGAGAAGTGGCTTCTTTGCTGCCCTTCTTGACACCAGGACATCTTCCAAAAGTCTTCGCCTCACTGTGCGTGCAGATGCGCTCACACCTGCCTGCTGCCATTCCTGAGCAAGCTCTGCACTGGTGGCACTCCGATCCCGCAGCTCAATCCTCTTTAGGAGACGATCCTGGCGCTTGCTGGACTTTCTTGGACGCCCTGAAGCCTTCTTAACAAGAATTGAACCTCTTTCCTTGAAGTTCTTGATGTTCCTATAAATTGTTGATTGAGGTGCAATCTTAGTAGCCACAATATCCTTGCCTGTGAAGCTATTTTTATGCAATGCAATGATGGCTGCACGCGTTTCTTTGCAGGTCACCATGGTTAACAATGGAAGAACAATGATTTCAAGCATCACCCTCCTTTTAACATGTCAAGTCTGCCATTTTAACCCAATCAGCCTGACCTAATGATCTTCAGCCTTGTGCTCGTCAACATTCTCACCTGAGTTAACAAGACGATTACTGAAATGATCTCAGCAGGTCCTTTAATGACAGCAATGAAATGCAGTAGAAAGGTTTTTTGGGGATTAAGTTAATTTTCATGGCAAAGAAGGACTATGCAATTCATCTGATCACTCTTCATAACATTCTGGAGTATATGCAAATTGCTATTATAAAAACTTAAGCAGCAACTTTTCCAATTTCCAATATTTATGTAATTCTCAAAACTTTTGGCCACGACTGTAGAGTGTTTATAAAACCAGGAGGCACAACATTTTATTAGAGGGCTGACTTTTCACACTGGCATACACTGGTCACAACATATTGGCACATCTGTGTAAAAATTGCAGTTTTCACTTTGCACCATCTGCTGTGCATTAACTTCAAAACACCTGTGGGGTCACAATTAGTGCTGAGCGAATCGAAGTTCGTGAAGTGGACTTCGATCCGAATTTCAAGGAAAATTTGATTCGCCACAAAGTCAAATTCCCTCGTGCTTCATGGTAACGATTACATTTTCCCTCAAATGGTGGTAAAACAAAAGATCACGCACCGCACAAGATTTCGCCTGGAGTCTGCAAGATAGCTGCAGCGGGCTCTTCACGATCAAATGGATAAGGTATTTTTATTTATTTATTTAATTAATTTTTTTACAGATTAACCCTCGAAAGCCCTCAATGGTCATCTCAGATGCTGCGATCAGCGATGAAAGCGGCATCTGTGGGATTCAATGATGGGGGAGGCACCATTGATGTTCCCCGTCATTGCGCCCGCTACTCACAAAAAATGGGTTTGTAGCAAAATAGTTTGTCACAAAGCAAATTTCTTTGTGAAATTCAGCTAAGCAGACTATTCAAAGTTTTGAAGACTTTGCTTCTCTCTAGTCAAAATGCTCACTACATCCCTTGGTAAATTCTGTGAGGGGGGAGTTTATTTTTATTTTTTTATTCACATCAGAGCTTCTGCATTTGCATCCAGTGCTGTATAAATCACAAAACTAGCACTCAAATGCATATGGAGCTCTTTCCTTTCTGAACCCTGCAGGGAACCAAAACAGCAGTTTATGACCACATAGGGGGTATTGTCATTCTTGGGGGAAAAAATCATTTAACACAATTTTGGGGTGGTTTTCCCGTATTAGCACTTTTTAGGACTTTGCACTGTACTGGTACCTCATGGCCCTTCAAATGTGATATGGTAACTGAGACACTTGGCACCTTCCAAAAGCTGAATGGCGCCCCTTACTTTCTGAGCTCTGCGGTTTTACCATACAGAAGTTTTCGACCACATACAGGGTGTTGTCGTATTCAGGAGGAAATGGGTAACCAATTATAGGGTGCTTTTTCTCCTGTTAAAATGTGGGGCTTTGCAACATTTTATTGGAAGAAATGTAGGGAGTCATTTATTTAACAAGAAATATGCTTTAATTAGGCCTTTTCACTGCGATCTGTGACTTCTCCCTGCTCACACCAGGTCTAATAAAATTGTAGGCGTGGTGGGGAAGGAGACATGTTTTAGGCGTAGAAAATGGTCTAGGAAGCTGTCTTACATTTAGAAGTGGCGGTGGATCCATCGCCAGGTATAGGGCTTATTAAAGGGAACCTGTCACCAAAAAATCGCTTATTAAGCTGTTCAGAGTACCTTATAGTGCTACTTAGTAGTGTCCTATTGCACTTTTTCTGAAGCCGGCTTGTACACTCAGCCGGCTTCAGTCTCGCTACAGCGCATGCGCCCGCCAGCCTTACATACTCGCGCCCGGCATCTTCTCTACCTGCGCATACAAAGCATGCGCTGTAGCGAGACTGAAGCCGGCTGAGTGTACGAGCCGGAGCCGGGATCGTGCTACAGCAGCCCTTTACTGCGCATGCGGGCTGAGAGCGCGGTCCCGGCACTGAGATGCGGCGTGTCAATCAAGGCGGCGGGAGGCGGGGAGAGCAGGATTGGAGACGACTAGGTCGCTGCCCCCTTGACTTCAAGCCTGATTTTTCTCAATGAGGCTAAATGCTGGAAAACTAAGAAAAAGTGCAATAGGACACTACTATGTAGCACTATAAGGTACTCTGAACAGCTTAATAAGCGATTTTTTTGGTGACAGGTTCCCTTTAAGATAGGGATCTAAAACGCTAGTCTTATTAATTGTGCCTGGTTATGTTTTATTTTTCCAACAAAGTGTCTCTAAATATTGAGAAATGCCTGTTGTATCAATGCCCTCACAACACCCCTAAACAAAATCTATAAGGGGTTACTTTGTGGGTGTTTGTACTGTAGGGGTACCTCAGGGTCTCCTCAAATGTGATATGGTGCCCAAAAACCTTTCCTGAAAAATCTGCCCTCCAAAAATCATATGGTGCTCCTTCTCTTCTTAACCCTGCTGTGTGCCCATACATAAGTTTACAGCCACATACGTGGTGTTTCTGTAATAAATATTGAGGTTGTTTTACTGTTAACTCTTTCTCTGTTACAGGGAAAAATGGATAAAAATGGAAAATCTGCACGAAAATTAAATTTTTAAATTTCACCTCCATTTGTTTTAATTCCTATGGAACACCTAAAGGGTTAACAAAGTTTCTAAAATGAGTTTTGAATAACTTGAGGGGTGTAGTTTCTAAAATGTCATCTATGGGTGGTTTCTATTACGTAAACCTCTCAAAATCACTTCAGAACTAAATTGGTCCTTTAAATGTTCTTGAAAATTTGAAAAATTGCTTCTAAAAATCAAAAGGAGCATTTACAAGTGCTGATGAGCAGCAGATTGTTGAGAAAGAAGTGTTCTTTCCCTATAATCGTCAATTTACATGAATCGATCACTTCCACAGTATGAGAATGCGAACGCTTGTCCTCATACAGCTGGCATTGTTTCTGGGCAGCAGATTGTTATTCAGACGGCACAATCTGCTGCCCAGAAACTATAATTTAGGTGCCTGCACTAATGATCATTTTACCCAAGTGAACGAGTATTTTACTTTACATTTACGTGAGCAGATTGTCCCAATTATCCGAACAATCATTGCAACATGTAAATCCACCTTAAGGGCTTGTTCACATGACCATATGGCTTTTTCAGTTTTTTGCGGGTAGTTTTTAATGGATTCGTTTTTTCCGTTTTTTGTTTCAGTAGCGTTTCCGGTTCCATTCCGTTTTTCCATATGACATATACAGTATACAGTAATTACCATATTTTTCACCCTATAAGATGCACCTGCCCATAAGACACACCTATGTTTTTGAGGAGGAAAATAAGAAAAAAATATTTTGAACCAAAAGGTGTGCTTTTGGTGGGTTTTGAACTAATGGTGGTCTGTGGATGACACTATTATGGGGGATCTGTGGATGACACACTGTTATGGGGGATCTGTGGATGACACACTGTTATGGGGGATCTGTGGATGACACACTGTTATGGGGGCTCTGTGGATGACACACTGTTATGGGGGCATCTGTGAATGACACATATATAGCATCTTATGCTATATATTTGTCATCCACAGATATCCCCCATAACAGTGTCCCTGTGTACAGTAAATATTGACCCTTATACAAGTGGGGGCCGGCAACTGGTGTTAAAACCGCTGCGGGGCCCGGTGTAGTCACTGTACTCTAATACACCAGGCCCCGCACACACCAGTATTCAGATGTAAACTGTAGGCAATCCATATTTAAACTATGTATATGTTATCCGCTGCATGGCTTGTGAACTGATGTATTTGGGCTGCACCATCAGGAAATTCAAGGTCAGAATTTTGGAGCACCTCAACTACATTGATAATCCTGCAAGTGTGAACATATCCAATGTCGCTAGACACTTTATACAAAAACATGAACGACATGTGAAACACTTTAGAGCTTATGCTATCGAACAAGTGAGGTTACCTAAGAGAGGAGGTGATTTAATACGTCTTCTAAGACTAAGGGAAGCTTTTTGGATTTTTAAATTGGATACCAGACAACCTAATGGTCTTAACTTGAGAAATGAGCTTATGCATTTTTATTGACCATTTCTCGAAAGTTAAGTTGGGAATAAGATTTATATATTGTATGTGGTATATTTCTATATTGTTATACATTTTTATATATGACAGTTTTTTTTTTTTTTTATTATGCGTGCATTTGAGTTTATTTTTATATGTCTATAATGGGAATTGTCACTTCTTATATATATATATTCATCTATTTAGATAGAGCGATTTGCAATTACATTGCTTGACAATGTGAACAGTGCCTTATATGGGGAATGGAAGGTTCCCCCTTTTCTTCTTTTCCCATCCCCACCTCTTCAGGTGAGGGCGGAACCATTTGTTTTAGTCCAGTATTTAATCCCTGGGAAAGACGCTGCTCACAGTTAAGAATAAGAACTTTGTTCGAAACGCGTCAATGTTGCTACACTTGTGGGTGCATGTCTTGTACATTGTTTCTACTGCCTGAATAAAGACGAGGATTTTAAGCTACTAAACAAAACGTGAGTGCTGGAACTTTTTCGTGTTGAATAGAAAATTTTTTGGCTGGGCATAAAATTTTCAATAGATAAAAACTATTTAGTTCCAGCCCATTGTATAAGATTTACCGCAGCGATTCCCAAAAAGTGAAGTGGGCACAAATCACAGTTCAGTCAATGCGTTATCTGGGACTGCGCGCTCCCTATCTAGAAGAATGAAAACCTTTTCAAGCTCGACCCATCCAATTTTAGAAACATAGGCAATTTATCAGGTCCCACTATCGCCAATCCAAGGTTCCTGTGGGATGTCAGAAAATACGCCAATAGTGAAGTACTGTGTGTCAACAGCAATCGTATACACATAGTTGTACTCACAAGCGTAACTTGTTATATAGGCACATCACACAACCTCCAGGGCTTTGCTTCTTATCTCTTTGTTTTTTATTTTCACCACCGCTAAATAAAACATTTAATTGCTCCAATGGTAAAGCACAGCTTGAGAAATCAGTATAAAAAGGATTTAATATACTCACAAACACAAGACGGTAAAAAGCAATAAAAGAGCAATCTCCACAGTCCTGCCCAACCCAGGTTTCGCTCCAAGCTTCATCAGGGGCGTATCCCACATTTTACCCACAAGTACTAAATACCCTCATACCCCTCCCCCAGTCCCCCATAACCCAAAACAGACACATAAAAGGTTAAAACTTAATATGTTTAATATATTCTTAATATGTTCTTGTATACGGACCTTCAGTTTTCTCATCGTTCGTCCTACGTACTGGAGGCCACACAGGCGAGGAGAAATGTTTTTTTCTTTTCCCTCTTCCTTACTTGGAATAGCACTGTGTACTAGATGATTTTTAAGGTTCGGTCCCTTTCTGAAAATAAAATCAGGGTGGCTGGGGATCTCTTTGCCTATAACTGGATCATTTTTAAGTACTGTCCAATTTTTTCTGATGGCATTTTTAATTAAGCCTGCCTGTGCCGTATTCTGAGTAATAAGCGCAAATCTGAAATCCTACTTCTTATATTCATTCTAAAAAAAAAAAAGGGATGGAGAATGAATATAAGAAGAGGAAGGATTTCAGATTTTCAGATTTCAGGCGTTTTTGGGTCAGCTTGTGAGATCCATTTCAGGACAAGCGTCCCAAAACGGATCAGTTCAGCCCCAATGCATTCTGAATGGATAAGGATCCATTCAGAATGCATCAGTTTGGCTCCATTGCGCCTGTATTCCGCACTGGAGGCGGACACTAAAACGCTGCTTGCAGCGTTTTGGTGTCCGCCTGACGATGCGGAGCCAAACGGATCCGTCCTGACTTACAATGTAAGTCAATGGGGGCGGATCCCTTTTCACTGACATAATATGGTGCAATTGAAAACGGATCCGTCCCCCATTGACTTTCAATGTAAGTCAAGACGGATTCGTTTTGACTTAGACTTTTTGTCTAAAGAATAATGCAAACGTATCCGTTCTGAACGGATACAAGCGTTTGCATGATCGGTGCGGATCCGTCTGTGCAGATACAAGACGGATCCGCACCGAACACGAGTGTGAAAGTAGCCTAACTCAGTATACGGCACAGTGAACAGAGCTTAGCCCCGCCCAAACCAGTTGATACTAGTCGCAACGTCACTGGGCCTGCGGTAAACAGTGAGAATGCCGCGGCGCTACTTCTGAAACAGCTGATCGGCAGGGGTCCCAGGTGTCGGACCCCCGCCGATCAGCTGCTGACTATCTATCCATAGGATAGATCATCAGTTTAAAAAAACTGCAGAACCCCTTTAAGCCTTCTACATTTACAAAATGATGCCAACCTAAAGTAGACATAAGGTGAATGTTAATAACTATATTGAGAGGTATCACTATATGTCTTAAAAGCAGAGAAAGTTTAGAAAATTGCTAATTTTTTCAAATGTTCTGTAATTTTAAAAAAAATTAAGGTAAAACATATTGACCTAAATTTAGTGTTAAAGTAAAGTACAATGTATCACTAGAAAACTAAATAAATAATAGCATTCCAAAGTTATTACCACATAAAGTGACACGTCCGATTAGCAAAATTAGGCTCTGTCAGGAAGATGAGAAATGGCTATGTCTGGTAGGGGTTAATGGTCTATATGTAAGTGAGGAGTGCAAACTTCCTAACAAATAAATCTGCAGGTGGTCGAACATTGCCCAATGCTCAGTTAAATCTTCTAGTATACAGTAATTTGCTTTGTCTATGCTGATCATCCATCAGATAAATGATAATGCCGTTCTGAGCTTTTCCCCGTTACGCACTGTGACAGGACTCCTCTTTTGTCAGTGATTGCTGATGATCACCGGCATCTCGGTCTTCAGCATACAAATCTGGCTAACAGCTCCCCATCCGAAGCCTCTGATGGAGTATACATATTTTATCTCCACAGCTTCCTCAGAAATCCATGTGAGGTTCTTATCTTCTGGAGTGTATGAAGTTTGATTTACACCAGAGTGAGGAAGTTGTATCATGATAATGTGGATGTTATTCATTTTAAACATAGAGACATTAGCAATTCTATGTGATTGGTGACGGCCATCTCTGAGCGTGGATATAAAATAGCATAATTTTATCAAATACAGCCGAGACCACCTCCGTTTTAGGAGAGGCTCGGGCTACAAATCTCTTCCTCTTGATAGCATTAGTTATTATGACTGCTACTTGAATAAACTCTTCTTGTATAAATTGATGGGAAGTTCTACCTAGGCCCTATAGAATTATTTAAATCATAGGTCTTTAGTGTTCATCTGTTTCCTCTTATCACATTATTACGGCCCGGCTGCATCACTGCAGTCTGCTGAGTTATTATATTACACTCAACTTTGTCCATTTTGGTAGAGTAAACCCCATCAACCATCAAGACTCCATGGGTGTCATCTAGGAGAGTGCATTAATCTGAATACCATTTTCTTTAACAGGTACTTGCGTAGAGGTGGCATCTATTTTGAAAATGGCTCCCTGGAAATGGTTGCATTGAAATAACTGCACTTTACTTGTTGGATTTAGAAATAACTATTTTCCATCTGCTTTCTATTAAAAATAAAATGGATGCATCAAGCTGTCCGTGGTAAGGCTATGTCCACATGACAGATTTTTCTTTGTGAAAATTAGTCCGTGCGAACGTCCTCTTAGTTTGTGAGCAGACCTTTCCTATTTGGTTCATTGTTCATCGCAGTCGATTAAAAGGGAAGCATCTCCGCAGTCTTGATGGAAAGCTGATTCTTCTGTTTAGGTCTAGGTTCACATCTGCGACCAAATTTCGAAATTCTGTTACGGCACAGGAAGAGAATATTGGAATCGTAGGATGCAGCCTATCTCGGACACCGCTGGGGCCTAATGGATCCCATTTAGTTTAATATACTATAAACAGTAAAATCTGTTTGGCCTGTTTCAGTTGAATGATTCTCACACAGACACAAAAATGTACCTTTGTGTTTAAGCCCCTACCAGAAGATCTGCATAAAAATTTCTAAAGATATAGGGGGTCATTTGTCAAACTTGTGTAAAGTAGATCTGGCTTCATTGCCCAAAGCAACCAATCAGATTCCACCTTTCATTTTGGACAGCAACTTTAGAAAATGAAAGGTGGAATCTGGATTGGATTGGTCGCTACGTGGTGGATTGGTAGCTATGGGGAACTAAGCCAGTTGTACTTTACACCAGTTTTTATAAAGTACACTATTGTGGTCATTTATCAAAGTGGACATCCTATGTCTGTGTCCATGACAACACTTTCTACTCCTGTACTCTTTCAGTGTTCTCATAGCACTGCCAGACATCCTAGCATCCTCTCAAAACCCAGCTTTAATTTTTCTTGCAAAAATTAAAACCTTACTTGATTGTTATCAAGGCTCCAGTTATAGCAATTTTCTGCTGGAGGAGCTGAAAGTGTGGTCACTGGGAGGATTAAATAGTGATTTTTACACACTAATGGGGCTTTGTTATAGATCGAGTTTTGCCGATTGCAATGCAGAGAGTTAATTCCATGGCAAATCCGGATGTAACCCATGTGGACGTACCCTTAGGCTGGAATCAAACATGCCGTTTTTTTGGTCCTTGCAGACCGTTAATTTTCCAGACAGTGGTTGTCATGGACCACCTGGGAACCTGTACTGCATACAACTAACCCATTTCTGGTAGTTCTTGGGCTAAAGTAAGTCCCTCATTTTGGATTTTTTATTTTTTTTTCATATTTAGAAATATTATTGACACTAGTTTGACGGCCATAGTTCTGTTATACCTTTTGTGCACCCTAAAGAATCACTCCCACCAAAATTTAAATTTTTCAGATTTTCTGTTAGAAAGGTACATGATATAAATTGTACTCAAAGTAATTTTCTTACCAGTGTCAGTTATAACCTCCCTTCTGATCCTTAGCTCAGTGTCATGTGACCAACACTGCCTTTCCAACTGACACAGGACAGGAAGTCACTTTCTCTATTCATTCCTATGACACTGACATTCAGGCTCCTATAGGAATACATAGTTAATCTGTCTTCCTATCCATAAATGCTGGACCAGTTGGAGAGTCAGAGTGTTGGTCACGTGACACAGTTGAGGATCAGAAGGGAGGTTATAACTCACAAATACAGTCACTGATAAAAAAAAAAAAAAAATAGAAAACATTACTTTTACTACAGTTTACATCATGCATCTTTCTAACAGGCTAGAGAGTAAAAATTTGTGGGAGTCCTTCTTTAACTATTACCTGGCTTTCCAAAACCCATAGTTCCAATGAAAGCTCCTCATCTCATTCAGTAGGTTATTGAGCAGATGAAGAAGCATGTAATTAATTGCGAGACTGATAAATATGGCTGCAATGGTATGAGCTGGGGAATCCTACCTTGCAGCTCTAGATGTATAAGTAGGTGTTCTTTGCTCCCCACTTGCTTTGTGGCATTTGATGTGATATCAGTTGGGGATCCTGGCACAGGAAACACTTCGGTCTCCTCTGTGACAACATATTTTCACAAACAAACTAAGGTTTCTGGACTTTTCTAGTCTGACAGCAGACGCTAGCTTTTTATTTGGAGCTTGTCATATTTTTTTCCCCCCTCTTACATCCTCTTTATGCAGCAGGAAGTCATTTATGCTAATTCCCTGCTATTTGCATATAGGTTATAGAGTTCTGTGGAGCAGAGCGTTCTCAGAACTCCTTTTAAGTGTCTGCTTAGATCAAAGCAGGTCTGTGTGATAGCTGTTGTCTGACACCAAGCTGAGCGGTGTTGTTTTCATTAAACATTTATCAGACTTCCAATGCGACAGCAGGCAACTTTGTGCTTGGGTAACATGTTTTCATGCAAAATTTATTGAAAAAGACGAGACCTTGTAAAAAGATCTTGTTGCCTTTCACCAGTGGCGAAGAGTAAATGTTTGATTGGTGGGAATGAAGTATATATCTTTACGGTACCGTCGCTGTTTGCACACCCTGCATCAGACAAGGGGATGAAACGGTATTGCTAAAGATTACAAGAGTGTGATATTAGGCTTTACATCCCCCTCCCTTTTTTATTTTTTTAATGTTACCACAATCCATCATTTGCTGCCATGTTTGAATGAAAGTGGCGGATGCGCCACGGTTAGGAGAATTTAAAAGGGGAGGGGAGATTGCTAGCTTTATCTTCAGTGGTCCACAGCTACTTGCAAGCACATATTTAGCTAGTGTTTCGTATGGTGTGGTAAAACTGGCTATTCTGCATGTTATCTGTTGGATGGGAGTGCTCCATATTTGTATAAGGCCTCATGCACACGACCGTTTTTTTTTTTTTTTCCTAAGGTCCGTGATCCGTGGGTCTTCCTTGATTTTTGGAGGATCCATGGACATGAAAAAAAAAAGTCGTTTTGGTGTCCGCCTGGCCGTGCGGAGCCAAACGGTTCCGTCCTGAATTACAATGCAAGTCAATGGGGATGGATCTGTTTGACGTTGACACAATATGGTGCAATTGCAAACGGATCCGTCCCCCATTGACTTTCAATGTAAAGTCAGGAGTCCCTTTTATACCATCGGATCGGAGTTTTCTCCAATCCGATGGTTTATTTTAACTTGAAGCGTCCCCATCACCATGGGAACGCCTCTGTTAGAATATACCATCGGATTTGAGTTAGATCGTGAAACTAAGATCCGACAGTATATTCTAACACAGAGGCGTTCCCATGGTGATGGGGACGCTTCAGGTTAGAATATACTAAAAGAACTGTGTACATGACTGCCCCCTGCTGCCTAGCAGGTGCTGCCAGGCAGCAGGGGTCAGACCGCCCCCCCCCTGTATTTAACTCATTGGTGGCCAGTGCGGCCGGCCCCCCCTCCCTCCCCTGTAGTACTGTAGATTCATTGGTGGCCAGTGGGCCCCCTCCTAATTAAAATCTCTCCCCCCCCCCCCCCATCATTGGTGGCAGCGGAGAGTACCGATCGGAGTCCCAGTTTAATCGCTGGGGCTCCAATCGGTAACCATGGCAACCAGGACGCTACTGCAGTCCTGGTTGCCATGGTTACTTAGCAATTTTTAGAAGCATTATACTTACCTGCGAGCTGCGATGTCTGTGACCGGCCGGGTGCTCCTCCTACTGGTAAGTGAAAGGTCTGTGCAGCGCATTGCTTATAGCGCAGACCTGTCACTTACCAGTAGGAGGAGCGCCCGGCCGGTCACAGACATCGCAGCTGCAGTAGCGTCCTGGTTGTCATGGTTACCGATCGGAGCCCCAGCGATTAAACTGGGACTCCGATCGGTACTCTCCACTGCCACCAATGATAGGGGGGGGGGGGGATTTTAATTAGGAGGGGGAGGCCCACTGGCCACCAATGAATCTACAGTACTACAGGGGAGGGAGGGGGGACCAGCCGCACTGGCCACCAATGTGTTAACTACAGGGGAGGGAGGGGGGCCCACTGGCCACCAATGAATTTAAAACTGGGGAGGTAGGGGGGTGTGCCCCCTCCTGCCTGGCAGCACCTGAGGGGTTAATTGTGCGGATCACAGCCCCCTGTAAGAGATCGGGTTCTGCCAGGCAGCAGGGGGCAGTCATGTACACAGTTCAAAGTATATTCTAACTAGAAGCGTCCCCATCACTATGGAAACGCCTCTGTGTTAGAATATACTGTCGGATCTGAGTTTTCACGAAGTGAAAACTCAGCTCTGAAAAAGCTTTTATGCAGACGGATGTGCGAATCCGTCTGTGTGAAAGTAGCCTACGGCCACGGACGCGGATGCCAATCTTGTGTGCATCCGTGTTTTTTCACGGACCCATTGACTTGAATGGGTCCGTGAACCGTTGTCCGTCAAAAAAATAGGACAGGTCATATTTTTTTGACGGACAGGAAACACGGATCACGGATGTGGCTGCAAAACGGTGCATTTTCCGATTTTTCCACGGACCCATTGAAAGTCAATGGGTCCCCGAAAAAAAACGGCACAACGGCGGATGCACACAACGGTCGTGTGCATGAGGCCTAAGTGTAATTTCACACACAGGATTTTTCCGCTGCGGAAACGGCAGCAGAAATCCAAGGCTGATGCTCAGATTTCTGCTGCAGATTTGCGATAAAGGGGTTGTGCATCCGGTACACATTGATGACCTATCATCATATATATATCCCATACAGCGAATGGCGTAATGGGGGGGGGGGGAGTTAGGCCTCATGCACACACCCGTATGTATTTTGCGGTCCGCAAAAAATACGGATGACATCCGTGTGGATTTTGCAGAACGGAACAGCTGGCCCCTAATAGAACAGTACTATCCTTGTCAATAATGCAGACAATAATAGGAAATGTTCTATTTTTTTGCGGAACGGACATACGGAAAGCACACAAAGTACCTTCTGTTTTTTTTTTGCGGACCCATTGAAATGAATGGTTCCGTATATGGTCCGCAAAAAAAACTAAACTGAAAGAAAATACGTTTGTGTTCATGAGGCCTTAAGGGTGCCTTAATTTTGTGATGCAAAGGTTTTTTTTTTTTCCCCCACTTATGTGTTTTTTTTTTTTTTTCAGTATTAAAATGCAAATTACCAGCAGTTTGTAAAGGTCCAGCTGGGTGTTACCATTCTTGTAGAATCCTGCAGGTGACCTGCTGTTGTGCGCCATTTTTGGTTGCGGAATGGCAGAGGGGTAGTGCTTAACAATCTTTTTATTTACTTTGTTGTCAAGGACTGTGCACCCCTTGGACACTTGAAGTTTAATTTTCTATAGCCATCTGTTTCTGAGTCCCTTCCTCCCTGGTCTTATCATCGTTATCCAGTCATTGGCCGCTGCAGTGGCGTCAGTATGGTGGGACATTAGTCTTGTGGCAGACCCTTTTGTGTAATTCCTGAAAAGCAATGTCTAATCACAGACATTTGTTGCACTCATCACTTCACTCCCACGGTTCCAGCCCTGGCAAACATTTTGGAAAAGCAGCCTCTGCAAGTCTTCATTTTTAGTGTTGAGCGAAGCAAGCTTCGGATCATAGATCCCAAGTCGCTTCGGTCACAACTTCGCTTGAATGCTGTATGGAGATCCGTACAAATGTATGGGCTTCGCAGAGGTGAAATTCGTTATCCCCAAAGTCGCGTGAGACTTCGGTGAATAACTTCGGCCATTGATCCTATTACTTAAAAACCATTTTAAAACTTGAATCTGCAGTCGGCTTTGGTACCAGCTGGTACCTCAGTACTGAAGCCGACTTCTGATTCAAGTTGAAAAATGTTGTTATTCGCTGAAGTCTCGCAAAACTTCAGAGATGACAAATTTCACCACGGCGGAGCCCATACACTTGAATGCTGTATGGCAACGGATCTCCATACAGCATTCATATGCAGTTTTGACCAAAGCAACTTCGAATCTGTGATCTGAAGCTCGCTTCGCTGAGCTCTTTTCATTTTATTCCTTCTGGATTACTCCTCTGTATGCTGGAAAAAACAGCAGCAAATCTGACATAAAAGGTCATTAAAATACAGCCGCTAGCCTTTTTTTATTTTTTTTATGATTGGATTCTGAAATGTGGCAAAACCAGCTTCCTCCTCCTGAAGCATGGTCCACGCCTCCAACTTGGCGCAACGAGAATCCAGAGGAAAAAAATCATCCAGCTTCCAGAGTGAATAAAAATATCCAGTACTTTATTGTAGATAAAACTTAAAAATAATCCATAGCAAGAAAGCACACCAATTCTTACATGTTTCCATCGTTAACTCATCTTAGGCCCCTTGCAATCGAGCAAGTTTTCCACGCGGGTGCAATGCGTGATGCGAACACATTGCGCGCGCACTGAATCTGGACCCATTCATTTCAATGGGTCTGTGTACATGAGCGTTGTTTTTCAGGCAGCATGTTCTATATTCTGGGTTTTTCACGCAACACTGGCCCCATAGAAGTGAATGGGGCTGCGTGAAAAACGCATCGCATCCGCAAGCAAAAGTGCGGATGCGATGTGTTTTTCACGGACGGTTGCTAAGAGATGTTTTATTTGTAAACCTTCAGTTTTTTATCACGCGCGTGAAAAACGCATCATTGCACATGCGCGATAAAAACTGAATGCAATCACAGACAAAACTGACTGAACTTGCTTGCGAAATCACTCATTTTTAACTGAACGCATCCGGACCTAATCCGTATCGCTTGTCTGCAAGGGGCCTTTAAGGTGTTCTCCGGGCATTTGGTCTAAATAGGGCATGGTGCTAACCATGGAAGCTCTTTTATAATATGACTAAGGCTACTTTCACACTAGCGGCAGGGGTAAGAGTACTTTCACACTAGCGGCAGGGGTAAGAGTACTTTCACACTAGCGGCAGGGGTAAGAGTACTTTCACACTAGCGGCAGGGGTAAGAGTACTTTCACACTAGCGGCAGGGGTAAGGCTACTTTCACACTAGCGGCAGGGGTAAGAGTACTTTCACACTAGCGGCAGGGGTAAGAGTACTTTCACACTAGCGGCAGGGGTAAGAGTACTTTCACACTAGCGGCAGGGGTAAGAGTACTTTCACACTAGCGGCAGGGGTAAGAGTACTTTCACACTAGCGGCAGGGGTAAGGCTACTTTCACACTAGCGGCAGGGGTAAGGCTACTTTCACACTAGCGGCAGGGGTAAGGCTACTTTCACACTAGCGGCAGGGGTAAGGCTACTTTCACACTAGCGGCAGGGGTAAGGCTACTTTCACACTAGCGGCAGGGGTAAGAGTACTTTCACACTAGCGGCAGGGGTATGGGTACTTTCACACTAGCGGCACGATGGATCCGACAGGCTGTTCACCCTGTCGGATCCGTCCTGCCGCTATTTCACTGTGCCGCTGGACTGCCGCTCCGTCCCCATTGACTATAATAGGGGCGGAGCTCCGGCGCAGTACGGCTAGAGGCAGCTGGACTTAAAGTGCTGCAGGTCCGACTTTTTAGTCCGGCGGCCTCTCGCCGTGCTGCGCCGGAGCTCCGCCCTCTTCCCAGTCCCCATTATTGTCAATGGGGACAGAGCGGCAGTCCGGTGGCAAGGCGAAATAGCGTCAGGACGGATCCGACAGGGTGAACAGCCTGTCGGATCCATCCTGCCGCTAGTGTGAAAATACCCTTCCTCGCTCCCCCAATACCACTGTCTCCTGTGCATTGTCACACGCTGTGGGCTCTTCTGGTTGGGTCCCACTTTTTTTCTGTTCGGCTGCGTTATTGTCAACATAACGATTGAAATATGTGCATTTATTTTAATTTTTTTTCTGTGGAGTAGTTTTAATTCATTTTTATATTTTCTTCACTGTGGAAGCTAGATAATTCTTTGCTCTGTTTTATTCATGACCTTTTTCCCTATAGGGAAAATGATGTCCTTAAAAAAAATAATATATAGCTTTTTGTCCTGGTGTTTCATTTCGCTTTGACCTATAGCTGATATCTGGAGCTGGGGTTTATGCAGCAAAGAACTTCAAAAAAATCTAATGCAGAAGTGCAGAAAAACACCAGAAAAAAAACCTATGTGTGAAAACACCCTAATGGCGCTCATTGTAGCTAAACTGTTGTTTCCATGAATTAGGAATCGCTGAATGTATTCTATTTGGAAAATATACCTAATATCAGCACAGGGTAAGGGCTTATTCACACAACCGTATAGTCACCGTGCCCTTGCTGCGGCCTGCAAATAGCGGTCTGCAATGCACGGCATTGGCCGTGTGAATCCTGTATTGTGGTGCGGACCAATTGACTGGAATGGGTCCGCAGTCTGCAAAATATGGCAAAAGATAGAGCATGTCCTATATTTTGTGGACCCGAAAGCCCACGGAAGCGCTCCTGAGTGTTTTATGGCCTTCTGATTCGTTCCACCGCTCCGCCAAAGATAGGACATGTTCTGTCTTTTGCCATGTTTTGCAGATCGAGGACGCATCCAAGTCCGTGGGTCTGCTTCCGCAGCACGGAGTTCACACGGCTGTTGCCCGTGTATTGTGGACCCGCCGTTTGCTTCCGCAGTACAGGCACGGAGCTCTTGCGGTCGTGTGAATGAACCCTAAAGCCCGTCCTCTGCTTGAATTCTTTTCCCCCCAGTATGTTTAATGCGCTTTACATGTTCAGTTCCGTGTCTTGCATCTAATGGTAAATTCATTTTGAGCCAATACATTGAATTTAATATAAAACTTGAAGGGTGTAAAATAATGAAAGACTTTACGATGTGTCGCGTATCCATCTGAATTACTGCGCATCTGTTGCCCTGAATAACTTCTGTTTCATAATTAAAGATATGATAACTATACATTCATTCATTAACACTGCATACCCTTGGGTACGTTAGGGTGGCATGGCTACACATCTGAAAGCGGAGTATGGTCACTGCACACTGCAAAGGTGTATGTGTTACAGTTTTTTCTTTTATGCTGTGAAATGTCCTCCATGATCTGCTTGAATTAAAGTTAAACCAAGTTAACAAAAAGAATTACATTTCACTGTCAAATTTTGTTCATTTCATTTATGTTTTTATATATTCACGTCCCAATGATGCAGGAGGTGTTTATTCTACACAACGGTTATACTAACATTCTGTTAGAAATATTAAGAGCAAAGCAATATGAAATTTCAATTATTAACCTTTTTTACAATATGAAAATAATTGAATGCATTTATTAAAATCCTTTTACTAGCGTTTTGATCCAGTTGGTCTTTTTCTCTTGATGGTAGCTGTTCCAGTGTGTCCATTTTCCCAACCACTTCACGTAAATCTACAGGTTAATGGGCTGGTCTATGCACGTCCGATCCTGTACTGTGCCAGGGAACGGAAGTAATAATAATAATTATTATTATTATTCCTATACTGAGCGATACCGGAAGTGCGGATGCCACATTCTGTCAGTTTCTAGGGAACCTCGTGACATCAGTAATGTGTAAGGGGGCTTAGAGAATTGCAGAGCAGATGCATCTTCTTTTTTTATCTCTAAAATGGCCAAGATGGATCTGTCTCTAAAACCATTGTAAGTCAATGGGTGACGGCTCTGTTTTCTTTTGTGTCAGAGAAAACAGATCTGGCACCATTGAATTATATTGTGACTCATGACGGATCAGTCTTGCTCAACATCCCAGGACGCACTCAAAAACGCAATGAAACGGTACGGTTACCTTCAGTTTTGTCCCTGTTAATGAATGGGGGCAAAACTGTAGTGTTTTCCCCCCGTTATTGAGATCCTATAGCGGAAAGGGTAAGCGCAGATGTGAAAGCAGTCTTACACTGGTAACAGAGAGCTATTATTTATAGCTCTTATATAGCGCTGACCTATTCGGCACTGCTTAATGAAGCTCAAGTTCCCTATCTGTATGTCTTTGGAGTGTGGTAGGTAACCCACGCAAACATGGGAAGAGCATACAAAGTTCATGCAGATGTTGTTCTTGGCCAGATTTGAATGTAGACCCAGCAATGATATATGATCGCTAGCTATTGAGCGGCTGCAGCGGCAAACGTGACTCTGTCCAGAAACTTACAGGAAGATTACTGAATGGAGTCAGGAAGCCGGAGCAGAGTGGCAGGGAGCAGTGTTTTTTCTGTTTTTTGACTATTACCTTAATGGTAATTATTTGATAGCAACTCCAATTTAAAATAATAATAAAACCCCATGTGTCTTGTAAAAAAAGATACAAAGCATTTTTAGGTAGACTGATAAGAAAAATAAGAATATTCTCCTTTACATTATGTTCACATGTGATGTGCACACTGCAGACTTGTAGATTGTAAGCTCCTGCAGGCACGGTCCTCACCCCCTCTGTACCAGCCTTTTGGTAGGTTTGTGCTTATGTTTTATATTATGGAAGTATACCCCCTTTTAGATGTCCAGCGCATTGAAATTAGTGGCGCTTTAAAATAAATACAGGTGAAACTCGAAAAATTTGAATCTCGTGCAAAAGTCCATTTATTTCAGTATTTGCAAATTAAAATTCATTGCATTAATGCAGCTTAAAATTAGAATTTTGTGAAAAGGTTCAATATTCTAGGCTCAAAGTGTCACACACTAGTCAGCTAATTAGTCCATACCCCCTGAACAAAGGGCACCTCAAAATCGTGACTTTGGGTTTTCATAAGCTGTAAACCATAATCATCAAATTATACCAAATAAAGGCTTGAAATATCTCGCTTTGCATGTAATGAGTCTATCTCATATGTTAGTTTCACCTTTTAAGTTGCATTACTGAAATAAATGAACTTTGCACGATATTCTAATTTTTCGAGTTTCACCTGTAATTGTAAAAATTGGCATGCGGCAGTACATTACCAGCATCCAAACGGTGCAAAAACCATCTGCAGTGTAAATGGACCTGTGGTGAGAATTCTATCGTTTCTAAAAGTAAGAAAAATATATGTATTTGTGCCGTGTGAATCTTCAGACACTGTCTTAAGAGACGCCTGACGAAGAGGCCCAAGTAGCCTCAAAAGAATGCAACTTTGTCCCCATCTTTTCAGTTAGCCATTAAAAGGTATCAACCACTGAGGAATCTCAATCTTTTTTCATCTTCTTCTATTTTCTAAGGAATTTGTGCTCACAGCCGTATCATGTACAATGTATAGGAAAAGGAGAGTATACTGTCTATTTCGGTGTTCCGACACATTACCATGTCCGTTTCCACCCACTGTGCATTACAGAACTGAATTGTGAGCCTATTAGTTCCATTAGGGATGCTGCATCCCCTGACCATGGACTAAAACAGTGCTTCCAATATTTTTCATCTTATTTCGGATCCAGCCATGCCTTAGTCTGCTGGCTTTAATTATGCATGACCGCTATCCTCACGATGGTGTACTTGTCAGGGGTCATTACTACACTTTACGTTGTGTACATGTCATGTGCGAAGACCTCTACTTGTGATGTTTCCTCCACTAGTGTGTGCGCATAGTTTCCTTTTGCTAAAGAATAGAGCGAGGGCAGTTTATTTCCCAGCCAGGGCATTTTGTATCTATTAGGCTAGTATTGTCTGGCAGAGTCCTCCTAATCTGGGCATGTGGAATCCAAGGTGAACGATACGGAGCTGTGAAAATCCAGTTAGAGTGAGCTGTAATCTCTTTACTGGTTTTAAGTAGTTAGAGGGGCATTCAAACACCCTGCAGATACTGAACTACAGAGATACAGTAATCATCCAGCCATGCACACGACGTTCTGCTATCACCAGGCTGCTGCGAGAGCGCTTGCAATAATTGAGTGGCTAAACAGATAATCATATTGGCTTCAGCGTAACTTGCAACATCTCATGTGTTAATTACATTTCATAGCTTGATGTAAAGCAATATAAACAAAATTGCCTCCTCCGACCTGTAATTTCCTGTTGGTTTATCCAAAGTGCTAGTCTCCGCTTCTTACATTTATTGTTTGTGATGCCGATTACGAGGCTGTATTTTTTTTTATTTTATTTTTTTTACTCATTTTAATGACTTTTTATAAATTTTCAAATATGCAATTATTGTTGGACCTCAAGACTGTACATGCAGCAGGACAAACTCTGGGGCCACTATCGGTCCTGTGGATAGGGGGTCCACAGCTCTTTACATCGGTACGGTCACGAATCTGTGCAGTGCTCCTATATTTCCCATGCAGTGTTGACAAATAAGGAAGAAGGGAGCGTGGCCCAGGACCTTTCCATTACTTCCACTGGAAGAGATGGAAATTATGATGCTCTGGAACCTCCTGGTGACTTGAACCATCCCCAGGAGAGACCCTGATTTTTGCTTCTGTCCCTCTCATATGCATGCCTCATTTACATTTTTGGATGATCCTCCTAAGTTGGTATTACACAGGGGATGCAGTCATTGTCAGTCCATTTATTAGGAACTGGTGCCATCGTTGAAGCTGAGGGTAACTCAAGTGCAGGCACTGTGTATACAGCCGTTATGCCTGCCAAACCTAATTTGTAGCTGCTCAGCCTATTACCAGGAGATATTGATTGTGTTGAGGTTCAGACAACACATTCTCATGAATAGTGGAGCGACTGTTAGTAGCCAGGATGTACACGGTTAACTATTCTGTTATAGGCAGTACATTTTATTTCTAATGTAACTTATGTTTGATAGTTTTACAAGTCTGTAGCTTTTTCTGGTATTAAACCCCATAGGAACCCATTGATTGGCTGATGTTCATGCTGCTACAGATGCCTCAAGCCACGCCAATAATTCCACCAGTTTGCTGATCAATAGCTGTCCAAGAATGCAGCAAGTGGGGTTTGAATGTTTATCTGTGGAATAGATTTACATGTCCCTTTGAAGCCAGCAATTGGACACATTGTAATAAAAACCAACATACATATAATATACTGTATACTCCAAATTCTATCATTGTCAGCTGCTATATTTATACTTATTCCAGTCTTCTCTTGCTCTCATTCTATAGATAAATGGATAGATAGATGGATAAATACACTGCTCAAAAAAATAAAGGGAACACTTAAACAACACAATGTAACTCCAAGTCAATCCCACTTCTGTGAAATCAAACTGTCCACTTAGGAAGCAACACTGAGTGACAATCAATTTCACATGCTGTTGTGCAAATGGGATAGACACAGGTGGAAATTATAAGCAATTAGCAAGACACCCCCCAATAAAGGAGTGGTTCTGCAGGTGGTGACCACAGACCACTTCTCAGTTCCTATGCTTCCTGGCTGATGTTTTGGTCACTTTTGAATGCTGGCGGTGCTTTCACTCTAGTGGTAGCATGAGACCGGAGTCTACAACCCTCACAAGTGGCTCAGGTAGTGCAGCTTACCCAGGATGGCACATCAATGCGAGCTGTGGCAAGAAGGTTTGCTGTGTCGGTCAGCGTAGTGTCCAGAGCATGGGAGCGCTACCAGGAGACAGGCCAGTACATCAGGAGACGTGGAGGAGGCCGTAGGAGAGCAACAACCCAGCAGCAGGACTGCTACCTCTGCCTTTGTGCAAGGAGGAACAGGAGGAGCACTGCCAGAGCCCTGTAAAATGACCTCCAGCTGGCCACAAATGGGCATGTGTCTGCTCAAACGGTCAGAAACAGACTCCATGAGGGTTATATGAGGGCCCGACGTCCACAGGTGGGGGTTGTGCTTACAGCCCAACACTGTGCAGGACGTTTGGCATTTGCCAGAGAACAGCAAGATTGGCAAATTTGCCACTGGCGCCCTGTGCTCTTCACAGATGAAAGCAGGTTCACACTGAGCACATGTGACAGACGTGACAGAGTCTGGAGATGCCGTGGAGAACGTTCTGCTGCCTGCAACATCCTCCAGCATGACCAGTTTGGCATTGGGTCAGTAATGGTGTGGGGTGGCATTTCTTTGGAGGCCCGCACAGCCCTCCATGTGCTCGCCAGAGGTAGCCTGACTGCCATTAGGTACCGAGATGAGATCCTCAGACCCCTTGTGAGACTATATGCTGGTGCGGTTGGCCCTGGGTTCCTCCTAATGCAAGACAATGCTAGACCTCATGTGGCTGGAGTGTGTCAGCAGTTCCTGCAAGACGAAGGCATTGATGCTATGGACTGGCCCGCCCGTTCCCCAGACCTGAATCCAATTGAGCACATCTGGGACATCATGTCTCGCTCTATCCACCAACGTCACGTTGCACCACAGACTGTCCAGGAGTTGGCAGATGCTTTAGTCCAGGTCTGGGAGGAGATCCCTCAGGAGACCGTCCGCCACCTCATCAGGAGCATGCACAGGCGTTGTAGGGAGGTCATACAGGCACATGGAGACCACACACATTACTGAGCCTCATTTTGACTTGTTTTAAGGACATTACATCAAAGTTGGATCAGCCTGTAGTGTGTTTTTCCACTTTAATTTTGAGTGTGACTCCAAATCCAGACCTCCATGGGTTGAAAAATTGGTTTCCATTTTTTTATTTTTGTGTGATTTTGTTGTCAGCACATTCAACTATGTAAAGAACAAAGTATTTCAGAAGAATATTTAATTAATTCAGATCTAGGATGTGTTATTTTTGTGTTCCCTTTATTTTTTTGAGCAGTGTATATAGATAGACAAAATTTGGAAACTGGTATCTGCACTGCTTCTCAAGACCTTTTGATGCCAGTTCTGTTTAGTGATAGCAGTACTATGCATTTCACCCCCAGTATAGTCTTCATCAGGTGACTTCAAACATTACAATCCACACATAAATATAAAAAGTGGGCGCCACAAATCACAATGAAACAAACATACGAATCCATAAATACATCTGTTAGGGCTCATGCACACAAACGTTTTTTTTTTTGCGTTCCGTATACGGGCCGTATATGGAACAATTTATTTCAATGGGTCTGCAAAAGATGCGGACAGCTGTCCGCATCCGTTGCTCCTTTCCGTAGCCCCTCAAAAATTATGAGGCATGTCCTATTCTTGTCTGTTTTGCGGACAAGAATAGGCATTTCTATAATGAGCCTCCTGTTCTGTTCCGCAAATTGCGGAAGGCACACGGGCGGCATCCGTTTTTTGCGGATTCACAATTTGCGGACCGCAAAAAACGGCATGGTCGCCCTTAAAGCGATTCTCTGGTTTCATAATGACATTTTTTTATTCTGCATTTAGTATCCCAAACACTGCATGTATATGCTCCAGGTACCTGTTCCCCGTGTCAGCACTTTTTCCCTTTTTTCTCATCATCACTGCATCCGGGCAGGATGTTTACACTTCCGGTTTTCCTCAGCTTCCTGCTGGGTTTTCCAACCAAACACCAAGCATGCTTTGCCTTGTAATTTTTCTTGCCCCACCTAACTAAAATCGAGAGGGACGTGTATACTGCAGAAGGAACAGTGTGGTAAGCGGAGTAAGCCCTGTGAAACTTTTACAGGGCAAAACATGCAGCGTTTAATTAGAATAACCAGCAGAAGGCTGAGGAAAATAGGAAGTTCTGTATGTAAACATCCTGCCAGGATGCAGTGATGTTGAGAACAGGGGAAAGAAAGTGCTAACATGAAAAACAGATATATGGAGCAAAAAATATGCAGCGTTTTGGGGTACTCTGGGCTGAGTAATGAAATTGAGGAACCCTTTAAGATGAAAACCAACACTACATGAGAAGACCATTTTTTTCCAATATAAATATGCTGTTGGACTTCATCCCTGTTAAAAAGTTTGTGTCTTTGCGGCAAACTATAAAATCAGTTTTACCAAACGATTACAATTAGGCCTCATGCACACGACCGTTGTTCTGGTCCGCATCCAAACCGCAGTTTTTGCGGCTCAGGTGCAGACCCGTTCACTTCAATGGGGCTGCAAAAGATGCGGACAGCACTCCATGTGCTGTCAGTATCTGTTGCTCCGTTACGTGGCCCCGCAAAAAAAATATAACTTGTCCTATTCTTGTCCGTTTTGCGGACAAGAATAGGCATTTTTACAATGGGCCGCCTGTTCCGTTTCGCAAATTGCCGAAGGCACACGGGCAGCTTCTGTGTTTTGCGGATCTGCAATTTGCGGACTGCAAAAAACGGAACGGTTGTGTGCATGAGGCCTTAGACTGTTTGTGGTTCTGTGCTAGGACTCTATATTTTGTCCTCGTACCTTCAATAGGACAGCACTATTCTGGGTAATCTGCAGAACCACGTGTATCAGGCTTAGGAGCTAAGTATCATATATATATATATATATATATATATATATATATATATATATATATATATATAATCAGCTTTGTCTATTTTTGACTATATTGAGATCGCCCCTGAAGAGCCTAGCGAGTTCTAGGCGAAACGCGTTGGGGTCTCGTTTGTCCTATATTTGTAGAGTCTCAGTGGCACCCAATCCTTGGGATAACCACTGACACTCCTTTTATGCTATCAGAAGGGCCTTGGCGGTACCCACCTCCTCTGGGATAACCGCTGTTACCCTCCACCTAGTTATCTTCCCCTTGTTAGGGTTCCCCTGATTAGGGATTAACAGGGACTGGATAGTAATAGGTTCGGGGACAGGGAACCTCCACCATCAGGGGGTCGCCCTGGGCTGAGCAGTCTAGGGGGCAAATTAGGGTGAGACAATTCTGCCCTTGCCCGGTCCATAAGACTCCGCTCCTCTTCCCCGTTTCCCTTTTGTTCTATCCTGTTACTGTGGATTTCTTGCTGGGGGCAAATACTCCCCTTTAGGAAATTAAAGTACTCACATGTCTCTTTGCACTACAGTGGTATATATACCAATACCCCCTTTTTGATATAATAATAATAAAGGTATTTTTAAAAGTCGCCTTTTTTTCAGTTTTTCTCTTTTGATACTCTGGTGACGGTAACATCCTAGTACTAATCTGAATGATAATGTTTGTTTTTTTTTAGATTTTTATCGATTTTGTAATGTGGATATGAAATGTTTCTAATGCTCATTGTGTTGTGAGTCAGATACATCAAGATTTTATGGCTAGGAACAATATGCAAACTTAAGGTTTATGAAACTTTAATATAGACATGAATCATTAAGAGGGATGTGTCCTGCTTTACATGGCTAGGAACTCCCGATTATGGTGTTAAATGACTTCAGTGGGCATTGGATAACTGTTTAACTGACATCTAAATAATCCATGAGGTTTGTAGAGATGACATGTGGTTATTTGTAGAATATCGTTTTTGTGCCTCTTACACAATCGTGTGCGTTTGAGATTTATGCTGTTGCTTCTACAGAAGTCGATTCTGGTTATTTGAGTGATGAATTAAATATATTAGCAATTATAAACCCTGGTAATTACACCTTAAACCTCCCAAACTTTTACCCTGATACTTAAAGATGAAACGCTTGTAGTTTTCGCATTCTACACAGTTTGAGGAAAAATGAATGCAGAGAAAAATAGGAGTCTGTTAATTAATGTGCCATGTCTTTCATTGTGGTTAAGAATCCACACTAGTGCTCCAGGGTAAGTCTTGCTTGCACAATGTCCACACACTGGCGGTTCGCAGGACTGTAGACAATATGAATACCAATTGTTCGCTGATACACTCTTCTATCCCGCTGTATAACCTGCAATCTATGGAGGCTGAATTAAGCAGCATATAGCTTTTGTCACCCCTTATCCGAGCTGTGCACTTGTAAAGAAGTGTACGGATAATCGCCTAAATCTAATTAGGGGTTAAAAGAGGCCATGACTGTGATGTGGCAGCGAGACACCTTACTGTATCAATCCTGTTTGCGTTTGAAAAATAAGGTTGTCATATTGATTATTCAAATGAGCTCCTATTAGCTTTGGCTCAGCGGCCCGTAACAGCTGAATCAGCTGAAGTCTTACTTTTTTTTTTAGGAGAAAACATGCTATGGGCTAATTTTGTCTTAATACAGTTTACATTCTGAAAACATGGGCTTGGCAAGGGGAAGACTGACTCCAACCTCCATTTGTTGTAGCAGTCTCCAGAAGTAGTTGGACAGTCAGTTTCAGATGTGCAAAGATGACACATGAGTAGTTAACATCATTGACATTACCAGTATATATCTTGCATTTGGAAGAGGTCATACATGTTTGAAATGTGAAAATTATATTATTTTTCAAGGGTTTGTCCAGATTTTTTTTTCTTTAAAGTATTTGTTCAAGATATACTAATTGAGGACCTATCCCTAAAATAGATTGTCATTGCCCAAGTCGACTAAGCGCTGCTTACAGGGGCTGGTGGCCCACTTCCCCCATCACTTTTGAGCCTTCTGGCTCTCTTTAAAGATGTCCACTTCCTTAGTTCCTGGCTTCAGTGTGGCACTCCGGTATTCTGATGAAGGCTTTTTAGGCCAAAAATGTTTAATGTACTTATACTGGGAGTCCACACAATAAAAGAAATAAGTACACGAAGTACAAAAGTCTTTTTATGATTCATATCTCGCTTGGGGTCTATCTACTGCAAGCACACCTTTTAAGGTGGTGGACCATTAAACCCAATATAAAAATCACGATCAGATTGGTGGGGGTCCTCACTAATCAGCTGTGTAGGAGTACCTCCAATGCCAGAACTGCACAGCTCCATGCACTGTGTAGTTACTGCAGCCCTAACTCCCTTTCGCTTCAGTGGGAGCAGGACTGCAGTAACCAGCTCCATCCACTACACATTGGACGGAGCTGTGTAGTTCCGGCGCCTTTTTCGAGCGCCAGAGGTACAGCTGATTGGCAGGGGCGTGTTTGATTTTGCAGTGATGGCCTATCCTAAGGATAGATCATCAATTACTAATTATTTAATTTAATTATTACAATAACAATACATAGCCACAAAAATAATGAAAATATAACCTACAAAAAACAAACAAATCTGAGCCTCCAACCTGTTAATGGAGAGCAAGAGAAAGTGGAGGGGGTGAGAGAGATTTTGAGAAGACGTATAATTGAATAAATAAAAGCATACAAAGCATATGCTCAGAATATTGGCAAATCTGACTAATACCTATAGGACTTTAACCTGACAACAAGCAGTCTTTTTAAGAAGTAATTACTTATAATTGGTGTAACCCTCTGGCACCTGCTTTTAATAATTGTGCCTTGTATGTAAAGAAGAATCACAGATTCCATCTTTTTTCTCTCGTGAATGGTTATTTAATCAACTGCTGGACTTGCAAACTACGTAGAACGTCTTTTGTAATGAACCCTACCACAAATCTCAAGAATTGATGATGGAGGTGCCCTTTAATTCTAAATATGGAGAATGACGCTCCTAACCTCTCTGTAACTGGTCTTGACTTTATTTTGAGAAACAAGCAATCAATTTTTCGTTTTACTCTAGGTTTTTCCGGACTAGTAATCTTATTGCCTATCAAACGTAGACCTTTGTAGTAATGTAAGCAGGGAATACTTAGTAAAATAGATTTAAAAAATCTGTCAACAGAGACATAACAATAAGCAGTATAAAACATTCATATGCAGTGAATGAATGACGTTAAATGAACTCATACTGCACACTACATTACATATTTGCTAGAAATATATTATAGTATGGCATAACTGGGCAATTATGCCCATATAGCTGGATACCACTGGGACTAGTAATTGCCACAGAATAGGTTTTTTTTTACCAGCTTTTCTGTAGTACAAATTTCTAAGGATCAACTGGATTACATTTTTATGGCTACTCAAGAACCTGTATGTATTGGCAGTTATGTTATTTAGATGGCAATGCTCTTTTACATTTACACTTTTGGTATGGGTTGTACATCAAAATCAATGACATTTTGCATTCTTATGCACAAGCTTGATTTCATAAACTATAGACTTTTCAACCATTTCAAACATTATCCCATTTATTTAAAAAAAATGTAGTTAGGCTACATTGCCAGAACTGAAAAAAAAACACCCAAAAAAGAAAGGCTGTTAAAAACAGCAGAATAGTCAATTTTTAACTACCTTCTGAAAAAAGGGCCAATAAAAACGACCCCTTGCATTGTATGTGAAAGTGGACATGTCCTATTTTTGACAGCTGTTACTCACCGTTTATTTAAAAAAAAACAAAAAAAAACGCCATGCGAGTAGATCCACAGACTTTCGTGGTGCTGAAAATGGCCATGTAAAGGCTGTTAAATAATGGCTGTCACTCATCCGTTTTTCACTGTTGTGTGAATGTAGCCTAAGGCACACCATTATTTTTGCTATATCGGTGCAAAAAAACATGCTGCTCTCAGTGTCATTTTTACCCTTTTTAGCTGGTTTACTCACTCCTCTCCAGCACTAGTCTCGTTGCCATCTGTAGGTGGGCAGCATCTTTTCCCATGTGATGGTCAAGCACCTGCATCTCCCAGGACTGCACCGCAGTCAGTCCTTGCTAACCCCCTTCTTTCTTCCTCCCCTGTATAGCTAAGGCCCAGTGATTCCTCTAATTAACAGCACAATGGTGTAAAATGCCCCCTCAGTTTCCTTCTCCACTAGCAATAGACCTAGCTATGCATTTAGAAGGTGTCTGGGCCGCTTCACTATGAGATCAGGACCAAGGAAACCGGCAAGCTACTGAACTTGTGTCCACCACTGAAGACATAAGGTGGACTGGAGTTTTGAACCCAGGGGAAACAGCAGAAAGGAAAATGCTCCATATTGCGTGCCTATTGCAGTCATAGTTTTTAAATATCCTATTCATGGCATAGTGATACTTTTTGTGGGATAAAACCTTTAAACTTCGTTTTGTCGAGAATTCAATAGAATCTGTTATATCTCGACTAGAAGTCTAATGATCCCATGCTGCAGTGCAAATTTGTGTAGATTTTAATAGTCCAATGGTTTTTCGGCATCTCGTGGGTTAATGCCCCTGCATTGTTTTCTTGTATCAAGTGCTTCTTATTTTACCACAACAGACTGCAGGCCTCAAGGAGTAGAGGAAGAATGGACACAGATGTATCCAAATATCTAATTTTGCCTAAAAGCAAGTGCCAGCAGATAAATGCCCATAAAGGGATTTCTTCCTTAAGCCCCGTGGATTTTCCTCTTTCCTCTCTCTTTTTTTTTTTTTGGCAACTTTTTGTGCGAGTTAGAAATGAAAAGCATTCATCCAGTGCCCTAAAGAACAGCTCTGCTGAATGGAATATCAGCGTAATATAGCATTGAAGGCAGAATTGAAAGTGATTATCTAGTTAACTCTTGACAGTTACCTCCAGATTGAAAAAGAAGTGGCAGGCTTGATTTGCAAATGAATTAGGGCTTTTTCATTTGGTGCCAGGATCATCTTTTTATATTCTGATATGACAGATGCTGTGTTCCACGCTTTTGTCCCTCCTTAGTCTAACACTAGCAAATAAAAAACAAAGGATAATGGTGCTCGTTTTATTTGCATCTTTTCTCCAGGAGTTTACGCTTTGTGTGGAAGTTTTTAGCATTCGATATTCTTAAAAATAAAGTAAATTGTTCTGAATTCTTTTGTCTCTGCTAGAATGAGAATTTATTTTTTTGTTTAGATAAACTAGAAATTGGGAGGAGATTGGGGTTTTTTGGTTCTTATTCATTCGAGTGTCCAGTGAGAGCAACCATTCTCATTTTAACTGCTGTCTGAGTAATGGGAAATGAACTGGTGGAATTGTACAGAGGAGCATGTAAGTAGGAGATGTAAGTACGCGTTTTCTCTTTTTGTTCTCTGCAGAGATGTTTTACCATCTGCTTTCTATACCCTAGTTTATAGGATCAGATGCAGGGGTAGATTGATCTTTTTTGCACAAGCCCGTTTTGTGCAAAAAGTTGCGACTTTTTGCCACTTTGTAAAAAGTGAACAGGAAGAAACAGAAAACTGTTGTAAAATTTACTGTATTTTTCACCCTTTAAGACGCACTTTTGCCTCCTCCAATGTTGGGGGGAAATGTCAGTGCGTCTTATGCTGCAAATATGAATGAGCACATCCGTTATGGTAGCGCTCATTATCAGAAGCAAACCGGGGAGCTGTGAATGCAGTGCTCCCCTGGCTCTGTAGTCACAGCTTCCTGGTCTTCCTCGGGTGCATGCTGTGACTTCTCAAAACGGAAGTACGTCGATGCGCTGTGACCTCACGCTGTGCGGCATTTGCTCACAGAACAGAGCGCAGCAGGAAGAACAAGAATCGCGTGGATGTCAGGAGTAGCAGTGGCATCTGGAGCAGGAGGTAAGTTAATTTTTAGTTTTTTGTCTGCTCTGAGCATGGGGGTCTGATCTGAGGTCTGCTTGGGGGGGGGACATTGACATCGGGCTCTGATCTGAGGTCTGCTTAGGGGGTCATTCACTTAGGGGCCCTGATCCGAGGTTTGCTTGGGGGTCTTATGAACATTGGGGGTCTGAGCTGAGGTCTGAGTAACATTGGGGATCGGATTGGGTCTCTGAGCTGACGTCTGATGAAAAATATTTGGAGGATGAACATTTATTTTATAACACTTAGCAGCATAGAGGAATTTTTATTTTATTTTTTTCTTAAGCTAATTTGGACATCATCTATAAGAGGAGTGCATCTCTGAACCCGGACATAGCCATAATTTCACCCAGGCAGCCATCCTGGTGTTGGCATCGAAGCATTTCATGCTCCAATGCTCTCCTTTGCCCTGCGCTGGATCGCGCAGGGCAAGGGCTCTTTTATTTACAATAGCACACTGCTGGGCGGAGGCTTCCGCCCAGCAGTGTGTTCGGTGACGTCACTGGCTCTGATGGGTGGGCTTTAGCGCTGCCCTAGCCGTTTTACAGCTCAGCTCTGAACCCGGACAACCCCTTTAATAATTTTGGAGCATGTGACGCCAGCGGACCATAGATTAACACTGACATGTAAAACGCCAGTCATAACAAATACTGAATAAATACATAATAGAGCGCTGAAGTGCTTCTGAATAAAGTCTACCATATTTGTCACTCAGACCTGAGTGAAATCTGCGTATGCTTTGTATAAATTCTGAAGATCTAAACAAATAATAGTACACAGATTGTATAGGACATAGTCAAACATTGGTAAAATCTCTAGTTTTGTGTAGCTCCATGTAAAAACATGCCCTGCTACTCTTTCCTGGGTAAAGCAGCAATACATGGAGCAATTATTCATCCCATGTATATAGAAAGTCTGCTCCTCATAAGATGATAAAATGCCTGCTTGGTCATAGATGTGTGTGATAAAAATTAAATTCCATGGCTTAGTGTCATTATGTCTCATGTCTCTCACCAGTGACATATTAGAGGATAACCATGGTGTTTGGTATCTATTTCAGCATGATGGCATTTGAGCACGTCCACTTGTGAGCATTACCACCAGTCCAAAGTACATCTTTTCTCCAACCCAGTTCAAAAGCCCAATATATACAGGATCTTCTAAAAAAATTAGCATATTGTGATAAAGTTCATTAGTTTCTGTAATGTACTGATAAACAGACTTTCATATATTTTAGATTCATTACACACAACTGAAGTAGTTCAAGCCTTTTCTTGTTTTAATATTGATGATTTTGGCATACAGCTCATGAAAACCCAAAATTCCTATCTAAAAAAAAATAGCATATCATGAAAAGGTTCTCTAAACGAGCTATTAACCTAATCATCTGAATCAACTAATTAACTCTAAACACCTGCAAAAGATTCCTGAGGCTTTTAAAAACTCCCAGCCTGGTTCATTACTCAAAACCGCAATCATGGGTAAGACTGCTGACCTGACTGCTGTCCAGAAGGCCATCATTGACACCCTCAAGCAAGAGGGTAAGACACAAAGAAATTTCTGAACAAATAGGCTGTTCCCAGAGTGCTGTATCAAGGCACCTCAGTGGGAAGTCTGTGGGAAGGAAAAAGTGTGGCAGAAAACGCTGCACAACGAGAAGAGGTGACCGGACCCTGAGGAAGATTGTGGAGAAGGACCGATTCCAGACCTTGGGGTACCTGCGGAAGCAGTGGACTGAGTCTGGAGTAGAAACATCCAGAGCCACCGTGTACAGGCGTGTGCAGGAAATGGGCTACAGGTGCCGCATTCCCCAGGTCAAGCCACTTTTGAACCAGAAACAGCGGCAGAAGCGCTTGACCTGGGCTACAGAGAAGCAGCACTGGACTGTTGATCAGTGGTCCAAAGTACTTTTTTCGGATGAAAGCAAATTTTGCATGTCATTCGGAAATCAAGGTGCCAGAGTCTGGAGGAAGACTGGGGAGAGGGAAATGCCAAAATGCCTGAAGTCCAGTGTCAAGTACCCACAGTCAGTGATGGTCTGGGGTGCCATGTCAGCTGCTGGTGTTGGTCCACTGTGTTTTATCAAGGGCAGGGTCAATGCAGCTAGCTATCAGGAGATTTTGGAGCACTTCATGCTTCCATCTGCTGAAAAGCTTTATGGAGATGAAGATTTCATTTTTCAGCACGACCTGGCACCTGCTCACAGTGCCAAAACCACTGGTAAATGGTTTACTGACCATGGTATTACTGTGCTCAATTGGCCTGCCAAATCTCCTGACCTGAACCCCATAGAGAATCTGTGGGATATTGGGAAGAGAAAGTTGAGAGACGCAAGACCCAACACTCTGGATGAGCTTAAGGCCGCTATCGAAGCATCCTGGGCCTCCATAACACCTCAGCAGTGCCACAGGCTGATTGCCTCCATGCCACGCCGCATTGAAGCAGTCATTTCTGCCAAAGGATTCCCGACCAAGTATTGAGTGCATAACTGAACTTAATTATTTGAAGGTTGACTTTTTTTGTATTAAAAACACTTTTCTTTTATTGGTCGGATGAAATATGCTAATTTTTTTAGATAGGAATTTGGGGTTTTCATGAGCTGTATGCCAAAATCATCAATATTAAAACAAGAAAAGGCTTGAACTACTTCAGTTGTGTGTAATGAATCTAAAATATATGAAAGTCTAATGTTTATCAGTACATTACAGAAAATAATGAACTTTATCACAATATGCAAATTTTTTGAGAAGATCCTGTATATTTTATAATGTTTGAAACTGATCGTTTTCATAGTTGCATTGGGTGAAAATAATGTTAAGGCTAAATATTCCTATCTATCAGAAAATAAGTGTTCACAAACTACATTAGGCTGGAGCATCTGATTATCCCCCCCCTTTATGCGTTTAAGGCCTCATGCACACGGCCGTTGTTTTAGTCGCTTGGATGCGGACCCATTCACTTCAGTGGAGCCGCAAAAGATGCGGACAGCACTCCCTGTGCTGTCCGCATCCGTTGCTCCGCAAAAAAAATATAACCTGTCCTATTCTTGTCTGCGCTTTGTGGACAAGTATAGGCAGTTATATTAAAGGCTGTCCATGCGGACCGCAGAACACACAACGGTCGTGTACATGTAGCCTAAATGAAAGGTGTCGCCACTTTTTTTTTTTTCTAATGTTTTTATTTTCTGGTTACAGATTTTTTAAATTCTATTTTCTGAAAATGGTTATGGGGGCAACCATCTTGCCTGAGTTCTTAACAGCATTTAGAAAGCATTATGAAATGTGCTTTATGGCAGCCCCATGGTCCATAGACACAGTGGTCAGGAGGGGACCACATTGACTTCTATGGGAGAGTTTTCTAGGCATGCCCTGTGCCCCTGTACAAGGAAAGAGTAGAAAGCTGTTATATCACCTGTTGTGAATGGTGAATGCTGTCTTATCTGTTATTTTAATCCTGCCTGTAATGATGTGACCCCTGTGTATAGGTAAGCAGGTAACTGCAGTAAAGTGACCTGTACAGACTAAGAAGTGGCGCCTATTATTTGGCTTAGTGGCCAGTGTGAAAACTGCAGGATTTTGTTTTTTTGTTTAAATAAAGATATTGGAAAATTAAAAATAACATCACCAAAATTCTTTAAAAATATGTTAAACGTAAAAACATGATTTAAACAATAGGTCATTTTCTGATGACACATTTCCTTTTAAGCTTTTATTCTCCATTGCTCACTTTTGGCAAATCCTTTCCTCCTGTTTTTTAATTACACGTTTCCCATTCCCTGTGTTCTAATCACCATATTAGCTAATTTTTTGTATACATTGTATTGTCCTTTCCATCAATTACTTCTGTATCAGGTAAAGCATAACTATTAGAGGCAAGTGTCTGACAGATTTGTAAACTTTAGTCCATCACTCTTAGGCCTCATGCACACGACCGTTGTTTGTCTCCGCGTCCGTTCCGCCGATTTTAGAGTTTCAGATGCGGACCCATTCATTTCTATGGAGCCGTTGAAAATGCGGATAGTGCACCAATTGCCATCCGCGTCAGTGATCCATGGTTCCAGTCCGTCAAAAAAATATAACCTGTCCTATTGTTGTCTGCGGAAAACGGTTTGCGGACCCATTGAAGTCAATGGGACCGCTAAAAAACGCGGAGGCACACAAGATTGTCATCCGCCTCCGTTTTATTCCTATCATTTGCATGGCAAACCTGTCTTAGACTTTTTTTTACCTTCCTTTATGTCTGGTGGTCCTCCAAAAATAAAGGAAGACACACGGAAACAAAAACGGAACAACGGAACCCCATTTTGCGGAACAGTACACAACAACGATCGTGTGCATGAGGCCTTAAATGGGGGTTTTCCCAATTACAGCATTTATTACTTATCCTCAGTATAGGTGATAAATGTTTGATTGCTGGGAATCCAACTGCAAGGACCTTCACAATCACAAAAGCATGGATTCCCAGGTCCTGTGTGTGACTGGAGTGGTGGTGTGCAAGCTCTATTTACCTTTACAGCACTTGGCCTTCTCAGTCAGTCCCTTAGATGTGCATTGAGAAGTGGTCAACTCTGGATAGATGATAAACCTTGTTAATGAGAAAGCCCCTTTAAGTTGATATCAAGCAAAATGAGAGGTCCAAAAATGAATCTACTGCAGTAATACATCTGGCCCTCTTGTGTTGTGCTGAATATTGGGATTACAAGATTAAAATATTTGCAAATTGGAACACCCATAAAGAAAAAAAAAAGACAGCGTTCCCAGTGTTATAGCATCTCAAGCATATCATTCCCTCTTAAAGAGGACCTTTTTCCACCCTTGACCTGTCTGTTTAGGTATATAAATATATTCCACGTGGATTGACAATTCTGGAGCACCTACTCTTTTGAATCTCTTATTATTGCTAGAATTTTACAGATAAAGGTACTGATGGAGGTTACCAGTTTGGGGTGTGTCCCTGCACAGTGTCACATTGTCCATTGAGAGGGGACACACATCTGTAACTTTATCCATAAACTTCTAGCAGGAATAAGAAAAGAACGGAACAACATAGTCATAAGAATAGATGCTCTGCAATTGTTATTACATGGGGAACGCAAGTGGTTACCAAAACAGACATGTCAGGAGAGGTGACAGGTCCTCTTTAAGAGCCTGTGGAAGTGCTTTCTGGGTATGTGGTCAGCGTGTGCATTTCCTGTACGTATTGATGCCACTTGCTGAGAAGGGCCTCATGTTTTTTCATGGTAATCGTGCTTCCTCCTTCCTGTTTTATTTGTCATCTCAGAGCGTCATGTCAGGCTGTCTCCCCAAAAGGAGTAGAGTGACTACAACTCCCTTCTTCTTTGTTAATTCGACCACCTTTCAATGAGCACTTTCTTTTGAAGGCAAGAAATTAAAGGGTTTGTCCCACGAAAAATATTTCAAATCAGTTTTCAAACCAGCACCTGTATCTGAATACTTTTGTAACTGCATGTAATAAAAAATTTAGTATAGTCACTGGGGTAGTCAATAAAATGTATCTGTATTATGCTTAGTTTCATCCTTCAACTGCCTCCTGAGCTGTGATAGGGGGAGCATGGACACGCCCCCTGAGCTGCAGCAGAGAAGACACTCCCCTTGAGCTGTCAGCTTGATATAAATCTAGCAGAGCAATGAATGGATTAATGTGAGTACAGGGCTGGTTCTAGCTTTGTTAGAAAGAGATTGTCATGTGCTTTATGATTTCTGATTTTCATTTTTTACATCAGTCGTGGCGTAACCTCTTTAACCCCTTAGGGACACATGAAGTACCGATACGGCATGTTTCCCGAGTCCTAAAGGACACATGACGTACCGTTACATCATGTGTTGTTCCGATCACCGCCGCCCAGCGGGCGGTGATCGGAGCAAGGTCCCTGCTCAAATCATCGTGGCCCCCCCGTGTCGGCGATCGCCGCAAACCGCAGGTCAATTCAGACCTGCGGTTTGCGGCTTTTACCTGGTGCGGCGGCGGTGCCATGGGGCTGGGGGGGGGGACCCGATGGCATGGAAGACAGCGTGATGCCTTCCTGAGGCATTTGCGCTGCCTTCTGGTGAAGAGCCTGTGAGATCCAGCCCCCTGGATCTCACAGGCCCCGGAAGCTGTATGAGTAATACACACAGTATTACTCATACAGCCAATGCATTCCAATACAGAAGTATTGGAATGCATTGTAAAGGAATATACCCCCAACAGTTCAAGTCCCAAAGTGGGACAAAAAATAAAGTGAGAAAAAAAGTTGAAAAAATAAAGTTTTCCCCCCAAAAAATTTAGTTTCAAGTAAAAATAAACAAAAACGTAATTTTCCCCAAATAAAGTAAAAAAAAAATTGGTAAAAAATAAAAAGTATACATATTAGGTATCGCCGCATCCGTATCGACCAGCTCTATAAACATATCACATGACCTAACCCCTCAGATGAACACCGTAAAAAATAAAAACTGTGCTAAATAAACAATTTTTTTGTCACCTTACATCACAAAAAGTACAACAGCAAGCGATCAAAAAGTCGTTTGCCCAATCTAACAGTCACCTCATCCCGCAAAAAATGAGCCCCTACCTGAGACAAACGCCCAAAAAATTAAAAAACTATGGCTCAGAATATGGAGACACTAAAACATAATTTTTTTTGTTTTAAAAAAGCTGTTATTGTGTAAAACTTACATAAATAAAAAAAAAAAGTATACATATTTGGTATCGCCGCGTTCGTATCTACCGGCTTTATAAAAATATCACATGACCTAACCTTTCAGATGAACACCGTAAAAAATAAAAACTGTGCTAAATAAACAATTTTTTGTAACCTTACAAAACAAAAAGTGTAATAGCAAGCGATTGAAAAAAGTCACACGCACCCCAAAATAGTGCCAATAAAACAGTCATCTCATCCCGCAAAAATCATACCCTACACAAGGTAATCGCCCAAAAACTGAAAAAATTATGGCTCTCAGACTATGGAAACACTAAAACATGATTTTTTTTTGCTTCAAAAATGAAATCATTGTGTAAAACTTAAATAAAAAAAAGTATACATATTAGGTATCGCCGCATCGTGACAACCTGGTCTATAAAAATATCACATGATCTAACCTGTCAGATGAATGTTGTAAATAACAAAAAATAAAAACTGTGCCAAAACGTGTAATATAGAGCAACCAAAAATCATATGTACCCTAAACTAGTACCAACAATACTGCCACCCTATCCTGTAGTTTCTAAAATGGGGCCACTTTTTTGGAGTTTCTACTCTAGGGGTGCATCAGGGGGGCTTCAAATGGGACATGGTGTAAAAAAAAACAGTCCAGCAAAACCTGCCTTCCAAAAACCGTATGGCATTCCTTTCCTTCTGCGCCCTGCCGTGTGCCTGTACAGCAGTTTACGACTACATATGGGGTGTTTCTGTAAACTACAGAATCAGGGCCATAAATATTTGGTTTGGCTGTTAACCCTTGCTTTGTAACCGGAAAAAAATTATTAAAATGGAAAATCTGCCAAAAAAGTGAAATTTTTAAATTGTATCTCTATTTTCCATAAATTCTTATGGAACACCTAAAGGGTTAACAAAGTTTGTAAAATTAGTTTTGAATACCTTGAGGTGTGTAGTTTATAGAATGGGGTCATTTTTGGGTGGTTTCTATTATGTAAGCCTCGCAAAGTGACTTCAGACCTGAACTGGTCCCTAAAAATTGGGTTTTTGAAAATTTCAGAAAAATTTCAAGATTTGCTTCTACACTTCTAAGCCTTGTAACATCCCCAAAAAATAAAATTACATTCCCCATATGTCTACTTCATGTTTGGATAATTTTGGGAATGATAAGTAATAACTATTTTTGGAGGTATTACTATGTATTATAGAAGTAGAGAAATTGAAACTTGGAAATTTGGAATTTTTTAAAAATTTTGGGTAAATTTGGTATTTTTTTTATAAATAAAAAAGATTTTTTTTTTACTTTGTTTTTTTCGTCACATATTGTACTTCATGACACTGGTAAAATAATCTCAGAATGGCCTGGATAAGTCAAAGCGTTTTAAAGTTATTACCACATAAAGTGACACTGGTCAGATTTGCAAAAAATGGCCTGATCCATAGGGCTGAGTCCTTAAGGGGTTAATGTACAGACATTTATGATCATCAGTGTCTTGTGCAGCTTGTGACGTGAACAATGGCCATTTAGGTTAATATTGCCTGCTGTCTCTTGCTTAATAAACAATAGGCATCTGAGCATCGAGCCTTGACAGCTAATGAACGGCTACTGTGATTGCCGGTGGGAGAACCGCTTCTGGGTTTTCAGCCCTCAGATGCAGTGGGGACATTTGCCCATGGCATCTGAGAGGTTAAATGTCTATGATCAGTGTTATCGCTGACCCCCAATGGCCTAACCCCAAGCAATCATCAGATTGCCGTTTCAGTTTTTAGCAATACAATTTGATTCATTGATAAATAGAAAATGCATTCTATTCCAATGTAGTGCTCTCCCCTGCAGACCTGCAATGGAGTATATCTCTGAAAGGCATCAGAGCCTCCAGCAGGCTCCGGTCTTTCACAACAAATGAACGGCTTCCCCGATTGCCGGTGGGAGAACTGCTCCAGGTCCGGAAGCGCAGCGCTTCAGGGTTTTCAGCCCTCAGATGGCGTGGGGACATTTGACCATGGCATCTGAGGGGTTAAATGTCTGTGATCAGCATTGTCACCTTCACAACAACAACAGTATATTTTATATACTATCGGGGGGAAAACTTTAGCAGAAATTATTTTATTTTTTTACATTTGTTAATTTATTTATTTTTTTGCCACTGATTAGCCATGCTTTCTTTCTTCACGTGGCTCCTGGCGCTTGTTTGGCCACAACATTTACAGTAGATCAGCCTCATGTTACACCTCCATACTGCTGAGCTGTGCCGCCTCAACTCCAAATCGGATGAACACACCATGTCACTTTCTCAATATTATTACATTAAACCAAGTGGATTTTGATTGATAACCTAATATTGAACTAATGCAAAGCATCAATCATAGGCACTATATTAATTATTTAATATTGCAGTGTAATTGAAAAATCAATGTGCAGTATGAGCGGAAGGGAAACTCTTGGTTCCCCGAAGATTTAAAACAGAAGATGATTAAAAAAAAAGCTAGAGCGAGACCTGCAGTGCTCGTGTGTGTTGTCTCGATACAAATCTTTATTCATTTGCCAATATTCTCTTCCCATTCTGCACTTCAGGAGCATGTTATCAGTTCTGAGGCCTGTAATTGAATTAGGGCTGCTTTCAGAGGAGAGGCAAAGTTGTACAAATATTGATAAAGTCATGACAGGGATAGCACAGCGCACAGACCACTAAATAACCGCCAGACACCGCATCGGGGAGTTATCAGCCAGTGATAGAAAGCCTCCCCGCTCTCTGGTAAATTAGCTTCATTAAGAAGGTTGCACTTAAATGTCTCATGAAATCCTCAGGACTTCATCCCTGTCTAGATAATGGACAGCTCAATTCCTTTTCCTTGTTAATGGATTCTCATCAGCTTTTCAGCAGCAGTTGTGCTTAAACCCTTGAAAATAATGACCTGTTGGCAAACATTCTTGACCTGGAATTTTTTTTTCCCTCCCGCTAAATCCTTTCAGTTTTAATTCCAGCACAGACAATGCTGTCAAGAGACAACTTCTTCTTCTGCAAGAGCTTGTCTTAATTGATGGTGTACTTTTATTAGGAATGGTCGGCTACATGCACACAAACGTTAAAAATGTCTGCATAATGGGCGTCACACGGCTATGTAAGGGTACTTTCACACTAGCGTTTCTCTTTTCCGGCGCTGAGTTCCGTCCTAGGGGCTCAAATCCGGAAAAGAACTGATCAGTTTTATCCCCATGCATTCTGAATGGAGAGTAATCCATTCAGGATGCATCAGGATGTCTTCAGTTCAGTCTTTTTGACTGATCAGGCTTTTCAGAAAACCGTAGCATGTTGTATTTTTACCTCCGGCCAAAAATCCTGAACACTTTGACTGAACGCCGGATCCGTTTTTTCCCCATTGACTTGCATTAACGCCGGATCCGGCGCCGTGTGTTCAGTCAAACCGGATCCGGCTTTTGCATGTTAAACCTGAAAAATTTTAAAAAAAAAGTTAAAGTCCATAAATGGCGGATCCGTTTTTTTCAAAGCATTTTTTCATTGTGATCAAAATCCTGATCAGGATTCAAATGTAATACGTTTTCACACGTTTTTCTGGATCCGGCGGGCAGTTCCGGTGTCGGAATTGAACGCCGGATTTAAACAACGCTAGTGTGAAAGTAGCCTTAAGCACCAAGTAAAGTCTATGGGGCTATTCACGTGACCATTTTTTTATATTTTTTTTTAACGAGGCCATCAAAAAATAGGACGTTTCCACGGCTAGACAGTCCCCATTGAAATCAACAGGACTGGCTTTAAAGGCTGCTTGGGAGTGCACCTGTCTAACAGCCGTTAAAAACACATAGACTATATAGGGGGGGGGGGGGGGGGGAGGGAGGAGGGAGGAGGGAGGGTTTTGAGTTATGTCTTGATTGGCTCATGATGTCAATCCTGAAAGTAAACTCGTTAATGGACTTGTGTAATAGAACTCTGTAAGCATTGGATTGTATGCAATGTATCTGTTTTGAATGAATCAAAAGAAATAAATTTTGGTTTAAAAAAAAGAAAAAACACATAGACTAGTTCAATATGGCCTTCTAGGGGTTGTAAAAAAATCACTCCCTTATTCTCTTGTATGCGCAGAGGCAGTCACTCCGCTCTTGATTGTGAAGGACCTGCTCTCAACATGATGACACACAACACAATCATGCTGGGAGCCCGTAATGACGTCATCGCTCTTAGCGCAGATCCTTTGACAGGTCCTTCACAATCAAGAGAGGAGCAACTGTCCCTGTGCATGTAAGTGGATGAGGGGAGTGATTTATTTTTCTTCTGCTAAACAGCTGAGGACCACTATGGGGGACATTATGGGCCAGTATCGGGGAGAATATTTACTGCTGTTACAGCTAGGGGCCGCTATGGGGGACATTATTCCATCTAGGGGGCCACCGTGGGGGACATTTATTACAGCTGGGGCCACTAGTGGAAACATTATTGCAGCTGAGGGCCACTATGGGGGACATTTATTACAGCTGGGGCCACTAGTGGAAACATTATTGCAGCTGAGGGCCACTATGGGGGACATTATTGCAGCTGAGGGCCACTATGGGGGACATTATTGCAGCTGAGGGCCACTATGGGGGACATTATTGCAGCTGAGGGCCACTATGGGGGACATTATGTATACTGAGGGCCACTATGGGGGACATTATGTATACTGAGGGCCACTATGGGGGACATTATGTATACTGAGGGCACTGCAAGGGTTGGGATTTTAATAATAAATAAAAAAAAGCCAATGAAATTCAGCCATTTTTAATGGCCATGAAAAACTGTTGCAAAATGGGCATTAAAAATGGACAGAAAATGGATGCAGAGATGGTTGAAAAAGGACCATGTTTACAAAGTTGCAGATTTTTTATGTGAATTTTGGTGCAGATTTGCTGTATGAAAATCTCTCTATTCAATTCAATTGGAAATATTTTTTGCAGTGGAAATCCAATCAATTCTACAAGGATTTTTCTGCAGTGTTTTCCACTACAAAATCAATTTCCCATTGAATTGAATCCATACAGGAATTCAATAGCACATTATGTACGCTGCAAAATGTAAATGCAGGGATAGATAATTTTCAGCCGCACAGGATAACATGGGGGAAGTCTTGATGTTGCAGATTATGAGCGAGAAGTTTCCATGCATTTGAGGGCACCTGTAGTATTGAGGGCACCTGTAATAGTGGTCAGGATTTGGGAGTTCCTCAAAGGGTTATTCCACTATTACAATAATTTTTAACTGATATTTTCATGCAGTTTTCGTGTACATTTTCCCCACGCCTTTAGGGTCCATTCACACGTCCGCAAAATGGGTCCGCATCCGTTCCGCAATTTTGCAAAACAGGTGCGGACCCATTCATTTTCAATGGGACCGGAATGTGCTATCCGCATTTGCGGATCCGCACTTTCATTCTGCAAAAAAATAGAACATGTCCTATTCTTGTCCGCAATTGCGGACAAGAAAAGGCATTTTCTATGAGAGTGTCGGCGATGTGCTGTCCGCAAAATGCGGAACGCATGTTGCACGGATCCGCAAAACACATACGGACGTTTGAATGTACCCTTATTTTCCAATTTGGACCATTTTTCACCATGAAAACGAATCCCTCTGGTTTATTACATCCTTTATGTAGCACTTTCTGTTGCTGTATCCAGCCAATCCCATGATGCACTTCTCCATTCTCTGCCACAGCTCCAGCACCGCCCCTAACAACGCCCAGTTAGTTTATAGCTCCTCCCACCGAGTTACATAGACATTCCCCAATCACTGCCCCTGTTTCTGCTTTGACACGCCCATGGACATAACATCAGAGAAAATGAGAAAGGGCTGCATTGACATGATCATGTGACCACAACCCAGAACGGAAGATAGGAGCAAAAAGGTAAAAGAAATACATTGCAAAATTACGTCTATCTTCATAAATTATTATTTTAAAGTGACCCCTTCAAGACCAAGCTAGTTTTAACCTTCAGGACCAGGTCATTTTTAGCAAATCTGTCACTTTATGTGGTAATAACTTTAAAACGCTTTTACTTATCCAGGCCATTCTGAGTTTTTCTCGTCACATATTGTACTTCATGACAGTGGTGAAATGGAGTAAAAAAAAAAAATCTTATTTATTTATAAAAAAAATACCAAATTTACCCAAAAATTTGAAAAATTAGCAAATTTCAATTTCTCTACATTTTGTAATAGACAGTAATACCTCCAAAAATTGGTATTTACTTTACATTCCCTATATGTCTACTTCATGCTTGGATCATTTTGTGAATCCCATTTTATTTTTTGGGGACGTTAGAAGGCTTAGAAGTTTAGAAGCAAATCTTGAAATTTTTCAGAAATTTTCCAAAACCCACTTTTTAAGGACCAGTTCAGGTCTGAAGTCACTTTGTGAGGCTTACATAATAGAAACCACCCAAAAATGACCCCATTTTAGAAACGACATACTCAAGGTATTGAAAACTGATTTTACTAACTTTGTTAACCCTTTAGGTGTTCCACAAGAATTAATGAAAAATGGAGATGACATTTCAGAATTTCACTTTTTTGGCAGATTTTCCATTTTAATCAATTTTTTCCAGTAACAAAGCAAGGGTTAACAGCTAAACAAAACTCAATATATATTACCCTGATTCTGTAGATTACGATCACAAATGGGGTGTTTCTGTAAACTACTGTATGGGCACACGGCAGGGCGCAGAAGGAAAGGAATGCAATATGGTTTTTGGAGGGCAATGTCATATTTGAAGACCCCCTGATGCACCCCTAGAGTTGAAACTCCCAAAAATGACCCCATTTTGTAAATTACGGGATAAGGTGGCAGGTTTTTTTGGTACTATTTTAGGGTCAAATCATATTATTCAAAAAGGCAATCCTAAAACATAACATTTATTGGTAATGCAAATAAAATAAGTTGTGTCCACAGATAAAGTGCAAAACAAGATGAACAATTGGGATCAAGGGTGTGTAAACCCCCGATTACTATTTTAGGGTACATATGATTTTTGGTTGCTCTATATTACACTTTTTGTGAGGCAAGGTAACAAAAAATGGCTGTTTTGGCACCATTTTTCTTTTTTGTTATTTACAATGTTCATCTGACAGGTTAGATCATGTGGTATTTTTCTAGAGCAGGTTTTTGCGGACGTGACAATACCAAATATTATTTGTTTCAGTTTTACATAATAAAGCATTTTTGAAAAAATAATGATTTTTTTAGTGTCTCCATATTCTGAAAGTCATAGTTTTTCTTTTTGGGCGACTGTTTTATGTAGGGTCTCATTTTTTGTGGGATGAGATGACTGTTTTATTGGTACAATTTTGGAGTGTGTTTGACTTTTTGATCGCTTGGTATTACACTTTTTGTGATGTAAGGTGACCTGAGGGGTTAGTCCATGTGATATTTTTATACAGCAGGTGATTATGGACATGGCGATACCTAATATGTATGCTTTTTGTTTGTTTATTAATGTTTTACACAAAAACAGCATTTTTAAAACAAATAAAATCATGTTTTAGTGTCTCCATATTCTGAGAGCCATAGTTTTTTTTATTTTTTGGGCGATTGTCTTAGGTAGGGTCTAATTTTTTGCGGGGTGAGATGACTGATAGATTGGTATGATTTTGGGGTGCATATGACTTTTTGATCGCTTGGTATTACACTTTTTGTGATGTAAGGTGACAAAAAACTTCATTTTTTTTTTTACATTTTTTTTTAACACCATTCTATTTATTATATTTTTTTACAGTGTTCACCTGAGGGGTTAGGTCATGGGATATTTTTATAGAGCCGGTCGATACGGACGCGGCGATTTGTAATATGTCTACTTTTCATTTTTTTTCATTCTATTTTTTACATAGTTTTTTTTTTTTTACTTTATTTTGGAAAAAGGATGCTTTTTTTACTTGAAACTTGAATATTTTTTATTATGCAAAAAAAACACATTTTATTTTTCACATTATTTTACTTTTTATATTTGTCCCACTGTGGGACATCTTTTCAGGGTTTGATCCCTGTTTCAATTCAGTACAATACATTCTGTATTGTACTGAATTGAACTTTCAGAGTCTCACACAGTGAGACGCTGACAGTTGCCTAGGAGACCCACCACTCAGGCTTGATCTCATGGGCTTCCGTAGGCTGGCAGCTCCGATGCCTGTGTAAGGCATCGAGGCTGCCATGGCAACCATCGACCCCCTGCCAGCGCAGCAGGGGGGGGCAATGGAGTCAGAGGGAGCCCCCTCTCTCTGTATACCCTGCACGTGCCGCGGTCAGCGCTGACCGCCACATCTGAAAAGGTTAATGTGCCGGCATCAGTGTGTGTGGAGATCAGTAACAGCCGGGCCCATGCTGCGGATCGGGCGGGTGCAGCTCCTGCACCCGCCTGATCCCATCACGTGCATGTACGCGATAATGTGGGAAGGGGTTAAAAATGGTTATCTGGAGATGTAATTTATCCCGCCCTTCAACTCAATGTGTCAGACAGAAACTTAAAGGGTTTCTATCACTTCGTATGCCATAATTAGCTCTCAGACACTAGCGATCCGCTAGTGTCTGCTCTGGCCAACCATCCTAATATAAGAGCTTTTTGGGCAGCCGTTTTGCTAAAAAAATAACTTTTATAAATATGCTAATGAGCCTCTAGGTGCTATGTGGGCGTCATTAGCACCTAGCGGCTCCGTCTACCTTCATACACAGCCACCGCCCAGCGCGTCCCTCCAGCCCGCCCATCTCCTGATGAATGCGATCCTCCGTGTGACGCAACGGACGAATTCTCGCGCATGCGCCGTGCGCGGCTGTATTCGGCGCATGCGCAGAGAATGTCTGACCGCTTCCCTACTCAGATATCTCCACTGCGCCTGCGCCGATGACGTCATAGTGCTCCAAGGAACAGGCGCAGTGGAGATGTCTGAGCAGGGAAGCGGTCAGACATTCTCTGCGCATGCGCCGAATACAGCCGCGCACGGCGCATGCGCGAGAATTCGTCCGTTGCGTCACACGGAGGATCGCATTCATCCGGAGATGGGCGGGCTGGAGGGACGCGCTGGGCGGTGGCTGTGTATGAAGGTAGACGGAGCCTCTAGGTGCTAATGACGCCCACATAGCACCTAGAGGCTCATTAGCATATTTATAAAAGTTATTTTTTTAGCAAAACGGCTGCCCAAAAAGCTCTTATATTAGGATGGTTGGCCAGAGCAGACACTAGCGGATCGCTAGTGTCTGAGAGCTAATTATGGCATACGAAGTGATAGAAACCCTTTAAAGGGGTTATCCTATGACTAATCTCCACATTCATTGCTCTGCTAGATCTATATCAAACTGACATCTCAAGGGGAGTGTCTTTTCTGCTGCAGCTAATGGGGCATGTCCATGCTCTCCCTAAGGCTGGGTTCACACCTGAGCGTATTCGATGAGCTCTTTTTACTGGCGTTTTTAAAGGCGGAAACAAGCAAACGCCCATTTAGGAGCGATCCCGCTGAAGTCTATGGGCGGGAACGCGCGACAATACGCCCCAAAGAAGCTCCTGTACTTCTTGGGGCGTTTTACAGCGCGTTCGTATGTGCTGTAAAACGCTAAGGTGAGAACCATGCCCATAGGGAAACATTGGTTTTTGCCTGTTGAGCGTTTTACAGCGCGTAGGAACTCGCTGTAAAACGCTCAGGTGTGAACCTAGCCTAACACAACTCTTTTCTGATTCAGCTCTCTCCCAATCACAGCTCAGGAGGTACTTGAAGGATGTAACTGAGCATGTGCGGCCATCTCAGTGAGCAGGACAAAGAAATAAGAAAAAGAATAAACAGCAGGTGGCGCTATACAGATACATTTTATTGAATAACTTAGTGTCTATGCTAAATTTTTAATTAGATGCAATTACAAAAGTATTTAGATCCATGTGCTGGATCTTTAAGGGCCTGTTAGAGCAATTATCATTAGAATTTTTCATATAATTGAAATGGAGAAATTATCATTGCATGTATTGGTGTGTAAAAATCGAATGATGAACGATAAATTGTTCATTTTCTGTGGATTGGACAAATCCTCCTGACCAAAAGATTATCATTATTCACTGATACATTCCATCTTTTAATCAGTGTAAATGCTATTGTCTCTAGGGACAAGCGAGCAACAATCACAATAACAATTATTGTTTTGTGTAATTGAGCGACTTTTGAGCACAAACGACTCTGTAAATCGTTACTTGCAGCTCATCAATGAGAAACTTCTGCCTATCTAATAGGACTTTTATGCCATCTCATCAGGTTAGCATTCAGGCTGAATATTCTGATCTCATTTTGAAATTTACATAATAAACTAACTTTTAGTTGTTTTTTTTATGTCTACATGAAATGTAGCTTAATGGTATCTGGTTGAGACATTCTATCTATGATGCCCTCATTACACCAAAGGCCTAATTTTAAGAAAAAGTGTCATAATTTGGGTGCAGAGCCTCAGATCAACAAAAGGAAAACAGCAAGCAGGTGAACCACAGCTATGTGTCTATGCAGACAGGTGGATAGGGAGGTCGCTGGTGACAGATTCCCTTTAAAAAGGGTTGTCTCATTTCAGCAAATGGCATTTATCATGTAGATAAAGTTAATACAAGGCACTTACTAATGTATTGTGATTCTCCATATTGCCTCCTTTTCCAGCTTGATAAATTTTTGCATCGCATTATACACTGCTCATATCCAGGGGTTAGGGCCACCGCTCCAGCGCAGATACGAGGTTGCCCGGGATGGAAGCGGCTGTATATGCGTGCCTTTGTGCACTCCCACGGTCCCGGCCACCGCTTTTTCCTATAGTGTGCAGGCACGGCCACTGCTGATGGATTGCAGGGTGGTTATAACCCTTGGATACGAGCAGTGTGTAATATGATGAAAAATGAATCCAACCAGCAAAGGAAGCAATATAGGTAATAACAATACATTAGCAAGTGCCTTGTATTAACTTTGTCAACATGATAAATGCCATTTGTCAACCCCTTTACAGCACACCTGTCAGCAGATTTGTAGCTATGAAACTGGCTGACCTGTTGTATGTGTGCTTGGCAGCTGAAGGCATCTGTGTTGGTCTCACAGATGCCTTCATATGTTCATATATGCCTGCATTGCTGAGAAAAATATTTCAATATATGCAGATGATCCTTTATGAGCAATGGGGGCATTGCTGTAACTCCTAGAGGCTCATTTGCATACATTAAAACATCATTTTTCTCAGCAATGCGGGCACATATGAACACGGGACCAACACAGATTCCCATTTGCCACTTCCTCTTCGAATGTCATGTCAATGGTAAAGCCATATTGAACAGAATGTAAAGGGGTTATCCAAATTCTAAAAGATCCCCCCCCCCCCCCCCCCCTTCAATGCCCAGGCCCCTCGTATGAATTATACTTGCCTGCTCCCTGGCACCCGCGTTGCTCTGGATCCCCGCACAGCCACTGCTGCATTTCCCCGTCGCGTGGATCAAAACATTCGGCGGCAGGGGGAGCAGCCAATAGCAGGTCGCGATGGATGTTTTGATCTGCGTGACAGGGAGGAGGCTGCGCAGGGACGCAGGTGACGGGGAGCAGGTAAGCATAATGTATACAAGGGGCCTGGACATTGGGGGGATCGTTTAGAATTTGAATAACCCCTTTAAGTCTGACCACCTAGAAGAAGTTGATAGAAATTGTAACTTGTATGAAGGAGACAGTATTACTCAGTATTCTCCAAAGCACTGGTACGAATGTGCTGTAGAATTAGAATGGATTTGAGAGCATCTTGGCAGCGAAAGTTGATTTTAATCATTATGGTGCCATGCATATCATGTATTAGGTAATTGTTGATCCAACACCAAATATATTCCACTCAAGCAAAGCAGAGGAACTCCTTGTGATATGATGTGAGTGTAGGAAAATAAACAGCTTGAACATGTTAGACATAAACCATTTACATTGCCTCCGCAGCTTTTATCGCAGTGCTGACAGTATTCAGCACAAATACAGGATTTACACCAAAAGATGGTTTCATGAAACATTTTTGTACCAACAGAATCTTTAATTTTTGATTGATGTGCTTTACTTTCATAATTTGTCATACAAATTACTTCGCTACAAAGAAAGCATCCAGTGAAATTATTTGTGTTCTGGGGTATCGCTGAGACAAAAAAACCTTCTTTCACTAGGAAGGGTGTTTGTTATTGCGTGCCATTGGATACTTACAGTCCGTAGTTGTTACATTCAACTGGTTAGTTCTGTACCATTTACCATATAGTTTGTCATTTTAACTAAATTGGTTTACATCAATGGAGATTAGCCTACTATTGCTATATCAAAGGAACGTCACTCAGTTGTATGAGATTATCAAAAAGGCTCGGCTTTTTAACGGGTTCACTCGGACTCGTGGCCTAAACTAGAACCGTTTGGCACTTCTGATTCCAGTCTTAATAAGAAAACGTGCAGGCTCCAAAATGATTGAGAACCTTGAGAGGTCTGTACAGCAGTATTCTGGCACACACATTGTTAAAGGTGCTGCCCATACTCTGCCCGCATTTTACAAAAGCGACGAGTGCCTGAAAGAGGGAAAATCTGTAAATTTTTGTGCAAAATAGGACTTGTGCCAGAAATTGCTGCTTTTTTATACACCAGAAAACTGACCCTTTAGGCTGTATGCACGTCCGCGTTTGGTAAATCCAGTAATATGTTCGGGCTGAGGTGCAGACTACCGAATTATCATATCAGGTGTAGCCGGACCCCACCGTGCCCCGCCGTCTCCCTATTCACTATAATGGGATCCGTCAGGTGTCATACAAAAATATAGGCTTTCTGCCAGAGAACAAATTCTGCGTGCAGCGATATTTTGCTGACAGAAAGCCAAAAACTTGACAGATCCCGTTATAGTGATAGAATACCGGAGGGCCCTGCCGATCCCTGGCTGTGCCGAATTTGGTAATTCCAGTAGTCTGAACAGACTACTAGACTTAACGAACACTGATGTGAACCTAGAGGAAGATTTATCTCACTTGCGGCACAAGAGTGCTTTTAAAAAGTCACCAGCTGTGTGTTTTTTTTTTTTTTTTTTACTTTTTTATTGTGACTTTTATGGGTAAAAAAATACAAGTGCCTCTTTTTATGCTAACCTTGGCACTTTTTAAAAAGAGGGCGTGGTAAGGATGGGGAAGGGGCATATCTAACAGCAGAGACAAATTTATCTTCATTTACACCACGTCCTCGGGCAGCGCATCGGATATTGAGACCAGCGCAGAAAGCATCCATCTTGATAAATCTCCCCCTTAGTCTTAATTCCCCCCTGTTTTTATGTGTTTATTGTAAATATGGAAATAAAGATACCAATGATGATAATAAGATATTTGTTTATGCACACAATTTTTTTTGTGGGAATGTCTCTTTAACGTCATTCTGAAGATATTTCAGTCTTCATTGGGGATACGAAATACATTTTCTGTAGCTGTTTTTTAACTTCTCTCTTGTTTTAGCTCTTATAAATCTTTTATATCCCGGTGCTACTACAGATAACGCGATACAATGCTGGTCAATATTTAAACGTCTGGGAGCTGTGGGCGATCTTGAATAAATTGTGTTGGACAAGGATTTAGCAAGTATTTAGAACTTTTGTTCTTCTCTTTCAGGGTTTCGGTAAACATCAAAGCTGGATTAGAACATCTGGTAAGTTCTACATTTCTCTTGAACATTTGCATCATCTTTGATATCTGCATTCCAAATGAACACTTTTCAATGAGCTTTGAATACCTTGAATTGAGAGAGTCAACGATTTCCCAAAGGGTTCGCTTGCCATTATTATGTGATGGGACTTACTCTTTCATTTAGCTTATCATCTCAAGGGAATATTAATTTTTTTTAAATTACCTTTTTTATTTTGATGTGGAAATCAAATGAAAGAGGGGACACAGTCATTGGTTGGATGATTGTTTTAATTATCAGCAATAAGAAAAAAAACTTGTAGATTTTTGGCACGGCAGGATCTGAAAAGAACAAATGTGCTCTACACACACATATTGCATGCATAAATAAATACGGCACATTAAGATATGGGTTCTTCATGTGTTTTCTGTTTTATTTATGTACTTTATATTACTTCATTTATAGAGCTCTGTTTTAGTGAATACCTGCATTCCCCATGAAAAAAAATTCTGCAGCATATTTTCTTAGGACTCTCCACTGTACCATTCCTCTGTTATTCCGGCAAGAAATGTAAGCATTTCTTCACAGTGCACGTTATGATTGTCCTTGTCAATGCATTCCTTATGAGAATGATCTGATAAGAAATGCAAATATTTCCTCCATCTGACAGGTTTCTAATTGTGCAAACGAATACACATTTACAATTTGCCTGATTGTGGAGTAGGTTATGTTGGTTTGTCATGGAGTGACACACACTAGCAACTGGTATAATTTAAAGGGGTTGTCTCACTTCAGCAAATAGCATTCATTATGTAAAGGAAGTTAATTCAAGGCACTTACTAATGTATTGTTATTATCCATATTGCTTCCTTTGCTGGCTTGATTTATTTTATACACTATACACTGCTTGTTTCCGTGGTTATGACCACCCTGCAATCCATCAGTGGTGGTCATGCTTGCACACTATAGAAAAAAGCACCAACCTGTGTGTGCTCCCACAGTCCCGGCCACTAGACTAGCGGTTTTTCCTATAGCGTACAAGCACGGCCTCAGCAGTGTACAAGTCAATGGCCTCAGCAGTGCAGGAAACTGGTAAAACAAAAAAAAAATAAAAAATGTAAATTACATTCCTGCACACTCCGATCCCATTCCCTGACCTGCAGCTGACGACATATTGTTCGACTGCAGTGATATGAGTCATGACTTTTACGCTAACACGTCACTGACTTCAGCCTAGGTGAAGAGGATAGAGCAGTGACCTGGATCGGAGAGAGCAAGAAGGTACGTTGAAGTGTTTTTATTATTTTTACCACTCTCCGGGCACTTTAAAAAAAAATTATAATTCAGAAAATACCTTTTTTTAAGATCAAAAATTCCTCATTCAATAACACCCATTACTTTCAGTAGTTGGCTTGATGACCCGTCCATGGCTATTTTATTTGGATTTTTCTTTTTGTTTAAATCTAGTGAAGCTTTTTTTATTTTATTTAAATATATACGGTAATTAGTGAAGCTTTTCCGTGTCAAAAAAGAGTACATGTTTGATCTGTGAAGATGTCCGTGGTTGGTCCGTGTGTCCGTTTTTACCCTCCGTATGTCATCCGTAGTTCACTGACGTTGCTAAGCTGAAAATTAATTTCCAAAGAATCTCCTATTAGTCGCAACTAGAGATGAGCGAATTTCTAAAAAATTTGATTCTGTCGGTTCGCTGAACTTTCTGAAAAGATTTGATCTCAAATAATATGTGGCGAATCGCGTTAAAAAACAGCTATTTCCTGGCTGCAGAGAGCCTGTATAGTGGTGTAGAACACTGTGCCTTGCAGTAACACGAACAGGAAGTCTGCTGCGCTAGTGAAACAATACTGTGAGTCAGTATGACACGCAGAAGACAGGCGTCTCTTTTAGAATCACTGCACACTTCACTTTTTCTTTAGGCAGTTACGGAGCCAAAACAAACCAAATAACTAAAGTGTGAACTCAGCCTTACAGGTCCATGTTAGCATCAGCTATAAAGAACCGTGCAGAAGCCCAAGATCCTACTATAGTGTGAAAAAGCGCACTTCTTTTACACCGTCGTCAGCTGATTCCACATAGATGTCTACAGAACCTGTTCTATTAAACACTTATACAAGTAGAGCCCCCCCCTGACAGAGTGGAGTGGGTGTCAGCAGTAAGTTTGTGTTGACCTCACTGATTACTTTGCCCTTCCTCTGATCCGTCAGAACAATAACCCCCAAAAAACAGATCCTGTCTGTTGAGCATCCTTCAGCATTTGGTCAGTAATCCATCAGTATTGCTAATGCCCCAAAAAAAAAACAGGAGTGGATCCAAAACAGAGATGACACGTGAATGAAATATTTGCATGTCTTCTGTGTTTTGTACCCACTCCTGCTTTTGGCTACCAAGTCACAAGCCAATTCTGATGGGACCATACAGGCCTTACAACGGATCCTGTCTATGTAGCAGCTGTATGTCTCATTTTTCCTTCCTTCTGACAGATCAGAAGAAGGGTCAAATAAATTATGATGTCAACCAGGCAAAAAAGGCAAAATTGTGGCCCAGTCCTGAAGTGGGGAGGGTGGGAACAGCATGAGAAGTCCACAGAGTGGCCAAATGACAGTGTTTAGGTGGCAGCAGAATCAGGAGACCACAGAGTGGCAAGTTGACATAGTGTGAAGGTGGCAGCATGAGGAAGCCACAGAGTGGCAAGGTGACATAGTGTTGAGGTAGCAGCAGAATCAGGAGACCACAGAGTGGCAAGGTGACAGAGTAGGGAAATGGGTGGCACTAACAGTAACCGCTGATGATGATGGGTGTAAGAAGTAGCACTTGGCATCAGATGTGTGTCATCAGGCGGGTGGCAGCATCAGAATAGTAGCTGAGGCGGCTAGCCAGAGGAAACCGGTTTCTTTTGTCAAGGTTTGGGTGAGGCAGCATGAATGATCTAATCTGATGCATCAGGCATTGGTCGGTGGAAATCCTGGCTGATCCACGCCTGATTCATCTTGACAAAAGTCAGTTTCTCCACATTTTGGGTGGACAGGCGAGTTCTCCTTGGGGTAACTATGGTTCCCGCCGCACTAAACACCTGCTCTGATGCCACACTACTGGCCGGGCAGGACAGCTTTTCCAGGGCAAACTCGGCCATTTACGGCCACAAATCCAGTTTAGCTGCCCAGTAGTACAGCGGATCTTCAATGACTGCTGGCAGGGTGCTCTCCAAGTATGCCACCACCTGCTGGTTCAGGTTCTGCTCTATGTCCAGCTGCTGGTGAGTAGTTTCTTCACTGTGTGGGTGAAGAAAGCTGCTCATCAGCGAATTTAGACTCAGGATGCTGCTGATGGAGCTGGTTCTGCTCCTGCCACCACGCCAGCAGCCATGGCAGTGGAACGTGAGTGCAGAGCATCCCCACCCCAGTCAGACCTGCGAGAGGATGGACGATGGCGCAGATAGGCAGCGGCCAACTGACTACATAGGATGTCTCTATAGTAGTTCAGTTTGTCCTCCCTCTCAGCAGGTGTAAAAAAAAAAGGACCCCATTTCCGACCGGTAGCGAGGGTCTAACATGGTGGAGAGCCAGTAGTCATCCCTACTGCCAAATGGTGACAATTTGGCTGTCATTACGCAAGCGAGCATGCATCGGGCCATCTGCAAAAGTGACTCGGAGGTACTCCCTACCTCCATCTTCACTGCATACTGCCATGGTGTGTCTGGGTCATCTGGCTCATTTTCCAAATCTCCTTCTTGCTCCTCCGGCTGCTCCTGCTCCTCCTCTCCTGTCACCTGTGTAGCAAAACCACCCATTTCGCTACACATTGCTTGTGCTCCAATGTCCTCCTCCACCAGTTCAGCCCCCACAGTGCTCATGTGGCCGTAAGATGTAGGCGCCACGTCTCCAGTCCACTGACCATCCAGATTTACCAGCATCTTTTCCAGGATATCAATCAGTGGAATGACGTTGTTCATACCGTAGTCCTGGCGACTGACAAATAACGTGGCCTCCTTAAAAGGTTCGAGCAAACGGCAGGTGTCACGCATGAGCTGCTACTTTCTAACATCGAAGTTACACAGGGGAGTACCTCTGTCTGCCTGTATGATCAAGAAATCGTTTATGGCCTTTCTCTGTTCGTACAGTCGGTCCAACATATGGAGGGTGGAATTCCAATGGGTGGAAACGTCGCATATCAGCCTATGTTGGGGGACGCCGTTCTTCCGCTGTAGCTCAAGGAGGGGGAAAGTTCTTGGCGGTGTACGAGTGGCAGAAGTGCATGCAAAGTTTCCTGGCCATTTTTAGGATGTCTTGCAGATGGGTGGAAGTCTTCAGGAAACGCTTGACAACCAGATTGAACACGTGCGCCATGCAGGGCGCATGACTCAGCCCTCCTTGACACAGCACCGACACCACGTTCTTCCAGTTGTCTGTTACCATGGTTCCGATTTTGAGTTGTTGCGGAGAAAGCCAGGATTCAATTTCTTGATGAAGGACGTGGAGCAGTTCCTCCCCTGTGTGACTCGGTTCGCCCAGGCAAACTAGGTGCCGAACAGCGTGACACCGCCATACCCTGCACATGTGGTATGCTGGTGGGGCACTGTGAATTATCCCTGCAGTGGAGGCTGAGGTGGCAGAGGGGGACATTGTCGCTGGACCAACAGCATGAGAACGTGGAGGCGGAAGCGGCGTTACCTGGCCAAGTTGCTGGTTTGGCTGGGCAGGAATCACATTTACCCAGTGGGCCGTAAAGGACATATATTGTCCTTGACCGTAGTTACAGTTCCACCGACAGGCTCAAGGACTGGCTCACCTTCTGTTCTACATGTGTGTGCAGGGCTGGAACTGCCTTTTTGTCAAAGAAATGATGGCTTGGGATTCTCCACCTCGGCTCGGCACAAGCCATCAGTTCTCTGAAAGGTGCAGAGTCAACCACTTGGAAAGGGAGGGACTGCAGTACCAGCAATTTGGCCAGGAGCACGTTTAGCTTCTGCGCCGTTGGATGAGTTCACGCATACTGTTGTCTCTTGGCAATCGCTTCGGTGATCGATTGCGGACGGAATGACTAACTAGGAGCAGGAGCATCAGGACCAGCAAATGATGGGAAGGACAGACAGCTTCATTCGGCTGAGGTGGTGGAGCCTTGACTACCTGAAATCGGGTGTGTGCCACTGGGTGATGCAGCTGTTGCTGCGGCAGGCTGGACCACCACATTGGAGCCGTGGTTCTACCAGGCCACTTTATGGTGACGCTGCATATGTTGATGCAGGGCCGTGGTGCCCTGGCCCCTCTTTACCTTCTGTCCTGGCCCCTCTTTACCTTCTGTCCACAGATTCCACAAATGGCCAGCCTCCTCCGGTGGCTTAACAAAAAACTGCCACACCACTGAGTAGGTGATTTTACCCCCAACACTCCGCACTGACTGACTGCTACCGCCACTGCCTCCGTTAGCCCCCGCACCACCACTTTCCGGGCTGGTAGGCTCCTGTGAGGCGGGTGGTCTACCCCGGGCACGTTAGACTCCTGACCTCCCACTGCTGCCACCCTGCTGACTCCCGGCCACACTACCGACTTAGTGGCTCCACTGCTGCCTCATGCGCAAGCTGCCACCCTCTTCTCCCGATGATAATGAAGCCCCTTCATCTCCCGGCTCCCAACTGCGATCGGCTACATCATCGAGTACTGTCTGCACGTCACTGATGTCCTCCTCAACGGTCTCTGAGCCAGGAGCCTGACCGCTCGCAACACCAGCTCCCACACAACTCTCCTCATCACTACTTGTCCGCCTACTGGAGGAAGCGGCGGATGTCTCCTCCGGATCTTGGCTGGGCAGTAGCTGCTGACTGTCCTCTAGTATCTCATCCTCGCTGTATAGTGGAGCTGAGCCCACAGCATATAGTACTTCTCTGGCTGAGGGAACAGAAAAGGACAGAGGCAGGTTGAGAACAGATAAGGGCACAGGGCCTGCTCCCGGACCATGCCAACTAAGGGTTGTGTTTGATGAACCACACCCCCTTTCTCTGCTGCGACCTGTGCCTGCGCCAGAAACCATGTTATAAGGGAAAATAATAAAATCTACAGAGTACCAAACCCGAACTTCAGTGAAGAATTCCGGGTTCGGGTCTGGGGTACCACATTCAGTTTTTTATCATGCGCGTGCAAAACGCATTGCACCCGTGCGATAAAAACCTGAACAACGCAATCGCAGTCAAAACTGACTGAAATTGCGTGCGCACTCGCGCTGGTTTCCCGCAATGCACACTGGACGCATCCGGACCAAATCCGGGATGCCTGTCTGAAATAGGCCTAAGGCTTCGTTCACATCACCGTTCAGCCTTTCAGTTTGTCTGTTTGTTTAAAAGCAGAGTGTGCTTGGCGTGCATGCTGACCTGCATTCCCTGGACTTTGTGTGGCAGTCATAAACAGGTAGGAACTAGTGTTAGGGACCACTCAATAGAGGCGACCTTGACGTGGTGAGTGGCTTATTACGCTTTGGCCAAAATGTACACCAATGCCTCATCCAGCATGGAGGCAGGGCAGAATGCTGGATTCAGAGTGCTATCACATTTGTATTTTCTGTTTGTTTAAAAGGGCTCATAAATGTAGATGATTACGATGGGATTGCTGCACTTCTTTCCATATAAAACCTAATCTAAATGAAGGGATGAAGTCCAGACCCACGCTGAATCATTTCTGCTTCGTACAAAGCAAATGAGAAATGAGTTTTTACATGATCTTGTAAGAGATTTGCTGGAACGGTTAAAAATGTGTAAGTGCTGAATGTAATTGGTTGTCATTTAATATATGGCGGCTATGAAGACCGGTATGGAAATGTAATCATTTCAGATGAATCCGGCAGATACCATTCAGTAGTTTTGTGCATAATTCTAGCCTACATTGAAATGCACAATTAATGCAGTGATTCCTATATTTGATCTAACACGTGGATGGAGGAACTGCTGTGGGTGGTTTATGATATTTGCTAATATATAGTTTTATGACAGTAGACTGATATTAACAGCAGTGTGTGGCACTATGCTTAGTGTTACACTGATTTATCTTAATGAGAATTTTATTTATTTTTATATTTTTTGAGTTTGCATATTACAGATATAATTTACATAAGCAGTAGCGCAAGCTTACATATACGTCACACTGCATTTATTATCTTGTACTGGTCCTGTATTATAGTCCGCAGCTGAATACACTTCTACAGAATGCCGCCAAGACATGGTCACCTGTAGCATCCAATGGCCGTATGATTTTGCGGTACAATCGTGCGACCATTGGCTGCCGTGGGTGGGTGTGGCTTGACTGAAGGGTCGTACGCTCTTAGCTACTTCTTTCAGCAATTGAGAGACATACCCTATGGAAATGTGCTGAAATTTCAAAGGAATATCGGTGGCAAAATTCTGCAATGATGACGTGAACTGCCTTATCAAATACACAATATACCGTATTTGTGCAGATTGTTTCCAGCACATCATGTGTATAAGGCTACATGCATACGACCGTATGTGTTTTACCTTCCGCAAATTGCGGATCTGGAAAAGAAAACAGATGACATCCGTATGCCATCGTTTTTTTGCGGATCCATTGTAACAATGCCTAAAACGGACAAGAATAGGACATGTTATATTTTTTTTTGCGGGGCTACGGAACGGACATACTGATGCGGACAGCACACGGTGTGCTGTCCTCGTTTTTTGCGGACCCATTGAAAGGAATGGGTCTGCATCCTATCCGCGAAAAAAAAAACGGAACGGACACGGAAACAAACAATGTTCGTGTGCATGTAGCCTAAGGTGTTGTAAAACCCCTTTTACTAGCACTGTACTGAGTTTTGTTGCATATGTTCAGTGCACAATCCAAGGGAAAATCTGGGACGAAATCCACAAAATCTGAATGTGGCTTTCTATGGTACAATGTTATGTCGTAGAGCGCATTTTTTTCCTGTTCTATACCAGATTATTAAAGCTGCAATAAATGGCAGCAGCAGTTAGCATGCAGCTCTGAACGAAAATGGAATATAATATAGGATATAGGCAGTGATCGAGGATCAGCTCTGTATAATTTGTGTGTGTGTGTGTATATATATATATATATATATATATATATATTATATATAATGTGTACTTAGAGTTAGACTGTAAGCAGAAGTACTTCTACCCATGTGAGAAAAAGAATACAAAAGACATCTGCTTAGTGCAGATTCATTTAAAGTGCAGTTCTCTTATGTACTTAAAATATGGATATTAATATGACAAAAATGCCAACTCGCCTAAACAAAAGCTGGGCAGCAGAACAGAGGTATTTAAAAAAAAAATCTGTTACAATGCACAATATTAAACATTCTGTTACAGCGCAGTTTAACTGTTATGATTGCTAAACCCGTATATTTGAAAGGAGACAAAAAAAAAAAGGATAAAAAGAAACCTTTTTTTCCCGTCTTATGGAACCTATGCCAATGTCTCTTGCTCAGACATATTAAACTTTAAACATTAAATAAACTACCCATCTGGATCCAGACGCCAGTGTCTTTAACTTGGGGTAGACGTAACGGGAGTTCAAGGAAGCATTGTTTCTGTGTTTACAGACGTTTGACTCCTATTTATTTCTCTTACAGTTTTGGATGTGTATGTCAAATGCAATGAGCATACAATGAAATAAATTTCATAGTTCTGTTTCATTGTTAAAAATGCTAGAAATTCAAGCTGTGTTCCTGTGCTGTGACTTAAAGAGGACCTTTCACTAGAATAAAAAATGTAAACTAAGTAGTAAGTATACAGACATGGAGAGCGGCGCCCAGGAATCCCCCTGAACTTACTATTATCCCTGGGCGCCGCTCCGTTCTCCCGGTATAGGCTCCGGTATCTTCATATATTCGGCTCAACTGGGTGGAGCCTGCCGGCGTCTCCTTCTCCCAGGCTGGAGTGCTGGCCAATCGCAGCGCTCAGCTCATAGCCTGAGTTTTTTTTTTTTTCTCTCAGGCTATGAGCTGAGCGCTGCGATTGGCCAGCACTCCAGCCTGGGAGAAGGAGACGCCGGCAGGCTCCACCCAGTTGAGCTGAACATATGAAGCTACCGGAGCCTATACCGGGAGAATGGAGCGGGGCCCAGGGATAATGGTAAGTGCAGGGAGATCCCTGGGCGCCGCTCTCCATGTCTGTATGCTTAGTTTACATTTTTTATTCTAGTGAAAGGTCCTCTTTAAGCATTTCTTCACATATTTATGTCTTTGTGCGTTTTCTCACAAATCACGTTACTTGCTCTTTTAACCACTTTGCTTTGTCCGTGATTATTTCTAATATTTATTAAAGGGGTATTCCCATCACAATAATCACTGTTAAATCTCTTAATGATTTGACATTGATCATTTTTCTAAATACATTTTATTACCCAATTCCCACCCTTTTTGAGAAAATAAGTCCCCTCCTTACCTGATTGTTGTCTTTCGTCTCCCCTGGTTACGGCCACCTCTCCTGTCGAATCCCGCCGGGCCGCGCTTGTGCAGAAGACTGAAGATTCTCTCCCGGCCGGGCCGCGCAATGTCCTGAACGTGCACCCCGCCGCGCATGCGCCATGATGACTTCTTCCTGGCCAGTATAGTACAGAGCCGCGAACGCGCACGCCGGCTCTGTACTATACAAGCCAGGAATAAGTCACCATGGCGCGTGCGCGTTCAGGACAATGCCCGGCCGGGAGAAAAACTTCAGTCTTCTGCGCAAGCGCAGCCTGCCCGGGAGAAGACGTCACTCAAGCCCAGCCGAATCCAGGAAGTTGACATCGCGCTGGACGAATGTAAGTATGAAAACTGAAGATGGGAATACCCCTTTAAGTAACGAGGAACAAAATTATGGCAAAAGTGTGTTTCCACCGTTAGTTACCAAATAAAGTTCCTGTGCTATGCTGCTATTAAGAATTCAGTTTCTTTGATCTGGAACATCCAGGCAAGGTCTGTAGATTGGATAAGTCTGTTAGAGAGATCTTAGACAAACTATCTCCTGTCTGTCTGTCTGTCTATCTATCTATTATCTATCTTGTCTATCTATTATCTATCTTGTCTATCTATTATCTATCTATCTATTATCTATCCTATCTATTATCTATCTATCTCATGTCTATCTAGATATTTATCTCATATCTGTCTGTCGCTTGTCCATCTGTGATGGTTAGAGGGAATAGATGTATAGAGCTATAGATATTTATAGCTATAGTCATTTCAGCATTCTGACAGATATAGTGTAATAGGATGAAATTGCATTTAATACATGTGTTATGTGGGCCACTGAAAAAGATTCTCATTTCCGAATTGGACATAGAGGTTAATGGGATTTGATATTCACCAAACCTGTAAATATAACCATAGGTAATAATGCGGTGGTAGTCTTGATAGTGGGATGGTCTTCAGTCTCGAGAAGTCATCCCTTTTCCCTTTAACCCACACATCTTTAATTCTGCTAGCCTAGGCTTAGACTGGGGCCATGATTTCACGTCAGTATGAATGTATTTTAAGGACAAATGGGGACTTTTATCAAATCTGCTTCGCCAGTTTTGTGTTGTAAAAATGTTGCAAGTGATGCCTGTGTGCGACATTTGCTTCATATGTTTGCAACATTGTGTCACATTTGGTGATCCTTGAGTGAAAAGCAGGTCACCCCACCCCCACCCGAAGTCTCTCCAGGACAACATTGCTTCCTAAAAGAAAATGTTAAAATTTAAAATCGCTACTGGATCACAATTTAACCAGCAGAGAATTCAACCAGCAAAGTCCATATATAGACCATCAGTAATCCTAGATGCTGGGGTTGGTCCATGACAACATCTGAGAGGATATAGGCATAGTAGCTTAGTCTTATGCATTCACATTGACACCATGGCACCAGTTTGGTTGACAATAATGGTGAGCCTGGCAGCATTCTTTTATGCTGCGCTGATTTATACTGGGGTAAGCTTATCAGATAATCTATAAATATATAATAAAGTACAGTACCTCAAGTTACAATATTAATAGGCTTAAGGGCGACCATTGTAACTTTGTTCCAGTGCCTCGAAATGTCATCCAAGATGAGAGAAAATGAAGATTTAAGAAAAATAAGCAGATAACTAAAACAGAAAAAACAAGTCCTTACATATAGCAATCAGGAACAGCCGCTAACTACTGTACCAACTAATACATCTATTTTACCAAAGAAGTGCCCTTGATCGTTTGAGGCATTGTATGTTGAGTCTAGTTTCAACTTACGATGGGTCAGAAAAGACCATTGTATATTGAAAATATTGTATCCTAAGGCCATTGTATCTTGAGGGATCACTGTATATAATAACATTATTTCAGTTTTTTTTAGAACAGGAATCAGAACCTTCCTTTTTCTTTAATAAAGTTGTAATTGTTAAGGGATTAAGAAAATAAAATGTGTGTGTGTGTGTATGTATATGTATATGTGTGTGTATATATACAGTACAGACCAAAAGTTTGGACACACCTTCTCATTCAAAGAGTTTTCTTTATTTTCATGACTATGAAGGCATCAAAACTATGAATTAACTCATGTGGAATTAGACATAACAAACAAGTGTGAAGTCATATTCTAGGTTCTTAAAAGTAGCCACCTTTTGCTTTGATTACTGCTTTGCACACTCTTGGCATTCTCTTGATGAGCTTCAAGAGGTAGTCCCCTGAAATGGTCTTCCAACAGTCTTGAAGGAGTTCCCAGAGATGCTTAGCACTTGTTGGCCCTTTTGCCTTCACTCTGCGGTCCAGCTCACCCCAAACCATCTCGATTGGGTTCAGGTCCGGTGACTGTGGAGGCCAGGTCATCTGGCGCAGCACCCCATCACTTTCCTTCATGGTCAAATAGCCCTTACTTTCAAAGTTTTCCCAATTAGTAATGATGGCCACTCGTTTTTCTTTACTTAGCTGCTTTTTTCTTGCCATAATACAAATTCTAACAGTCTATTCAGTAGGACTATCAGCTGTGTATCCACCTGACTTCTCCTCAACGCAACTGATGGTTCCAACCCCATTTATAAGGCAAGAAATCCCACTTATTAAACCTGACAGGGCACACCTGTGAAGTGAAAACCATTTCAGGGGACTACCTCTTGAAGCTCATCAAGAGAATGCCAAGAGTGTGCAAAGCAAAAGGTGGCTACTTTGACATATTTTCAGTTGTTTTACACTTCTTTGTTATGTATATAATTCCACATGTGTTAATTCATAGTTTTGATGCCTTCAGTGTGAATCTACAATTTTCATAGTCATGAAAATAAAGAAAACTCTTTGAATGAGAAAGTGTGTCCAAACTTTTGGTCTGTACTGTATATATATAATATAGATTTACAGTGTATATATATATATATATATATATATATATATATATCTTTACATATCTAGTTATATGTAGACAGTGCATTCGGAAAGCCTTCAGAACCCTTCACTTTTTTCACATTATTTGCGGCCTTGTGCTAAAATTATAAGAAGTTCAAATTTTTCCACTTCATTCTGCCCTCAATACCTCATAAAGAGAAAGTGAAACTGAATGTTTGAAATCTTTGCTAAGTTATTGAGAAGGAAAAACTGGAATCTTGCATGGACCTAAGTATTTAGACCCTTTACTCAGTACTTAGTTGAAGCACCTCTGGCAGTGATTACAGCCTCCGGTCTTCTTGGGTATGATGCCACAAGGTTTGTACATCTGTATTTGGGGTTTTTCTTCCATTCTTCTCTTAAGCTCTGTTAGATTGGATGAGGACCATCAGTTCACAGCTATTTTGAGGTCTCTCCAGAGATGTTCAAGTCAGGCCTCTGGCTGGGCCACTTGAGAACATTCCTTGAGTTGTCCCTAAGCCACTTTTTGTATTGTCGCGGCTTTGTGCTTAGGGTCAGACCAGATAATCTTGTGTCTTTTACTGAGGAGAGACTTCTTTCTGTCCACTGCCATAAAGCCCAGATTGATGGAGTGCTGCTGTGATAGTTGACCTTCTGGAAGTTTCTGCCATCCCATTCTCCTATCTGCACACAGGATCATTGGAACTCGACCAGTGACAAGTTCACCTCTCTTACCAACATCCGTCTCCCCCAATTACTTAGTTTGGTGGGGCACCCAGCTCTAGGAAGACTCCTGGTTGTTCCAAACAATTATGGAGGCCACTGTTCTCTTTGTTTTTGTGCCCTTCTCCAGATCTGTGCCTCTACATAATCCTGTCTGTGAGCGCTACAAGCAGTTCTTTTCTCCTATTGGCTTGGTTTTTGCTCTGATATATATTGTCAACTGTTAGACCTTATATAGACATGGGATTGTCTTTTCAATTCATGTCCAGTCTGTTGGGTTTACCATGGGTGGAATGCAATCAAGGTGTAGAAACTAGCTAAGAGTCTGAATACTTATGTCGATTTTTTTTTTTTTTTTTATTTGAAAACATTTTGTTTTCACTTTGTCATTATGGATTGAGTGGAGAATGATGGGAAAACTTGATATTTTTTTATTTTAGCCCAAGGCCACAATGTAAAAATGGTGAAAGGGTCTGAAGTTTTTCCGAATGCACTATGTGTATACAGTGTGTGTATATATCTATATCAGATATGTCAGTTTTGTGGCTTTAAAAATGTTGCCCGTCATGCCGATTGCAAAGTTTTCTGTGATATTTGGTCAAATTTTGCAACATTTGGTGCTCCTCGACACTTTTCAATGTGGACAATATTTTAGAGCTAAAAGTAACTCTTACAAAAGTTGCAACCTATGTAACCCCCAGGTGTACATTAACACACACAGGTGTAAACCACACTGCACTTGCGCCAAATATAAGTTGCACCATTTCATAAATTTAGAGGAGGCACACAAAGCAAAAACAGACTTTCCTGTCAAATGTTCTTCTACCTGTAATTTACCACATGGCCTTTTTTCTTCAAAGTATATAAAATCACGTCCATAATAAAATTCCAGCTCACCTTTTGGTCGTTCATCAGCCCCTGACGCACGGAACAGGTAAAAGAGTCCTTTGGTAGCAAAACAATAATAAATGAAGTTCCAGCACTGCAAAGTAATTGTTGTCGCTTGTCTCTTTATTCGTGGTAGCAAAATTACAGCATGTGGATCAAACCTCACACTCAACCACCAGGTGACGCGTTTCAGAAACTTAGTCCTTAGTCATAAGTTATGACTAAGTGTCTGAAACGCGTCAACTGGTGTTGAAGTGTGAGGTTTGATCCACATGCTGTAATTTTGCTACCACGAATAAAGAGACGAGCGACACAACAATTACTTTGCCGTGCTGGAACTTCATTTATTATTATATAAAATCACCTATTTTGGCTCTAGTTTTCAGCTTTGAACACATATTACATTATTTCCCACCTTGTCTATAGTAACCTTCTCTGATGTTTCATATGCTGTTGAGAAACCGATACGGGGCAGACACGTGGGGGAGGAAAAACGTGATTGAAGCAACATTTCTCTGTTGTCAGATATTTTGAATATCGTCTCTTATTTATTTTGTGACCTTTCTGAATTATTTGGTGCCATCCCGGTTCTGCTTATGGCTCTTTCTGCCTTAATTTACTTTGACTTCAGACTTCCATCCTTAACAAGGAGATATGTACATGAGGCGCCTCATAAACCAGGCGGTTATGCGAGCAAACAGCTATAATACAAAAACATGTCAGAAAGAAAGTGTATTATTTTCTTTGGCACCAGCAAAAAAGAATTGCACTTGGAAATGTTGTTCCCCATTGCACCAGTGGTTTGTACGTAATTTCAGTAATTTGATCGTGGCTGATGAAAAGCTGACAAGATTTCCACAGCGCCCCATTAGATAAAAGCAGCATGAAACCACAGGTTAATCTGCAAACAGATTTCCATGCTTATTACTCTAATGATTCCATCATATTTGATGTCGCAGGCAGCAAGCCGCTGCTCGGCAGCAACAGTGTGTGCTCCATTTTGATCTTTCTACTCATTAAATGATGTAGTAATTTGACTGACCTCTGACCAGGTGCATATCTATTCATAATTGCATGTCATTCTGATGGGGAAATTACTTTAGAGAAACCAAAGTATTCATCCTGCTTCCCAAGTCAAAAAACTAACAAAAGAAATATTGCATTAATTTTCAAATGATGATATTACATTTAGTGCCTGGGCCCCATATATCAAAATCTGGAAACTGCTCAGTTACTATATGCGCTTAATCTTAATGGTATCTCTGGATGTCAAGGGCATGCAGGAAATTAAATCGGAAAGTGCAGATAGACCTAAGAAGACATTATCTCTTGATGATTGCAGTTTTGATAGGTATTTCAGTGAATTTCATTTTCACAGAATGGTAGAAGATGAGTTAGCCAGCAGATTTTCTCATTTTTCTTCCACATGATTTATGTGAGTTGAGTATAAAACTTTTTATGGGGAAGCAGTTACTGAAGATGAGAGGTAAATTAATGCACTGGGTTTCCATCTCGGCTCCATACACAAATGTCAGAGCTGTACGTCCGTAATGGCTGCCATCATTATTCAGAGTTGTTTACATTCAAAATATGTAATGAAATCTGTTCAGAATAATGAGGGAAATAAAAGTTTAGAAAATTGTAAAGGTCATGAAGTTTGAGAAATGATGCAATGCTTCCAAAATAACATTTAGGCAATATAAATTACATTATTATGCACCAAGTCTGCATTATGGAGACATGAAGATGAAGTGCTTTGGACTAGTAAAATGCTGTTAGCGCTCTCTGAAGTATGAGAATGTGTAAAATATTTCTGATTTTCATATTCTCTGGATTTTTATTTTTTGGTGTGCATAAAAGCAGAGAAGTTGATCTCCCGGCAGCTACAGTGTCTTCAGTTTTCAATCTCGCCCAGAATGATTTGGTCAAGATGTCGGTGTAATCTAATTTCCTCCACTAATTGACGTGCCCTGACGAGGCTTTCCCTACTGGCCGCTACGTTTATTTGGCTTCATAGCGCAGGTTTTTTTTCTTCCCATTTGTTTGGAGATGAGTGGCATAATAATTCTCGTCCTCGGTAAGGATTCCTTATGAATTAGGACAGATAATCTTTTGGTTTGTGGACTGATGGAACATCAGCTATTAGGCTGAGGACATGCTGACCCTCATACAAAGGAGTAGATGCTAGGAGCAGAGCCATGTCCTTATGTTACATGTTATGTTTTGTTTTTTGTTTTGTTTTCTGCTTTTTGGCTGAATTATGTGCAATCTGTATTGAATGTGGAATGGGACAATTTATCTTAATTGCGAGGAACTAGGCTTGGAAGATTCCCTGCAGAAAAGGCCGGTTCGTCTCTCCTACAGGGGTAGACACTTAAGTCTTTCCACACTAATAGTTTTCGTTGATTATCTCTGACATGTGTCATTTTGTAAAGCTCTGTAATCCAGGTTGATTAATCGAGGATGATGCATAGCAGGACGGCCTTACTGAAAGCATGTGCAACATCCTTAATGAAAAGTAAGAAAGCATGCAGCCATATAACCTGCCATTAGGGCTGAAACGATTCATCGATTTAATCGATGCAGACTCCATGTGTCAGCGCACTCTGCACTGAAAGGTAAGTATAAAGTTAGCAGGGGGGGGGGGTGGCACCTGTGATTTTTTGGCATGGGGAAATGGGGGCACCTGTGATTTGGCATGGGCTAGGGGAAATGGGGGCACCTGTGATTTGGCATGGGGAAATGGAAGCACCTGTGATTTGGCATGTATAAAGTTATTGGCGGGGGGCACCTGTGATTTGGGATGTATAACGTTATTGGCGGGGGAGAGGGGTTAATGGGGGCACCTGTGATTTGGCATGTATAAAGTTATTGGGGGGGAGGGGTTAATGGGGGCACCTGTGATTTGGCACATGTAGGGGCTGATCTGGGGGAGTGGGGGACATGGTGCATGGCATGGAGGCACTGGGGAAGGGGGACATCATGGCAATCTGGATGGAGGGGCTGATGGCAGTGCCATCATGGGAGCACTGGGGGGCATGGCATGGAGGAGCTGCTGCTAATCTGATGGCACTGGGGGACATGGTGGATGGCAGGGAGGCACTGGGGAAGGGGGACATCACGGCAATCTGGATGGAGGGGCTGATTGCAGTGCCATTATGGGGGCACTGGGGGACATGGCATGGAGGGGCTGCTGATCTGATGGCACTGGGGGAGTGGGGGACATCGTGGATGGCATAGGAGGCACTGGGAAAGGGGGGCATTTTTTATAAAGCTATACATTATTTTAAGAAGGTTTTTCTTATTAGATTACTCGATTAATCGTAAAAAATATTCGATAGAATACTCGATTACTTAAATAATCGTTTACTGCAACCCTACATGCGATAAGTATATTTTACCCATTGGCTCTTTTTCTTGCGAGAGCATAAAATAACCTCTGTAACTTATTGCTGTGGAGAATCAAAAAGCCAAAATTCTGGTTCTCCAAGCCATTACTGTTTGTGCAGTGATTTACTGAACATAAGATTACAAGCTTATCCATATATCCAGGATACATAAATTTCCCAGACTTTTCCTCACTTGCATTCGTCTTCATATTACAAACAGCATTACTTTTAGCCCTCAGAAATCTAGATTAAAGCTGCCATTTATCTTCAGGACCTCGTTCCATATAAATATGTCTTACTGTATCCTAACAAACAGTACTACTGTATATAGCAACAATTTAATATGAACGCTGACGGCTTTCTTGACTTCAGCTACCTATTCAGAATTGGTTTTCCTTTGTCTTGGCCCATTATGCTGGGTGAAGCCTTTTGCACATGAGCATATATGAGAACCATGTTCTGATACCTTCAATGGCCATATTATAGCCCGCTGGGCACTTTGTGGTGTCTCTATGTACCTCCATGTGCCCCACTGTGAAGAAATGTTCACTGTGTGCATGACTGATGGATTGGATTATAGAAGCTACCTAGTAGAAGTAAAAGGGTTATCCCATGATTAAAGGGGTCATCTCACTTCAGCAAATGGCATTTATCATGTATATAAAGTTAATAGAAGGCACTTAACGAAGGCCTCTTTCACACTTGCGTTGTTGGGATCCGGCATGCACTTCCGTTGCCGGAGGTGCCTGCCGGATCCGTAACAACGCAAGTGTACTGAAAGCATTTGAAGACGGAACCGTCTTCCAAATGCTTTCAGTGTTACTATGGCACCCAGGACGCTATTAAAGTCCTGGTTGCCATAGTAGGAGCGGGGAGCGGGGGAGCGGTATACTTACAGTCCGTGCGGCTCCCGACGCGCGCCAGAATAACGTCAGAGCGCCCCATGCGCATGGATGACGTGATCCATGTGATCACGTGATCCATGCGCTTGGGGCGCCCTGACGTCACTCTGGAGCGCCCAGGGAGCCGCACGGATGGTAAGTATGCTGCTCCCCCGCTCCCCGCTACACTTACCATGGCTGTCAGGACTTTAGCGTCCCGGCAGCCATGGTAACCACTCTGAAAAAGCTAAATGTCGGCTCCGGCAATGCGCCGAAACGACGTTTAGCTTAAGGGCGGATCCGGATCAATGCCTTTCAATGGGCATTAATCCTGGATCCGGCCTTGCGGCAAGTGTTCCGGATTTTTGGCCGGAGCAAAAAGCGCAGCATGCTGCGGTATTTTCTCCGGCCAACAAACGTTCCGTACCGGAACTGAAGACATCCTGATGCATCCTGAACGGATTACTCTCCATTCAGAATGCATTAGGATAATCCTGATCAGGATTCTTCCGGCATAGAGCCCCGACGACGGAACTCTATGCCGGAAGACAATAACGCAGGTGTGAAAGAGCCCTAATGTATTGTGATTGTCCATACTGCCTCCTTTGGTGGCTGGATTCATTTTTCCATCACATTATACACTGCTCGTTTCCAGGGGTTATGACCACCCTGTAATCCAGCAGCAGTGTTCGTGCTTGCACACTATAGGAAAAAGCACCTGCCTCTCTGGTGGCTGGGACCATGGGAGTGCACATAGGCTGGTGCTTTCTCCTATAGTGTGCAAGCACTAGGGATCGACCGATATAGATTTTTTAGGGCCGATACCGATAATTTGTGAACTTTCAGGCCGATAGCCGATAATTTATACCAATATTCTGGGAATTTTCATTTTTGGGAGAAAAAAAAATTCCTACACATCTGCTGAAAATTAATATGTTTATTGTTAACGTGTATTATTATTTTTTTTGTAAATCTTTCTTTTTCATTTATACTTAATATTTTTTTTTTTTTTTTTTTTTTTTTTTTTTTTTATTTTTTGTTTTTTTTTACTAACTTTTAGCCCCCTTAGGGACTAGAACCCTTGTCCCATTCACCCTGATAGATCTCTATCGGGGTGAATAGGATCTCACACTGTCCCTGCTGCTCTGTGCTTTGTGCACACAGCAGCATGGAGCTGAACATGGCAGCCAGGGCTTCAATAGCGTCCTGGATGCCATGGTAACCGATTGGAGCCCCAGCATTACACTGCTGGGGCTCCGATCGGAGGAGCAGGGGAGAGGGGATCCTGTGGCCACTGCCACCAATGATTAATACTGGGGGGGGGGCGCACTGCGCCACCAATGAAGAGAAAACTCTCATTAATACATATACAGGAGGCGGGAGCTGGCTGCAGAATCACATAGCCGGCTCCCGACCTCTCTGAGCGGTAGCTGCGATCCGCGGCACCTAAGGGGTTAACTAACGCAGATCGCAGCTATTGCTCATAGAGGTCGGGAGCCGGCTATGTGATTCTGCAGCCAGCTCCCGCCTCCTGTATATGAATTAATGAAAGACTTATCTTCATTGGTGGAGCGGTGGCCACAGCCCCTCCCCTTCTTTTGTCCTCTCTCCTCTAATTGGCGGCAGCAGCAGCACAGGGGGAGGGAGACACTGCTTCCTTCTCCCCTGTGCTGCTGAGGGAACACGGAGAGCGCTGAGAGCAGCGCGTTCTGTGTTCCCAATACGTTATCGGAATATCGGCAAAATAGATGCCGATAACTGTCAAAATCCTCAATATCGGCCGATAATATCGGTAAAACCGATAATCGGTCGATCCCTAGCAAGCACGACCACCACTGCTGGATATACAGGGTGATCATAACTAGAGATGAGCGAATCAAAGTTGATGAAGTGGAATTCGATCCGAATTTCATGAAAAATTCTGTTCGCTCCGAATTTTCTCACGCTTCGTGGTAACGAATCACATTTTTTCCTAAAATGGCTGCTGCATGTGTGGGGACATGGACCAAGGAACTCTGGGAACGCGGGATCACCCACAATGCCATGCATGCAGCCAATCATCAGCCAGCCATCCCTGTGATGTCACAGCCCTATAAATAGCCTCAGCCATCATGGATTCTGCCATTTTCCAGTGTACTTAGTGCAGGGAGAGACGTCAGCAGGAGCTAGGGACAGTGCTAGGAAAAACTTCATTGTGCTAAAAAAAACGATTTACAAGTGCAGGGAAATATTATTCAAGGTGTAGGGTAAGGATAGGGAGAAATCATTCCACAGCATTTATGTTGAACAGGGTTCAGTAGGGGAGGTTACATCCTGGGTAATGGGAACAATCCTATTACACCTTGCTGCACTGACTGGGGACCCAAATTGCCATTATACAGCTCTGTAATTCCAGAAAACCGTTCTTGTTATTGGGGTGTTGCAGCCATTAACAGGGTTTTTTACAAGGAAATATTTCTACGTCTTAGGCTACTTTCACACCTGCGCTAGGTGCGGATCCGTCTGGTATCTGCACAGACGGATCCGCACCTATAAATGCAAACAATGGTATCCGTTCAGTACGGATCCGTCTGCATACACTTAGTCAAAAAAAAGTCTAAGTCTAAGTGAAGTCAACACTGCCGTTTCAGGGTCCGCCTGTGAGATCCGTTTACAATTGCACCATATTTGTGTCAATGTAAACGGATCCGTCCCCATTGACTTTCATTGTAGGTCAGGACGGATCAGTTTGTCTCCGCACCGCCAGGCGGACACCGAAACGCTGAAAGCTGCGTTTTGGTGTCCGCCTCCAGAGCGGAATGGAGTCGGAGCGGAGCCAAACTGATGCATTCTGAATGGATCCGCATCCATTCAGAATGCATTGGGGCCAAACTGATCCGTTTGGGGCCGCTTGTGAGAGCCTTGAAACGGATCTCACAGGCGGTCCCTGAAACGGCAGTGTTAAAGTAGCCTTATTTTGCCTTGTGCGGTGCAGTTATATGTTCTAAAGCATTTTTTGTCTTGTATTAGTGGGAAAAAAGGTCTTTTTAGCTGTTGTGTGGTGAAGTGCTAAAATTACAGCCCTTTTTTGTCGTGTATTAGTGGAAAAAGAAAAATATAACTGCACTGCTGAACGGCAAATATATGTTCTAAAGCCTTTTGTGGCGTGTATTAGTGGCAAAAGTAAAATATTTGCCGTTCAGTGGTGCAGTTATATGTTCTAAAGCCCTTTTTTGCGTGTATTGGTGGCACAAAAAAAGTATTTGCCGTTGTGTGGTGAAGTGAGAATTTTTTGGGCATTAGCAATACTGATGGATTACTGACCAAATGCTGACAGAGTGAAGGCGGATGCTCAACAGACAGGATCAGTTTTTTGAGGGGTTATTGTTCTGATTTATCAGAGGAAGGGCAAAATAATTAGTGACATCAACACAAACTTACTGCTGACACCCACTCCACTCTGTCCGGGGGCTCTACAGGTTCTGTAGACATCTATGTGGAATCAGCTGACGACTATGTAAAAGGAGTGCGCTTCTTCTTGGCGCTAACATCGACCTGGAAGGCTGAGTTCATACTTGAGTTCGTTTTGGCCCTGTGACTAGAGTAACACCTACTTTCACTACCAAAGCAGACTCCCTATACGTGTTACTGCAAGGCACAGTGTTCTACACCACTATAAAGGCTCTCTGCAGCTAGGAAATAGCAGGGTTTTTTTTAACGCGATTGGCCGCAAATAAATTTGGATCGAAGCAAATTTTTTCCAAAAAATCATCGAATCGGCCAAATCCAATTAATTTTTTTTTATTCGCTCATCTCTAGTCATAACCATGGAAACGAGCTGTGTATAATGTGATGAAAAAATTAATCCAGCCAGCAGAGGAGACAATATGGACAATCACAATACATTAGTAAGTGCCTTGTATTAACTTTCTCTACATGATAAATGCCTTTTGCTGAAGGGAGACAACCCCTTTAAAGTAATTAATGCTCATGTGCCGGCTTCGCGCCGTTAGCCGGCACATGCGCAATAGTTACTGTGATGCCGTACAAGGAATGGGCATCGCAGTGCGCAGGCGCCGGCCGACGGACTGACTGCGCAGGCGCGGGATTTTGGTGAAACAACAAGTTAGTAGATAGGCGGTCAGAGGGAAAGGATGGGAGGGCGGAGGGAAGGAAGGGGCGGGGGGAAGCGAAGAAAAGGCTGAGCTAGCAGGGCACCTACGAGCGTAACGCCGCCCCTGGGCACTTGCGAGCCCTCATTTGCATATGCTACAAAGATGTTTTTTGACGGTTTTAGAAGTCCAGGATTGATGCTAAAGGTAACGTTTTTATTAACTGTAAGCATGCTTGAAAGCTATGGGAAGGGTTACAAACGTGAAATGCTGATGACAGACTCCCTTTAAGTTAAAACAGAAATTATGTAGTACATGACAATCTCTTTTTAACAAAGCTAGAACTTCATTTGGGTCCAAAGCTCTCTGCATTCATTGCTCCAATTCTTCGTCTAGATCTAGTTCAAGCTAGTAATTCAGGAGGCATGTCCTTTCTCAGGGGCGTGTCCTTTTAAGAGTGTTTTCTTTCTCAGGCGGCTCATCCTTTCTGCTGCAGCTCTCTCTTTGTAATGGTCACAACGCTATACAAATACATTTTACTGAATAACTTAGTGACTATACTACTACTACTATACATTTTAATTACAAGCAATTACAAAACTATTGAGATTCAGGTGCTGGTTTGAAAAACTTAGAATATTTTGTGAGGCAGCCGTTTGAACTGTGTGTACGTGTGCTAAAACCTGAGGACCCGCCATCTGCTATATGTTAAACAGGCAATTGTATAGTGCTCTAAGAGTCCATTTACACATCCGTGTGTGTTTTGCGGATCCGCACTTCGCCGGCACTATAATAGAATATGCCTAATCTTGTCCGCAATTGCGGACAAGAATAGGACATGTTCTATTTTTTTCGGGAACGGAACTGCGGACCTGGAAGTGCGGGTCCGCATTTCCGGATCAGAGCAGCACATAGTGCGGCCCCATAGAAATGAAAGGTTCCGCAATTCCGTTCCGCAAAATGCGGAACAGAATTGTGAACGTGTGAATGGACCCTTATATTGAGATTGAGAGACTCCATTGAGATCAGCTGAAACGTTGCATTTGGTGTAATAAAGGATCCACTTTTTTCTTCTTCAAATCCGGAGTGCTGCCTTGTTACTTATTTTTAATATATATACAGTACAGACCAAAAGTTTGGACACACCTTCTCATTCAAAGAGTTTTCTTTATTTTCATGACTATAAAAATTGTAGATTCACACTGAAGGCATCAAAACTATGAATTAACACATGTGTAATTATATACATAACAAACAAGTGTGAAACAACTGAAAATATGTCATATTCTAGGTTCTTCAAAGTAGCCACCTTTTGCTTTGATTACTGCTTTGCACACTCTTGGCATTCTCTTGATGAGCTTCAAGAGGTAGTCCCCTGAAATGGTTTTCACTTCACAGGTGTGCCTTGTCAGGTTTAATAAGTGGGATTTCTTGCCTTATAAATGGGGTTGGGACCATCAGTGGCGTTGAGGAGAAGTCAGGTGGATACACAGCTGATAGTCCTACTGAATAGACTGTTAGAAATTGTATTATGGCAAGAAAAAAGCAGCTAAGTAAAGAAAAACGAGTGGCCATCATTACTTTAAGAAATCAAGGTCAGTCAGTCAGCCGAAAAATTGGGAAAACTTTGAAAGTAAGGGCTATTTGACTATGAAGGAGAGTGATGGGGTGCTGCGCCAGATGACCTGGCCTCCACAGTCACCGGACCTGAACCCAATCGAGATGGTTTGGGGTGAGCTGGTCCGCAGAGTGAAGGCAAAAGGGCCAACAAGTGCTAAGCATCTCTGGGAACTCCTTCAAGACTGTTGGAAGACCATTTCAGGGGACTACCTCTTGAAGCTCATCAAGAGAATGCCAAGAGTGTGCAAAGCGGTAATCAAAGCAAAAGGTGGCTACTTTGAAGAACCTAGAATATGACATATTTTCAGTTGTTTCACACTTGTTTGTTATGTATATAATTCCACATGTGTTAATTCATAGTTTTGATGCCTTCATAGTCATGAAAATAAAGAAAACTCTTTGAATGAGAAGGTGTGTCCAAACTTTTGGTCTGTACTGTGCATGTGTATATGTGTGTGTGTGTATATGTATGTATATATATATATATATATATATATATATATTATAAAATCCTCTGGTACAATAAGACTATTCAAATTAAAAATTACAACAAAACAACCTTTCCTATCATTCTAACATAAAATGTCAAAAAGGGCCCTTTAGCACATAGCATGGGTATGTACCTGTATGGAGACACACAAAATCCCAAAGTACTAAATACCCTTATAGAGCCTTTACACTATATTACAGTCTCCCCCCCCCCCCCCCCCCCCCAAAAAAAGCAATGTATCTAGATTACCTATGTTAGTGATTCCCAACCTCGGGACCCTGTACACGAGGGGGAGACGTGACCCTGCTCCACCTTCTTCCTGTCACCCCACAGGGAAGAAGCTGAACAGACTCCACCAACTATGATGGGATCCATTTAGTTTCCGTTCGGGATCCTATCTATTTACCGGACACAAAAGTGCTGCATGTGAGGCTTTTTTGTCTGGTCTTTCGACAGAATCTGCAACAGAGGCTCCAAACGCAGCCTCTAACGCAGATTTCAACAAGTGTAGGCCTACGTATTATGTATTTTAGTAATGCTCACACATGCCCCCTCACAGTGTTTGCATTTCTTTCTGGCAAAGCTACCTGGTTCTGGCCCGCAAAATTTATACCATGTCTAGTGCGGCTCTCAGACAAAAAATGGTTGGGCATCACTGAATTATGTAATATGGCTTGCAATGGAGCATAAGGAAAAAAATACCTGTGCACTTCCATTTCAAATCTGAGACCTAGGATGGTACATTAAAGCCACATAGACTTGTATGACTGCCATATTACATCAAAGGGCCACAACGCATTTCTTCTCTACTGCTTTGTCTAGGGTTATTCACAGTAAAGATTTCCCAGCAGAGCAAGACAGTCTTTTTCTTCAAATATAGCGCTGTATATATTTTTATATTGCTTTTATTAACTTCAATAATGGCTTCAACCCTCAAAGTGTAACTGTCATTCCTTTTTTTTTTGTAATGTATAGGGGCAGTGATACTAACCATTTTTGTAATATACTTTAATTACTGAAATCATACAATTCTATTCGAAAATTAGCTCTAAAGTGTCCCATTTTGAGCATTATCAACCCCCCTCTGTTTACATAACAGTCATTGTTAGTAAGTCTCCACAGTTATGTAAACAGAAGACAGAGGAGCGTTGCTAAGGCTAGTTTTTGAAGAGACAAGTATATTACAAAAATTGTCAATATCACTGCCCCTACACATTACAAAAATCAAAATGGAATGGCAGTTACACTTTGAAGGGGTTTTCTGAGGATTTTAATACTAGTGACCTATCTTCAGGGTAGGTCATCAGTATCTGATTGGCAAGGGTCCTGGGTGTTGGACCCCCACCAATCAGCTTTTCAAGAAGGAAGAAGTGCTTGCTTTTAACTCCAGGGCCTTCTTTCTGATTTCCCTAGGCTGAATGACAACATATTCAACGGTCACGTGGCCTAGACGCAGCTCGGCCCTATAGAAGTGAATGGGGCTGAGATGTGATACCAAGCACAGCCATTATACAATTTACAGCGCTGTGCTTGGTGAGCTACTGCAAGCACTAGTGCCTTCTCAGACATCTGATCGGCACGGTTCCTGGGTGTCGGGCACCCACCAATCAGATACTGATGATCTATACAGAGGATAGGTCATCAGTATAAAAATCTCAAAAAACCAGTGTAATGACCGGTTCACTTTTCATTTTTTCATTTTAGTTTATTCTGCCCTGTCTTCCAAGACCCATAAGTTTTTAGTTTTTTTTTTTACTTTTCCCTTATGAGGGCTTTTTTTGTGGGACAAGATGTATTTTTTAATGACACAATTTAATTCACTTTATCTTGTATTGAAAATGAGAAAATAAATCTTTGTTGGGTGAAATAAAAAAAATGTGCATTTCCACCATGATTTTTCGAGTTTTTTTTCTATGGTTTTTACTATGTGACAAGATTATTCTGGGGGTCTGTACAAATACGGCACTACCAAATTTCTATAGTTTTTATTTTATTTTATTTTATTTTACTACTATTAAAATAAATCCTTTGAAAAAATACAAAATTTCTTTGCAGTGCCATACTCTGACACCGATAACTTTATTATGTTTTGGTCTACAGAGCTGTTCTGGGACTTGCTTTTTTCAGAGTATGCTCTCATTTTTATTGGTAAAATTTTTGGTTTAATATGACTTTTCATTCAAATTTTTGGGAAGCGAAAATGGCAAATCACCATGCATAAACTGTGCAAGAATAATATTTTAATAGTTCAGACTAGGGCTGAAACGATTACTCGATTAAATCTAGTAATTCGAGACACAAAAAAATCCTCGATGCAAATTTTTTGCAGGGGGCAGAGCTGATGGCACTGGGGTGGGGGAGAGCTGATGGCACTGGGGTGGGGGAGAGCTGATGGCACTGGGGTGGGGGAGAGCTGATGGCACTGGGGTGGGGGAGAGCTGATGGCACTGGGGTGGGGGAGAGCTGATGGCACTGGGGTGGGGGAGAGCTGATGGCACTGGGGTGGGGGAGAGCTGATGGCACTGGGGTGAAGGAGAGCTGCTGGCACTGGGGTGAAGGAGAGCTGCTGGCACTGGGGTGAAGGAGAGCTGCTGGCACTGGGGTGAAGGAGAGCTGATGGCACTGGGGTCGGGACAGCTAAAGGCACTGGGGTGGGGAGAGCTGATGACACTTGGGGAACGGACCTGATGGCACTGGGGGGGAACTGATGCTCTTGGGCTGATCGCACAGTGGGGAACAAAGGGTGTTGGGGACTAATGGCAGGGGGTCTGATGAGTTTTTATAAAGGAAAACAGTCTATTAATTATTTTTTCTTATTAGATTACTCAATGAATAGTAAAAAATAATCGATAGAATACTCTATTACTAAAATAATCATTTACTGCAGCCCTAGTTCAGACATACTTTTATATGTAAAATTGGTAAGGGGGGGATGATTAAAATTTCCAATATTTTTGTAATGTTTTAAGAAATGTTTTAAAAAAAAAATTTTCACTGGGATTTTTAGTTCCCTTAGGCCTCTTTCAGACGGGTGTTGCGGGAAAATGTGCGGGTGCGTTGCGGGAACACGCGCGATTTTTCAGCGCGAGGGCAAAACATTGTAATGCCTTTTGCACTCGCGTGAGAAAAATCGCGTATGTTTGGTACCCAAACCCGAACTTCTTCACAGAAGTTCGGGCTTGGGATCGGGGTTGTGTAGATTGTATTATTTTCTCTTATAACATGGTTATAAGGGAAAATAATAGCATTCTGAATACAGAATGCATAGTAAAATAGCGCTGGAGGGGTTAAAAAAAATAATTTAACTCGCCTTAGTCCACTTGATCACTCCGGTCCTCACATGATCCATCACATGATCCATCACCATGGTAAAAGATCATGTGATGGATCATATGATGACCGGAGTGACATCACCACAGGTCCTGTTCAGCAAAGGAGACAGAAGGAGATGCCGGGCTGCGCAATCAAGTGGACTAAGGTGAGTTAAATTATATATATATTTTTTTTTAACCCCTCTAGTGCTATTTTACTATGCATTCTGTATTCAGAATGCTATTATTTTCCCTTATAACCATGTTATAAGGGAAAATAATAATGATCGGGTCTCCATCCCGATCGTCACCTAGCAACCGTGTGTGAAAATCGCACCGCATCCGCACTTGCTTGCGGATGCTTGCGATTTTCACGCAACCCCATTCACTTCTATGGGGCCTGCGTTGCGTGAAAAACGCACAATATAGAGCATGCTGCGATTTTCACGCAACGCACAAGTGATGCGTGAAAATCACCGCTCATGTGAACAGCCTCATAGAAATAATTGGGTCGGTATTTAGTGCGGGTGCAATGCGTTCAACTCACGCATCGCATCCGCGCGGAATACTCGCCCGTGTGAAAGGGGCCTTAGGGAACCACTGATCACTGGCGGCACAATAATACTGGCCTGGGAGCCTTTGCTTGGCCAAATTCTGTAATAGCAACTGATCAGAGTCCCCGCAACTGATCAGAGTCCCCTCCCTCTGTCTAACAACTCGGATGCCTCATTTGATATTGACTGCGGCATCTGAGGTTATTAAGACTGAGACTGCATTGATCATTCACTCCCAATTGACTGCTAAAATCTGCCTTGAGAGATCAGGTTGTGGCTTCTGCCAATAGGAGTCTATGGAGAAGGGTTGACCTACAGTTTGAAAAAAAAAAAAAACATAAACACAAAGAGATGTGGCTGGTTCTAGTGTGTGTTCTACCTCATCCTAGTGTTGGATTCACAGCAACACTGCTGTACAGTGTCCCTTATACTGCTGCTTCTGAGCTAAAAAGAGGTAAGAGAGCAGAATCACTACTCTCTGTGCTGTGCATGGGAGACATCACAGCAGCTAGTCTTAATTCATTCAGGATCTGAGCTCAGGGAAAACTGACAATTAAAGATGGAGCCTGTAGAGGCACAAACTGATGATAAATGCAGGATACAGGTGATATAATATAGAGTCATTGGTCATGTACACAAAACTTGTTCTGAAAAGTACAGGTACTCTTTAAAATATGAAATAGGTCATCAGTCTCAGATCGGCAATAGGCTGACTCCCAGCACCCCCACCGATCAGCTGTTTGAAGAGGAGGCAGCACCCTGCGAGTGCTACGTTCTTGTCATGATTACACTGTGTCATATTATTTCCATTGGCGGCACAGTGTAATTACAAGTGCTGGTCCCATTCAAGCATGAGCATCACCTCCTATGTAAGGAACTTTCTGGTACTATTGTTAATGGTGACAGTCTGGAAGAGTTTATGGTGGCGCTCTGATGGCTAGACTTCCTGAGCCTGACAGTGAATGACAGGACAGGTTTTTCAGTAAAGAAACATTTATCCACAATGCATCTTTCTCCCTGGCACTGAACAAGGCACAACAGCGAAGAAGTCAGCACTCGATCACAATGCTTTATTCACCCTCAATTCAATTTTTTATAGTATCTGTTTATTACATTTTCAAAGAGAAAAACAAACCTTTCAAGTCCGGATCGATCGATTATCGGTTTTACCGATATTATCGGCTGATATTGAGTATTTTGACTGTTATCGGTATCGGCATCTATTTTGCCGATATTCCGATAACGTATGGGGAACACAGATCGCGCTGCTGTTAGCGCTCTCCGTGTTCCCTCAGCAGCACAGGGGAGAAAGAAGCAGTGTCTCCCTCCCCCCTGTGCTGCTGCTGCCGCCAATGAGAGGACAGGGGACAAGAGCAGGGGAGGGGCTGTGGCCACCGCTCCACTAATGAAGAGAAATCTCTCATTCATTCATATACAGGAGGCGGGAGCTGGCTGCAGAATCACATAGCCGGCTCCCGACCTCTATGAGCGGTAGCTGCGATCTGCGGTAGTTAACCCCTTAGGTGCGGCGGATCGCAGCTACCGCTCATAGAGGTCGGGAGCCGGCGATGTGATTCTGCAGCCAGCTCCCGCCTCCTGTATATGAATTCATGAGAGATTTATCTTCATTGGTGGCGCAGTTCCCCCCCCCCAAGCCCCCCAGCATTAATCATTGGTGGCGCAGTGCGCCCCCCACCTCCACCCCAGTATTAAAAAGATTGGTGGCACAGTGCGCCCCCCCCACCCAAGCTCCCCAGTATTAATCATTGGTGGCAGTGGCCATAGGGTCCTCTCTCCCCTGCTCCTCCGATCGGAGCCCCAGCAGTGTAATGCTGGGGCGCCGATCGGTTACCATGGCAGCCAGGATGCTATTGAAGCCCTGGCTGCCATGGTAAGCTCCATGCTGCTGTGTGCACAAAGCACAGAGCAGCAGGGACAGTGTGAGATCCTATTCACCCTGATAGAGATCTATCAGGGTGAATAGGACAAGGGTTCTAGTCCCTAAGGGGGCTAAAAGTTAGTAAAAAAAATAAAAAATAAAGTAAAAAAAGACACCAAAATATTAAGTATAAATGAAAAAAAAAGATTTACAAAAAAAAAAGCTACACATTAACCAAAAAAAAATTTCACAAAATATCGGTATAAATTATCGGCTATCGGCCTGAAAGTTCACAAATTATTGGTATCGGCCCTAAAAAATCTATATCGGTCGATCCCTACTTTCAAGGTATAACTGTACACAGACAATGACATTTGTATAAGTAAACTAGTGGTTTCCACTGAGCAAGGTCCATGTCCTTATTCAGAACTAAATGTACAGGTAATTTCTGTCCGAAAAGAAATTGGTGGTGAAACCTCAATAGTAAATGCAAAAAGTTCCATCACAGTCACACGGACGCACATTCAAACCAATCAGTCACTCCCCCACGGGACCAAACAAGGAAATATTACTCAACCAACGTGTTACTGTTTGTGCATTAATCCAAGAATCACATATTTGAGGGAAACAGTCAGGGGTTCCCCTATGTTCGTAAACAAGCTTGATTAGCCCTAGATCAGAGTTGACTAACTGCATCCAATGTTGTTTAGTGAGTATTTTAGGGGGTCTTCCAGTTCAGAAGGATGGTTTTCCTTGCGTAGTATATAAGAAGCTTGTATAGTTTCCTACCATATTTTGTGGGGATAACATCATTGACTATTCCCAACAGACTCGTCTTTGCCATGTAAATATCTGGAAATCCTAGTTTAATGTTTATGTAGGCATGTACCTCTACCCAAAATTTTCAATAATCTGGCATTGCCATACCATGTGAAAGAAGTAGCCATCATCACATCCACAGCGGGTGCATTGACGGCTAGCCAATATGCGCATCTTAAATGGCATCTGTCATCTGGTTTGAGCATATTTAAAGTTTTACTACTGCCATGTTGTGCAATAAAATACCTTATTTCTTGCTGTAGTCTTTATTTTATTTTTTTTCATGGTTTCATTAGCGATAAAATTTGTCACTGGGCTCGGCGCATTTCCAGTGACACATTTGAAGCTATTGCCCTCAGGAGTTTCTACATCGCGCAGGCAGTCCGCGGTACTGCGCCTGCGCGAGATTTCACATAGCGGAGGAGGGCAGCGGCAAAGAGTTCGGGTGTGGGCAGTTACTTATGCTGGAAGAGGCGTGCTTGGGCTCTAAAGGAAGGCGGGCTGGGCACCTTACAGGGTAGTTCCTGGGCTCCAGAGAAGGATAATAATGCCCCTCTGGACACCTTGGACACTCATTTGCATAACATAAAAAGTGGATTTTATCACTAATGAAACCATGAAACAAAAAATGAAGACTACAGCTGGGTGTAATGAGGCTTAATATTATGCTCAAACCAGGTGACAGATTCCCTTTAAATAATTTACCAGGTGTATAGTTCACTCTATGTAACCATTTCAACTGTATAAGTATCTTGCTCAGTCATTAGTTCTACCTGCAAGGTGGATACTGGTTTATCTAATTGAGCCCTTCTTATTACCGCCTCCACCGGGTTACATTCCAACCTCACAAATCACTGCAGGAAATGCACCAAAATGATACGCAACTGACAATACTAGCTAATTCCTCAGGCCGATGTTAAAAGCTGAGAACTTTGCCAATATCTTCCAGTCAGGGACATATCGGAGCCCCTCACGCACCACCATGTCACGGTGTCTCAGCACGCATAGGGTCCTACCACTAAACTGCCCGTGGTGTGTGAACAGGGTCTGAACAGTGCAATTAACTCACAGCCAGGCTCTCGCATGCCTCCATAGTGGTATCACCAATGCATTGTGAGGTAAAATGAGCAGCACCCACAACAGACCATGTGACACAGAAGCTACCAGGTGCAAAAGAAGGTTACCAACAATATAAAGTGGCACATTCCATACACATAAGGACATTAATTACATTCCAACCTCAGTGGACCAGTACCGAACTGAGCACTACAGGTATGCCGAAGCTGGAAGTACCTGTACAGAGAGTGCTGGGGTAATTTGAACTCTAGTTTCAGGCTATTGAAGGATCTGAATAAACCTTTATCATAGTTGTGTGAGATACTGCAAACCCCGCTCAGGCCAAAACTTTAAATCTGTCAGAGAAAATAGTTCAGGCAGAACCATGTTCCTCCATAACTGCACACAGGGTGACCATCTCTCTCCACCATCCTGAACTGTGGGCACACTCACCCACTTAAATAAGACTGCCATCGTCGCAGCCATAGTGGCGGTAAAGTGACATGCTGCATAGGTCCCTTTCCTATATAATAAATTTGTAAGAGCTTTATACGACCCCACTAGAGCAGCTTCCAACACTACCGCTGGGTTGCTTGTATCTGCTCTGATCCACCATGCCACATAACTCGGCTGTACCGCCTCATATTAAAGAGAGAGATTCGGCAGCGCCAATCCCCCTTGCCCATATGGCGCCTGAAGGGTTTGCCTCCCTATCCTAGGACACCTTCTGTGCCACAGAAATGGGGTAAACATCCTACCCATAAGAACAAAATGTCTCTTTGGCAGTGCCAATGGTGCCGCCCTATATAGATCTAACATTTTTAGCAGAAGGATCATTTTTATGATATTACCATGACCAGTGGTAGGTTTTCCCATGCCTCAATTTTCCTAGTGATATATGTCATTGTAGGGACTACGTTTAGCTGGTAGAACTTTGCAGCTTCTCTATGTATAGCAATTCCCAAATACTTGAACTGTTCTACTACTTGGAGCTTGGACTGCAATGAAATATGAATGGAATCAATGTCATCTATCAAGCAGAGGCTCGACTTAGCCCAATTTACCTGTAAACCAGAGAAATTTCCAAATGTATCCACAGTATGTAAGAAGAGGGCATTCAGAGAGCTACCTGGGTTTGCCAAATATACCAGCATGTCATCCGCATAAAGGGGAAGTTTCTCAGTTATTCAGTGCAAAAAGTAGGGGGGAAAGAGGGCAACCCTGCCTGGTGCCCCTTCCAAGGGGAAAGGGATCAGAGACATACCCATTTACCTTGACCCTGGCTGTTGGAGTTTTATAAAGTATTTTCAACCATCGTAGGAAGCTCTGAGGGTAACACATTCGTTTATGTGTAGCCCACATAAAGACCCACTCTACTGAGTCAAACGCTTTTTTATTGTCTAATGATGCCAGGACTCTCATGCCCCTGTTGTCATGTTTGACCTGAAGATTAGTATATAGGCATCTCAAGTTTATATCCGTGGTTCTCCCCGGGATAAACCCTGACTGGTCCACTCACACTACTGAGAGGATCACCTCCCTTAGTTTCAGTGCCAGTACCTTCACTAAAGCGGGGGCAATGGCTTGCGCTAGAATCAAGAGAAGGGTAGCATGATCAGAGATACCTCTAGGTAAATAATCACTGGTTCTAATATAGGGTAATAAATCTCTGCTGACAAAAGCTAAATCTATGCGAGAGATAGATCCAGTGGAGACAGAGTAGCATGAGAATTGTGTAGGAGTGGGATTAAATTGTCTCCAAGCCTCCATAAGCCCATGTGCCTCTGCCCAATATGAGAGAGCTTTATTGTGTGAAGCCTGAGGATGTAGCCTACCTCTAATTGGATCCAAGGTGGCATTATAATCACCCATAATAATAATAAGGGGGGTTGCTACAAACATCGCAACTTTACTCATAATGAGTTCTAAGATTTCCCTACTGAAAGGGGGTGGCACATATAAACCTATAATCAGATAATGCAGCCCTCTGATATTGGCATGTAATAGCACGTGTCTTCCAGAGATATCTATTTGAACTGACATTAACTGGAAGGGAAGGTTTTTAGCAATTAAAATTGGAGTACACCGCATGATAGATAGACCCCACCCATGGGTGTTTAAGAGCCAAAACTTTCTGACCTCGTAAGTGCGTTTCCTGTAGTATTACTATATCAGGGCTGTATCCTTTCAAGTAATTGAAAACTAGTGAACGTTTGACCTTGTCATTAAGACCCCTGACATTCCAAGATATCAATTTAACTGACGCCATACAGCCACCATATAAATGTAGCTGCATCCTTAAGTCCCGTGGAGGAGCAAACATTCATACCCATGCATACCAACACAGACAAGCAAAAACCCAAAGCCCCCACCCATCCACCCCGCCCAATCCGTCCCAACATGGTTGAGCCTGTGACCCTTAACTTGAAACACTAGAGTGTTTCCTATCCCTTGCTAACTGGGCGCGTGCTCACTTCACACACACCTCACATAAATCATTAGAAGAAAAGAGAGGAACAGAAAAGAAAACTTAAACTTCTCATCAACCAGTGCCCCTCTTAAAAAGTGTCATCACCCAGCAACCTGTGTATGTATGTTGCTCCAATCAGGAGCTCAAAAACATTAAGAAGATTGGAAGGTTTTAAAAATCCTCACATATCTACTCAAATCTGTGTCCGGTCAGCGGCGAGGTCTCGCATCTGGACGCTTGTCGATCCAATCTTTGGCTGCCTCTGGGGTTTCAAAGAAGCGGATGGTCTCACCATCTTGCACTCTGAGCCGGGAGGGGTATAACATGGCATACTTTATATTTTGCTCCCGCAGAGGAGCCCGGACGTCATTAAACTCCCTCCTCCGCTTTTGAACCTCCGAAGTGAAGTCCGGATAGAACGATAACCGCACATTTTCATAGGTAATATTGCCTTTCTGTCGGGCTGTCAGCAGGATAGCGTCTCTATCTCTATAATTCAGGACCTTCATAATAAATGGTCTGGCAGGAGCTCCCACGGGTAGCGGCTTGGTGGGGACTCTATGAGCTCTCTTACTTACAAAGCAGCTAGATAGGACAATAGGTTGCAGAACGTCTCTGATCAGTTGTTCCGCAAAGATCTCTGGTTTGGACCCTTCAGCTCTTTCTAGCAGTCCCAAAATGTGAATATTTCTTTTATTTCAGTTTTCGGCGTCTTCAGCCCTAGCTTGTAACATCTTAACTTGTTGGTGCAGTTGTCTAGTATCGTTCTCTCCTATCCGGGCCGTATCTTCTACATCACTTAATCTGCGTTCCACCTCGGTGGTTCTTTCACGTATTTTGTCACACATGTCGCAGACAGCTAAGATCAGATTGAACATGGTCGATTTTAGCTATGAGAGCTGCTTGGCACGTTGCAATTGCCTTCATAATTTGGGAGGTCTCTGTTGATGTGACCACAGGACCAGACTCTCCATCTCCCTGCTCCGTCTGACACATTGCGTCCATATATATTTTTATAGCAGGAGGAGCAACAGTAGCAGCGTTTTTTGCGGCCCATATGACTCACAGAGCTGCTTGTTTAGTGAAATATGAGCAAATGTGACTTTTGCAGTACAAGAAGTGACTTATAAGGTAACTTTCAGATTGTGAACAAGAGAGGATGGATTATCAAACTGCCGTAAGTAGTAGAGAAATAGGGAAAATGTAGCAGAGGTAGTAGGGAGATCACTCTGACTGTTACTGTCTTGGCTCTTCAGGGGTTAATATTCCACACAGATAGTGAAAAACTTCTCACAGTTGTAAATCAGAATGGGGACTCCGCTTTCCTAAAAGAACAGTGTGACTCTTCTCTGAGCTAAGGATGCTGAAGCTTAACGATGGCTAACCAAAGGGTCACAGCAGGAGCTCTCCTCTCTTATGTGTCTCGTATCCGCTCCTCTCCCCCACCAGCAAGCACAGACGCGCGGCTTCTGTTAATCAAGATGGCGTCTGCCAAGTGTTTCAGCCTCTGCCGACCACACCGGACCCGGACCGGGTTCTTTGAGGTACCTCTTTCTGGGTGCTCTCAGTGAATACCTTTTACGTGCTCCTTGATCTCTGTCCTGCAGCGGTTCCAGCTGTGTCACTTCTCCCCTCCACTGCACCCTCTCCAAGACAGAGGTCCGCGCTTCACAATGCTGCACTGATCAAACCGCGCTTTCCTGGTGTCTTGGAGTCAGGACACTTCAGATGTAAGGATCCAGTTAGATAGGTAGGGATGGTTGCTTGGTTTAGCAGGAGTTTTCCAGGATTTTTACGGAGCTCTGTACTAACTCGACCTCACACCATGCGAGCTAGGCCACACACACCCCCATTCACCCTCAATTTGGAGCTTTTTCTCAGTTTTAGTGTTTGTTTTGCCAGGCATTTTCTTTTTAATAAAGGCATAAAGTCTGTTTTTATGAGTCCTATACTTGTGGACAGCTTTACACGGTGAACAAAAGGTGGTCACAAAAAGTGCAATCTTGCTTTAAGGTACAGATGCTGCCGAGCTAAACTTGATGGTTAACACTTTAAGTAAAAAAATGGCACAAAAAGGTTAACTAACTTTTTCAATGTATTTCAATGGTTTTTGTCATAATATGACATGAGATAACACTGTGATGTGTTATTAGAGTCAATTTTAGCTCGGCTACATCTGTATGTCCACACGTGCCTGAAAAAACATCTTATATTCGCCCCTTTCTCCAGCTCCATTCTCTACGGCGTTGACAAAGTCGTCCTGGCACTGCTTGTTTGTAAAGTTAGTGGCCGCAGCGACCATATGTGGTACACCGGCATGGTACAGTGCCACATAGGGATACGGAATCTCATTGCTGCAGCCAATTACTGTCCTCATTGGAAGGAAGTGGTTGGCTGCATCGGTCATATAACATATAGCGGCAGTTTATAAACAAGCAGCGGCAGGAGGACCAGACAATCTTTAAAGAGAATGGAGCTGGAGAAAGGGGTGAGTATATAAAATTATTTTTATTTTAGGCTATTGCAGGGTTTTTCAGAGATTTTGTATTATCTCGGAAAACCCCTTTAAAGGTAGGCAAGTGTGGAATAAATATTCCCTAAGATTGATATTTTCCTTGGCTGCCAAGAGATTGCTGTATTACATCTATTGTGCTGTTTATATTAATGGAATATGTATGTTACAGGAAAATGTACTACGATTGTATTTCATGTTAATATTCCGATTGCATTGTGATTCTGCGTACCCTAGTAGAACAATTAGGAAAGGAATCCTAGACCACAAGTCTCTACCTTGTAAGAATAACACACAAGCTTAATCTTTATAGTGTTCTTTTAAGGAAACCTGAGGATAAAACAATAGACTGCAAAGCATGCGGTGTTCACTTGTCCAAATTTAGAATAGTTAAAATGCTCTGAAATGAAAATTCTGCTAAAAAAATATGCATTCTTTCCCCATGTCTGGAAGAGGAAACAGGATTTGCTCGGGCTGAGATAAGTAGTTGTTGACTCGAGCTCTCAAGAAATTAAGGGCTGTTGATAGATCAGCAACAAGTGCCTGTTTACTTAGGGAAACTGTGTGAGTGAGAGCTCTCACTTTACCATGTTAATTGTTAAGAAAACATGTCAAGAAGAGTTGCGCCATTCAACACATTTAGGGCCCATGCACACGGGTGCACGCGAGTGCAGGAAAATGCTTCTATCTAATCCTTTGCATTTTTTTACGTATTGTAAGGGATCGTCTCTTATTCGGGGGTCATTCTCACAAGAATAGTCTTCAGGACACCAGGTTTCATGTCCAATAAGTGCATTTATTGTGCCTCAGCAAACCAAACATAAATAATACAAAATAAACACCTGCCCGGCTGGGCTGTAACTAAACATGAAGTTTCTGACTCGCCTAAGTCACAGTTCACACCCTGTGAACCCATGCGGCTTTGTCAGCCAATGTCCCACAGCCTTCTGGCTGTACAGAGCACAGTACACCCACTGTCTCCAGTTCAGTGTTTATTGTGGGGGATTGCGGCTTAGTAGTCCACCTGACTATAGCCCTGCGACCCTCCCAGGCGTCGCTTCGTCACCCAAATCCAGGCTATCACCCAGCCTTGTGGTCCCTCAGCCTTGCCCAGCTGGGACCACACAGACAGTCTCCAGGCCTCTGTCCCCAGGTAACACACTCCCCCCTCGCTGACACTCTGGGAGGTGCTTTCTGCCAGGCGGAGTACCTCCAGCTGGTCTCACCTGTGGTGGAATAGGGGCGTGGACCGCACTATCCACCCCTTCCTTGCCTCTAACCTGCGTGAGACCTGTCACTGTCTCACAGTATACTTTTATAATGCATTACTGTTCACATACAGCAGCTGTGTTTTAAATGTGTAAATCTCAACATATAGAACAGTGATTCCTCAGGGTCCAGTATTGATTGCTTTTTGGATGGCCATTGCAAGTTGAAACCGTTGTAACCATAACTCTATGTAAAATTAGAAACTGGTTACAAAGCTCCAAAATTTCATCACAAAATAAGAAAATGTAAATGGATACATAACGATAACCCAAATCTTTACATAATAGGTGAGAAAGATCTGCTGGAAGCTGTAGAGCACAGGAGCTTCTTCAGGGTCTTCTATATTGAAAATAACAGAGCTGTCCTGGTGTCTAAAGGAGCAGCTCAACCCAGCACAGGTAAAAGGCAGTTTAGGACATGTAATACTGCGCTGTACTGCATCGCATGCCCTTTACTCATACAGGTAGTTTACCAGGAAAATGCCCATGCTAAGTGGCTGGATTTTCCTTTCAATCACATTCACGCAGATTGGCCTGGTACAGTGACCCAGGAAAGACTATTGTAGGTTGCATATATTGTGACCTGAGGCTGTTGTAAACCATTCACCACTTCACTGAATTCCTGAAACTTTGAATAAGCATATTACATTACAGCAAAAGGGGCATTTCAATTCCAAAAGCCCCTAACAAAAGTTGTGGAATCCCAATTAGAATATATCCACCCAGCTTTTTTTTTTTTTTACATTGAAAATACACAAAATCACAGACATGACACAAAATAATGCTTGTTTTCAATGCCGTACTGCAATGAGGGGCCCAGATAAAATGCTAAAAAAAAGAGCGCCCTCTGCTTGCCACTTCCTGAGGCTTCCCACTGCTAGCACTAATTTCAATATGTCATTATATTCATGCCTCATTCCCCTGCAATAGGACCCTGGTACAATTATGGGAGCCCATCTCGCCTTCAAGTACTGACTAGCGGCTGGAGCAGAGTCTAAGTTGCAGAGCAGTGGTGGCCCTTACAGGAGTTGAGGCCATCAGTTTTACAGGGAATGACCTAAAGGTGGGCCACTGGTAGAGGAGTTCAGAGTCTTCTGACACAGTAAGTGTAATTCTGTGTCAGTTAACCTGCCAGTGACAGACAGACTGGCAGGCTGCTGGTGCCAGCAAGCAAAATAAGTGCTGTATGTTCAACTGGCAAGTGAGAATCTGTCAGGAGAGACCGAGTCTGTGAGACCTCCTGGAGAAAAAAATGGTTTATCCTTGGAAGCTGCAGCTTCTGTGGATTATATATTTATTTATTTTTTATTTTTTTATTTTTTTTGCCGAATGTTCTTTGCCCACTCCCATTCCCAAGCAAGACTAATTGCTTCCCTACTCCCTGCCCCCTCCTCTTAACAGAGGCCCTGTTTTACATGAATCCCAAGTACCCCCAATTTGCCACTGCTCCAGTTATTTTTCTGCTCTGCCCTTTCTCCCTTCAGAGATCCTGTGACGCTCCCCATGTGGTTGCTCTCCAAGCAGCGCAGATTCCGACAAGACTGGGAAACACCGCGCATGCACAAAAAGACAGGGCTCAGAGCTTGCTCAGTTGGAGTTTTCGCTGCTTCCTGAGCAGCAGCAGATCCGCTGTCCAAGCGCCAACATCGGGAGGCACAGCGCAGGAATACAGGGATAGACACTATGTCTAAGCCCTGTCAATCCAGGGGAAAGGTCTAAAGCTGTAGGGGTGTTACCAACTGATGCTCCGAGGGCTCTGGCCAGCCACTCGGTGCTCCAATAAGCTCATATACATACCAATAAAAACATGCTTTAATGGGGAATTGGACCACAGAAATACGTAATCGGGGTATTGTTTTTGTCAGCTTGATCAACCCTACCAGGCAGTTTGACTGGCTTAATAAGGTTGATCATGCTGACAGATTCTGTTTAAATGAATAGGTGAGAAAACCCTCAAGTGACTTTGTATACAACTGAGACACATAACGTTACAATATGAGTTTACAGATTTCTATTGGCTCGATAGTGTGGATCCTTACTATTAGGATCAACAAAGCTAAATTTAATAGATTTCTCCCAACCATCCTGGATTTGGGCAGCTATCCTGCTGCCCTGGGATGGCTGAGGTACAACCCTCTTTCAACTGTCTTCACTTGACCATTCACCGGCCTGAGCTCTCCACAGCAGGCAGGCTTGATGTGGTGACATCATCATCACTACCGGGCTGGATAAGAAAGCACACAGGCAGGGATTGATAATCATTCCACAGCCTGTGCACTCTTTTGTTCAGCCCAGCAGGTGTAATGATGTCAGTGCATCGCGCCTGCCGCTGGGGAGGGTGTGATGTGCTCCATTTGCTGGGGCAACAAGGCAAGGTGAGTTTTAGTTTTTATTTATTAGTTTTATTATTAATTTATTTATTTAGTATTAGTAATTTTAATAACAGTACATGTAGAATATGCTTTGTGACACAACACCTTTAATAATTAAAACATGCAGCCGCCTCCATGCAGTTTTGCAGCACTCACTGACTGTAAGCAAAAATTGCACGGAAATTCAGATTTGATATTTTTCTTCAGGTTGTGTCAGCAGATCTGTCTAAATTATTTTCAGCCACTTTTTCATCAAACTGTACAAAGGAGGAATGGGCAGCAATTACCTCCCTGAGAGATGATTTTTCAATTATAATTAGACCTTCTGACAAAGGGGGAAATACAGTAATCATGAACTCTAATTATTGCAAAATTATGTGTGAACAAATATTACGGGATAGGGCAAGTTATGACATACTCCCCTCTGATCCCACTGAATCTTGATTGAACTTAGAGACATTCTTTTGAATGCCAAGTCTAAAAAACTCCTCTCTCAGGAGGGGTACGATTTTCTGTATCCTAACAGTTTGCCCAAAATTCATAAAGGTATCAGTCCTTTGAAGGGAAGGCCGATTGTTTCTGGCGTTGGCAGTATTGGTCAAAATCTTGGGATGTATATAGATCGTATTCTCATGCCATTCGTGGTGTCAGTCCCTTCATATACAAGGGACACCATGGATCTCCTTAAGAGACTAGATGGTATCACAATTGACAGTCAATCTATCTTGGGAAGTATAGATGTAGAAGCGCTCTACTCTTCTATTCCCCACGAGGTTGGGCTACATGCTGTGCAACACTATTTAAGCATGAGGGGACGACAATTTTCGGAGCATAATAACTTCGTTCTGAAGCTCCTCCATTACTTACTGACGCACAACTTTTTTTCTTTTTAATGGTAGACTGTATCACCAGCTCAGGGGCACAGCCATGGGCTGTTATTGTGCACCATCTTACACAAATCTGCTCCTGGGTGGTGGGAGTCTACCATTGTTAAAGGAGATGGTTGGTCATTGGATACCGGGGCCATTGCTGCCACCCTCAACACAAACAACAAAGGATTGAGGTTTACACATGAGTCGAAACCCTTCCTTGTAGAGAAGAACTTTCTACTACTATCTATAGAAAACCGACCTCAACCAATTCAGTCCTCCACTGGAATAGTAGTCATCCGTTTCCCCTTAAGAGGGGCATTCCACGTGAACAATATGTGCGTCTCCGTCGGAATTGTTCTGAAAAGTCAGAGTTTGTCAAACAGGCTAAGGACCTTAGGGTGAGGTTTCAATCCAGAGGCTATCCTAACCACGTACTGAGGACAGTCTATCAGACAGCTATACAAAAGTATTGTACAGAATTGCTGGTAGCAAAAGAGAAGAATACACTTTTGACAGCACTTCAAGCCAGCCCAGGGGAATCCAAAACAGACACTGGCCCATCCTTCTTATGGACCCTGACATTAGGGACATAATCCATGAATATCCACGGATTACATTTCGCAAGGGCAGTAGTCTTAAGGATCTCCTATTTCATAGCCACTACTCTTCCGTTCTCCATAGCGGAACTTGGTTAGACCATAAACCCGAGGGCTGTTTTTAGATGAAGTGGCCTGTGGCGCCTTACAATGTGGTAAATCCTTTTTACAACGTACTTTCCCCATTCGGGACTTTATCAACTGCCGTGCCAGGGGATTAATTTATAAATTTACCTGTCAGTGCCAAAAGGAATATATAGGCAAGACCAGACGGGAATTTCGCCAACGTATAGGTGAACACCTGGGGGACATTGAAAATGCTAGGAACACGGCTGTGTCAAGACATGTACATGATTGCCATCAGGGTTACCCCAAGTGTATTAAGGTGACTGACATAAAGGTGGTCCAACCCCCAGTTCGAGGTGGGGATTGGGACCGCACCTTACTACAGCAAGAGGCCCGTTGGACCTTCATTCTGCGCACAGTCTTCCCCTAGGTCTTAATGAACAGCTGAATTTTAGCTGTTTCATTTAACCTATATAATTGTACACCCTGTTTGAATCTCCCTCCCCTTCCCTCTCTCTATTTTTAATTTATCCTTTTATTTACATGTCGTTCTACTTTGCCTGAATTCCCTCCTTTGCCGTATCATAATTAGGTGCCATGGTAGATTATCTTTTTATTGTCTGTAATTGCATCACAGCGATGCCTTGGTAACAGTTAAGAACGCTAATGCTACACATGCCAAAATATGAGTAGCGCGGCCCCTTATCTAGCACCGTGCATCCAACTTGAGCCGAGGACTCGTACCGGCAACCGAGTTGGATCCGACCGCACATGTCTTTACGCCGCTTGACGCGCTGCCGTCATTACTACACTACCCGCGTCGTTAACGCACAGAGCCAGGCCTCGTTTTGAGACCGCTCAGTGTTCAAATACCGGCAGACTCTGAGGCCCTTCCAGGCTAAATATCGCCTGCGATTTATACCAAGTCCCTGTCGATGGAGTAGTGGGGCCCTCATCTATGGCCATCCTCACTCCTATTACTTTTTTTCTGAACATTAGCCATATTATAGATTAAGTTCCATCTTTAATTGAGCATACCTGTGCGCAGCTAATACCTTTGCACCGCAGTCTGCCCCAGAAATAGACCTAATTTAAGCATATTTCTGTTTGATAAATGACCCCCCCTGTAGTGTATATGTGTATGTTTTCTTAGGCTACTTTCACACCTGCGTTCGGTGCGGATCCGTCTTGTATCTGCACAGACGGATCCGCACCGATAATGCAAACGCTTGTATCCGTTCATAACTGATCCGTTTTCATTATTCATTCAAAAAAAGTCAAAACGGAGCCATCCCCATTGACTTACATTGTAAGTCAGGATTGATCAGTTTGGCTCCGCATCGTCAAGCGGATAGCAAAACGCTGCAAGCAGCGTTATGGTGTCCGCCTCCAGAGCGGAATACAAGCGCAACGGAGCCAAACTAATGCATTCTGAACGGATCTTTATCCATTCAGAATGCATTGGGGCTGAACTGATCCATTTTGGGCCGCTTGTGAGAGCCCTGAAACAGATCTCACAAGCGGACCCAGAAACGCCAGTGTGAAAGTAGCCTAAGCTGAAGTTAGTGTTTGAACAGATTAATCATCTGTAGATAAAATAGTAATAATACTGAGCATTACACAGCATTTTTACACGTCTGTTGGCAGGTTGAGAGCACTGTTTTAATCATTTAGGTGTATATGCAAATTTGTGACATGGCTTTTGGTTTTCACAATAAGATGATCTGTGCTCCATCGGATTTGTGTGCGCATATGTAAAATATATGTGGCATTTTAACAGGGTAATCATTTCCAGTGAACAGGATTTGCCTCTGGTGCATTTTTATATATAAAATAGAATTTATATCCCTTGTATTGGATTTTATTTTACACACTCTGTGACCCTTGCACCATGTTAAAGATTTTGTGAAACTGCATGTGATGTGCAGATATAACTGATTTTATTAAATCGCTAAGGTTTGTGGCTTTCTAAATTGTGTTTTCCAGCTTTACTGTATTTTTATTTTTTTTCTTCACAAATCTGGTACCCGGTTGAAGCAGCTAGTAATGAAGGTATATGCTGCTTAGCATTGTTAAATTTGTGTTTTATGGTAGAAGTTTTTATTCATTTCAACATCCTAAATGGTGACCCGAAGAATTTAGCAATTCTCATTCATTTAATTGGAGAAATGAATGTACAGAACAGATTACTAGTACATTAAAATGAATTCTGTACTGGAATCTTCAAGGTATTGGTTGGTTCCCAGCTACTGGATCATTTCACTTGTCTAAATGAATATCCAAATTTTGGTGTGGCAGCACACAATTTACTAGATAAACTATCTGCACGACCTTAAGAAACACCAAATGAGCCTGTTGAAACATCTTTTAGGGTACAAGTTTTTGGTGGCATTTTTTGGCACTTTACGTTTGTGGACCTGCTTTTTTTGTAGGTAAGACACCAGCTGTAGCTGAAAGTCTATGGTAAATATGAAATGCAGGACACTCAAGTTTTCTTTTTGCTACTGATGTTTTTGTTTATTAGGTGACATTTTTGTCTTTCTGCCTTCCTGAAAAATACACAGCATACTGTAGCTATCATTTTTTTTTTTAGGCATATTTAAATTTATTGCACTATTGGGTGAAAAAAGCCAGAAAAAGAAGCAGTCACACAGCTGTTTAGAAAAAAAAAAAAAAAATATGAAAAAAGGCCACAAAAATACAGGTGCCTTAAAATGATGCACGGGCACTTTCTGAAGTTTTTTCTACTGTTAAAAAATACCTTTGCAAAATTGATGTTTGTAAGGACCCCTTTGTTTCTCTCTTCAACCTGGTCATGTTACACCTTAACCACTTATAATACTTTCTGGTTATTAAGAGAAACTGTCAGCATGAAAATGCAGTGCAAAGTCACCTGTTATAGAGTAGGAGGAGCTGAGCAGATTGATACATAGTTTTATGGGGAAAAAATTTAGTAGAACTTGTAATATATTCATTTAAAGAGGACCTTTCATGGGTCCAGACATTATGAAATAAGTAGGGGGTTGTGTAGGGCATAATTCATGGATGTAGCTTACTAGTGTGTCTGTCCGGCGCTCCGTTCCCCCGCTGTGCCCCCCGTTCACTTTGCCCGCATGATATGCTAATGAATAGCATCGGTACAGGGAGGAAGAGACTGCCCTGTTTCTCAATGGGCGTCTCCTTCTCCCTGGCCGTAGCGCGGTCTAATCGCAGCGGAGAGCTATACAACCAGGAAGAAGGTCAGTTTTTTTTTTTCCCTAGCTCTGACGCTCTCCACTGTGATTGGACCGCGCTACAGCCAGGGAGAAGGAGATGCCCATTGAGAAACAGGGCAGTCTCTTCCTCCCTGTACCGATGCTATTCATTAGCATAGCAGGCGGGCAAAGTGCTTTCCTAATCACACAGCAGGACAGGTTACTTCAGAACACTGAGGTAAAGATCTGTGTCATCCTCTTCTCTGCTTGTCAGGGATTATGATCCTGAATACAGCTGATAAGATGAGGCTAATGAGCAGCAGCACTTGTATGCAGTCTCCATTACCACAGCCCCACATTACACAGTCTGTCTCTGTACTTTGTCTCCTCATGAGCTCCACTTCTATAGAGATTCAGCTGAAGATCTTATCAGCTGTATTCAGCACCATAACCCCTGACAAGTAGGAGTGGAGGATGAGGTAGCTCTTTAGCTCAGTGTTGTGAAGCAACTTGTGCTGCTGTGTGATTTAAGACAGGTTTTATGTGTACTAATAGGATGGCAACCATTTTCTTTACCCTGATGATTGATCCTGAAACTAAACGATCCATTATAACTAATGTAAAGCATTTGGGAAAATATCTATAATAGAGTAATATTGAAGTATTTTCATTTTCTTAATTCCTGGAGAACCCCTTTAAGGTGGCGCTTAGCGGTGATCGAATTAAGTTTCAGATCCAAGATCCGAAGTTGATTCGTTCCCCAACTTAGTTTTAATGCTGTACGGAGAAATTTATGCTTCGCGGAGGTCATGCGAGACTTCAGTGAATAACTTGGGCCTTTGATTTTACGACTTTAAAAACATTTTAAAACAGGAATCTGAAGTCGGCCATGTTCAATATTTTCATCTGATAGTCGGACGAAAGCTTATTTGTTCAAAGAAAGATAGTCTGTGAATGAAAGATCTGTCTTTGAAATAATGTTCCCAGAAAGATCTTTCATCCATCGCCCGATTTCATTGAACGTGTATGGGCAGTTTGAACAACTGTAACGGTCCATATGGACTAAAATGTATATGGCCGTGTCTGTGAAATGAATGTTAACCAGATGATCGTTTACTCAACTGCTGTCAAATCATCAACTAACTTCTACCTAAGGCTACTTTCACACTGGTGTTTTGGTTTATGTTTGTGAGATCCGTTTTAGGGCTCTCACAAGCGGTCCAAAACGGATCAGTTTTGCCCTAATGCATTCTGAATGGAAAAGGATCTGTTCAGAATGCAATAGTTTGCCTCCATTCCGCTCTGGAGGCGGACACCAAAATGCTGCCTGCAATGGGGACGGATCCGTTTTCACTGACACAATGTGGCACAATAGAAAACTGATCCTTCCCCATTGACTTTCAGTGGTGTTCAAGACTGATCCGGTTTGGCAATGTTAAAGATGAGACAAACTGATCCGTTCTGAATGGATGCATGCGGTTGTATTATCGGTGCAGATCCATGACGGATCCGCACCAAACGCGAGTGTGAAAGTAATCTAATGTGTATGGCCAGCTTTAGGCTACAGGTTACTTTATTAAATCACCTGCGGTCTTAAATATAAACGGTACACTCCCGCAATTTACAAAATAACACAATGAAGAAAAAGAGTGCATAACACACCGGTATGAGAAAATGCAAATCAATTTTATTACAATATCCATAAAAGACATACATGATATATAATATATGACAATAAATAAGCAGGGACAACCACAATCCTACATCACGCTGCTACCTGCCCCATCAGATGGATGGGTATTATAAGATCTCCATGTATATAAAGTATCTGAATGGCCAATTATCCCAATAGATATAGTGCCAGATTTATAGGGGATCTATTGCAATAGTATGCTTGCCTCAAATGACCGGAATGCATAAATACCAAAGTTACAGACACAAAGTCAAAAGAGTACTCGGTAGTGCAAAGTGAATAGGGCTACATACCAACAGAGCTAGGACAGGTACCAGGGCAATGGCGCTCCTCAACGCGCGTTTCGCGTATAGTTTGCTTCCTCAGGAGGAGTAGTGGTTACTTTATGCAGATTATACCAGGGCTGTGGAGTCGGTAGATAAATTCTCCAACTCCGACTCCTCAGTTTTTGGTACTTCCGACTCCTCTGTATTTAATATGTGAATGTATTTTATACATTCCTTGAAGGAAAGAAAGGCAACATACAGGGGCGGACTGACTGGTCGGGCATTTCGGACGTGGTCCGAGGGCCCGGCCAGAATAGGGGCCCGCCGCAGCTGTGCTAAAGAGTTTTTTTTCACCGCCTATTTCGCGTCCCCTCGTCACGTGACCTATTCCTCCCAGTAGCCCATACATTACAGGCTTTTGCTAGTTGGAGGAGGCTAAAAGACCTTTCATGATGTCACGACCACGTGATCCTGCATGGGCGAAGTCAGTCTCCTGGGCTGGCTGTTCAGCGTGAGGAGGTAAAGGACCTGTGATGATGTCAAGACCATGTGATCCTGTGTGGGAGGAGCCAGGCTCACAGGCTGTGCAACTGGAGGAGGTAAAGGACCTGTGATGCTGTATGGGCGAAGTCAAGTGAGATTCCCTAGGTAAAGTCTGTGACCAGGGCCCCACCTATGTTGCAGATCTACAACTTTCAGAATTTCTTGCCCACCAAAGACTGCCAGGACATGCTCAGAGTTTTAGCAGCAGCCTCAGAGCCACAGGTTGGAAAATATTGGTCTACAGAATTATTCATATATCTTAAGGCCTCTTTCACACTTGCGTTGTCCGGATCAGGCGTGTACTCCATTTGCCGGAATTACACGCCGGATCCGGAAAAACGCAAGTGAACTGAAAGCATTTGAAGACGCATTTGAAGATCCGTCTTCAAAATGCGTTCAGTGTTACTATGGCAGCCAGGACGCTATTAAAGTCCTGGCTGCCATAGTAGTAGTGGGGAGCGGGAGAGCAGTATACTTAGTCTGTGCGGCTCCCCGGGCGCTCCAGAATGACGTCAGAGCGCCCCATGCGCATGGATGACGTGCCATGCGATCACGTCATCCATGCGCGTGGGGCGCCCTGACGTCACTCTGGAGAGCCCCAGGAGCCGCACGAACGGTAAGTATGCTGCTCCCCCGCGCCTCACTACACTTTACCATGGCTGCCAGGACTTTAGCGTCCCGGCAGCCATGGTAACCATTCCGAAAAAGCTAAACGTCGGATCCGGTAATGCGCCGAAACGACGTTTAGCTTAAGGCCGGATCAATGCCTTTCAATGGGCATTAATTCCGGATCCGGCCTTGTGGCAAGTGTTCAGGATTTTTGGCCGGAGCAAAAAGCGCAGCATGCTGCGGTATTTTCTCCGGCCAAAAAACGTTCCGGAACTGAAGACATCCTGATGCATCCTGAACGGATTTCTCTCCATTTAGAATGCATTAGGATAAAACTGATCAGGATTCTTCCGGCATAGAGCCCCGACGACGGAACTCTATGCCGGAAGAAAAGAACGCAAGTGTGAAAGAGCCCTAACTTGAACAAGTAATAGTTCATTTGGCTTCATTTGTGTCATCCTCTAGGCTCAAACTTGCTTGTCTAAAATAAATATTTTCTTTCCTTCTTGGTCTATAGTTTCTGAGTTTCTTTGTGAATGTACACTACTTGAAATATATCAAATTCCCTTATGTCCTCTTAGTGAAATTGGCACCTCCTAACCTCCAATGGCATCAGGGATCCAACAACTTTTATATTTTAAAGGGTTGTCAATTTTCCTATTAGGGTGTCCTAGATTGGTCCTAGAAGGGGCCTATGTTTTGTATGTTCATTAATTCGCACAACTGTGTGTGTGTCCTCCTGCCCCTTACCTCATCCTAGTGGTGGTCCCAGCCCTTCTGTACCTTGGTGCCTCCATTACAGCACCTGTGTTACAGTGTGTCAGCCCACAGAGAGCCCTGCATACAACCTGCTGACTGTCTCCATCTAACATAAGCTTTTCCAGGGTGAGATCCACCTGAAGCTGCTCGGTTCTTTCTTTCAGCCAGATGTTCTCTGTGATTTCTGGGATCTGTCTACAGTACTCTGTGAGAGTCTGTCCCTGTGTGTGTGTGTGTGTCTCTCCCTGTGTGTGTGTGTGTGTGTGTGTCTCTCCGTGTGTGTCTGTGTGTGTGTCTGTGTCTCTCTGTGTGTGTGTGTGTGTGTGTCTGTGTCTCTGTGTGTGTGTGTGTGTCTGTGTCTCTCTGTGTGTGTGTGTGTCTGTGTCTGTGTCTCTCTCTGTGTGTGTGTCTGTCTGTGTCTCTCTCTGTGTGTGTGTGTGTGTCTGTGTCTCTCTCTGTGTGTGTGTGTGTGTGTGTGTGTGTCTGTGTCTCTCTCTGTGTGTGTGTGTGTGTGTGTCTGTGTCTCTCTCTGTGTGTGTGTGTGTGTGTCTGTGTCTCTCTGTGTGTGTGTGTGTGTGTGTGTGTCTGTGTCTCTCTCTGTGTGTGTGTGTCTGTGTCTCTCTCTGTGTGTGTGTGTGTCTGTGGCTCTCCGTGTGTGTGTCTGTGGCTCTCCGTGTGTGTGTCTGTGGCTCTCCGTGTGTGTGTCTGTGGCTCTCCGTGTGTGTCTGTGTCTCTCCGTGTGTGTGTATGTCTGGGTCTCTCCGTGTGTGTGTCTGTCTGTGTCTCTCCGTGTGTGTGTCTGTCTGTGTCTCTCCGTGTGTGTGTGTGTGTGTATGTCTGTGGCTCTATGTGTGTCTGTGTCTCTCCGTGTGTGTGTCTGTCTGTGTCTCTCCGTGTGTGTGTCTGTCTGTGTCTCTCTATGTGTGTGTGTGTGTGTGTGTGTCGGTGGCTCTCTGTGTGTGTCTGTGGCTCTCTGTCCCTGTGTGTCACCATCACCATGCCCACAGTGTTCCTATGTCTTGACGCAGATGCATCAAGACATTCTGTGCGGGGCAAGAAGAAAAGGAGGAGGCAGCGCTGCCAGCATGGAGTCCGTGGGAGAGACATAGGGAAGTGTGTTGAGCGAACTTGTGTTTTAAGTTCGGCATCTAAAGTTCGGGTTCGGGTTCGGATTATCAAAGTATCCCGTTATGGATTCTGCTACCACGGACCATAACAGAATTTAGAATCCATAACGGGATACTTTGATAACCTGAACCCGAACTTTAGACGCCGAACTTAAAACACAAGTTCGCTCAACACTAATAGGGAGGCACCCTAAGGACGTAGGTAACACTACCACATTATCAGCACTAGTGTTATCTGTAGTTTTACATAGGACTGCAGGTAACACTACTACAATTTCTGTACTCAGATAGCCATCACTGTGTTATCTGTGGTGTTACATAGGACTGCAGGGGACATCTACTATATTTTCTGTACTCAGAGAATTATCACTGTATAGGGGGACCCACTGAGACTTTATCGCCCAAGGGCCCACATGAGCCTGAAGCCGACACGGTGCGATGTGGGTGGGGCTGTGTGTGGGTGTGGATTGAGGGTGGGCGGGGACACAGGGGCCCCATAATCTCCTATTGCCCGGGGGCCCTATGAGTTGTCAGTCCGCCCCTGGCAACATACATGTCATTACCACAGAACTACTTGCTAGGAAGCTGCTGCCTTCTCCTTTGTGTGCTGATCTTCTGCTGAAGATAGGGCAATGGGAGGATCCAGGAAGGGGCAGGGGAAGGGGCATTTATTGTAAAACATGATTTCCCTAGTAGAATCCCATAGTCATGTTTAAAGTTTACGCTAACAATCTGAGTTTACAAGTTTTTATAGCCTTAGCTGAATAACAGCAGTTTTTCAAATGGTTTACAGCTTCAGTCTTGAACTATTGACTATCCGTTCCCGTCACTTATACAAGTGTCTCTAGTCCTGCAAAAAACATATTTACTTAATCAGTTATCAGTGAGAGGCTAGGTTAACCATGGGCGTTGCGTTCCCTGTAACAGCGGAAGAAAACACAATGGAAAGTATATAAGTATTGCCGCTCCTCAACTGTGCGTTGCGTGCCATATAGTGAAGCATATGAAAAGCATGTGTCTTCATGGTCAATTAACGTGTTCGTTTTGCGGTAACGTGACGCACTGCATGCATTGGCCTTTATTCTTACAGTAGAGAAGTAACGTATTTTTCGCAAAAGTGGGGGAAAAATAGCAGTGTGTCTTATGGGGCGAATGCTGCGACCGTCCGGTGAATAGGCTGAGAGGGAGGAGGGGCTGGGGGCCGGCATCTGGTTCTGTAATGGCAGCGGGGCCCAGTGCAGTCACTGTATTCTACTACACCGGGCCCCGCTCACTGTAATATAATCATATCTAACTTGTGGGTATTGTTAAAGTATTCCAATCATCTTAAATCTAGCGCTGTACTACTTACTACTAACTTCTTGGCAGTCAGGAGGCCGGGTGGGCGCTCGTAGCGTAGCTCACTACGGTATGTGCCTGCTCTGCCCACTTTATGAATGAAGCAGGCATCGGGCCCCGCTTCCATTACAGAAACAGATTCCGGCCCCAATTCACTACACAGGGACACTGTTATGGGGGGGATCTGTGGATGACACATAAGATAAGATGCTATATATGTGTCATCCACAGATTCCCCCATAACAGTGCAATCCACAGATGCCCCCACAATGATCCCCCATAACAGTGCCATCCACGGATGCCCCCATAACAGTGCCATCCACAGACCACCATTAGTTCAATTTTTTTTCTTATTTTCCTCCTCAAAAACCTAGGTGCGTCTTATGGGCAGGTGCGTCTTATAGGGCGAAAAATACGGTAATTAGTTATAACTTTTTGTGAATTGGGACATTTAAATCTAGTCTGAGTCGGTTCATTTTTTGCCGACTCCAGGTACCCAAAATTGCCTCCCACTCCACAGCCCTGGATTATACAGTTATCATGCAGCAGGTTTTTGAGTCTGATATTTTTTTTCTTTTTTTTTTTTTTTTTTTTTTATGAACCTATCCAAAAATCCATGACAGCTGAAATTATATCTGACACATTGAGAAAACATAATGAATCATATGAATCTAATATATAAAGCTGTGTATGTATGTATGTATGTATGTCCGCTAAAGGAATCCGCACCGTCTCATTTACAATCACGAAATTTGACACACAGGTACATCAGGTGTCCGGGAAGGTTTTAGACCTGGTCTCGTCTCTCTAGGACGTACCGTTTCTGAGATATTCCCCCAAAAATGCATTAGCCAATAGAAGTTTAGTCACATGACCCTTATCAGGCAAAAGCTTGCAGGCTGTTAGCCTCCACATACACAGTTTTACTCCAGGTTTCCATAACAACCCAGCCATTTTTCTTCACTGCTGTAGGTGAGCTTTAAAGGAAATCTGTCATCGGGATAATCGCTATTGAAGTAAAGCCATGGCCTAATAGCACTTAGTACCTTATTTCAAGATGTGCCTTTGTTCCAGCAATAGATGTTTTTTATCCTGTGAAAATCCAGTTTATTTGGTATGCAAATGAGCCAGTAAGGTGCCCAGAGGGGTGTCACTCTTGAAGGAAGGAGCCCAGACACGACCCCTGCCACAATGTGTCCACCCTCAAAAGACGGGTTTCAACCCTCAAAAGGGTTTCTGTTGCCCCAATTTTCGCTATTAAACAGGCTGACATTATAGATGTGAAAATGTCACCTGAATTTAACTCTGCATTTCTTTTATTTAAGTATGCCCCTGTTTTCATGTAATTTTAACTTTTATTATATGCAAATGAGCCTCTAGGAGCAGGGGGGAACGTTGCACCTGCTCCTAGAGGCTCCGTTCGCCCACCTCATTTCCACGCCCTTCTGTCTTGATTGACAGGGCTGTCCCGTTCAGTATTCGGCAAGTGCAAGTGCAGCCCCCCCCCCCCCCCCCCCTCTGCTCCTAGAGGCTCATTTGCATATAATAAAAGTTAAAATTACACGAAAACAGGGGCATACTTAAATAAAAGAAATGCAGAGTTAAATTCAGGTGACATTTTCACATCTATAATGTCAGCCTGTTTAAAAGTGAAAATTGGGGTGACAGAAACCCTTTAAAACCCACTCCTCAGCCGACAGGGAAAGAAAAAATGAAGATAAAAATCAACTTCTGTCAGCTGCATGAGTTGGGAGGCAGGGTGACTTTCTCCCTGCAGCTCACACTCAGACAGCACAGTGCTGCTGTCTTAGAGTGAGCTGCTCAAAAGGACACACTGCGGATCCAGTTAGGACACGCCCCCTCCCACTCCTCAGCCAACAGGGATTATTGAAAAAATGAAGTTCTAAATCAACTTTTAGGTCCCACTAAGCCACGCCCCAATCTGGTTAGGCCATGCCCCTCTCACTCCTCAGCCGACAGGGATTGAAAAAATGAAGTTAAAAATCAACTTCTGTCAGCTGCAGGGGTGGGAGATGGACAGTGACTTTCTTCCTGCAGCTCACACTCAGATCCTTGTGTCCATCCAGGCCCTGCACCAGACGGAGGATAGGGAGTCTGAAAGCCACACTGTCTGGCCTAAAACTGGACCTCCAGAGGTCACAGTTAAGGGGAGGGTACGCTATGGAGGTCAGTGTTAAGGGGCAGATTGCTGTAAAGGCCACTGTTAAGGGGGTGGGCCCCTGTGGAGGTCACTGTCAAGGGGGTGGTGTGCTGTGAAACTCATTGTTAAGGGGGTGGACTGCTGTGGAGGTCCAATTTTAAGGGACGGGGCACTGTGGGGGGGGGCAGTGTTAAGGGGTGGGGGGCTGTGAAGGTCACTGTTAGGGGGCGGGGTGCTGTAGATGTCACTGTTATAGTGGATAGTGTTGATATCTTTTAACGACACACACAAATATTAAATGAAATAGATTAGAGCGTAGCGGCATGACATTGAGACACTCCGGCTTTTCCATCCATCCAAGTTACACATTAGGAGTCTCTGCCAGGTGCGGGGATTAACTGTTAACCACGGGAGGAGAAGCCAGATCTAGACCCAGAGTGGCGTCTTAGCAGTTGCGGCTACTGCACAAAATCATCTGGAGCCTGAGTCCATTCTTTAATAATTTCACTATCGCTTTGCACCCGTATCACTCCCTCTCCATTGTATAAGAACTACGTGTATACAGTCACATTGCAGTTTCCGGGTGGCAAAGCCTGTAGTGTCTGGAACTTTTTGTCTTTCTTTATGTAAGCTGTAATTACAGACTTACTTCTATTTATCCTCGATTTAAAAAAGAGTTCATAAACTTCTCCTACGTATCATAACTCTACATTCTTCTATAGTAATAATATATATAATAATATATATACCGTAATCCCTGGGGGGGATTAGCTTGGAATTTATTTTACCAGATTATGATACCTCGGTCTGACAACTATATGTCAAAGGAAACGGTGTGCTTCATTAATTGTTTTTGACTAATTTGTTCATCAGTATTCTTGTTTGATATCCATCACTCCTTGGCATGTGGATCTGAGATACCTTTGGAATATCCAAAGATTAGATCCGGGGCAGAGGTCTATATATTCAGGACAGCGGCTTATATATCATTGACCTGCTCTGTCTGGATGTTTTATTAAAACGAACTATCTACATATATATCTACCTATATATTGTGTCATAAAAAAAAGAAAAGTATGCCACCAGTCCCATAATAGAAAATCTACTGTTCCAGCTTCGCCCAAGGGGGGTGGTTTGAGTAGTCCCATAACAAAGATAGATACGTTTTCAAAATCCCCCCCAGTCAAGGACGAGGTTGGCCCAGAAGGGGCAAGGGAGTAGGATACTAGGATACCTGATAAAGAATGTCTCACGGACGGAACTGATGATTCGGGGAAATGTGATACTAGACAACAGAATAGAACTGATTGATAGGAAATTGGATATATTAGATGCAGTCCGCCTTTCCAATCAATCTTTAGGAGATCTGTCGACAAAGATGGCATCTGTACAATCAGACATCACATTAATAAAAGATGAGATAAACAAAATTTGCGAAAAAGTTAAAGGTCTCCAGGAGCTCTCAGTATATAAGAAAAAAGAGCTGGATAAGGCAACTAAGCAAATTGACGCCTCAGACTTAGAGAGGAAATTATTATGGGAGAAACTCACAGAGTTGGAAGACAGGTCTAGAAGATCTAACCTTCGTCTGTTAGGCTTCCCTTAGGGGTCGGAAAAGGAGGACCCTGCAGGCTTTATTCAAAATTGGCTACTAGAGGTATTTGGTTCTGAGAATTTTTCTCCCTTGCCTGTTGTAGAGCGGGCACACAGAATTCCAGGAAAAAAACCTCCACCAGGCAGTGTCCCTAGAGCCATATTGGTTAGGATACTGTCCCAGAAGGATAGAGATTTGATTGAGAAGAATGAGAGAGGTTCAGGACTTAGATTATAATGGCAATAGAATAGAGCTATTCCCTGACTTCTCAAGAGATACTCAGTTCAAAAGAAGTGAGTTCCGAGAGGCAAAGAAAAGACTTGCCCATGCTAAGATTGAATACTCTATGATCTATCCTGCCAAATTGAGAGTTGTTTATCAGGAGAAAGTTTATTTTTTAGGAAACTCGATGATATATTGGAATGGCTTGATCGTAAGGGAATATGTATGTGATCTATTAAAACTATAAATTGTTACAGCGGAGGGGGGTGGGGATGCGCAGATAGTAAGAGGTTTGTAAGGTTGCTTTCCCTTGTGGGCCAGGGTGGGGTGGGGTGGATTCAGTTATATATTGTCTCGGGGGGCCACGGAAATGGATAATTATCAGGGATTAACGTTTTGTTTTAGTCTGATTTGAAGGGATGATGCATAGAGTTCTCGTCTGGAATGTCCGGGGATTGGCTGATAGATCAAAAAGGATAATTGTATCTGACTTAATTAATAAACATCTCCCCGTGATAGTAGGACTTATAGAAACACATTTAACATCGGAGAAATTGGCCTGTATGAAAAAAAAAAATGGGCACAGTTTGAGTACCATTCCTGTCTGCCCTCTTTCTGTGTGTGTATATACACACAAGGGTGGAGTATGAGCCCACAGGACAAAGAATCGATAGGGAGGGTAGGTTTGTCTCCTCCATTGTCGTTGGAATTGAGTCGTTTGCGTGTTAGCTTTTGTGTACATCTCTCCTCCCTTTTCTCTTTATGTCCTGCCTTGTTGAATTTGTTAACCAAAGGGGTAAATGTCCGATTTTAATTATGGGTGACTTCAACAATGTAATGAAGCAGGAGAATGATAGAATCTCAACGGTGTCTGAGTCTAGGGCTAAAACAAGTGGGTACACTTTACTGTACAAGGCATGTCAAGAATTGGCATTCATTGAGATCTGCCTCCATTTGTATGGTGATAAAGTATTCTCCTGTTATAGCCGCTCATACACCATTATGTCAAGAATTGACCTTGCGCTAACAAGCCCTGACTTCATTGATAAAATCGCTTGAATGAAGTATGAAGCACATAGTATATCTGACCATTCCCCTATTTTATTGTTGATAAAGGAATTTGACTGGTTTTATCGGCCTAGAAGTTTTAGATTGAACATGGAAAAATTTGTAATGAGATTAAAGAATTCTGAGCCATAAATCTCTGCTCTGCGCATGTACACTTCATTTGGGACACCTTAAAAGCATTTATCCGGGGAATATTTTCCAGTAAAATAAAGAAAATCCACCTTTGCGGAAAAGGAGAAGCAGCTCGAACAGAGAGTTGCTGATCTGCAGATTGAGATCAGCAATACTAAGAGAATAGAAACCCAACAACAACTAATGAAAGCAATAGAGGAACACAAACTATACCTTCAAGATAAATCCCAACAAAGTGTTTTTTTTTTTTTATAGGCCAGAAACAGTAAGCGAGGCAGGTAAGCCTGGCAGATTTCTGGCCACAATAATACAAAATCAAAAGGGATTCAATAAAATTAAATGTATTCGATTAAGAAACGGTAATCTTTCCTTCGCTATGGAGGATATTATGCAAGAATTCACTGACCACTTCTCCTCTTTATATAAAACCGAGATGAATGGGGAAGGCCGAGACCTTCAGGTATTTTTGAAAGTACTGCCCTCCCTGTGTTGTCAGAGGAGGACAGGGCCTCGCTGAATCTTCCTGTCCAATTAAGTGAACTGCAAGAAGCTTTAAGTACTATCCGTGGGAACACAGCCCCGCGTTCTGATGGTCTCCCCTTTGAGTTATATAGAAGGTTCGGTGAAGTCCAGCTTCCCTGTCTAGTACAGGTCCTTAATGTATCCTGGGATGAGGGTATATTTCCCCCATCTCTTCCTGAGGCAATTTTCACTTTGGTATTAAAGAAGAGTAAGGATGAACAGGAGATAGGGTCCTACAGACCTATATCACTACTTAATCCGGATTATAAAATCTGTGCTAGAGTTTTGGCTTAAGAGGGTAGTTGGGATAATCATACACCCTGACCAAACTGGCTTCATCCCTAAGCGACTTGCTCAATCTAACATTCGTAGAGCTATTGCGAATATCTCTTTGGGAAATGGGGAGGACCGCCCCATCATGTCACTTGATGCCGCTAAGGCGTTTGACTGGGTGGAGTGGAACTTCCTATGGCGGACAATGGAGGAAATGAACATGGGTAGTAGCTTCATTAGATGAGTCAAGCTTCTATACAATCAGCCTACGGCTAGAATAAATATTAATGGAGTATGCTCAAATTCTTTTGTACTACATCGGGGTACTAGATAGGGTTGCCCCTTATCTCCCCTTTTGTTGCCATTTTCTTAGAACCTTTGGCATGTAGGATAAGATTGGACGGGAACGTGCGGGGGATTCAGGGGTCTATACGCAGACAACATCCTCGTTTTCTTAAAAGATGACTATTTAGCATTACCTTATGTGATGAAAGTAATAAAGGAATTTGGTTCTATCTCAGGATATGAGGTGAATTGGTTGAAATCCCTACTGCTCCCTCTAATTCGATCTCCCCAATTTATTGTAGCTGAGGTCAGGACTCTTACCCCATTGGACTACCTGGGTATCAGGATCAGCCCAACCATTCAGGATTTTAATAAATTAAACCTCTAATAAATCTAAACACCACTACTTGATCAAATTAAAGATAAAATCAGAGTCTGGCAAAAGCTTGTTCTCAGCCAATCAGACCGAATTGCTTTGACCAAAATGGTTCTACTCCCGCAAATATTATACAAAACAACAGCTTGCACTGTCTGGATTGAGGATTGTTTTTTTTTTTTAAACAATTGGAAAGCCTTCTCAATGGTTTAATTTGGGGCAGGAAGAGAGTCTAGATCAAACAAAAATATCTGTGGCTTTCAGAGGAGGATGGGGGCCTATCATTCCCTCTTTTTTCAAGGTTACTATCTGGCAGCACAGATCCAGTGGTATATGGGTGGTGCTGATGGTGTTTTTTACCTTCTCACCAGGGATTTTTCAGGCCTTCAACGAGATATTTTTAGTATCTTAAAAACAGAATATATGGGAATCCGAAGAAAACACTGCCTTATCAGCAGAGCAATCCATATGGTTTGGAAGAAAGTCAAACTAATATTAGGGATCACATACATTCTTAATTTCACTCCCTTATGGCAAAATATCAATCTTAGGGAATTTATGTTGATTGAAGATTTTAGGTTTTGGGAAAAGCTGGGTATCACTCGGGTTTCACATATAGTTTCCTTTAGGAACATAAAAAGGGTGGAGGAATTTTGTGGGGAAAAAGTGGTTGGTTCACTATTTAATTTTAGAAAGGCTCAATTAAAACACACCTTTTTATGCACAAAGAACAAAAATTATTTTATTGTTAATTTGCACAGTTTTACAGATTTTTGTTATAATTCCACAAGTGATAAAGTCTCAATAGCACAAATCTATAGAAAAATCAAGAAAGGTCTATGTATGGTAATAAAGTTTAAAAGTGAATTTAAATGGAGACAAGAGAATGGCACTAACAATGCACTTAAGGCCTCATGCACACGACTGTTGTGTGCATCCGTGTCCGTTGTTCCGTTTTCCGTGATTTTCTGCGGACCCATTGACTTTCAATGGGTCCGTTGAAAACTCGGAAAATGCACCGTTGTTCATCCGTGGCCGTGATCCGTGTTTCCTGTCTGGCAAAAAAATATGACCTGTCTTATTTTTTTGACGGACAACGGTTCACGGACCCATTCAAGTCAATGGGTCCGTGAAAAAACACAGATGCACACAAGATTGGCATCCGTGATCCGTGGCCGTAGGCTACTTTCACACAGATGGATCGCAGATCCGTCTGCATAAAAGCTTTTTCAGAGCTGAGTTTTCACTTCGTGAAAACTCAGATCCGACAGTATATTCTAACACAGAGGCGTTCCCATAGTGATGGGGACGCTTCAAGTTAGAATATACTAAGAACTGTGTACATGACTGCCCCCTGCTGCCTGGCAGCACCCGATCTCTTACAGGGGGCTGTGATCCGCACAATTAACCCCTCAGATGCCGCACCTGAGGGGTTAATTGTGCGTATCATAGCCCCCTGTAAGAGATCAGGTGTTGCCAGGCAGGAGGGGGCACCCCCCCTCCCTCCCCAGTTTTAAATTCATTGGTGGCCAGTGTGCCCCAAATCTCTCCCTCCCCTGTATTCGTTTCAATCGTTTTTATTTCCATTTTTGAATAGAAGACATATTACAAACAGTGCTTCAAGGAAACATAGAAGCACAAAAGAAACCACAAGGAACACAGTTTACATTAAACTATTGCCTGCTGAATATCTGTGCTACACATGAAAAAGGTGCCTGCCTATGCCAGCTCTGAAAATAAACTGATTCCACAGTGTATAACTACTTAGCTTCCCATATCTAAGGTATAGCATATCCAGGTTTTATTTAGCGGGACAAAGTAAGTTACGGGGAGGAGGAACATAAGGGGGACTGCTCCCAGGATGCCCAATGCAACTGAAATTTGGTGAAACCGCCTTTCCCCATCGATATAATCTTTTCGTATGTATAAGTGTTGTTGAGAGCGGTGATCAAATCGCTAATAGGTGGTACATCTGGGGTTTTCCATCTCCTCAGCAACCCTCCCTCCCTTGTATTACATTCATTGGTGGCCAGTGCGGCCCCCCTCCCTCCCCCTTTTAATTAAAATATCCCCCCTAATCATTGGTGGCAGCGGAGAGTTCCGATTGGAGTCCCAGTTTAATCGCTGGGGCTCCGATCGGTAACCATGGCAACCAGGACACTACTGCAGTCCTGGCTGCCATGGTTACTTAGCAATTTTTCGAAGCATTATACTTACCTGCGATGTCTGTGACCGGCCGGGCGCTCCTCCTACTGGTAAGTGACAGGTCTGTGCTATAAGCAATGCGCCGCACAGACCTTTCACTTACCAGTACGAGGAGCGCCCGGCCGCACAATTAACCCCTTTGGTGCGGCACCTGAGGGGTTAATTGTGCGGATCACAGCCCCCTGTAAGAGATTGGGTGCTGCCAGGCAGTAGGGGGCAGTCATGTACACAGTTCGTAGTATATTTTAACTTGAAGCGTCCCCATCACTATGAGAACGCCTCTGTGTTAGAATATACTGTCTGATATGAGTTTTCACGATATAACTCAAATCCGATGGTATATTCTAACATAGAGGCGTTCCCATGGTGATGGGGACGCTTCAAGTTAAAATATACAATCGGATTGGAGAAAACTCTGATCCGATGGTATAATAGGGACTCCTGACTTTACATTGAAAGTCAATGAGGGACGGATCCGTTTGCAATTGCACCATATTGTGTCAACGTCAAACGGATCCGTCCCATTGACTTGCATTGTAAATCGGGACGGATCCGTTTGGCTACGCACGGCCAGGCGGACACCAAAACGACTTTTTCCTTCATGCCCGTGGATCCTCCAAAAATCAAGGAAGACCCAAGTAAGAAAAAATGGACACGGATCACGGACCTACGGACCCCAAAAAAAAACCGTCGTGTGCATGAGGCCTAAAAGGAAAGAAAAAACTGGAGCACAAAATGAGAGTATAAGGCCCCTTTCACACGGGCGAGAATTCCGCGCGGGTGCAATGCGTGAGGTGAACGCATTGCACCCGCACTGAATCTGGACCCATTCCCTTCAATGGGGCTGTTCAGATGAGCGGTGATTTCACAGCATGGTCCTTATTCTTAATACAGAATGCTTACTAAAATGTGGCTTGAGGGGTTAAAAAAATTAAATTAAATTAACTCACCTCATCCTCTTGTTCGCGCAACCGGCATTGTCTTCTATCTTCATTCAGAAGGACCTGCGCTGACGTCACTGCGCTCACCACGTGGTGAGCGCGATTACGTCATCAAAGGTCCTTTTTTAGGTCCTGAAAGAAAAAGAAAGAAGACTATGCCAGCTGCGCGAACAAGAGGATGAGGGGAGTTAATTATTATATATTTTTTTTAACCCCTCAAGCTACATTTTACTAAGCATTCTGTATTAAGAATGCTATTATTTTCCCATGTTAGAAGGGAAAATAATAAAATGAATAGAACACCTTACCCAAAATAATTACATCTACACATCACCGAACCCAAACCTGAACTTTAGTGAAGAAGTTCGGGTCTGGGTACCACATTCAGTTTTTTCTCACGCGTGTGCAAGACTCATTGCAAAAAACTGAACATCGGAACGCAATCGCAGTCAAAACTGACTGAAATTGCGTGCCTACTCGCGCGGGTTTCCCGCAATGCACACGCGATGCATCCGTAGCAAATCCAGGACGCCCGTGTGAAAGAGGCCTGAGTGCAAATATGAGTATTGGTATGTGAGTCTTAGTAAGCGTATGTACGAGTTATTGAACTGTGGTTGGAAAAAAAAATACATGTAAAAGTGTCCCCCAGTTAAAAAACCTAAATACGAATATAATGTTTTGAAGAATCAAGCAAGTAATTGGCAAGTGGCAAACTTTTACAGCAAGATGCAGTTTCGCGATACCCACTTTGAAGGCAAGTGGATGTAGTTAGTAGGATTGTCCCATCCCCTTTTTATTTTTGCTGCTTCCCAGGGGGTGTTACTGGTGTAGTAACTGCAGAGGTAGATTATGGCTCCATAAACTTCCTTGAGTGGCATATTGGGGCAGTTTCTGACTCGGGGTGTGTATGACGGCTAATTAATGCACTAATAATTTTTATCATCATGCATTTATTGTCTCTTTTTGTCTAGTTGTGACAAATATACAGTAATAGCAGACTTCTGGAAAGGGCGCAGATATGTTATGTATCACGTCACTTTATTGCAAACCTTTTATTGTGAAGTATGCTGTAATTTATTTATTTTTTTGTATCTCTTTGCTTGGAAGAGGTGTAAGAGTTTTAAATATTTCTTCGTTTTATTTGTTTATATTGCGGTCTTCAGTTTAATATAGTATTTCATTTTTGGTTAACTGCTTTAACATTTTCATACTGAAGACGAAGATAAGCTTTAGATTAAAGCCAGGAACAAGGTACGTTCTGCTGGCCGTATTTTACACAAATGAAGAACATGTACTATCATATCGTTTTGTGGGCTTTTGAAGTTTAACTTTAAAATGGTTTATATGCGGATGGCAATATATATATTTATGTAAAAAGATATAATATTTTCTGGAGCTTTTATAACATAAGACTTCTTGAACGTCTCACGGACTCTGTAATATTTCAAAACCATCTCAAGGCTAAAGGAAATTTGTTTTTTAGACATTATTTCACCGTCATTGTGTTCACCAGCTTTTCTTTATATCCAGTACTTTTTTTTTTTTTTTTTTTTAAAGGCATCACATTGGTGAAAATACAGAACCATAAACTATTTCTGTTTATATGAAGGCTATTTGTATGCCTTTAATGGCCTCTTTCAGATCTGCAAATCGTCCAGTCTTTTATTTCTACAGCCATAGCGGTATTTGCAGGGATGTACCATCACTGAAGCTGTGACTAATCATAAATATTAAATGGCAGCAGCTCTAAGAACTTTCTGCCTCAGAACACTGCTCTTTTTTTTTCAGAGGCTGCATAGTTGCCCATTGACCATAATTGGCCAGCTTTGTGGCCTTAGAAAAAATTAGAGCTACTAGGAGACCACCACCAGTTGGACATTGATGACTTATTTTAGTGGTATGTCATGATATAATTCTGTCTACCAGAAGGTTCCACTAGGGGGAGTATATGATTTATACAGTCAGCATTAGGTTCAGTGGCACCGACAGACCTCGCTCTAATGGTTTCACTTAGAATTTTATCCATGAAAGTGGTTGTCGAGCTTTGGGACATTTGTAACTGTAGGCAGAAGTGTGGTCTAACAGTTGAAAAAATCAAGCTCACCTGGTTCCCTGGCCCCCTTCTGTGTCCCTCAGGTCCATATTCTGCAAACTTCCAAATGTATGGGCTTGCCCTGCTGCAACCAATGACTACCCTCAAGCCTAAAATGTTTATGCCCCTATTGTGGTGTAAAAGAAAGTTGCAAATTATGATGCATGCCATATTTGCGCCATAATTTGTGACTTTTTGAGATTCTCTCCACTTTTCTAAAGTGGTGAGAAAAGGGGAAAGGGTTTAGCAGGGCCGGCAGATTTACTGTACCTTGCGCCAGAATCTGATGCCACAAGATTTGCAGGGATTCTCTGCTATTATTCTCGGCAGATCCTCTTAAGCTCTGTCAGGTTGAATGGGGACCATTAGTGGAGAGCCATTTTCAGGTCTCTCCAGAGATCCTTGATTGGGTTCAAGTCAGGGCTCTGGTTGGACCACTCAAAGACATTCATAGAGTTTTCCCTAAGCCACTCCTGTGTTGTCTTGGCTGTGTACTTAGGGTTATTGTCTTGTTGGGAGGTGAACCTTCAGCCCAGTCTGAGGTCTAGAACACTCTGGATCAGGTTTTCATTAAGGATATCTCTTTATTTTGCTCCATTCAGCTTTCTCTCAATCCTAACCAGTCTCCCTGTCCCATCGCTGAAAAACACTCCACAGCATGATGCTGCCACTACCATGCCTCACTGTAGGGAATGGTGTTGTGCAGAACTAAATGTCAATTGTCATAGCAAAAGGCTTGAATACTTATGTCCTTGAGAAATTTTACTTTTTAATGTCACATACCTGTTCTCCGGCAAGTCCGGCTGCAATATGGTGGCTTCTCTCTGTTGCTATGGCAACCATCACTGCTAACTGTGGGTCTGGTCGACTTATCAGGGAGCAGGGATACCGGACCAATTGGGGTCGGTGCCGGCATCACATGCTGAAGGCGGGCAATTTAAACAGGCAGGTGCTGGCCACAGTTGCCTGTGATTGGTATTGCTGCCTCACTAGCTAGTTGTTTGTTTATTACGCTGGATCATTGACCTTTTGCCTTTTTGTCGGACATTGCTTCTGATTAGGGTGGGTTCACACTAGCGTTACGGATTCCGTTATGGCTTTCCGTTGTAACATGGTTATAACGGAATGCCCAGACAGAATGCAAAACGGAAGCCTTTAAAAGGCATTCCGTTTGCTTTCCGTCCTAATAGAAGTCTATGGGAAACCATAACGGATCCGTCTGGGTCCCGTTATGCAAGACGGAAAACAAAGTCCTGTCGACAGGACTTTGTTTTCCGTCTTGAATAACGGGAACCAGACGGATCCGTTTTGATTCCCATAGACTTTTATTAGGATGGAAAGCAAACGGAATGCCTTTTTAAAGGCTTCCATTTTGCTTTCCGTCATAATACAAGTCTATGGGCAGAAGAACGGATCCGTCCTTCTGTCTTATGGATTCTTTTATTTTCTGTTATAACTATGTTATAACGGAAAGCCATAACGGAATCCCTAACACTAGTGTGAACCCACCCTTACTGAATGCCTCTGCCTGATATTTGATTGTGCTTGATTTTGGACACTGTTGACTCTGCTAACTTGTGACCTCTCCTTTGTCTGCTGACAAGTTTCACTTTGCTGTGTAATTGTATCAGATTTTGGATTCTGATCTGGTCCTGGTTTTGCCTGTCTGCTTTTTACCCCTTTCTTTCTGACTACTCTTTTTGTTTAGGCCCCTGCACTTAGCTAAGAAGGGATTGACGTCCAGTTGTGGGCCATCACTTAGGGCGGATTGCGCAAATAGGTATAGACAGTGGTGCGAGTGGAATACAGGGCTGCACTGTTTACTACCCTTTCATGACATTTAATAAATTAGTAAAAATTTCGAAAATTACGTTTTCACACTGTTGGGGTACTGAGTGCAGACTGATGGGGGAACTCGTGATTTTTTTTATTTTTTTTTATTGTAGCACAATGCCCCAACATAACAATGTAAAAACAGTGAAAGGGTCTGAAAACTTTCCAAATGCATTGTATATTATTGACACTAAAGGAAAGCTTAGACCACCACTTTTGCAGAAAGTCAGTTTTCAGTTTGCAGAAATGTCAGTTTTCTTCCTGAATTCCAATTTATCCGAATTAAAAATGTATTATTTACTTATTTTATTATCTAATGAGATCATTCTGCTCCATTTTAATAATATGTACACACTGTGCAAGACGTAAAAAACACAAGTAACATTATCTCAGAGTGTAAACGAAATATTTTCCAACAAATAATGTCCTATTTTTCTTACAGGTTTTTTTTATTGCCCATTTTGTTGTTTAATATACTGTCGCTGTCGACTCTATCGACTCTTCCAAAGAGTTTAGAATTACATAAAATGTTTCCTAATTTCAAGAATTACAAATTGTAGTTTCAAAAGTACAAAATCACTTAAATTAAAATGCTGCCTTATTTTCTTTTTATTCTGCTTGATGTATTGACTTTCTTTTTAGCAGATAAATACTAGTAAGAGAGGCGTGCAGTCATTTACATTGCATAGAAGTAAGAGCAACCTAACAATTAAATGTAATAGTGACAGCATAGGTCGGGGCTAAAAAATAGGGAGGTTGCCTAATAGGGAATGTCTTTTCAAATAATGGATATTGCATAGAAATTAGGAGGGATATGTTCTTTTATGGCTGTTTTGGTCTTTCTCAGTGCGGTGTCTTCTGTAAAAAACACTATGCCTTTGATTAGTACCATAATGTATGGTAAATATGCTTTTTGTCTTTGTTTTTAGTCTCCTGCTGAACAGGCCAAAGCAACGTTGCAGATGGTTCTCCAAGCTGCTGGTGAGTGATGGTAGATGAAGGTTTACATTTGTGAGACTGAAATAATTACCAACTAGAAACTACATTCTGTAACGCACCTCATTATAAGGCTGTCTTATGCACTGGCACTGCTGCAAAGTCTATTTGTATCATTATTTTAAAGAGAAAAGAAACTCATTTGCAAGAACAATGACAGCAGAAAGTGACTATTATTTGCATTCTTTTTTTGGTATAGCAATTAAATAGGCTGAAATATAGAAAACAAATTCCAAATGAGTAGATGATAATTTTCACAACTTGAAAGAGTAAGTAACTTGCATGGGGTGACTGTTGGGAGACATTAGGCACTTTTCATTATTAGAATCTACGGTCTGCACAAAGTGTCACCGAAAGGGTAATGTAGAAATGTCTTTTTATAAAGAGGGGAATAGATATTTATGAAAATACTTACAATGGATCGGCAGAGGAGATTTTTTCAGCATCGTTCTAACCTCTAGGAAGCAGATGGCTGCCCTGAACATAGGGGGTATAGGGCTGCAGAGATAGCAGTTGCACCCGGGCCCCTCTGTCACATAAGTCATCAGTATTATAAATGGCACTTGGCAGGTGGGGCCTGTTACTCAATTTGCTTGTTAAATAGGTATTCCAACTTAAAATAAAATTAGAAAATGGCTGCAAATGTTATCAGGCATGCCACTTACAAGCTGTCTGCATGTGACTGCTGCAGTCAGTCAGTGGCCGCAGTGGTTACGCACTGTATTTTACCAGCATCACCCGTCGACCAGGGGCGGATTGTGATCCTAAAGGGGCCATGGAAAAAAATATCTAAAAGTGGCCCCATATTGTAGGAGTGTCTAAATTGGCAGGAGGTGGAGCAACAAAAATCCACAGTGCCGCACAATATATTGCCCCAAAAGCTGTCCCTCTGAGTTGGCCATCAATAGAGGCCATTTTCTCTCCTCCTCTTCCCGTTGTCTCCAATTAAGATATGGAGCAGAGTGCTTAGGAGGTGAGATGCTTTACATAGTTGAATTCAGGAGGGCATGTCGATGGCTAGGTACATGAGTACTTGATTCTCACAGAGTTAATTACCGCTGATAGCTTATTATGTACCTGGACAGCAGTAGAGAGGAGGGCTTGGGCAGCCCCTGGGCATCAGCCCACCGGGAAATTTTCCTGTAAGGTCTATAGTCTATCCCCCCCTGCCCTCAACCCTGCATCATTAGTATAGTAAGCAAGCTTCAGTGCCTGAATTTCCAAAGGAAAGTAGAGGTGAGTATTGTGTTTTTTTTTTTTTATTGTTTATTAACAATTGCAGCTCTTTTTAATCTTTTTCTGAATTGGATAACCCCTTTGTGTTTTGGCACTGACTTTCAAAGGTTCTTTTACATAGTTCAGTGTACTAATAATAATAATATCATCAGTTAATATATGTCCTTGGTTTGATCTAAATTCCCATTGCTAAAATATCCTTTCATTAGAAAGTTAAGTGAAACTCATTATGGTTTCTTTTACAACTTTTGCACATAGCTTTCCCAGACCTGTAAATAGCAGATCTGTATATGCGCTTATACATGCACTGTATTTTGTATTTGGGTTCCTATTTCAAATCTAAAGTCACATCTCTATAAAATACACTGCTCAAAAAAATAAAGGGAACACAAAAATAACACATCCTAGATCTGAGTTAATTAAATATTCTTCTGAAATACTTTGTTCTTTACATAGTTGAATGTGCTGACAACAAAATCACACAAAAATAAAAAAAATGGAAATCAAATATTTCAACCCATGGAGGTCTGGATTTGGAGTCACACTCAAAATTAAAGTGGAAAAACACACTACAGGCTGATCCAATGTGATGTAATGTCCTTAAAACAAGTCAAAATGAGGCTCAGTAGTGTGTGTGGCCTTCACGTGCCTGTATGACCTCCCTACAACGCCTGTGCATGCTCCTGATGAGGTGCGGACGGTCTCCTGAGGGATCTCCTCCCAGACCTGGACTAAAGCATCTGCCAACTCCTGGACGGTCTGTGGTGCAACGTGACGTTGGTGGATAGAGCGAGACATGATGTCCCAGATGTGCTCAATTGGATTCAGGTCTGGGGAACGGGCGGGCCAGTCCATAGCATCAATGCCTTCATCGTGCAGGAACTGCTGACACACTCCAGCCACATGAGGTCTAGCATTGTCTTGCATTAGGAGGAACCCAGGGCCAACCGCACCAGTATATGGTCTCACAAGGGGTCTGAGGATCTCATCTCGGTACCTAATGGCAGTCAGGCTACCTCTGGCGAGCACATGGAGGGCTGTGCGGCCCTCCAAAGAAATGCCACCCCACACCACACTTACTGACCCAATGCCAAACCGGTAATGCTGGAGGATGTTGCAGGCAGCAGAACGTTCTCCACGGAGTCTCCAGACTCTGTCATGTCTGTCACATGTGCTCAGTGTGAACCTGCTTTCATCTGTGAAGAGCACAGGGCGCCAGTGGCGAATTTGCCAATCTTGGTGTTCTCTGGCAAATGCCAAACCTCCTGCACGGTGTTGGGCTGTAAGCACAACCCCCACCTGTGGACGTCGGGTCCTCATATCACCCTCATGGAGTCTGTTTCTGACTGTTTGAGCAGACACATGCACATTTGTGGCCTGCTGGAGGTCATTTTGCAGGGCTCTGGCAGTGCTCCTCCTGTTCCTCCTTGCACAAAGGCGGAGGTAGCGGTCCTGCTGCTGGGTTGTTGCCCTCCTACGGCCTCCTCCACGTCTCCTGGTGTACTGGCCTGTCTCCTGGTAGCGCCTCCATGCTCTGGACACTATGCTGACAGACACAGCAAACCTTCTTGCCACAGCTCGCATTGATGTGCCATCCTGGATAAGCTGCACTACCTGAGCCACTTGTGTGGGTTGTAGACTCCGTCTCATGCTACCACTGGAGTTAAAGCACCACCAGCATTCAAAAGTGACCAAAACATCAGCCAGGAAGGATAGGAACTGAGAAGTGGTCTGTGGTCACCACCTGCAGAACCACACCTTTATTGGGGGTGTCTTGCTAATTGCCTATAATTTCCACCTGTTGTCTATCCCATTTGTACAACAGCATGTGAAATTGATTGTTACTCAGTGTTGCTTCCTAAGTGGACAGTTTGATTTCACAGAAGTGTGATTGACTTGGAGTTACATTGTGTTGTTTAAGTGTTCCCTTTATTTTTTTGAGCAGTGTATATATGATTTAATTTTCTAAAGGAGTTCTGAAAAATGAAAGGTGGAATCTGATTGGTTGCTATTGGCAACTAAGCAACTTTTTCTTTACACCAGTTTTGAAAAATCTACATCATATTCTCCTCCACATTACAAATTCAGCTTTTAGCTGATACTAAGTTTGTTCTAATGATTTTACTCTTCCATGGTTAAAGGGGTTGTCGAGGAGTAGAAAAACATGGCTGCTTTCTTCCAAAAACAGCGTCACACCTGTCCATGGGTTGTGGTGGGTATTGCAGCTAAATCTTATTCCCTTCATTAGAACTGAACTGCAATACTGGACACAACCCATGAACAGAAGCCGCACTGTTTTTGAAAAAAAGCTTCTATATTTTTCTACTCCAGGGTAATCCCTTTAATTCAATTGTTTTATTTCATTACATTACATTGTATTTCTTTTATTGAATTTCCATGTACCTTATTGCATATCCATAACCTGTCTATTGGTGGGAGCTTTATTCTTGACACTTTGCTGCCTCTATTTTTCCCCACTAATTGAACTGTTAGTTTATTCATCAACATCCTTTGCATTCAGTTATGCTAAGGTCTTATGCGCACTCGGTATACACCGATCCAAAATACAGCTGTAATGTATTTTATGGGACCATGCATGCCACTGTAAAAAAAATTTAATATACAACAAACTTTTGAATGTAGAGACTTGTCCGAGAGAGTGCACCTCCCTCACTGTATTACACTGCCCACAGTTCAGCAGAATATGGTTCCCAGTTGCACATCATATTATGGCCCAAAATTCTAATTTTTGCTGGGTTTTTTTGTACTCTGTTATGATTCTGTTTCCTCAGGTCAAAATGTACTCTTTACATTGTATAGTCAAATGTCTCGATGTTACCTACATTTTTTTGTGGCTGCAGATTGACTCTTTGTACATACAGATGTATTCACACTTAAAGGGATGTCTAACCTAGTGATATGTCTCCAATGTCTAAAGTGAGTCAACCCATTTAAGGGTTTTCTGGTTTCATCATATTGATGGCCAATCCTCAGGATGGGCCATCAATATCAAATTGGTGGAGGTCCTCAGGTGTACTTTTTGAATTAGGTTATACAGTTTGTCATAATACCAATTCAATATAATCTTGAGATTGTGTCAGGTTTAAAGTTGACAAGTTAAAGATTTCCACAGATAATTTTTCAAAAGGAAAAATGAGCTGGCCATTTTTCAAGATGGAAAAAAAGAGAAAGCAACCCTCCACAGATTCCTCCACCCCGTTCTGAGACTGCTGTGGTCCCTGTCTCTCTCCACTTCCTGTCCCAAATCAACACAACGGAGTTGCCAGTGATTGGCTGAACACAAAAAAATTTCGGCTCGTCAGACTAGGACAGGAAGCTGAGAGCAGCGAGGATCGGAGTAGCATCTGAACTGCAGTAGTGGGTGACTTCGGAGGTGAGCAGTGCTTCTTTTTTAGCTTTTGCATAGTCTGCCATTTATTTATTTTTTATTCTCCATAGAAAACCCTTTCATGGAAGGACACATTTGTATGTGACCGTAAAAAAAAAAAAATGCTTGTTTTAAAAGTGTGGTACATTCCAGTTTAACCATGTTCCCAGTTCTTCTAGTATACTTTCAAAGAGAAAACCACAAATAGATAATTTCTGCTATTATCTCTTCACTTACATTGTAGTCTCTTCCTCCGTTTACTTCCTTCATACCTTGGAACATTAGTTTATTATAGTTGAATATACCAATTTTATTTTTTATTTTTAATCCTTGTTAAAGTGAGATTGTATATTTGGTAGCTCTAGAAAATATTCCTATCTTTTCCAATAAAGTTTCCAAATAGCGTTAGATTTCTCAGTTTCAAATATATGCATTATTCTCCATATCTTTAATATGCTTTTGAAGCGTATAATTATAAAATGGATGTGACAGCCCAGCCCTCAAAAAGAACAATTTGTTTATTCTTCACATAGCTGTCACCCCTGATTTCTCTAATTTAACACCTTGAAATGTATTAAAAATACAATGAGATATATATCATTTTGGCCTCACTGCTTTGATTTTAAGCAATGTTTAAAAATATTTCAACACCTTAATGCTTCGAAACAATCTGAAGTTAAGGCTGCAAATTTATTTATCAAGGTTTTAAGATGTGCGTGTTCATATATGTACATACTGTATTATATATTCTCTTTCAGTGTGTGTGTGTGTATGTATGTGTATATATATATATATATATATATATATATATATATATATATATATATATAAAATTATTCTACACTACATACAGCAAGTGAAAAACATGTTCTTGAAACCAGGAAAAATTGACAGACAGAATCTAAGTGAATTTAATTAGGGCCAAATTGTGATGGCTAGATGACTGGGTCAGAGCATCTCCAAAGCAGCAAATCTTGTGGGGTGTTCCTACTATGCCGCTGTTAGGACCAACTGAAATTGGTTCAAGGAAGGTCAAGAAGTAGAATGGTGACACGTTCAAGGGTGCTCAAGGTTGACTCATACACGTTGGAAGCCAAAGCTTGATCAGTTGGTCCAAGCCTATAGAAGGGCTACTGTGGCACAGACTGCTGAAAAAGTTACCTCTGGCTATGACACGGTACCTCACAGCATGCTGCATATGTGGTTACATAACCACAAACTAGAGTCACCGCATCCGGGATTGCAATAGACACACAAGCATGAGAAATGGGTGATGAAGCTATGGAAGAAGGTGGTCTGGTCTGATGTACATATCATATTTTATTTTACGTCATGTGGATGGCCCGGTGCATGTACATTGCTTACCTGGGATGTATTATAAGAAGCCAAGCCAGCAGAAGCAATGTGATATTCTGGGCAATGTTCTGCTGGGAAACCTTGAGTCCAGTTGATCATACCATCTACCTACCATGGCAAATGCTTTCCCTAATAGAAGTGTTCTCTTTAAGCAACATATCTGCTCCTGTCACTCTGCAGAAAATGGTTCGATGAACATGATAGAAAGTCCTAGGTGTATGTTCTGTCAGTAGTTATACGGAGAGTGTCAATACTACGGTGGGTAAGAATGGCTACTGATCCACAGATTAATTTGGGATACTCTTGCTTCTATCTTTACTTTCCAGCTTCACATGGTCAGTTCCCCCATCTCTGGCCATTAACTATCTAACATAGAATAGACTACAAAAGAACAAGACATATTTTTCTCACAAATTTCTAAAACTTTTGCATTGTTAATTTTTTTTCCAAAAAGTACAGTTAAAGGATCACTACCTGATGAGAGGGGCTTGGAGGGAAAAAAAAAATCTCACATGAACTGGGATATCAGAAGTGTGGCTGACATGTTTTCCCATGACTTTGTCTACAGACTGACACTTCTGTGCATGTGAGCTAACATGGCTTAATTGGGGATTCACACTAGACTTCAGTTGATTTAAGAGTAGTCAAAGGCTCAGCCGCAAATTACTGCACGTTTACTCAGATCTGCGAATATTTATATAGAAGAATAGCTTCTTCTGCTTAGGCTAACAATATCACAGCTACTTCCCATGTTTGAGCAGATGTTAAGCAAGCCGTGGCTGAATGTTAATTTTGAGAGGGTTGCATGTTTTAAGCCCATCTGAAGTGGGCTGGTTTCCCTGCCCGCGTACAATGCTGCATCCCTGGGGGGAATTTTCTGCTAAACCTCTTTATTTCTCTCCCGCTATATGGACTCTCTCAAGTCAGTATAAAGCAGATCATCCCTCGACTAAATCTCTTCAGCCTTTGTTATTAGGCTCTGTAGACCTGTAATTAGGCCTCCTGGCAGGCCTTGCAGGCCAGTTAATGGTCATATGGAGATTCTATGAGGCAGACTGGCTTTGAATAAATCCTTGGTTAGGATAGGTTTATGGGTCACTTCCTACCTGGACTAAGCTTTGTCTCTGTGCCCTACGGGCTGACAGGGAGCAGGTTCCCTTGACCATGGACAGCTCAGTTTGCTTCTCAAGCCCTACCCTGCTAATCTCTAGTGTAAACAGAGGATTTAGCTGAGCTTCTGTCACTTGCCAATCCACTTGGGTGTTAGTAAAGCTGTTCATGAGACTTCATTATAGAACAGCACATTCTGAGAATCAATCACTCACGACCGCTGACGGTGGAATACTGCCATTTTGTACAGTAGCATTGGAATACTGTATTATTAATTATATAACCATCTTACTGACTAGTAACATAAGAAACTTTCTTGTTATGAAACATTTTTACATTTGCTACAACTTTAAAAGACAGGAAAAAATAAAGATTAACTAAACTGTTTGGGGCAATATGTAGACTTTCAGCCATGTTGCTTGTTTTTTCCCCCCAATGTATTATTTGCCGAGGGGAATGATCGAAATGTGTTCTGTTTATTCTTGGTAGAGTTTGTAGAAGCAGAAGACTCTGCTATGTTCTGGTTTAATGTGAATAATGTACTTGGACCTGATCACTAGAGAGTATTCAAATGTATTCAGCTAACTAATATATAAAGGAAAGGAGACTGCTTAATACAGAATCAAAATGGATGATGACAGATGTGTGTGGAGGGACCACATACGTCGAGCCTCTGATTTAAGTCTGCTGGAACTAATAGGATCATTGGTTTACTTTCTTGCATGCCATTTTTTTTGTCTAAGGACGGCTCAGTTAAGCAGGTTATTTTGTCTCCAGATATGCAAAATGATCAAGTCAGCAGCTGGTACTGAATATGAAATGGAGACTGACAGCAGAACACTGACCAGCTTTGTATATTTTTTGTGACACTTTTCATTGGTACAGTACAAAAGGTTTAGGCGTGCATCCCGTGTAGCTGATTTATGTGCAAGCAATTCATCTGGGAAATGTCAGGATTTTATATATTTCAAAGTGTATTTTTAACATTCGTAACTGTTAATAATCTCCAAAAAGACCAACTGAAAAGTGCCCACATGAAGTCATATAGTAACATATATAGTAATATACTGCAGCGCACAAGAGTCTTGAATCTAGTCACTAGCCAGACCCTATGAACTACACATCTCCTATAGAAGAAAATTAGTCTTTGTAGCCCCCTATTAACAAAAATATTTTAATCTTTATTAAACACAGTAATATAGGAATTAAAAATGACTCTGCCATGGATAGAGCAGTAACACTGGGGCTACCACAACAGAATGGTAATGGCGCTACAACAGTGCCATGACCACGCAATACCAACTGGGGGATATTGGTCAAAAGATGATAAAGTGCATTCTGCAGCAACAAAAAGATAACAAGAAAGTAGATAAAGCAATTCACTGCTGTACAATTTAAAGTGCTAGAACAAAGCCCTAGAAGACCATAGGTCAAGAAATGTAAATCTGAGATGTACCCATCAGGTCTGTGCACCAGACAGGATGACACCTGCCTTGACGCGTGTTTCGGTGAGGCCTTCATCTACATTGTGTAGTGGACAGAACCCTTAACCACAGCGCTGCTAGGTAGTTCCAGGGCTGCAGCTACTCTGGAACACCTGATCAGCAGGTGTGTGGGGTGTCGAACACCCACCAATCAGATATTGATGGCCTATCCTGGCCATCAATATGAAAATCCTGGAAAAATCCTTTAATATCAGTAGTAATGCAAATTAATAGTAATATCTTAAAGTACTAAACTTTCTGCAGTGCTTTACAGCAGGGCATGTAAAGAGCATGATTCAGATATAGTTCAAGTGTAAACTCATTCGATTATGGGTATAGTTTTACATGTTTTGGATCAGAAAATATTTTATTTTATGTAAGTGCAGTACAGGTGAATATAGAGAGCCATTATTTCATTCATATTTAGCATATTACATTTTATGCACTAGATTTCCAATATTATTCATTACCAGCCAAGAAGCTGATGGCTGAAGATAATCAATTGGGTCTCCTAGTTTTTAATTATTTGGACTGGATAGAATATGCTGTTAGACAGAAATCTTTTCATGTGGTGATTACTAAATGGGGCCAGAAACTAGACTTGTGTATCATCTCTGGACAGTGTTCAATGCTTGCTATTCAGAGGACATAAACAAGATAAGATAGTGTAGGAGAGAGGAACATGGGAGTCAACCTGTGATAAAAGAACTGGGCACTCTCAGGATATAGGGATCATACAGATATTTATTATGTATAAGACAATAAGAAAGGACAATAAAAAGAGAGAATATGGCCCTCCTATTGTACTAAACGGCACTTCCTCATAGGGTTGTTGCGGGTATCGAAATTTCGATACCCAATCGATACTTTTGTCCCGGTATCGATACGATACCGGGATTTCCGTTTTTTCGATACTGGGCTGCGCTTCTGCGCAGTCTAGTATCTCTGAACATGAGCGCGCTGCTATCGGCGCGCTCATGTTCTCTCTCAGCAGCACGGGGAGAAGGAAGCTGTCCTCCCTCCCCCTGTGCTGCTGCCGCTGCCACCAATGAGAAGAGAGGGGCGGAGGAGGGGCGGCAATGAGAAGAGAGGGGCGGAGGAGGGGCGGCAATGAGAAGAGAGGGGCGGAGGAGGGGCGGCAATGAGAAGAGAGGGGCGGAGGAGGGGCGGGCGCACTGTGCCACCAATGATAGGATTACTATCGGAGCGATGGGAGGAGACATCAGCTTCACTAGTGGGCGTTCCTTTTCCCTGCGCTGCGATTGGACAGCGCTACAGCCAGGGAGAAGGAACGCCCACTAGTGAAGCTGATGTCTCCTCCCATCGCTCCGATAGTAATCAGCAGCATGTGGAGCAGGAGAGGAGACAGTAATGGGGCACTGCGGGCGAACGGAGCGGCGCCCAGGACTAAATGGTGAGTGCTGAGACATCGCTGGGCGCCGCTCTGTGTGGCCTAATAGTGAAAGTCTGGACTCATATACAGTAGTCAGTCTTTAACACATACAGGAGGCGGGTGCCGGCAGCAGAATCGCATTGCCGGCACCCTGCCCCTGACAGGGAGCTGCGATCAGCGGCAGTTAACTGCCGCTGATCTGCTAGTACCCGCCTCCTGTATAAAGGGGTAAAATCATTGGTGGTGCAGTGTGCCCCCCCCCCTCAATCCCCCCATCCCATTAAAATCATTGGTGGCACAGTGCGCCGGCCCCTCTCAACCCTCCAGTATTAAAATCATTGGTGGCAGTGGCCACAGGGACCTCTCCACTCCCCCTCATTGGTGGTGCAGTGGCAGCTTCTGATCGGAGCCCCAGCTGTGTAAGCCTGGGGCTCCGATCGGTTACCATGGCAGCCAGGACGCTACAGAAGCCCTGGTTGCCATGGTAACATCCCTGATGCTGTGTGCACAAAGCACAGAGCAGCAGGGACAGTGTGGAGTCCTATTCACCCTGATAGAGATCTATCAGGGTGAATAGGAAAAGGGATGAAAGATCCCAGGTTCTAGCCCCTAAGGGGGGAAATAGTTATTAAATAAAAAGTGAAAAAAAACAAAACACTAAAATATGAAGTATAAATCACCCCCCTTTTCCCAATTTCACATATAAAATATATAAATAAACATATTACATCGCCACGTCAGAAAAGTCCAAACTATTAAAATATTTAAAAAAAATCTAGGTGGTGAATGCCGGAACAGAAAAAATAAAATAAAAACTGCGCGATTCGCCATTTTTAAAAATGAGGAATGCACGTGGCTTTTTTTGTTTATTTTTTTCGCGTGGTATCGAATGGTATCGAGTATCGCAATACTTTTTCATGGTATCGAAACCGAATCAAAAATTTGGTATCGCAACAACTCTACTTCCTCACTATAACTAGAACTATGAATCTAGATGAGTACTAATAGCTTGTATGGCATATTCCTGAAATAAAACGGCAATAAAATGGTACAATCGATCGCTAAATCACAAATTATTCACACAATAAAAAACGCTTCACACAATAAAAAACGCATAAATAGCGTGGACGCTGAATGTTCACTGGGAAAACTCCAAATGTCACTGTTGCGAGTTATTCCCAAACTCACTGGTAAAGTTCTGAAGCTCCAAAGTAACAATTATTAAAGGCACTGTGGCGTGATAGTCCCACAACAAACAGGTATAGCTGCGTCCCGCTCTGGATTCAACCAGTAGCGTCCCACTGGGCGAATAGCATTCAAGTCTTGTTAAATCTCCTGCCAGCAAATATTTGATCAAAAAGATAGTCTTACCGGAAACTTTTTCCTCACCACTTCGCTGCACACCGTCGCTCTGCTGGGTCGCGTTTTATAAATTACCTCCAGACTTTTTTTGAGCGGTCAGGTTGTTGAAATCCCACGTAGGTAAAAGTTTGGCATGTGCAGCCTGGTCTCTGCTGTAGGCCATCACAAATTTCTTATACTTTAACCTTATCGTGGTGTTGAGCGGTGTGGTACGCGGTTCCGGCACTATCTGTTGGTCCTCACTCTTTCAAAGTTCGGGGTCCTGTTAGAGCTAGACGCGTTTCGGGGCTTAAGGTTGCCCCTTCTTCAGTAGCCGTACACATTGCATAGAAGTGGGTTGATGGTTGAACAACAGTTGAATAAACAATCATCTGGTGAATGGTCCTTTCACAGACACGGCCATATACATTTTAGTCTACAGTTGTTTAAACTGCCAATACACATTTAAAGAGTATTCAACCAGGCGATGGATGGAAAATCTTTTTGTTTACATTCTTTCAAAGACAGATCTTTCTTCGGACTATAGGATGAAAATATTAAACACGGTCGACTTTGTTTCAAAGGATAATGGTCTGTCATCGGTCGACTAAAACGATAGATCATTATTAAATTTCACCCGACAAACATTCTTTTTGGTTGAAATTGTCCATTTTGATCAATTTTGGACTTGTGTGTATGGCCATCTTAAAGGTAGCCATACATAGTCACAATAGGTGTCACCTGGATGATCGCTTGGCTGACTAGTATCTCTCCCTGCTGACTCACATAATATAGACATTTGGTTTGGCTGAGCGTGTATATGTTACATTGAGTAGAGAGTCATTGGCAGACACTTCAGGCTGTGACTTATCTTCTGGCAGATCAAATATGTAAAGAGGTATCTCCCAAGGAAGAGAACCATATAGCTAGTGTCACCTCTTGGAAGTTGGTCCCTATGAGTCAAAATAGGATTTTTAAATAAGCCTTGGAAGTTGATAAGGGAATATAGCCAAGCCAGATATCCATCCTGGGAGAACAAAACGGGAAAAAAATCGGTTCACCCGAATCTTCTGTCTCCCAACATCTGTTGCGGGAGAGTAGAGAATTTTCCCTATGCAGATTGTTGTCCGAAGCCACCATTCTTGCTGGGTTCGGTTGCCAATACACTAATGTGTATGTGGACCTTTAGACTTTATGTATTATTGACCCTTGTGGTTTGGATCTTTAATCCATAGTAATCTGTGTGAGAGAATTTTTTTTTGTTGTGGCGCGCTACCGAATTGCTTCTTGGGGAGAATATAGTGTTTAAATTATACACTATACATCAGCACATATATTGAGCAGTAGGAGTCCATGTGCTACTGTGCATGGTCATTTCCTTCTTCAAGATGACTTTAATCCTTTCCATGCCAAGGAGGATGTATGAGAGACATCTTGCTACTTTACTGGCTGTACTTCAGGCTGTAAGGTCTAAAAAGCAGTGCAAGCAACAATGCAGACTGAGATTCAGCTGAAGTGGGAGCTGCCGTTCCCAACTTGGTTTTTAAAGGCTCCACCCCCAACTGTATCGTGGTTAACACTGTGATCTCAGTCTTTCTATAAAGTTTAGTTTTAAAGGGGGTTTCTGGTCTGCATCAAAATCCTTTATTGAGGTAGCTGTAATTTTGTAATGTATAATTTTTTACGTTTATTGTTTCGGTCTTCTGTTTTGGGCTGTGGTCACATAACCATGTCTATTTAGCTCCTTCTTACTTCCTGTGATATTATGGGAGGGAGCTTCAAACTAGCTAGAGCTGAGGCAGAGAAAAGAGGAGAGCTTTATGGTTTTTGGTTGGATAAAACAACAGGAAGTACTACATACAAGATGTGAACCAAAGTGATTTGTTCACTTGGTGAAAATAGGTTAGGAGAATCCAAACTATAAAAAGAAAGCATGGATAAGAATTACATAAGGTAAGCAATTACATGAGCATATCTGTTAGGAAACTACAGTAATCCTGGAAAACCCCTTTAAAACAGGACCTGTCATACCTGTAACTTCTACCTGAGATAGAGTAGGTTTAAGCAGTCCCCTCTATCTTCAGCTGGTTATGATATCAGCCAGCAAGGAGGGGCAGTGGGCACAGGCAGATGAGGAGAGGTTTAAATCCTCCTGTCCTTGTAGAACTGTACAATAACTGTATAATTTCAGACAAATTGAAAAGATATCAGTCAGTGAGAAAATACATTTTCAGTAACTATCACCAGAAACTATAGTTTTCAATTATTTAAAACAAAACATTATGGAGGTTTTCCAGATAGATGTAATACAGGTGCTTTTTGTGCCCATATTTTGATGCAACACCCGAACTTACCGTGGTTCATCATCACCAGAGTTATGGCATTATGATTTTAGTTCTGATGGACACCATACTTGGTGCTAGACACAGCCCATAAACGCTCAGTAGGTTGATCTCCTGGATGGACAGGTTTTACTCTATATAGACAAGGAGACTAGTAATGACCAGTTGTCAATTTATTTTTCCAGGAAGAGTAGCACAGGAATGGCAGAAAATAAGAAAAGATGGTCTAGAATTGTTTTATGTTAAATGAAAGTATCCAGTAACAGGAGTACATTTTTGGATGATCAGCGAAATTCTGATGGTGTAGATCAGGGATGCTCAACCTGCGGCACTCCAGCTGTTGTAAAACTACAACTCCCACCATGCCCTGCTGTAGGCTGTCTGAGCATGCTGGGAGTTGTAGTTTTGCAACAGCTGAAGGGCCGCAGGTTGGGCATCCCTGGTATAGTGGAAGAAAGGGATTAGTGTGGTATGGTCAGTGCACATATCTCATAATTAACAGCATCAGAAGCAATACGATGTGTTCCTTGCATGTGTCTTAATCATTTTATTACTGCTATTTTCAGTACCAACACTTTGTTTTAATGCAAGGTGCATTCTTGGTAGATATTTGCAACTTTCCATTCCTTGTGTTTGAAATTTCTGAAGGGATTTAAGTGAAGGAGAAGCATATGGCTTAACTGATTTTGATGCAAATACGCACACTAATTATGGATGGATAAATATCCGTTTTTTCCCCTTGATCTTTATCACACAGAAGTTTTAGGACTTAAACTTCTTCAGTTTTGACTCTGGACCGATGGTAAATGTGGCGCACGTTGTCATCTGTGATTATGAAGGAGCATGGCTTAATCACCTTGTCATCCCAATCACGTGCATTGATAATTACTCTGCGCTCTCTGTATACATGTGTATGATGAAGCAGGGCTGTCTGTTGTTTGCTCTATGTATGGAATTCGTCTGAGCTCTTACATGGAGCTGCGATGTGTTCTGATATTGATGCATACTTTGATTCATCTCATTTTTACAAACGCCTCAAGCAACTTCTCTCCTCGTGTGTCTGGAATCAGTCCCTAGCTTGACAAGCAGCAAAACACACAACCTGTAGGCATTTTCAGCTATTTCTATTTTTCTTCTACTGTTTTTTTTTCTATTGAATATACCTGGCAGCTGTGTCACCTCAATATCCTGTCCTAACACCAATGTCATAAAAAAGGTAAAAAAAAAGTTTTATTTGTGGCATAAATTAATCATGCTGCCATTCTTATATACGGTGGGTGTGTAAAGTGGCATGACTGCCATACTGTATATTATAGTGCATATCATCATATAGTACAGTACATTAATAATGCCATCATGATCAATAAAAATTAGAGATCACATAACCACCGTGGAACTTCACAGATTTTTACAGGTCTGGTATCAGGAGGCCCCATGAATGGCTTGAGTCTGCCAGAGTGGGAGCAGTCTTAGGGTCATGCACACAAACCTAAGGGCTCCGTGTCCCTATTGCGGACTACAAATGACCCATTGACTTGAATGGGTCCGCGATCCACAAGATACATCAAAACATGAGACATGTCATATCTTTTGTGGAGCACAGGCACAGATCAGAAGCCCACGGAAACTCTCTGCAGCGCTACCGTGGGCTTTTGGGTCTGTGCCTTCGCACGCAAAAATAAGACTGAAGGTAAGACATGTCTTATTTCGCCGTATGTTGTGGATTGTGGACCCATTCGAGTCATACGGAGTGCACACAGCCGGGCACAGAGCCCTTACATTCGCATGCATGAGCCCTAACTTGGGCTTTTCCACTCTGACTTACAGAGGGATGTCTTGAGTCTGAGGCCTCCATTAGCTCATATTTTTGTAAGAATGTTTTAGTACAGTCTATACTTTCGCTTTGACTTCATGTTCACTGACTATGGTCAGCTTTTATCGGATTGTGATTGACTAAGCAAAGGTAAGCACAAACATAGTGATTAGTTTCAAAGGGAATGTGTCACTTATTCATTTATTTATTTATTTATTTATTCATAATTAAAGCCAGTTACCAAAGCAAATAAATATTTTTTTCAGATCAGTTTTTATTTTCTGATACAAATTTTCTCTGCCTTGATATTGGAGCAGCCATCTTGTCTAAGTTTCTCTGCTACATTTCCAGCAGCCATATGGACCATAAGAACCTGTGGTCTGGAGATGAACCACAGGTTCTTATGTGTATTCCGGTAATGTTTTTCGGCAGGGGAAAATACTACTGGAGTACACCATGTCATGCATAGCCAGACATCTCTGGACTCGATTGCGGACAAAAATAGGACATCTATCTATCTTGCAGGGCCTCGGAACAGAACTACCACACAGTGAAATTAATTGAAATTATTGAAATTAATGTGTCCGCACCCCTTCTGCAAAATTGCAGAACAGATGCGGACCCAGAACTACGGACGTCTGAATTGGCCCTAAGGGCTCTTTCACACGAGCGGAGGCCGTGCGTTTCATCCGCAGCGTGAATGACAGCCAAGCCCCGCTCTGGACAGCAGAGACACGGAGCATTAATATGATTGTTATTGCTCTGTGCCTCTCTTGGACCTTTTTTAATACGAAATCACAGTGAGATAAAGTTGTCACCGTGATTTTGTAGTTAAAAGATCACAAAGAGGCAAAGAGCATTATCAGTCATGTTACTGCTCCGTGTCTCTGCTGTCCGGAACGGGGCTTGGCTGTCTTTCACGCAGCGGATGATACGCACGGCATCCGCTCGTGTGAAAGAGCCCTAAGAGTTGCACTGTTTCAGGAAAAATAAGCTGTTCATTTCATCAATTTCATACCTCTTTCGAGTGACCATACTTGTCTTGTGTCTTATACTTGTACCTAAGATGTTTTTCGGCTCAATAGCCACCCCATATTTATTTCCTGCACTTTAATTGCTGGAATCCTGATGTTATCCGTTTCCATATTGGCTTATTTGAATTTCTAAGCCAGGAATATGACCTGATGCGTGGAGTGTTTTTATTTAATCCGCGGCCCTCTAACTCTAGCATTTTGTTATTAATGAGCGTATTTGTCATTGTCTTATTAAATACGGTGCAATAACTGTGCCATCTTTTCCAGCTAGTTTCATTTGCCCATGTTTTCTTTGTTGGGCCAAATGAATGAAATTAGAATAAACAATCTCTAAGTCATTTGTAATCATTGGCTGATTAATGGAGTTTAGTTTCGCAGCCATTATTCATTCACTAGCACCTGATATCTTTTCCATAAACAAATTATGTTTGGCCAAATTATGAAATTAAATGAAGCATTTGATGAGTTTATGATTGACCCTTCCAGCTCAGTGGCCATTAGTCAATGTCGTTGCCGCACTTAACCGCTTGACAAATGCGCTGTCTAAAGAAGCACACGGATTTATTATGATTTCTGATTAATGCATACTGTTAGGCAAACTAGATTCTAATCATTTCTTGACTCTCGTTTTAGCAGTCAAGGAAGAATTTCATCGCTGATGAAATACATTTATGTCTCTGTAGATTTAAGGATGATTATGAAATGCTGACTGGATAAATCTTGTGATGTTCCAAAGGATTTTACGAAGAGCATATTTTATTTAACATCAGCCAGTTTTAGGTTCGTCTTCCTTCCTATGGGCTTGTTATTATTTGCCCTCCATAATTAATGGAAGCAATTAAGTGGAAGAATGGACATTTATGAACTTTTATTTTTTCTTAAAATTCACATCATGTTCATCATGTTAATGTTATGCACATGTTACTGAGTAGGTGCAAAAGCATCTCCCATTCATGTGGGACTTATCAAAATCCTGTTTACACCTAGCAAAGGGAAAAGATGATTTACAACATACATCTCCCCTGTGGAATTCTTCTAGGCTAGTGGTAACTGATTTTTGTGGACAAATCAGTATGTCAGTGTTTTTAAGCATTACACCCCATAATTAACATTGCTTTGCTAAAAGGTTGTAATGCTGTGCTGCTTCAATCAGTGCCTAATGTTCTTGGCTTCATTCCTCTTTGTAAGTAGGAGTGGTGCGTATTAGGCTCATTAATAAGCACATTTTTCAGGTGCCTCCTTAACATTTCCAGCCAAAACACAGTTGTAGCGTTCACATCACTTAGCCATAATGCGGCCATCAGTTTATCCGCTAGAGTGATCACATTAGGCTGGGTTCACACGGGCGTGACGGATTTGTTCAGGATGCGTCCCGGGTGTACTGCGGAAAACCCGCGCGAGTAGGTACCCAATTGCAGTCAGTTTTGTCTGCGATTGCGTTCCGTTGTTCAGTTTTTATCGCGCGGGTGCAATGCGTTTTGCACGCGCGTGATAAAAACCTGAATGTGGTACCCAGACCCGAACTTCTTCACTAAAGTTCAGGTTTGGGTTCGGTGATGTGTATATGTAAGGGTTAAAAAATAAATTAACTCACCTCCTCCAATTGATCGCGTAGCTGCCGGTCTCCAGTTCTTTCTTCAGGACCTGTCAAAGGACCTGTGGTGACGTCACTGAGATCATCACATGGTCCAATCACATTGTCCATCACCACAGTGATGTACCATGTGATTGGACCATGTGATGTGACGTCACCACAGGTCCTTTAGCCGGCAGCTCATGATTAAAGAAGTAAGAAGAGATCGGCAACTACGCGATCAAGAGGAGGAGGTGAGTACATTTTTTCTTTCTTTTTTAACCCTCAGTTGACCTTCTACTAAGCATTTTGTATTAAAGAATGCTATTATTTTCCCTTATAACCATGTTATAAGGGAAAATAATACAGTGAATAGACTGTCATCTTAGCAACCATGTGTGAAAATCGCACCGCATCCGCACTTGCTTGCGGATGCTTACGATTTTCACTCAGCCCCATTCACTTCTATGAGGCCTGCGTTGCGTGATAAACGCACAATATAGAGCATGCTGTGATTTTCACGCAACACATAAGTGAATGGGTCAGGATTCAGTGCGGGTGCAATGCGTTCACCTCATTGCACCCGCGTGGAAATCTCGCCCATGTGAACTCAGCCTTACAATGCCAGCCATTGCACTTCCAGATCAAAATGTCTGAGAGTGGAAAATCTACCTTGGCCGCACTATCCTGATCCTCACTCACAGTAATTGTTTCATCACAACTGGATGTTACATCAGAACGATATTTGGCCTATTGCCTTTGTGAAGACAGAGGCGCCACTTGGGAGCACTGTACTTACCTTTTGGGCTCGTGTTGTTTATAACTTGCAATGTGTGTATCAAGGGTTAAGGACCTATCCCTAATCAGTATGTCATTCTTATGTCACTGTACTTTGTTTAAAAAAAAAAAATAAAATTAAATCCTGTGCCATGTGCTAATTACCTATTTAGAGTCAAGCAGGTGGAGATACTTCTGAGAGAGGACAAACTGGTTGTACTCTAATCATATCCAATCTGGCCCTTTAGATCTAGATTACAGGATAACAACACATGCACAAGATTTTGGATGAGCTTGTGATAGGCTAGCCCTCTCCTCAGGGGTGACAATCAACCCAAATAGGGTGGCCACATTGACTTCTTTCTCGAGTGTCTCCACCTCTAGGGTGTACCCACATAGGGTTTATTAGGGATTCCGCCCCCACAGGGTTAGGTATCCGGACGGGGACGCCCATTGCGGGGCAAGTTCCTCATATAGATAGGTAGGGCGTAACAGCCCCTGTCCCTCACATAGGGCTTTCTAGGGCTTACCTGCCCTGTTATCCAACAACGTACAGGGGCGAACACGCTTGGCACCTTTCAGTATGGCGATCCACCATTACAGGTCCATCTCTACCTTCAACATCGTTTGAGAGTACCCTCGGTCTACCTCCACACCTGGGTGAGAACGTTCCTGTATATATATTTTTTCACCATATTGTACGTGTATGTTTAGTCTAGGCCCTTAGGGCTGTTTCATTTTGTTTGTCACAGAGGTTCACCCTCTAGCGTCCATCTATTTTAGAATTACCTATATTAAATGCTAAATTTTACCCCTCTGTCCCCTAGGGGATTAGTACCATTGCCACATTAACTTGGGAGTAAATAGGCCTGGTCGTCGAACTTAGCCTTACTGTTCTTTCTATTCCCCCAATAATGTGCCAGTAAGTGTCCCCATAGATGCCCCCCATCATGTGCCAGTATCAAGTGGCAAACCCCCCCATGTCCCAGTACCAACTGCCTCTCTCCCCCCCATGTCCCAGTATCAAAGTGCCATCTCTCCCCCCTATGTGCCAGTATCATAGTGCCATCTCCCCCCCCAATGTGCCAGTATCAACTGCCTCTCTCCCCCCCCCCATGTCCCAGTATCAAAGTGCCATCTCCCCCCCCCTATGTGCCAGTATCATAGTGCCATCTCCCCCCCAATGTGCCAGTATCAAGTGCCTCTCTCCTTCCCACCCACCTCCCCATGTGCCAGTTTCATAATGCCATCTCCCCCCCAATGTGCCAGTATCAAGTGCCTCTCTCCTTCCCACCCCCATGTGTCAGTATCATAGTGCCAACCCCCCATGTGCCAGTATCATAGTGCCACCCCCCCCTCCCCAATGTGCCAGTATCATGTGCCTCTCTCCTTCACCCCCCCATGTGCCAGTATCAGGTGCCAATCCCCCCCCCCCCCCCCCATGTGCCAGTATCAAGTGCCTCCCGCTCCCCCCATGTGGCAGTAACAGTCCGGTATTTAAAAAAAACAAAAACACATACTTACCTCCACGTCAGCGATGCGATGCAGCCTCTTCCGGCCTGTGTCCCGCACTGTATGTCCATATATGGAGTCAGTGCTTGTGTATTTCAGAAAAGTTTCTGCTGGGACTGGAACCCACGACCTTCTGCATTAGAGGCAAGGCACTTACCCACACATCTACAACAGCTGCATAGCCTCTGCCTGAAAAAATATGAGACTTCTACTGTAGACTCTTATAGCTTTAATAGCCAGTGTACATCCATACATATGACACCTGCCCGAGCACACTCAGCACTGCTACATCTATACACATAACAGCTGCCCCAGCACACCCAGCTCTGCTACATCTATACAAATGACAGCTGCCCCAGCACACTCAGCTCTGCTATGAGATAGCTGCCCCAGCACACCCAGCTCTGCTACATCAATACACAACAGCTGCCCCAGCACACCCAGCTCTGCTACATCTGTACACATGACAGCTGCCCCAGCACACCCAGCTCTGCTACATCTGTACACATGACAGCTGCCCCAGCACACTCAGCTCTGCTATATCTCTATCTACTGTATAGTAATACTTACAGACATATAGATATAGCAGAGCTGAGTGTGCAGGGGCAGCTGTCATGTGTATAGATGTAGCAGAGCTGAGTGTGCTGGGGCAGCTGATATATATATATATATATATATACACCTAAAGAATTAGGAACACCTGTTCTATTTCTCATTAATGCAATTATCTAGTCAACCAATCACATGGCAGTTGCTTCAATGTATTTAGGGGTGTGGTCCTGGTCAAGACAATCTCCTGAACTCCAAACTGAATGTCAGAATGGGAAAGAAAGGTGATTTAAGCAATTTTGAGCGTGGCATGGTTGTTGGTGCCAGACAGGCCGGTCTGAGTATTTCACAATCTGCTCAGTTACTGGGATTTTCACGCACAAACATTTCTAGGGTTTACAAAGAATGCTGTGAAAAGGGAAAAACATCCAGTATGCGGCAGTCCTGTGGCCAAAAATGCCTTGTGGATGCTAGAGGTCAGAGGAGAATGGGCTGACTGATTCAAGCTGATAGAAGAGCAACGTTGACTGAAATAACCACTCGTTACAACCGAGGTATGCAGCAAAGCATTTGTGAAGCCACAACACGCACAACCTTGAGGCGGATAGGCTACAACAGCAGAAGACCCCACCGAGTACCACTCATCTCCACTACAAATAGGAAAAAGAGGCTACAATTTGCACGAGCTCACCAAAATTGGACTGTTGAAGACTGGAAAAATGTTGCCTGGTCTGAGGAGTATCGATTTCTGTTGAGACATTCAAATGGTAGAGTCCGAATTTGGCGTAAACAGAATGAGAACATGTATCCATCCTCTGATGGCTACTTCCAGCAGGATAATGCACCATGTCACAAAGCTTGAATCATTTCAAATTGGTTTCTTGAACATGACAAGGAGTACACTGTACTAAAATGGCCCCCACAGTCACCAGATCTCAACCCAATAGAGCATCTTTGGGATGTGGTGGAACGGGAGCTTCGTGCCCTGGATGTGCATCCCTCAAATCTCCATCAACTGCAAGATGCTATCCTATCAATATGGGCCAACATTTCTAAAGAATGCTATCAGCACCTTGTTGAATCAATGCCACGTAGAATTAAGGCAGTTCTGAAGGCAAAAGGGGGTCCAATACCGTATTAGTATGGTGTTCCTAATTATTCTTTAGGTGAGTGTATGTGTGTGTGTGTATGTGTGTGTGTGTGTGTGTATATATATATATATATATATATATATATATATATATATATATATATATGATATACCAGTGCTGGGGCAGCTGTCGTGTATAGGTCTATAGATGTAGCAGAGCTGAGTGTGCTGGGGCAGCTGTCGTGTATAGATGTAGCAGAGCTGAGTGTGCTGGGGCAGCTTTCATATATATATATATATATATATATATATGAGATATAGCAGAGCTGAGTGTGCTGGGGCAGCTGTCATATAGAGATATAGAAAAGCTGAACGTGCTGGGGCAGCTGTCATATAGAGATATAGCCGTGCTGGGTGTGTTGGGGCAGCTGTCATGTGTATAGATGTACACTGGCTAGAACAGCTAACAGAGTCTAACCTCCTAACGAAGCTGAGGCGAAACGCGCGTCAAGGTTTTTTGCCTGTCCTGTGCCTGCTGTTTCTGCCCTCCCTCATGTCTTATGGTATGTTGTGATTTTCGATCTGATATCCACGGATGAGTTTTGTTCACAGCCTTCATTTGAAGGTCTGGTGTATGGGGCCTCATCTATTTTGAGAATCCCATATGGATACTATTTCCTGTCTATGTTCCCATTGTGCAACATTAGGATCCAGTGTTTGAGACTCTTCTAGTGGCTATACACTAGGGTGATTATCACAAGTATTACTTTTTAGTGGTTTGTATTATACACCACCTTTCCTGTGAATCACCATACTGCATAACATTTACACACCTGACGTGTTCCATCTCTTGGCGGGTTACAGAGACACAGACCGGGGGACTGCGGCATCCGGGGTTTTTCTGCTGATTCTTCAAATCCTTTTTTTGTTATCTTAAATATCTCAATAATCATGAATTGTTTATTATTATGACAGGCAAGGCATCTGTATCGCTGTCCTGAGGACCGCAATACAGATGACTATGCTCGGGATTCGTCGGATTCGAATTTTGAAAATGAGGTCGGGATTAGAGTCCACGAATCCTTCGAATCCAACAAGATTTGCCGCTTATAGCATCAGGTTGTAAATGATGATGTTGATTCATTTTGCTTAAATTAGAAATATTGTTTAATTAAGCATTAGCCGTCTCTCAAATTAGGATATTTTAAGGTGAAATTTGCTGTGTGATTGGCTTTATTAGCCATTTTCTATTTTCTCATGCTGCTGTTGGATCTGCTTTAATCATATTAGACATACGGTAGAGCTTCTTCAGATGAGTCTAATGGATATAACTGGAGAGAACAACTAGTTACCAACTTTGTCTCGCCTAACAGCAAACCTATTCACTCATCTTGTAAAAAACAAAAGCAATTGTAATGGTGTATATATAAAAAATCCTAAACTTGGAGCATAAACAAGTATTTTATCTGTAGTGTTTCCCCTTATAGTAAGCTTGAGAAAGTTAATCCGGAGGAAAGGTAGCGAAGAAAAAGAAGAAACCATTTTTTTGACCCTTCACTATGACAAAACTGTACCCCCATTCCTCTCGTGTCCTATACATACTTCCAGTTGTGGCCTCTTTCACATCAGCATTTATTTCCCGTATTCTGCTCTGGTATAGCAACAGAACAACGAAAATAACAGTAGTTTCGGCACATAACTGAAGCAAAAGAAGACGAAAATGCCACAGTGACAATAATGTGATCCGTTTGGGAGAATCCTTTATTTTATTTTATTTTTTAAACGGAGAAAAATGTCCTGTATCTAGGATTTTTTTTTTCTCATCTATTTTTAGCGAACTGTGTGACAGATGTCCCGAATGGATGTGATCATAGTGTATCTGCTTAGTGGCCACAGGAGTTCACATGAGTACTGTTTCAGCGCACCCACTGACTCTATTTTAGCTGGTCATGATATAGATACCCTAAGACATAGAAAACTAGAAGTTCTTAATTTCTGTACTTCTAATTTATGACTCAAAAAAATGAAACATATAGACATTATTCATTGGTCTTTGTAGTCTAAAACAGATTTCTGTTATCCTTATTGCTTTGTCACCAATTTAAAGGGGTTGTCCCATGAGTGATGTAAAAAATCTAAATCATATTGTACATGACAATCTTTTTCTAACAAAGCTAGAACCAGACCTGTACCTCACATGGATCCAGAGATCTCCACATTCATTGCTCTGCTAGATTTATATCAGCTGACCGCTTAAGGGGGTGTGTTCTTTCTGCTGCAGTTCAGGAGGTGTGTTCTTTCTGCTGCAGCTCAGGAGGCGTGTCCTTTCTGCTGCAGCTCGCTGCCTTTCACAGCTCAGGAGGCATTTGAAGGATGGAACTGAGCATGTGTGTCCACCTGAGCGAGGTGAACAGAGAAATAAGAAAAAGAACACACAGCTGGTGGTGCTATACAGATACATTTTAGTAAATAACTCGGAGGCTATACTAAATTTGTAATTAAATGCAATTACAAAAGTATTCAGGTCTAGGTGCTGGTTTGAGAACTGCAGATTTTTTTTCATTTGACAATGGTAAATGGAAGCCTCTGCCTAGCTTACCCATGTAGAGCCAGGTATGTCACTGGATACTCCAATGCTCATGTTAGAGGGGCTGAGTGGGGTCAGAAGGGGATGTGTCCAGGTTCAGCTCTGAACCCCGAAAACCCCTTTAAATATCTGTCGGGCACGACCACGGGCCATGACACACGTGAGAAATACGGATAGATAATATGTCCAGCAGACACTCGTGTGAATCCAGCCTAAAGTGGGCTGCCTGGGGTTAACCATTTTGGACTGGCAAAGTTGGTCCGTCAGCCAATTATTAAGCATGTTGTTTATATGGTGCTAATACATCTTCAATTACTAAGCACTTTGTAGCTTTAATAATAATTTAAGTAGCTTCTTGATCTAGTTCTCACAGAACTACATGACAACCGTTGGATTTGCCTTTGGCAAGCAAAACCTCATTTTGCCGCTGTATTAAGTATTTACTCTTTGGACAGCTGGCAACACAATTTACGTGAATGAGATTTTCTTGGGAAAACGTTAAGTGATTCGATTACTTTTTTAATGGACTGTAAAAGCTTGTGGTAACACTTTTATGGGTGATTTGCCTATAATGTTTAGTTTATTCATTCTCCTGTACATGACTATGGGCTAGTCATTCATACTGCTAGGGTCACACACTGTATTTAAGGTCTTATGATTATTATAATGTATTAGTTTTTATATTAACCCCTTTCCGCCCATAGTTGTACATATATAGTGCTGGGTGGGTCTTTCAAGATGGCGTCCGCTCACGAGTGCAGTGGGCGCCGTAGCCGCTGAATGCCTGCCATTTTAAACAGAAGCCACCCAGGGCTAATGTATGGGATCGACGATAACTGCACACATTCAACCCCTCATATGCCATGGTTAAATGTGACCACGGCATCTGGAAGCTAAAAAAAACCTGGAAGCACGTGCTCTCGGGCCTGCAACGGCTCCCCCTAGTAGGGATTGGGGGAGCCAGATAGTGTGTGCAGCAGCATAGTGTAATGTGTTACAGACACCAATGCTAATGATTGCTTGTTCAAGTTTCCTATGGGAACGTTTGGAAAGTGTAAAGAAAAAGAAAAATTATTAAAAACATTTAAAGAAATTTAAAAACAAAAATAATTAAAATCGCTCCGCCCCCTCTTCCCCAAAAGCAAAATAAAAATAGATAATAAAAAATAAACACCATGGGCATCACTGTGTGTAAAAATGCCCATACCATTGAAATATAAAAATATTTATCCCATTTTTTTTTTGTTGTTCCCCAAAGAATTGAATACAAAGTGATCAAAAAGTCATACACACGACGAAATGTTATGAAAAGTACAGATCGCCCAGGAAAAAATAGCCATTACACAGCTCCGTACACATAACTACAAAAAGGTTATAGGGGTCAGAATATGGCGATGACGAGAAAAAAAGGTTTTTATTTTTCAGTATTAAAACACCAGAAAAACTATACAAATGTGATATTGCGTTAATTGTATGGACCTGGAGAATGAAAGTAACAGGTCAGTTTTACTGCATAGTGAACCCAGTATAAAAAAAAAAAAAGATAATCAGTGACAGAATTGCATTTTTTTTTTTTCCAATTCAACCGCATTGGGAAATATTTTCCAGCTTCCCACTACATTGTTTAGAATATAAAATGGTGCCATTATAAAGTACAACGTATTGTTAAATCTCCTGACATGTCTGTTGTAGTAACTACTTGCATTCCCCATGTAAAAACAATTCTGGAGCATCTATTCTTATGACTCTGTGATTTGCCATTTCTTTATTCATTCATAAACTTCTAGGAGGAATAATAAAGTATAAAATAAAAAATGAATAATAATCAAAAATAAATAATAATCATAAAATAAATAATATAAATAAAATATAAATAAAAGAAAAAATGAATAAGCAGCTTGCAGTAAAGGTACAGATGGGTGTTACCATTACCACACACGCCCAGCACAGTCTGACACCAGAAGCACTGCATTCTATGGGAGCTATTTTTTGAACTTCCATAGGAGTGAATGTAGAGCATGTGTGGTGTGCTCTCATTTAGTTTGGGGGCTCCGTTCTATCTGGAATTGGTGGCATATCCTAGAGATATGCCCCCAATGTGTGAGGTCACAACCCTTTTAATTATGACCCTCAATGGCATGTGCTATTGGATAATAATCTAGCCCTTTTTAAATAATTTCACAGTTTCTGCCATTACCACATCTTGTGGTAGGACATCCCGTACTATAACTCTATTCTTCTATATTGATGTCTAAATTTCCTTTCATCCACATGCACCTACCTTTTGCTAAGTGGATTTAATTTTTACATTTTCTATTGAGCTTTTTGTAAGGCTTTTTTGTGAAGCCTCAGCCTTCAATAATTTAAATGATTTCTTGAAATGAGAAAAATATCTTTGTGGTTCCATAATAAATTGGAGGCATACAGGGGATCATACACATATGTATTATGAATTATGGCAACATACAACTCCCTACAATGCAGCTGTGTTTGGCTTAATTTTATCTGAATATTTTATATTAGCATCAATGGGGCACAAAAATCCTGAATTACATTTTTTGTGGCTAGAGTAAGATTCTAAACATTGTAGTGCCCCTAAGCTTTCTTCTTTCCATGATGTCTCTTTTCCGTATTCAGCCACATTTTAATTTTCTTCAGTCTTTATTTGCCCAGCCACATATCCAATTCACAAATATATCAAGACCTAATATTAACCAAAATGCTAAATCTATTTATTTGTGTTTCGTTTGCCCATTTCCAATTTCTCGTACAATGTTCCAACCCCAGACAGTCGTCACATGAACACCATTAGGCATGAAATCTGATTGTGAATTGCTTTTTACTTTGAATTATCGGTTCTTTGATGTCGAATTTACATTTGACATGAGCTTCGATATAATGGTAACTGCATTTAAAACAAAACAAAGTAACAGATTGAAGTGGTTTCAGGGCTTTAATCCCTTGGTAAATTAGCCAGAAGGCTCGCCTTTTCATGGTCTTCTCCACAACAGGTTGAAATCGTTTGGGCATAAGCAGAGAGATCCACCACAGGGAGTAGTTTGTGAAAGAGACCAGGTTGGAAGTAGTGTCTTACTTCAGCAGTTCCTGTCTCATGGATCCGAGTATAATGAAATACTGCCTTCACAAGCAGTTGGTATTATTTCTGGTGGTATGGAGGGAAGTGTTCCATTAGCCAGATGGAAGTACTTTTATGTTTATACCTAGAAGTTATGGAAAACAAGTTTTCTTTGGAATTTATGTAGAATGTGATTTGTATGTAAAGAGGACTTGTTAGGCTACTTTCACATGAGCATTAATATTTTCCGGTATTGAGATCCGTCATAGGGTCTCAATACCGGAAAAAAACGCTTCCGTTTTGTCCCTATTCATTGTCAATGGTGAAAAAACGTAATTGAACAGAAGGCAATGCTCCAAAATGCATTCCGTTCCGTTCTCATACCGGAGAGCAAACCGCAGCATGCTGCGGTTTGCTTTCTATCCTGCGATGCAGAGCAAAACAGATCCTTCTCTGACACAATCTGACACAATAGAAACCGGATCCGTCCCCTATTGACTTTCAATGGAGTTCATGACGGATCCGTCTTGGCTATGTTACAGATAATACAACCGGATCCGTTCATAACGGATGCAGACGGTTATATTATCAGTAATGGAAGCGTTTTTGCTGGACCCTGCCGGATCTAGCAAAAACGCTAGTGTGAAAGTAGCCTCATTTCACCTTTAGAATAGAAAACTTTTTCGTAGATGAAATCATATTGTCTCCACTGTATTTGTGAACATTAATATCATCTATTTATTACTATACATTACAGTAATATCAGCTAATTTTTACTATGCTGCACTTAAAAAAAAATATTTGGTGTTTTGCGGAGATTGCTACATCACCAAGGGAATCCTAGGTATACCCCCCATCAAGTCAATCCGTGTGGCTCTTTTCTATAGTAGGGATGGTGATGTGTTGGTGGGTATACTGAAAGATGGAGTCAATTTTCACATTACATTTGTGGATTGTGTTTTGTATACAGTATGTCTTGGGCATACTGGAAGCATGCCAAACAGTTCATATGTCTGCCCTTGAGTTCCATAGAAAGAAACCGCTACGTAGTCTCCTTTTTATGCTTATTGAAAAGCTTAGTCCCCAGCACTTGTCAGTACAGACAAGTCAATGTTATGCCAGCATATACTGGCCAAACAAGGATACTCTTTTTGCATACTGATGACTAGTGAATGTATATAGGCTGTTTCCCACCAATTTGTATAGGATTTTCCACCAATTTGCTAAAAAAAAAAGTCATCCCAAATGTAGTGTTTTATAGCTTGGCCTTAAAGAGGTTGTTGAAATTGACGGCAAATCCATCGCACTGTAAATTCCTCAACAGAATCCTCACGATTTGGAATTTCGGCAGATAGGCTGCAGATTTTCCACTGTAAAAAAAACTAAAACTAAATAGACCTGTTCAACATGGAAGTTCTCCTCCTCCAGTTTTATTTATTTATTTTCCGATTTTCTTTACTAATTTTTCAGACTGGCTTATGTGGTTTGAAACCAGAAAAGCCAAATGGCCCAGAGAACCGCAATAATATGCACATCCAAGAATTAAAAAAGCGATCAAGCAATTTATATGGACAACACAGATATATAGACATTAAAAGATTGTATACAATAAACCATGTGCTGGTAAATAATAAAGCCAGACACAAATACGTGGCCCACCAATGTTTATTTGTAAGGAAACATCATGTGTAGTCCGGGATAGAGTAAAATACAACATGAGGCAAAAACAGAAATAATCAATCAGTAATAATGTAGCATCAAAGAATGAAAAATAATACCTGACTAAGAAATGAAGTAAAGTAGCAAAAGAGCCTGGACTAGTTAGGTGAGCCTATGTTTATGTCAATGTGGCTGGTCGGATTCATTTTCAAAATGGCCACTAGCCTACCATTCCAAACGTTTGCTTGCAGTTTTTTTTTTTTTTTAAGATCGAATATGAGTTCACCTGAAATACAAAAAAAACCGACTACACTTCATCCTTAGGTCTCTTTCACACCGTAGTTTTGGTCAGCAAAAAATACGGACAGCACACGGGTATTGGAGGAGAAGAAAAATTCCAGCAATTTTCTAAAATAAATCCATCTTTATTGAAGCATATAAAATCCAGTATGATTCAAAATCAGAGGAATGGCCAGAAATGCACCGTGTGCTGCATCCATGAGGCTGTTCCACAAACTATAGAACATGTCCTATTCTTGTCCATTTTGCAGATCATAATAACCAGTTTTAGTAGAAAAATGTGGCATGCACATGGCTGGTATCTGTATGTTGCGTATCCGTGGTTTGCAGACTGCAAAATGGATAAATCCTTTTGCATGGCCTAAGACAGGACCAACTGTTGTGAAACTGTAACTCTCAACATGCTCCATTCACATCTATAGACAAAAGTCAAGAAAGTGAGCATGCTGGGAGTCGTAGTTTTACCACAGCTGGTGCCGGAGGTTGCTAATCCTTGGCATAAGGCATTCCAATCACATGTTATCAGTGGTGGCTTCAAGCACTGGGAATGTTGTGGGATTTTTTTTTTTACTCGAATGTGCAGTATGTTTCTTCATTCTGTGTGTTTATATGTAAAGGGGTTGTATTCATGTAATGGGTCTATTAATAAAATATTTAAAGTTTTCAGTAAGATTAAGGTACTTTAACTTTGTTAGAGTCTGTGGGCCATAAATAAAAATTGCTATAAAAAGAAATTTTCTTGTTTCATGATGCATGAAATTTTGTAGAATAAATAGTCAATTGACTTTTTTTTTAGAATATTTTAATCCCTTAGTGACCCTCAAATGTGCCTTTTTAGGGCAGTCACTAAGGGATCTTAGACTAGACTGCTGCCTTTTTACAATGGCATAATATAAGCACTGCACGGATCTTCCATGCAGGGAAGAGCAGGAGCTCAACTGTCTTAACCGCCGAGCTTCTGCTTTAACAGCCAAGATGTCAGAATTGCCGATCCTGGCCTTTTAACCCCTTAGATGCCACAGTCAATAGTGACTGTGACATCTTAGTGGCTTCAGAGGGAGGGGACTCTTCTGTCACCCCCAGGTCAGAGGCACAGCCTAATAGGTTGCCTGTCAGGATCCTACTGACAGCACAATACATTGCACTACATAAGTAGTAGAGTGTACTATGGAAGCGATCAGAGGATCACATGTCAAAGTTCCCTTTTGTCACTAATAAGTGTAAAATAATAAAAACAAACTCTCCAAATTAAACAAGCCCACATCTTTTTTCCATTGAAAGAATGTATTTTAATGGAAAACATTTATAAAAATAACCCCTGCACATATTTGGTATCACCATTTCAGTAATGACCCAAAATGCACAATTATCATGTACCGTAATTTATCCCACATGGTTGACGCAATAAAAATAAACGTGACAGTTTATCACGTCACAAAAAAAAACGATCAAACTGTTGTATGTACGCAAAAATGATACTAATGACAAACTTTTTTCTTTTAACATGGGTTTTTATTGTGTAAAAGTAGTAAAACATAAAAACAAACTATGGGGGAGACTTATCAAACTGGTATAAAGTAGAACTGGCTTAGTTGCCCAAAGCAACCAATCAATTTTCCAAAGGAGCTGTGAAAAATGAATAGTGAAATCTGATTGGTTGCTATTGGCAACTAAGCCAGTTCTACATTACACCAGTTTGATAAATTTCCCCCTATATGTATTTGGTATCGCTGTAATTGTACAGACCCAAATAATAAAGCTATCACGTTATTTATGCCACAAAAGGAACTTTGCAAGATTTTCAATATAAAAAAATGACTGTATTGCTGTTTTTTTTCATTCCCAGAAAGTGGTAATAAAAATTAAACGGGTTGTCTGGGTTCAGAGCTGAACCCAGACAATATCCCCTTCTTCACCCATTTATCCCTTAAGAGTGGAGCATCGGAGCATTTCATGCTGCGATGCTCCCCTTGCCCTGTGTTGCATCGTGCAGGACAAGGGCTTTTTGGTTTACATTTTTACACTGCTCGGGGGAGGCGTTCTCCTAGAAGTGATCCTGGTGACATCACCGGCACTAATTGCTGCTCATTAGTGCCGGTGACGTCACTGGACTCACTGCTAGGTGGAAGTCTCCATCTAGCATTCCCATTAACATCACCGGATATAAAGAAAAAGCCTTCGCCAATACAGCACAGGGCAAGGGGGAGCATTGGAGTGCCACTCATTCATGCTGCATGAGGTAAGAAGGGGTTATGTCTGGGTTCAGCTCTGAACCTGGACAACCCCTTTAATAAGTTGTGCAGACCAAAATGGTGCACAAAAAAAATTATAAATATAAAAATCTACGGAAAATAAAGTTATGGCTCTTGGATTGTGATGCTGAAAAAATAGCTTGGTCACGAAAGTGCAAAACAGGATGGTCACTAAGCGGCTAATAAACATGCATTTGGTTTGCAATGTTATAGTAAATAGGCTGTTGTTTTTTGTTTTTTTTGTTTTTTTTAATAAGTAAGTTATATTATAGGCTATTATATGCCATGAACCTTCGTTGGTATTCTATCACTAGTGTCATTTTGTACAAGCTTTTTGAAGTTTACATTCATTTGACAATATGGTCATAAAGTGTGAAATGTGCCCCATATCATTAACAACACAGAAACCTCAATGATATTTTGTTATTGATATCTGTCAACAAGACCCGAGATTGAGAGAAAATTGGATGTATTATTGAATGTGTTCAAGCTGATCTGTGGCCCTTCAGTACTATTCTCTTGGGCTTTCATATTCTATTTAGCACCGGCTTTAGGGATCAATATAAAATTCAGTTGATGATCATATATTTAATTACACCAAGCTAAATTCCTGCTTGAAGCATGACACCTGCTAGAGAGCGCTGCTCAGGGCAGCGTGCAATGATATGGCTGCATTTCCATGTCCAAGAGTGCAAATCTTCTGAGGGTCCCAAATGGGGCCACTGAGGCAAGCCATCTCATAGTCTTTGATACAGTTTTGGGGGTGGTTTAATTTCCCATAATGCCATTGATCAATGATTTCCTTTCAGCACTGATGTAATTAAAGGGATTAAGCCTGCGTGTGCTGTGTTGTCTAGAAATATATTATTCCGGAGATTTAGAGAAAATCGATAGAAGCGAGGGAGGCCAGTGTTCAGAATAGAACAGCAGGAGAGTGTTGAAAGACGGAGCGGAGAGTGAAACACCGCTTTAGGACAAACGTATAGTGGAAATCTACCTGGGAATTTCTGCTGACCTACGCAGGCCAGATTCTCTGTAACCACGAGCATTTCACCGCTTTTTATCAATTTACTGTACATATAGTCTAACAGCCTTGTGCTAGAAGTTTTTATTCCCACTTTGGAGGCACTGAAAAAAACATGGGCACGTTGCATTGTCTAGGAGCACGCAATCAATCATGCATCCCTATTGAAATAACACTAGTATTGGAAGTTTGTATGAAAGGAATGTTAAATATGTTTGTACAGTTTGTACAGTAGTAACTTGTCGTAACGGAGTAAAGTTGATTTATCTGATATTCTGTGTTCTATAATTCATTGGTTACTTGCTATGGTAGTGGAGTTTCCTAACTGATCTATTTCTAAGTAATGCATAATTGGTTCCATTTTGGATCTAAATGTTTCTTATTTTGACACTTGTCCCGAACGTCTTCCTTCCTATGTATGCAGATAACCAGTATAATGATGTTTAGTGTTGAGCGAACTTGTGTTTCAAGTTCGACGTCTAAAGTTCAGGTTCGGGTTATCGAAGTATCCCGTTATGGATTCCGCTACCACGGACCATAACGGAATTTAGAAGCCATAACGGGATACTTCGATAACCTGAACTCGAACTTTAGACGCCAAACTTAAAACACAAGTTCGCTCAACACTAATGTTGATCTGTCATAGATTTTCCGGGACCCCCACCGATCAGCGGTTTGACAAGGCACCATCAGCGCCACGGCCTCCTCGCAGCTTTCCCTTAGCCATGTGACGTCACATTCATCAGTCACATGGCCTAGGCACAGCTCAGCCCCATTGAAGTGAATTGGCTGAGCTGCGATACCAAGCCTAGCCGCTATCAAATGGATGGCTCTGTGTTTGGTGAGCAGAGATAAGGCCACTGTGCTACCGCGAACACCAATGCCTTCTCAAACAGCTGATCAGTGGGGTCCCCGGTGTCTGACCGCCACCAGATTGCGTTCTGTTTTTATCGCGCGAATGCAATGCATTTTGCACACGCGTGATAAAAAAATGAATGTGGTACCCAGACCCGAACTTCTTCACAGAAGTTCAGATTTGGGTTCAAGGTTGTGTAGATTGTATTATTTTCCCTTATAACATGGTTATAAGGGAAAATAATTGCATTCTGAATACAGAATGCATAGTACAATAGTGCTTGAGGGGTTAAAAAACAAAAAAATTTTTTAACTCAACTTAATCCACTTGTTCGCGCAGCTGGCATCTCTTCTGTCTTGTTCTGTGAGGAATAGGACCTTTGATGACGTCACTACGCTCATCACATGGTCCGTCACATGATCATTTACCATGGTGATGGATCATGTGACGGACCATGTGATGAACGTAGTGACCTCATCAAAGGTCCTATGCCGGCTGCGCAAACAAGTGGAATAAGGTAAGTTAAATAATTTTTTAATTTTTTTTAACCCCTCAAGCCCTATTGTACTATGCATTCTGTGTTCATAATGCTATTATTTTCGCGTATAACCATGTTATAAGGGAAAATAATAATGATCGGGTCCCCATCCCGATTGTCTCCTAGCAACCGTGCGTGAAAATCGCACCGCATCCGCACTTGCTTGCGGATGCTTGCGATTTTCACGCAGCCCCATTCACTTCTATGGGCCCTGCGTTGCGTGAAAAACGCACAAAATAGAGCTTGCTGCGATTTTCACGCAATGCACAAGTGATGCGTGAAAATCACTGCTCATGTGCACAGCCCCATAGAAATGAATGGGTCCGGATTCAGTGCGTGTGCAATGCGTTCAACTCACGCATCACACCCACGCGGAAATCTCGCCCGTGTGAAAGGGGCCATAATGTGACCATTTCTTGTGCATATGTTATACAGACAGATATGTGGTACTTTAACCACTACAGAACCGCCGTACGCAGGATTGCGTCTTTGCGGCGGCCCTGTTATTCCGAGTGGACTTGCCGGCGCGTCATCTCGCGAGACGCAAGATTTCGGGCAAAGCCGGCCCGCGCATGCGCATCGCGGGCCGGCAAAAGTTAAAAGACAAGTTCGTCATCAGCCTGCCAGCCAATGATCGTCGCTGGCAGGCTGATGATTTAAAAAAAAAAGAATCAGAAGCTAGTTAACACATTATATTTATAAATATAATGTGTTAAATGACTTCTGTGCTCCTCTGCTGGTCCTTTTCGTCGGTTGGTCCCAGCAGAGGAGCACACATCAGTGAGTACACCCAACACTACACTTAGCCCCCAGATCACCCTCCATCACCCCAATTAACCCCTTGATCACCCCTTGATCGCCCCTGTCAATCACCTAGTGAAAGGGAAAAAAGTGATCAGTGTAAACTGTCCCTTTTTTTTCACTGGTATTGACTGTTAGGTTTTAGGATAGTTTAGGCCCCTTGGTTAGGTAGTTAGTGATCGTTTAGTGCCCAGCCCACCCCACCGCACCGCAGTCACTGATTCGCTGATTAGCGTATTGCTTATCAGTATTGGTACTTTTATAGTATCTGTAAGTGATCAGAACTGATCACAGTCAGATCTATAATAGTATTAGTGTCAACTTAGCTCGCCCTCCACCCAAAACGCAGTGTTTGCCCGATCAGGCCTGATCGGTCCGCCCACACTTGCGTTCACCATGCCCGCCCCGCCGCAGTGACAAAAAATGTTTATTTTTAATTTTTTTATCACTGCACAATCACTCTACAAGCGCTGCGGCGATAAAAAAATCTGTTTTGATATTTTTTATCAATCGCAGCGGCCTCCGGTACTTCGCTAGCCTCCCATTTGTAAGACAGGCTTGCTTTTTTTGTTGGGTAGTCTCAGGGAATACCCCCTAAATTTAGTTGACCAAATGGCAAACAAGGGGTATTCTTCTGAAGAGGCCTACAGGATTCTGACCCAGTCGGATGAGGAATGGGAACCCTCATCTGACGAATCCAGCGGGTCAGAATATGAACCTGTAGAAAGCAGTGGCAGTCTGACCCAAAGTTCCGACGAGGAGGTTGAGGTCCCTGATACCACCAGGCATACCCGGCCCCGTGTTGCTACACCACAGGTTGTGCAGGATCCGCTTCAAGGGCAGCAGAGTGGGGATGGCGCTGTCGGATTACGTGGTGAGGCATACACCAGCAGCGCAGCCCATCCTGGACCTAGTACCAGCACTGCCGTACAACATGGTGAAGTGGCGAGCACCAGAAGGGCAGTTGAAGCTGGTACGGTGGCACGTGCATTAGTTCCCCCGTCGCAGCCACCGCACAGACAGGCCTGTAGAGCCCCTAGAGTCCCTGAGGTGCTGGCAAACCCTGATTGGCAGCCCCCAACTTCAGCCGCACCTGTAGTTCCCCCTTTCACCACCCAGTCTGGAGTTCGGGTTGAGACAGCTCAGATCGGTTCGGCACTGGGGTTTTTTGAGCTGTTCTTGACTGCAGAGCTCTTGGACTTGGTTGTGGCAGAAACAAACCGATATGCCACTCAATTTATAGCCGCCAACCCGGGAAGCTATTATGCCCAGTCTTTCCGGTGGAAACGAGTCCAAGTTTCCGAATTTAAAATTTTTCTGGGCCTTCTCCTCAACATGGGCTTAACCAAAAAGCATGAATTGCGGTCATATTGGTCCACGAACCCAATTCATCATATGCCCATGTTCTCTGCTGCCATGTCCAGGACACGATCTGAGGCCATCCTGCATTTCCTGCACTTTAGCGACAACAGCACCTCTCGTCCCAGAGGCCACCCAGCTTTTGACCGGCTCCACAAAATTCAGCGCCTCATAGACCACTTCAACACCAAATTTGCAGATTTGTATACCCCTGAGCAAAACATCTGCGTAGACAAGTCCCTTATACATTTTACCGGGCGCCTTGGCTTCAAACAATACATCCCAAACATTTGTTCCTAGAACAGATTGGCTGCTGTAGCACCGCGCGACCTAGTCGCCGGGGCTTCCCCCAACGGCTCGTTACCACCCGTCTTGCAAGGGGGGAGAGGGCTGCCTTGTGTAACCAAGAACTGCTCGCGGTGAAATGGAGAGACAAGCGTGACGTTTACATGCTCTCCTCCATTCACGCAGACACGACAATCCAAATTGAACGAGCAACCAGTGTCATTGAAAAGCCCCTTTGTGTCCACGACTATAATTCGCTCATGGGAGGGGTGGACTTCAATGACCAGATGTTGGCTCCTTATCTACTTTCCCGCAGGACCAGACGCTGGTATAAGAAGGTGTCTGTATATTTAATTCAATTGGCTGTATATAATAGTTTTGTTCTCTACAGTAAGGCTGGGAGAACAAGATCCTTCCTCAAATTTCCGGAAGAGATCCAGGAGGTTCCGTGGCCCCATCAACCAGTGTAGTGAGCCGTCTACACGAGCGACATTTCCCCAGTGTCGTTGCTGGTACCTCAAACCGACCGCCACCCCGAAAAAAATGTTGTGTCTGTAGCAGGAGTGGAATAAGGCGTGACACCCGCTATATCTGTCCTGACTGCCCTGACCACCCTGCCCTATGCTTAGGTGAGTGTTTCCGGAAGTACCACACACAGGTGCACTTAGCATAGGGATGCGTTTCACAGACAGGCACACAGGGCTATTAGGGCCCTTTCACTCAAAGCTGCTGCAAACCTCTCCTTTCACCTGGGACAAAGTGCATAATGTACTTCGCCACATCTTTGGGCGATTTGCGCTTTGCACATTGTCCCATGGGGAAGGAGAGGTTTGTCCTATAAAGGTAAAAAAAATAAAAATAAATCACTGGTAAGCAAAAAAGTTTACGTTCTGTTCAAAAAGTTAAATAAAGTTTATATGTTCCGTTCAAATGTTATTATAAAGTTAATAAATTGATTGCGTTGCGGCCTGGTATTTTCTTTTTTTTTTTTTACCTTCTAGGTGGACCAACCGATGAACCAGCTGCAGCTCTGATGTGCATTCTGACAGAAGCATTGCGCTGTTGTCAGATTACACAAAAGTCGGTGTATGCTGCGCTGCAAGACGAGATTTCTCCTCTGCAGTAAAAGATATGTTTGCCGAGGCATATGAGCTGAGGGGCGCGGTGTTCGTATGCTTTGGCAAACACTTTGTAATATAAAAAATAAATAAAATAAATCTTGGCAATGATTTATTCATCCACATCGATTGATGTTAATGGAGAAATCTGGTTTGCCTGGGCATACGGCCTAAGTGGGTTTGGATGTTGGGCGGAGCTCCTATGTCCTGGCAGACGCCTTTCCCCTCCTTTTTTTTTTTTTTTTGGCAGAGATTTTTTCATCCACATTGATCAATGCGAATGAAGAAATCTGTGCCGTTCATTTTTTCTTTCAGCCCAGAGGCTGAACGGAAAAAATATATATCATTACCCGTATGCTCAATATAAGGAGAATAGCAGAAACTCCTAATGCTGGCCATACATGTAATGATTGCGGAGACCCTCAAATGCCAGGGCAGTACAAACACCCCACAAATGACCCCATTTTGGAAAGAAGGCACCCCAAGGTATTCGCTGAGGGGCATATTGAGTCCATGAAAGATTGAAATTTTTGTCCCAAGTTAGCGGAAAGGGAGACTTTGTGAGAGAAAAAAAATCAATTTCCGCTAACTTGTGCAAAAAAAATAATCTTCTATGAACTCGCCATGCCCCTCATTGAATACCTTAGGGTGTCTTCTTTCCAAAATGGGTCACATGTGGGGTATTTATACTGCCCTGGCATTTTAGGGGCCCTAAAGCGTGAGAAGAAGTCTGGGATCCAAATGTCTAAAAATGCCCTCCTAAAAGGAATTTGGGCCCCTTTGCGCATCTTGGCTGCAAAAAAGTGTCACACATGTGGTATCGCTGTACTCAGGAGAAGTTGAGCAATGTGTTTTGGGATGTCATTTTACATATACCCAGCTGGGTGAGATAAATATCTCGGTCAAATGCCAACTTTGTATAAAAAAAAATGGGAAAAGTTGTCTTTTGCCGAGATATTTCTCTCACCCAGCATGGGTATATGTAAAAGACACCCCAAAACACATTGCCCAACTTCTCCTGAGTACGCGATACCACGTGTGACACTTTTTTGCAGCCTAGGTGGGCAAAGGGGCCCACATTCCAAAGAGCACCTTTAGGATTTCACAGGGCATTTTTTACACATTTTGATTTCAAACTACTTCTCACGCATTAGGGCCCTAAAATGCCAGGGCAGTATAACTACCCCACAAGTGACCCATTTTGGGAAAGAAGACACCCCCAGGTATTTCGTGATGGGCATAGTGAGTTCATGGAAGTTTTTATTTTTTGTCACAAGTTACTGGAATATGAGACTTTGTAAGAAAAAGTCAACCTCCTCATCAGACGAAAAAGTCAACCTCCTCATCAGACGAGCACTGCAGCCAGCCAGCTGTGGCTGGCTGCAGTGCTCGTCTGATGAGGAGGTTGAGCGAAGTGCGCTCATGCGCACTTCGCTCAATGAGGCTGATTGTAAATGTCCGCACGGGCGCATCAGGCACAGGCCTGTTCGCACGGCGTGGATCTTTGAAAAGGAGGAGGGGCACTGAGCGAGAGCCGGAGGCGTATTTCATTACATTCAGGGCGGCGCTGAAAGCATCAGGGGAGGAGCTGGGCACCAACGGCGGCGGCGGCGGGCGGCAGCTTGAGACCAACAGAAACGCCCTGGGCACCTTATCAAGAAGATTGACAGGTTAGATAAAAGCTCTTTTTATCAAAAGGAGACGGCGAATTTATCTTCTAACAACACCTTTGTAATCACAGGGGGCGCCATGGAGATAACAATACTTTTAAAAGGGGGGGTTAGAAAGTGGTGACAGAGTCCCTTTAAAGTAAGAATTATAGCTATCTAACCTTAGTATAGTCCCTTTGTATTGGAGAGTTAGAAAGCATTCAGTTGATGATGTCTGGAACGGATATGTCCACTTTAACTACATACCGTATAAATTGGAAGTCCAAATAACATAAACATACCAGGCTCATTGTAAATTATTCAGCCTGATGACCCCAAAGTGTTGTCTTGGCTGTCAAACGTCCTCACCCAGGGCTTCAGCTTTGCTGATTCTTTTCTAGGTTATCAGGAAAACTAACCAGACACTCCAGTACATTTCTGGAATAGCTTACAATGCTAGAAAACAATTCTGCCTGTTGTGTAGGTCATCTAAAATGAAATCATGTAACTAGGACTTTAAAATCTTTTGTGTCAAGTATTAAATGTTTCATGTAGGGCACAACACTCATTTTTTAAACAAAATAAAAGCACACAGCCCTATAGGACCGGTATATTGCGGACATGCTAGCGGCGATCTAGCTGTGCATGTCCGCAGCTCTATAACCGAAAACGAGGTGACAGAATCCCTTTAATATCTTTGCACTGCATAACCCCTTAAATTTCATGAGTCTGCCAACAGGAGGATGATTGTGTGCATTGCAGGATTGCAAGGAGAAAGCCACTGCTCCAAAAAGAACATTGCTGTTCATCTGCATTTTTTATGAGGTCATCTGGAGCAGAAGGCACAAAAATAGAACTTTTGGGGGGGCGGGGCTTGCTCATGGCGGAGTAGGACGCACGTTAGTGAAGCTCTCCCGCCATCTCCGCTTATTAAGCTATTTCTACCTACATTCCTGCTCGTTCACGATCCCTGATGGGCCGTAAGACTGCCAAGGGGGTACAGGAGCCTGCTCAGCAGCCGGAGGGGTCTGGGATCGAGAAGTTTTTTGGATCCCAGCCGAGTGGCACAGGGCCGGCAGAGACGCCCAAGATGGCGACCGGGAAGAAGGCGCCTGCGACCGCTGTTAATCTGAGCCCGCCACATGAAGAAAAAGAACCAGAAAGCCCGGCGGACGGCACTGCAGAGGGTGAATGGGATATCCGCACGTTTCTGCAGGCTCTCCCTACCAAGGACGACCTAGCCCAATCGGTGCAGAGGTTGGAGCAGACATACCGATCAAAGATGGAAACCCTGAAAGGGGAAATCAAGCACCTGGTCACCAGGGTCGAGGCTGCTGAAAAGACACAGGAGACCTTTCAAGACCAACTAGATGATCAGCACAAGGTACTGTCAGCGCACTCGCAACAGATCAGCCACCTGTTATCACATGTGGATGACTTGGAGAACCGCCATCGCAGGAATAACCTGCGGATCCAAGGGGTGGCGGAATCAATAACCACGTCTGAACTTGAGGCAACGATCCAGACCTTTTTCAGCACACTGCTGGGCGAAACAGCACAATTGCCGGTGGAGTTAGACCGTCTGCATAGGGCCTTAGGGCCTAAACCTACGGACGTCTCCAGACCAAGGGACATTGTGTGCCGAGTGCACTTTTTTAGAGTGAAAGAAGAAATACTAAGGGCGGCGAGGCAAGCGGACACTCTGGATTAGGAGGTTCTGTGGTACAGATTCTGCCGGACCTCTCTAGACGTACCCTCCAACTTAGAAGGGCGGTAAAGCCTCTACTCACCTTGCTTAAAGAGAGAGAGATACCATATAGATGGGGCTTCCCCTTTCAGCTGCATGTAAGGAAAGATGGCAGATCGGCGGTCTTCAGAGATCCGGAGGACCTCCCCAAGTTTCTGGAGACTTTGTCGCTTCCACGCGTATCACTACCGGAGTGGCCGTTGGTTATGGAGCCTGCACCTGGACCACAAAGAGAAAGGTGGTCTGAGGTCTCCCCAAGGGCTTCTAGGCAAAGGAAGTCGCCATGAAGCTGGTCTTTCTAAACGTGGGACTAATTGCCTTTTTGCAGTGGTCGTATAATAGGCCACTAATATAAATCATAGCCTGCCTCATGCTAATGTGGTAATGGCCGACAGGCCTTCCTGTTATGTTCACACATTTAATGTGTGCTATGCTCAGGACAGCATGAGAGTTGAAGGTTATTATATCATGGGTCATGTTGTTTTCAATAAGTTTCAGTCAGTAAATGGGTGGGCCATAAGGGCCTATACAGTTTACAGTTTGCTTAATGCAGGATTTATGTTAACACTATTTCTGTGTAGCTTTTTTTTTCTTCTAAATATCAGATGATAATATCATATGGAGATGGGGGGGGGGGGGCCTGCTTTGTCATCTAGGGCTTCCTCTTCTCCCTTAAATGGGTGGGTGGTGGAGGGTTGACTTATTCCACTGCCTATTGATAATTGGAAGTATTGTTATTTTCGTTGCCCCATACCATGGGGATTTATCTGTTATATATGTTGTTTGTATGTCCTCCCTTTTGTGTCTTGTCTTCCCTAGGGCAGTGGTTCTGTCCTTATGTTTGGCATCTAATAACTTACAGAAACACATCTCCTATCCGATATGGGGCCCATTAAAGTATGCTCATATAATGTTAATGGTTTGAATGAGCCGGCCAAGAGGAATCAAGTACTATATAGCCTTCACAAACAGAAAGTCGATATAGCCCTCCTGCAAGAGACCCATTTTAAGGAAGGTCACGCCCCTTCATGCTAAAATAGGTACTTCACCACATGGGCTCATAGTAATTATGCTGAATCTAAACAAGGGGGGTTGCCATAGCTATTCATAAAAATATACCCTGTAGTGTGCTGGATACCCGCCGAGATGACCAAGGTCGTTACTTATTTCTGAAAGTTAATATTGCCTCCAGATTATTGATTCTTGCTAATATATATTGTCCCAACACAGGTCAGAGTGGCTTTGCGAATTTAGCCTTCGCCGCATTGGAGGGACTTTGCGGAAGGCGCAAGGATTATCCTAGGTGTGATATCCAACCTCCCCCTTAAGAAAGCTAAACTAGACACGTCTCAGGTGAGTCCTCCACTTCTCCTGGGGTAGCCCGTGGTTTCAGAGACACCTACAGGCGTTGCGGTTGGTGATGTGTGGAGAATACTGCACCCAACAGGAAAGGATTTTACATTCTTTTCTATGACACATAAATCATACCACCGCCTGGACTATGTGTTTGTCTCACATGACTTATTAGACCTACACCCGACTGCAGCAATAGAACCTATCCTATTTTCTGATCACTCAATGACTTGGGTAGCTTTAGACCTGGGAGATCCCACTCATTCAAGGAGCTTTTGGAAATTGAATGATAATGTACTGAAGGACAGTGTGTGTGTGGCTGACATTAAGAAGGTTATTGAGGAATTTGTGGAGGTTCATACAGGGGACTCCTCCAGATCCACTATTAAATGGGAGGCGCTTAAGTGTGTGATCAGAGGTAGTCTGATTTCTCACGCGTCCCGACTCAAGAAAATGAGGGCCGCTAAGATTGTCGAACTTTTGAGGAAGGTAGCGGATCTGGAGAAGTCTCATAAGAACAATTTGGATCCTGCGGTGTTTCAGGAGCTCTGCGACACTAGAAGTGAGTTGCGGAAGCTCATTGACCAGAAATATTTGGGAGCCAGAGACAAATTGAAAAGTTTGTTTCTATGGACTAGGCGATAAGAGCGGCAGACTCCTGGCGAGGGCATTAAGACCCACGCGCGGCATCCGGTTATATCTCCTCACTAAATTGTAGAGTGGGGGGGGAAGGTCCAGCTACAGAAGACATTTTGAGGAGTTTCGGGCCTACTATGAGGAGCTATACAGCTTGAAAGGTAAATATGCAGATTTGGCTCCTGATATTAAAGCCCATAAAATAAAACAGTATCTAGCTGAGTTAAAGGGACCTAAACATTCGTCTACAGACAGCTTGGATTTGGAAAGAGAGGTGACCGATCAAGAGATCAGAGGGGTGGTGAAGTCGTTGGAGGTTGGTAAATGCCCTGGCCCCGACGGATTTACACCCCGTTTTTATAAAAAGTTTTTGGCAGAGATACTGGGTCCTCTGAAGGCTATGTGTAATTCCCTAGATCATGGAGATGTGTTCCCGGCGCAGGCAGTTACGGCACATATTTGTGTCATTCCTAAGCCGGGAAAGGATCCTATGGCCTGTTGTAATTACCGACCAATTTCTTTAATTAACGTGGACGTGAAAATTTACGCGAAAATATTGGCAAATAGGCTAAGGGGACATATTCCTTCCCTGGTGTCAGCAGACCAAGTGGGGTTTGTCCCCGGTAGGGAAGCTAGGGATAACACCATCAGATCTTTGGCTCATATTGCAAAGGCTAGAACTAGTGGGTCGCCTCTGTGTCTCCTCTCAGTCGACGCGGAAAAAGCGTTTGACCGCGTCGACTGGGATTTTCTTAGGGAGACCTTGCTGGCGTTTGGGTTGGGACCTAGCATGCTACTCAGAATAATGGCGCTCTACAATAAGCCGCGAGCTCAGGTGAGAGTAAATGGCGCTTTGTCTTCCTCTTTTGAGATCCTCAATGGGACTCGCCAGGGGTGTCCGCTGTCGCCATTGCTATATATTCTGGTCATGGAGTTTCTGGCAAGGGCACTGAGAGCCAATGCATCAATTAAAGGTCTTTATTTTGGTACATTGGAATCCAAAATTGCAATATATGCAGACGATTTACTGGTGTACTGTGCGGATCCAGTTGTTAGCTTACCAAATATTACGAAAGAGTTCTCTGTATTTGGGGACCTGAGCAATTTTAAGGTGAACTTTCACAAATCTGAGATACTGAATGTCACGGTACCACACACCACAGTGCAAGCCTTGAAGCTAGCTTTTCCGTTCCAGTGGAAGACGGATTACATCTCATACCTGGGGGTGGCCATCCCTGCCCAGTTAGAGGATCTTTATCGGCTGAACTTCTCTATGATAATAGAAGAAATTAAGAGGGATTTGGCGGTTTGGAAGCACTTACCCCTGTCGTGGTTTGGTAGAATACACGCGTTAAAAATGAATGTGCTTCCTAGGATTCTTTATGTTCTAAGGACCATTCACATTCCATTGCCAGGCGTGTTCTTTAAAACCATAAGATCCTTGTTTATAAAATTCATATGGGCCGGGTCTACCCCTAGGCTGGGGATCAAGTTCCTCTTCAGAACTAAGGATAGGGGAGGAGTAGGAGTCCCTGATATTAAACTGTATCATAGAGCGGCAATTCTTGCATACATATTAGACTGGTTTCACAATAGCTCTAGTAAAAGATGGGTTCGGTTTGAGAGAAGTGAGATAGAGGTTCCCCCCCAAAATCTTCTATGGATCCCAAAAAATTTGCGTGGTAATACACTCCCGAGTATTACAGCTGGAGTACTGCAGGTGTGGGACAGGTGTGCAGCTGCGCTTGGCTGTTCATCCTTCCCAAGCCCTATGACACCAATTTTTGATAATCCAGCTTTCCCGCTGGGTAAGGGTAAGAGAGAAATATTGGGTTTTTAGAAGAAGGAGGGACTAAGGGTAAGTCAACTGATCTCGGGAACCTCTGTCCGTACTTTAGATGACCTGCCGGGATGTAACAATAGTGGGGCGTGGATCCTATATAGAGGTTTGAGGAATTATGTGTTATCCCTAGGCCCGTTAGAGGCCCTGGCTAGGGATTTGACCCCCTTTGAAGCAGTTTGTTCACAGTCATCTCCCCCTGCGCATCTGGTGTCTCTGGTGTATGGGCTGCTACAGGAGAGTGCTGGACCTACCTCTGCCTTGCCTTATGTGAGGGCTTGGGAGAGTGAACTGGGTAAAGTGTTCTCTAAGGATCAATGGGAAAAATCATTTGTGCTGTCTCACAGGTCCTCCATATGCTGTGGGATACAGGAGAAGAATTTTAAAATACTTTCTAGGTGGTACAGGACCCCTGCTGTTCTACATTCCTTTTTCCCGGAGTGCTCTGATCTGTGTTGGAGGTGTTTGGAGGAGGTGGGTACAATGTCCCATATCTGGTGGCGGTGTAGGAAAATTGCTCCCTTTTGGTCGGCCTTGAATGAGCTGTACAATAGTATGTTGGGTGTGACATCTGATTGGTCGCTGGAGGAAGCTCTGTTATCAATGTTCGATGGATCCGTTCTGGTAGCCAAGAAGGGCCTCCTGAGATTTTTTATGCAGGCGGCTCGTCTGGTGTTGCCTAGGCATTGGAAATCACAGGACACTCCAAAAATGACAGAATGGTTGGAGACGTTTGAGAACTTACGTAGAATGGAGGAATTGATTGCAGAGGATGCGGGACTGGATCAGAAATATCTGAAAGTGTGGAGGTCATGGATTCTGTTTAAAGGGTCCCAGAGGTTTATGGATTGGCTAGATCGGTACAGATAGATTGTAGATGCTTGCTTGCATTGAAGATACTTACAGTATGTCTTTACCCCTTTGTGTTTGTTTGTGTTGTCTAAGTTCGTCTCCCCCCGTTTGTTCTGTTTCATGTTCGTCCATAGGCTTTAAGAAACACTCTTTGCCATGGGTTCTATGTAAGTGAGAGCTTCTTGCTTAAATTAATGTAACCCTATTGATATCGCTTTTAATTATGTTGTGTTTCGCACTTTATAATGGTACATGTTGTTACATTTTTTATGCCTGAATAAAATAATTGAACAACAAAAATAGAACTTTTTGATTTAACCCCAAGGACCAGGCCATTTTTTGCAAATCTGACGTGTCACTTTATGTAGTGATAACCTTAAAACGCTTTTACTTATCCAGGCCATTCTGAGATTATTTTCTCGTCACATATTGTACTTTATGACAGTGGTAAAAATTGAGTCAAAAGGATTTATTTTTATTTATAAAAAAAAATGCCAAATTAACAAAAAATTTGGGCGAATTAGCAAATTTCCAAATCTCTATTTCTCTACTTTTATAATAGATAGTAATACCTCCAAAAATAGTTATTACTTTACATTCCCCATATGTCTACTTCATGTTCGGATCATTTTGTGAATGCTATTTTATTTTTTGGGGTCGTTAGAAGGCTTAGAATTTTAGAAGCAAATCTTGAAATTTTTCAGAAAATTTCCAAAACCCACTTTTTAAGGACCAGTTCAGGTCTTAAGTCACTTTGTGAGGCTTACATAATAGAAACCACCCAAAAATGACCTGATTTTAGAAACTACATCCCTCAAGGTGTTTAAAACTGATTTTACAAACTTTGTTAACCCTTTAGGTGTTCCACAAGAATTAATGGAAAATAGAGAGAAGATTTCACTTTTTTGGCAGATTTTCAATTTTAATTTTTTTTTTTTACACTAACTAAGCAAGGGTTAACAGCCAAATAAAGCTCAATATTTATTGCCTTGATTGTAAACTGCTGTACGGGAACACGGCAGGGCGCAGAAGGAAAGGAACACTATATGGTTTTTGAAAAGTAGATTTCACTGGCATAATTTTAAGCTGCCATGTCACATTTGAAGCTCCCCTGATGCACCCCTAGAGTAGAAACTCCAAAAAAGTGACCCCATTTTAGAAACTACACCCCTCAAGGTATACAAAACTGATTTTACAAACTTTGTTAACCCTTTAGGTGTTCCACAAGAATTAATGGAAAATAGAGAGAAAATTTCACTTTTTTGGCAGATTTTCCATTTTAATCCATTTTTTCCAGTTACAACAGCCAAACAAAACTCAATATTTATGGCCCTGATTCTGTATTTTACAGAAACACCCCATATGTGGTCGTAAACTTCTGTACAGGCACATGGCATTGTGCAGAAGGAAAGGAATGCCATATGGGTTTTGGGAGGCAGATTTTGCTGCACTGGTTTTTTGACCCCATGTCCCATTTGAAGCCCCCCTGATGCACCCCTAGAGTAGAAACTCCAAAAAAGTGACCCCATTTTGGAAACTACGGGATAAGTTGGCAGTTTTGTTGGTACTCTTTAAGGGTACATATGATTTTTGGTTGCTCTATATTACACTTTTTGTGAGACAAGGTAACATAAAATAGCTGTTTTGGCACTGTTTTTATTTTTTGTTATTTACAACATTCATCTGACAGCTTAGATCATGTGGTACAAATATGACTACTTTTGGGCGACTGTCTTGTGTAGGGGCAAATTTTTTTCGGGTTTAGATGACAGTTTGATTGGTACTATTTTAGGGTGTATGTGACTTTTTGATCACTTGCTATTACACTTTTTGTGATGCAAGGTGACCAAAATATTTTTTTTGACATTTTTATTTTTTATTTTTACGGTGTTCATCTGAGGGTCATGTGATATTTTTTATAGGCGATACCTAATATGTCTACTTTTTTATTTATTTATGTAAGTCTTACACAATGATATAATTTTTGAAACAAAAAAATATTGTTTTTAGTGTCTCCATAGTCTGAGAGCCATAGTTTTTTCAGTTTTTGGGCGATTGTCTTAGGGTATAATTTTTTGTGGGATGAGATGACGACGGTTTGATTGGCACTATTTTGGGGTGCATATGATTTTTTGATCGCTTGCTATTGCACTTTTTGTGATGTAAGGTGACAAAAAATAGCTTTTTTGACACAGTTTTTTTTTTACGGTGTTCATCTGAGGGGTTAGGTCATGTGATATTTTTATAGAGCAGGTTGTTACGGATGCGGCAATACCTAATATGTATACTTTTTTTTATATACTTAAGTTTTACACAATAACAGCATTTTTTAAACAAAAAAAAATCATGTTTTAGTGTTTCCACTGTCTGAGAGCCATAGTTTTTAAAAATCTTTGGGCGATTGTCTTAGTTAGGGTATCATTTTTTGCAGGATGAGGTTGCGGTTAGATTGGTACTAGTTTGGGGGGCATACACCTTTTTGATCGCTTGGCGTTGCACTTTTAGTGATGTAAGGTGACAAAAAAGGTTTTTTTTTAGCACAGTTTTTACTTAATTTTTTTGACGGTGTTCATTTGAGGGGTTAGATCATGTGATATTTTTATAGAGACGGTCGATACGGACGCGGCAATAACTAATTTGTCTTCTTTTTTTTTTTACTTTATTTTGGATAAAGGACTTTTATTTTATTTTAATTTTTTTTACTTGAAACTTTAGAATTTTTTTTTGTAAAAAAATTTTTTTTCTTTTTTGTCCCACTCTGGGACTTCAACTTTTGGGAGTTTGATCCCCTTTACAATGCATCACAATACTTCTGTATTGTGATGCATTGACTGTAAGTGTATTACAGACTGTAATACGCTTACAGCCTGCTTGCCTGTGAGATTACAGCCTGCTTGCCTGTGAGATCCGGAAGGCAGCCAAGATGCCTAAGGAAGGAATTGTGTTGCCTTCCATGACATCGGGTCCCCGTCACAGCAGCACGGGGACCCGATGACAGCTCGGATACCCGCAAGGATGTCGCATGTGCCGCGATCAGTGCTGACCGCGGCACATCAAGGGTTAATGCGCCGGCATCTGTGAGTTCACCTATGCCGGCAGCAGCAGGGGTCTGGCTATCAGTGACCAGTGCCCCCCGCCCGATCACAGCGCCGTACATGTACGGAGCTGTTCCTTAAGTCACGGACATCTGCGCTGTACATGTACGGCGCGGGTCCTCTACGGGTTTAGTGAGCAGTGTTATTTTTGGAGAAAGGAAAACACTGCTTTACAGCATAAAAAACCTCTTCTCATCTGTATCTGTAAAGAATAAATCAAGGCAACTGGACGTACTGTTGATTTCTAGAAAACCTTTCACTCGTTCTTCCAGCGAGCTTTCTCAATTCTGAGTGACTGTACAAGAATTCTCTGGGAATAAATATGTAACTGAATCAACATCTGGTAATTATACCCAGCATGGGGTTAGAGGTCATTATACCCAGCATGGGGTCAAAGGTGTTGAATCCATTATCCTAATTGGAGTCAGTAGGTGATAAAGACTTCCCAGAAAAAGGTGTCAAGACAGCATTGTATGTGGCAGACAATAGATGTCTAACCCCCCTGCCTCTATTCAAGCTTGGCTTCTCCATTTTTACGTAGATGGCCTCCTTCACACCTCGTTTGTACCAATCGGCCTCCTTATCCAAAATACGTACTTGACTGTCTTCAAAGGTGTGACCTGTTTCTTTTAGATGTAAGTACACGGCTGAATCTTGACCAGAGGTTTTGGCTCTTCTATGCTGAGCCATACGCTGATGTAGTTGTTGTTTTGTTTCGCCTCTTCTCATCTGTGAAACACGGTGATGGTAATATCATGGTTTGGGCTTGGTTTGCTGCAACTGAGCCAGGAGGGCTTGTCATCATTGATGGAATAATGAATTCTGAATTATACCAGCAAATTTTAAAATGTCAGGGCATCTGGCCATTAGCTAAATCTCAAGACACAGTGTGTCATGCAGAAAGACAACAACCTTAAGAATACAGGTCATTTTCTAAAGAATAAAGTTAAACTGGTTATTCAATAATGGATAATGATAGCCTGTCCTTGGGATAGATCAGCATTATCAAATCAGTAGGGGTCCGAGTCCCGGCACCTCCGCCGATTAGCTGTTGCACTGGAGCTCTGGTGAGATCAGCCAGCTCCCAGCAGCTCTCCAAGCACAGCACCATATGTGGTACTGCAGCTAAGCCCCACTCACTTCAATAAGACTGCGCAGCAACTAGACCATGTGACCAATGTACGTTGACATCACATGGCCTAGGAAAAGGACGTGATGCTCACGGAGCACCAGTCTCTTCTAATGACTGATTGGTGGGGGTCCCAAGTGTCGGACCCCCACCAATCTGATATTGATGACCTCTCTAGAGATAGGTCATCAACATTAATTACCGGATAACCCCTTTAAAGTTTTGGAATGGCTAAGTCAATGTCCTGTCCTTAACTCAATAGAAATGTTATGAAAGGACCTGAAGTGAGCAGTTCATGGGAGGAAACCCACCAACATAACAGAGTTGAAGCTGTTTTGTATGGAGCTGATGAGCAGGACTAATCAACAATTACTGGAAACGTTTAATTGCAGTTATTGCTGCACAAGGGGATCAAACCAGATACTGGGAGGAAAGGTTCACATACTTTTGCCACTCACAGGCATGTGATATTAGACCATTATCCGCAATAAATAAATGACCCAAGTCTAATATTTAGGCCCCTTTTTGATTTGGTTATCGTTATCTACTTTTAGGACTTGTCTGAAAATCTGATGTCGTTTTAGGTAAATTTTATGCTAAAATTCTGAAGGCTTCACAAATTTTTAAGCAGCACTGTAGTTATTGTGAGAGGAGATAACCACCTGTCCTTGCTGCAAATTCAAAGTGAAAATGCCCAAAGGTATAGAAGTCAGACAGAATATCACTTCTCCTTTTTGCCCCATTTTAAATGTTTTTTGTTTTCCTACTTTATCCATGATCCTCTATTGCTTACAGGAATCACACTTGATCTGGGCATGTTTGACATTTTTAAAATGGCATATTAAAGTTCCTTTCATTCTGTTTACCAGCTTCATGGTAGAATCTTTCAGCTTTGCTGACGAGCTGTCATGCGTTTTTCTTTTTTTGTTCCATCAACCTAGTCTAAAAGCGTCTGCTGTCACGTATAATAATTTCATTGCACACCTGTGCTCTTCTCCTGTTGATACCTCCTCGCTCCATTCAATTCCCAGTAAACAAGGATACATGAGATTTAACAGGTGCAGTGGTTTATTTACCCCTTGTAATTGGTTGATACATCCTGAAGATGATCTCCATGGGAGCTGCTTCTCTAATCTCTGGGGATCTCTGTTATGGAGGATTCCTCCTTTATTGATTCCCTAATGGAGCATATGGATATTATCTGTCTTGGGTATATTTGTATGGACCCTTTGCTTAGTTTACAAGTAAAAATGTTTTTGTACTACTGTTTGGTCAAGAGGGCTTCTGGAAGGTGTCTAATATATACACTGCTCAAAAAAATAAAGGGAACACAAAAATAAGACATCCTAGATCTGAGTTAATTAAATATTCTTCTGAAATACTTTGTTCTTTACATAGTTGAATGTGCTGACAACAAAATCACACAAAAATAAAAAAATGGAAATCAAATTTTTCAACCCATGGAGGTCTGGATTTAAAGTTACACTCAAAATTAAAGTGGAAAAACACACTACAGGCTGATCCAACTTTGATGTAATGTCCTTAAAACAAGTCAAAATGAGGCTCAGTAGTGTGTGTGGCCTCCACGTGCCTGTATGACCTCCCTACAACAACTGTGCATGCTCCTGATGAGGTGGCGGATGGTCTCCTGAGGGATCTCCTCCCAGACCTTGACTAAAGCATCTGCCAACTCCTGGACAGTCTGTGGTGCAACGTGATGTTGGTGGATAGAGCGAGACATGATGTCCCAGATTTGCTCAATTGGATTCAGGTCTGGGGAACGGGCGGGCCAGTCCATAGCATCAATGCCTTCATCTTGCAGGAACTGCTGACACACTCCAGCCACATGAGGTCTAGCATTGTCTTGCATTAGGAGGAACCCAGGGCCAACCGCACCAGCATATGGTCTCACAAGGGGTCTGAGGATCTCATCTCGGTACCTAATGGCAGTCAGGCTACCTCTGGCGAGCACATGGAGGGCTGTGCGGCTCTCCAAAGAAATGCCACCCCACACCATTACTGACCCAATGCCAAACCGGTCATACTGGAGGATGTTGCAGGCAGCAGAACGTTCTCCACGGCGTCTCCAGACTCTGTCACATCTGTCACATGTGCTCAGTGTGAACCTGCTTTCATCTGTGAAGAGCACAGGGCGCCAGTGGCGAATTTGCCAATCTTGGTGTTCTCTGGCAAATGCCAAACGTCCTGCACGGTGTTGGCCTGTAAGCACAACCCCCACCTGTGGACGTCGGGCCCTCATATCACCCTCATGAATGGAGTCTGTTTCTGACCGTTTGAGCAGACACATGCACATTTGTGGCCTGCTGGAGGTCATTTTGCAGGGCTCTGGCAGTGCTCCTCCTGTTCCTCCTTGCACAAAGGCGGAGGTAGCGGTCCTGCTGCTGGGTTGTTGCCCTCCACGGCCTCCTCCACTTCTCCTGATGTACTGGCCTGTCTCCTGGTAGCGCCTCCATGCTCTGTACACTACGCTGACAGACACAGCAAACCTTCTTGCCACAGCTCGCATTGATGTGCTATCCTGGATAAGCTGCACTACCTAAGCCACTTGTGTGGGTTGTAGACTCCGTCTCATGCTACCACTAGAGTGAAAGCACCGCCAGCATTCAAAAGTGACCAAAACATCAGCCAGGAAGCATAGGAACTGAGAAGTGATCTGTGGTCACCACCTGCAGAACCACTCCTTTATTGGGGGTGTCTTGCTAATTGCCTATAATTTCCACCTGTTGTCTATCCCATTTGCACAACAGCATGTGAAATTGATTGTCACTCAGTGTTGCTTCTTAAGTGGACAGTTTGATTTCACAGAGGTGTGATTGACTTGGAGTTACATTGTGTTGTTTAAGTGTTCCCTTTATTTTTTTGAGCAGTGTATATGATGAACCTGTCTGCGTTCAGCCATCTCAGTGCACACTGTGGGTAATAAGGAAAAACTGCATTTCATGCATTTAATAGATGTTCTATTCTAAAGTACTACTTCCAGGTGATAGGAACTTTTTTTTTGGAGTTTTTTTTTTTTTGTTGTTTCTTAAAATGTTATGGAATTCATTTTTTCTTCCTTTTTTTTTTTTTTCTGTACGTGTGTGTGTGTAAATGCCTGTTTGTAGAGTGTATAATTTCCTAGTAGCCAATATGTGATCTATATGTACGCTAAAGGAAAACAAGAATGTGTGGAAGGACCCTAAACGTTTTGACATAGACGTTGTGTTGTAGATGTCCTTCACATTGGAATTGCATTTATAGCAGTATAATGTGCGTATATATAACTCCATACTGTTACCTGAACACACAAGATTTCATTGGATAATTCTTTCCTGAGAAATTTTCCTTTAGTGAAAACAGGGGTAAAAGGTGTGTGAAGCACATCCAACAAAACAGCTGAGGCCTGTATCCCCAGAGATGGCCTTCTGGCTTACATCTATGAATTAAATTACCTCATTGCCATTTGGAAGATGTTTGGTTCTTAGTTGAACATAGGTGACCATTAAAGGGGTTTTCCGAGACTTTGGATAGGGCATCGGTATCTAATCGGTGAGGGTCCAACACCTGGGACCCCCGCCGATCCGCTATTTGAGAAGGCAGCAGTACTCACAGTAGTACCACAGCCTTCAGGCTTTTCCTAGGCCTGTGACGAAACGTTCATCGGTCACATGGCCTAGGAGCAGCTCAGTCTCATAGAAGGGAATGGGGCTGACTGTGATACCAAGCACAACTAGTATACAATGTACGGTGCTGTGCTTGGTAAGCCCAGAGAAGGCCGCGGCACTCACAAGAGCGACGGTGCCTTCTCAAACAGCTGATCAGCAGGGGACCCGGGTGTAGGACCCCCACTGATCAAATACTGATAACCTATACAGAGCATAGGTTCTCAGTTATAAAATTTTGGAAAACCCTTTTAATGCATAAGTAGTCACCAGTGCATTTCCACTTTTTTGTAACGTTTTTAAACCACGTAGGTATCCTACTGTGTATGTTCTCACTTCTGCTTAATCCTTTCAAGACTGCAAGTTATATATTTTTAAAGGGGTTTTCCACTCCTTTGTTATTGATGACCCATGCTTAGAATAGGTCATCAATATCAGATCGATGGGGGTCTGACACCCAACATTCCAACTGGTCAGTCGCTTTTGGCAGCCACCAAGCACGGCTCTCATTCACTTGAATGGGAGCTGAGATGCACATGCATGCCAAGTGATGGGCAGTGTTAGAACTTAGAGTTTTTCCTGAGATGCAGTGGCTACATATTTGTTATCATTGTACTCAGGAGAATTAGAGGCATATGTACTGAACTTTGTAATCATTGCTCATAATTATTTCATTTTTTGTTAATTCTTAAATGTTATACATGAAAAAAGACTTAACTAAAGAAAATAAACTGTCACTTCTCTTGACATCAGTTTTAGTAGATTTCCATGAAATAGCAATAGTGGAGCATGATTTCTTGAGTCTTCAATGTGCCATTCCTCTGTTATTCCTCCTTTAAAGGGTTTCTATCACTTCGTATGACATAATTAGCTGTCAGACACTAGCGATCCGCTAGTGTCTGCTCTGGCCAACCATCCTACTATAATCACTTGTGGGGCAGCGGTTTAGCTAAAAAACTAACTTTTATAAATATGCTAATGAGCCTCTAGGTGCTATGTGGGCGTCATTAGCACCTAGAGGCTCCGTCTACCTTCATACACAGCCGCCGCCCAGCACGTCCCTCCAGCCCGCCCATGTCCTCCTCCGTGTGACGCAGCGGCCGAATTCTCGCGCATGCGCCGTGCGCGGCTGTATTCGGCGCATTAGAGATGTCTGAGCTCGGAGCGGTCAGACATTCAATGCGCATGCGCGGCTGTATTCGGCGCATGCGCATTGAATGTCTGACCGCTCCGAGCTCAGACATCTCTAATGCGCCGAATACAGCCGCGGACGGCGCATGCGCGAGAATTCGGCCGCTGCGTCACACGGAGGAGGACATGGGCGGGCTGGAGGGACGTGCTGGGCGGCCGCTGTGTATGAAGGTAGACGGAGCCTCTAGGTGCTAATGACGCCCACATAGCACCTAGAGGCTCATTAGCATATTTATAAAAGTTAGTTTTTTAGTAAAACCGCTGCCCCACAAGTGATTATAGTAGGATGGTTGGCCAGAGCAGACACTAGCAGATCGCTAGTGTCTGACAGCTAATTATGTCATATGAAGTGATAGAAACCCTTTAACTCTATTAAATTGACAACTATGTTTTACTGTTAGCTTTGTTAGAGGTGTTTGTCATCACTGGACACACTTTGAACTGGCACTGTAATAGGGTGCCACCATTGCAACAAGTCAGTTTGTGACATATCTTCCCTCCTAGATATTCCACCATCAACAGTGAGAGGTCTTAATGCAAAGTGGATGTATTTAAGAACCACAGCAACTCAGCCACGAAGTTGCAGACCATATAAAGTTCGAGAGCAGAGTCCCAAACCTTCTTTCGTATTAACATCAACACCAAACATCCACACCGAAACAGGTCAAGCAGCTGCAGGCAAGCCTTACATGAGCAAGCACAATGCCAAGCATCAGATGGAGTGGAGTAAAGCACTATACCACTGGACTCTGGAGCAGTGGGAACATGTTCTATCTGGCCTTCTGCATTTGGCAAATACCAGTAGAAAGTTACCTGCCTGACTGCACTGTTCCAATTATAAAGTTTGGAGAAGACGGGATAACAGGGTTTGTCCTAGGCCCCTTAGTTCCAGTGAAGGGAAATGTTAATGCTTCAGCATACTAAAACATTTTGGGCAATGGTTTGCTTCCTACTTTGGGGAAACACTTTGGGAAAGGCCCTTTTCTGTTCCAACATGACCGTGCCCCAGTGCACAAAACAAGGTACAAAAATACATGGTTGGGTGAGTTTGGTGTGGAAGAACTTGACTGACCCGCACAGAGCCCTGACCTCAACCCCATCCAACACCTTTGGGATGAAGTGGAAGAGAGATTGCGAGACAGGCCCTTTGATCCAACATCAATGCCTGACCTCACAAATGAAGGGTCAACAATTCCCACCGACACACTTGAAAATCTTGTAAAAAGACTTCTCAGAAGAGGGGAAACTGTTTAAGCTGTAAAGAAGGTACCAACTAGATATTATTGTGTATGGATTTAGAATGGAATGTCATAAAATCTGCTGGTGTAACGTGTAGATGTCCCAATACTTTTGTCCGTATAGTGCAGGAAACATTTACCTTAATTAGGAGCTTGTTCCATTGCGTTCATCTGACCTGTACCCCATTCCAGTGTACCAGCCATGTTTGTTCAATGATTCCTCCTCAGTGCTGATAGAGAAGGGGTGTTCCTTCATCGCTCTCACAAGAATAATGTTGGTAGAAGAGTGACTAGAGTCATTTTAATATCATTTGAATATGTTTGAAGACACCCCATTGTAAATTTAATCTCTCTGACACATCCAGGCTGACAGGGCTCTATTAGGCTGACCTTGGTCCTAAAATGACAGTGAATTCTCCACATTTTTCTCTGCTTTTGCTAGTCACACATCAGATCTGTCTATTTTTTTGGGTTAAAAAGTGTGCAATGGAGTTGCAACACCTTGTCAAAGCAAACGTGTAGATAACATCCACTAGATAGAGATACTTCTCTAATGGAAGTACAGTATTAGGTTGGGTTCACAAGGAAAGCCATGACTGAAGGAAAGGTGGGAATTAAAGGACGGCATTTTAAACATGTGTAGCTCTAGTCAGTAAGTCATGAAATATTAAAACCAACATATCGTGGCAAATGTGTCCTGATCAAACATTAGGGGTTAAATATGCACTTGTCAACATGAATTCTGCTTCATTAGTGCGCCATGTCACGGATGTGTCTGTGAAAGGCGTTATTTTTTATTTATGTGCTGGTTTAATCCCGATCGTTGCAGGTTTTTGTAGGATAAGTCAGTAGTAGATTCTGGAAACTGGTGGTAGTTGTAGAATTGTGCTGTTTATGGCTATGTCTTTGTCAGTATTGCATACTATTTAGCACCACTGTGGATCACATTTAACTAAGAAATATAAATATACACTCCGTATTTTTCAGAGTATAAGATGCACCAGGGGAAGAAGGAAAATAAGAAACAAATATTTTTCATTAGACCTTAGATCAGACCCCCCCATTCCTTCTTATACATCAGATCAGACCCCCAAGGTCCATCAGACCTCTGTATCAGACTCCCATTCCTCCTCAGACATCAAATGAGATCCCCATCAGACCTCAGATCAGACCCCCATTCCTCCTCGGATCAAAACCGCAAGCTCAATCAGACCCCCCCCATTCCTCCTCAGACCTCATGTCAGACCACCAAGCTCAATCATACAAACAAAAGGGGGTACTTTGTGATCTATATGCTGAAGATGGTTCTTAATGACTTTGGCTGTATGTTTAGAGTCGTCGTCCTCCTCCATAATATATTTGGAGCCAAACCTCCCTGGTGGTATTGAATGATGGATACTTATATGTCTGTATTTATCAGCACTGAAAACGCCATTAAAAGGGAGGGAGCCACACCAATTATAAGAATGGGGACCCTATACCCTGTGAAGCCACCTGAAATGAACAGACGGGTTGGTAGGGCATGCTCCCAGCCTCTCCATTCTGCTCTGTTAATTTCAGGGGGCTCCAAGGAGTATGGGGCTCTTGTTCTTGTGATCCTATACTGTGGATAGGGGATAACTTTATATAACTGTAATACCCCTTTAATCCAAACTAGTGTTGAGTGAATCAAGCTTTGGATCATAGATCCGAAGTCAATTCGTTTTAACACTTTTTTTTTAATGCTCTAACATGTTTTTTTTTTTTTTTTTTTTTTTTATAAATTTTTTATTTAAAGTAATAAAACATAACAAATTATAAAGTGGTACATATACAAGTGTCTTATATCTCCAGCATGACATAGTAATAATATTGTACATCAAGATATACTTGTACAACATGGTATTTTGTACAACGAGGCAGAGTCCCAGTAGGTTGTTTTAATGCTGTACGGGAACCTGTCTCCATACCAGCATTAAAATGTATTGCCTTCATGGAGGCAAAATTCCTTTTACCCGAAGTCGCACAAGACTTCCGTGAATCAATTCCGTATTCATTTCTACATCTTTAAAAACATTTCAAATTCGGAATCCGAAGTTGGGTTTGGTACTGGCTGGTACCTCGGTACCAAACCCGACTTCTATGATCCGAAGTTCGATTCGCTCGACACTAATCCTGACCAAATTCCCATCTCCATTTGATAAAATGCAGCCCCAAACTTGCAAGGAGCCTCCTCCATGCTTCTCTTTCCACTGTCTATGCCTTCTGGTGGAGTTAAATATTTCAGATTTTCAGTCCAGAGCACCTGTTGCCATTTTTCTGCCATCCAGTTCCGATGTTTTTTGCATAGTTGAGTCACTTGGCCTTGGTAACAATGCACAAAAAAAAAACAGGTAGAGGTAATTTTACTATTAAAATGCACCAAAGTTTGGTACAATTTGCACAACAACAAAAAAAAAACTGTCATACAAGCTTTCCACCACTTTTATTGACTGCTTTAGACACTTTTTATACCTAATCTAACAAGAGAACGTGGCTTAGTGTAAAGGGACACTACTTTGTGGGAAAGGGGCATGGCCTAAATGTGACCAATGCACCAACAAATGTACTAAACATTTTTGGAATAAACTTAGTCAATAATTTAGTGGTTCACATCATGTTTTTTCCACATTTAATGTATATATTAGCCCATCTGTCAGCAGATTTGTATCTATGAAACTGGCTGTCCTGTTACATGTGCACTTGGCAGCTGAAGACACCTGTGTTGGCCCCATGTTCATATGTGCCTACATTACTGAGAAATTGATGTTTTAATATATGCAAGTGAGCCTCTAGGAGCAACGGGGGTGTTGCTGTTACACCTAGAGGCTCTGCTCTCTCTGCAAATGCCAGTTTTTTCCACTTTAGTTGACAGGGCCAGATAGTGAAAAGTCATAATTCATAATTGCTCTTAGAGGCTCATTTGCATGTATTGAAACATAATTTTTCTCAGCAATATGAACATGGGACCAACAGATATGCCATCAGCTGCCATGTGCACATGCAACAGGTCAGCCAGTTTCATACCTACAAATCTGCTGACAGACGGATGCTATACAATAGCATCCACCACGGTATGTTTCCATAGTAAAAAATAAATAAAAATGTGTATATATATTACATATAGTGTACTTTAATCACCAGACCACAACGATTTCACTACCGTTTTTTTTTTTTGTTTTGTTTTGCGGGCCGTTTTTTGCGTTCTGTATACGGTCCATATGCGGAACCATTCATTTCAATGGTTCCGCAAAAAAAACGGAATGTACTCCATATGCATTCCTTTTCCGTATTTCCGTTTTTCCGTTCATTTGAAAGATAGAACATGTCCTACTATTGCCCGCAAATCACGTTCCGTGGCTCCATTCAAGTCAATGGGTCCGCAAAAAAAAACTAAACGCATACGAAATGCATCCGTATGTCTTCCGTTTCCGTTCCGTTTTTGCGGAACCATCTATTGAAAATGTTATGCCCAGCCCAATTTTTTCTATGTAATTACTGTATACTGTATATGCCATATGGAAAAACGGAACGGAAAAACAGAACGGAAACACAACGGAAACAAAAAAACGGAACAACGGATCCGTGAAAAACGAACCGCAAAACACTGAAATAGCCATACGGTAGTGTGAAAGAGGCCTTACTGGGACTTTTCCCAGTAAGAGGACTGAAACGTTGCGGTCTGGTGATTAAAGTACACTTTATTTAATTTACTTTTTGGGTGTGCCAAGGAATTTTTTCTTTTTACCTTATTGGATGCTGGAATCGCCTCTATAGGCGCTGGCACCCCGCCACAAGCCTTTCTGCTGTGCTGCTCAAAACTTTTGGACTTTATATATATATATATATATTACATATGTTTTTTTCATAGCATGGTACAAAAACGTGATGTGAACAGCCCCTTAAAAGCACCTGTCTCCTCTCCTGACATGTCTGCTTTAGTAGCTATTTCCAATTCCTGTGTAGTTACATCTATTCTTATTCCTCTGTGTTGTGCCATTCCTCTATTATTCATTCTAAAAGTTGCTGAATGTATCACTAGCAGTTGCAAATGGTGTTATCAGTTGGGGGTGTCTCTGCAAAGTGTCACACTATCCAATCAGTGCTGCCATTGTCAGACTGTGCAGGGACACCCCCCCAACTAGTAACACCCAGATGGACTTTTATTGCAGACTGCTGCCAATTGATTCCTAAACTTATAATAGGAATAAATGAGGAATGGAAGAACATAGTTATAATAATAGATGTTCCAGAATTGTTCTTACATGGGGAATGTAAGTAGTTACTAAAACAGACATGTCAGGAAAGGTGACAGGACCTCTCTAAATCTGTCGACAGTCAATGATTGATTTAAGAAAGCCTGTACCTGCTCCATGAAAGACGGCATACAAGCATCTTTACTTTCTTACATGTTTTTAAGGACAACAAACAGGAAATTGTCCACAAAAGTTTAAGTAATCCATCGAATGGGTATTAACCAATTAATCTCATTTCACTTCTTATATGCCAAAAACACTTTTAGGCTACATGCACACGAATGTTGTTTGTTTCCGTGTCCATTCAGTTTTTTTGGGTTTTTTTGCGGATAGAATGCAGACCCATTCATTTCAATGGGTCCACAAAAAATGTCCGTGTGCTGTCCGCATCAGTATGTCCGTTCCATAGCCCCGCAAAAAAAATAGAACATGTCCTATTCTTGTCCGTTTTAGGCATTGTTACAATGGATCCGCAAAAAAAACGGAGGGCATACGGATGTCTTCCGTTTTTTTTTTTTTTTTTTTGCGGACTTCAAAACGCATACGGTCGTATGCATGTAGCCTTAATCATGACTCCTAAAATGTTTGTACACACCAGTGATACACAGAGGAAAAGATTGTCATCCAGAAGAACCCCTACAAACTGTAATCCGTAACATGCGCGCAGGACCTTATTGCACATTCAGCAGGCACATCTCCTCCTATGTAACATAACATTGAGCCAAATTTACCACAATGAGCAGTGCGTAGCATGATCAGAGAATGCATTAAATGGCTGCGACTTGTAGAATGTTATGTCCACCCCATGCCAAGCCTCTCTGAATGAGCTGCCATTCCTAGCACTTACAGTCCAGCTTTCTGCCAGGGACCCCCAGGGGTTCTTCAGCACTTATATACACTGTCAAATTGTTAACACCTTAATCACACAAGGTCATCTTTGCCAGGAGAGGAGATTTCCAAAATACTTTCCTTTTAATGTGAATTTGAACTAACCATAAAAAGAATTTCATTTCCTGTGCTTTCCGTGAATCCCACAGATGGAATCGCCCTTTAGGAAATCAGAGTTTTGTGTTGTATGTAAGCAAATTTATAGAAACCTAGACATCAGCATCTTATTTATGTGAGTGGGATATTGCAGTTTTTTTGGGGGGGTTTTAAGACTATTCCTCTAAAAATAAGCAATCGGCTATAATCTGTGGCGGATCCCTCAGCACCACTATGAAGAAATGCAGTGCCCTCTAAAATCTACAGGATGTCCTCGTAACAAGTCTTATTTTCCCCTGACTCTTAAAGATGAGGGTCCTTAACGTGTTCCCCTCTACTGATTCAGAATTCCCTAACAGGTTATCTTAAAATAGTTTTTCTTTTATAGGGAAGGCGCCTTTAGTGTATGTCCACACAGGACAAATACTGTATGTTGCTGATTTGTGCCTTTTTACAGTATCAGTAAAGTGGTGGAAAATAATCTGCAGCATAAATTGACTTGTGGATTTTAAATCTGCTGCATGTCCATTAAGGCTTCTTTACACACAGTATATATTTATATGCAGAAATTCCTCGTGAAATCCGCTCCAAAACTGCATAGAAAAACACTATTTATCCTGGTTTTGGTGCATTTTTTTTGCATGGCTTTTATATGCTTTTTATTGTGGATTTTCTGTTTATGTTAACAACCAATTGAAGTCTATGGGGAAAACCACTCTACAGAAGGTGTGGTATCGCCCAAACAATTCACGTACTGCAGATTCTAAACACAGATCAATTTCCGCACATAAAAAATATTCAAAGTGTACATATGATTTGACAAATCTCATACACTTTGCTCGTACTGTATTACTCTATGAAGTTTTCAGAATTAAAATCAACTCAGAAAAACTGTACATTGTCCCCTTCGTGTGCAATTGCTCTTGTTCTGTGGATTTCCAGCATGGGTTTCACCCTTCAAGAAACCCACATGTAACCCGCTGTTCTGTCACTTACAGGACCCTGTTGGTCTCTGCTTACTGACCCAATCACTTCTCCGGCCATTTATTACTGCCCTAGTGCACCCGAAAAAATTGTGGGTGACAGAAAGGGAGAGCCAGTGTTGGAATCTCCGAGGCCTCATGTACCCTCCCTGTAATGTGGCCCTGACTAGCCCCGTGTGATTGAAAAAGTTTGAAAGTCAAATTTGTAATGTGACCTAAGTAAAATCTAATTTCCTGTTCTATAGTGACACTGAGGGCATAGGTATAGAGTGTGCAACCTGCACATTGCCCTTGAAGCCAAAGGGCCCCTCTGCCATATAAGATGATGCCAGTATTATAAATAGTTTTAACACTGACAGATGTAAGATTATGCACATGGGAAGAAATAATGCAAGTCACCCGTACATACTAAATGGTAAAACACTGGGTAACACTGACATGGAAAAGGACCTAGGAATTTTAATGGACAGCAACTAAGCTGTAATAAGATAATGGGTTGCACCAAAAGAGGCATAGTTGCCCGAGATGAGAACTGTGTACAGTTCTGGTCTCCTGTGAACAAGGCAGACATAGCAGAGCTGGAGAGGGTTCAGAGGAGGGCAACTAAAGTAATAACTGCAATGTGGGGACTACAGTACCCTGAAATATTATCAACATTAGGGTTATTCACTTTAGAAAAAAGATGACTGAGGGGAGATCTAATTACTATGTATAAATATATCAGGAGTCAGTACAGAGATCTATCCCATCAGCTATTTATCCCCAGGACTGTGACTGTGACGAGGGGACATCCTCTGCGTCTGGAGTAAAGAAGGTTTGTACACAAACATAGAAGAGGATTCTTTACGGTAAGAGCAGTGAGACTATGGAACTCTCTGCCTGAGGAGGTGGTGATGGTGAGTACAATAAAGGAATTCAAGAGGGGCCTGGACGTATTTCTGGAGTGTAATAATATTACAGGCTATAGATACTAGAGAGGGGTCGTTGATCCAGGGAGTTATCTGATTGCCTGATTGGAGCCGGGAAGGAATTTTGGCTTCTACCTCACAGGTTTTTTTCCTTCCTGTGGATCAACTTGCAGGATAACAGGCCGAACTGGATGGAGGGATGTCTCTTTCAGCCTTCCTATCTACATGGTAGATGAGGGTCTGGGCCCCAGGTTCTTCAAGTTCCACTTCTAAGTAGTCTGTAGGTACAGTGCATTCTCATTGGGCTTGTCCAATGTCCCTCTTTTTGAAGCTCTTGCAGCTTGCCACTGTGTGCCCTGCCGTTCCATTGCTGTATACCTATTGAAATGGTAATGATTTGTTACGTAGTATTTTGTTTCCACTTCCGCGGCTTGCCACTTTCCATTATCTGCTTCCTCACTCCCTCCAGATTACCAGTAACGACCACGGACTACTCGTCGTGTCCATTATACCTGTTTAGCTGGCAGTGTTTTGCTAGGAAACTCTATTGTGTCCTCTGCAGCTCATTATCTGCTATAAGTGAAACCCAGCGTAATCTAATATGGCAGCACATTGAAGTGAAATATGTCAGCTCATTTAGCAGCCTTTTGAGAGACATGTCAAGTACATAATAAAAGGAACTAATTATTGAATCATTTAAAAGAAGGGGAAAAGGGACTCATTTCCTTGCTGTTAACCAGATTTAACCCAAGCATGAAAAGTCACATTTTATATTTTGACTCAATGACAGCTTTCTGAGAGTTTTTTATATTTACCTGTTTAGAGGCTCGTAAGGAAATTGGCAAAACTTTCTTAATCACATCACCATGACATTAATTCTTTATTCAGAGAGGACTTTTTCTATTTCAGCATCCTTTTTTTTTTTTGTATCCCGAGTTTTCGGAATATTCAGCGTGTCGCAGCTGTTCATGAATAATGTCCATTTAAAGCGCCTGGCATAGAGTGCTGGTGTGTTGGCGAGATGAATTAAATGTTTGGGGGATCTGACAGGCAGCACGCTGCTTTGTGATCATTCCAAAGTTCTAATAATCTCCCTCACCTTCTCTGCCTGCCACTAATGAAAGAGAATAGGTGATTGCACCTCCGGCTATGTTCTTCGCCTAATGACTTCTCCAAAGGCAGATTTATGAAGAAAAAATTAACTTTGAATGAGGATTGAATTGGTCCTGACAGTCTGATAGACTGTGACACAGATTCTATGGCAAAACAGACGTAGCCCTAATTGATTATCAATATTTTAAGCAAAGTGATGAAAATCAGCATTAAGTGATGAGAAAGGCAGTCTTAATACAGTAGGCAGTAACCAGGACGCAGCTAGTCTGCAGAGGCTGGCCCTGATTGCTGTTACGAGGTTTATCTGTCAGTTTCTCCCCCTTCCCCCTTTTTTTTTTATAGTTTTATTTTATTTTTTTACCTTTGCGCTGCAGCATTGTCCCCTTTCAGCTGGCTTGTTTCCTTTTAGGCTTCTATGACGGAATATTAATATTCTTGTCTATGTGGAATTTTTATTTATTTATTTTATATTGAGCCTATTTCGAGTGAGGAAATTTCTGGTTCTGTTTTTCTGCATTTGGCGCAGCAGGAAGAGACTCACTTTTAATATCTTTAATTTAGCATCAAATTCCAAAGCATTGGCTTTATTATAGGGAGACAAGGCAGCCTTTTAAGCCTTCCTCCAGTTTCATGATTGCATGATAATGTGGAGATGGATGTTTGTAATTACGACGTCTTATAATAAAAGTCTGTTTAGTTTGCTTATTTCCCAGCCTGGGTAGCTAAGAGAGCAATTGCAGCATAGATTACCACTAGAAACTCAGCGGGTATCAATTAAAAGCAACATTAATCTGTCCTAATTTTACAGCCTCAGATTTGGATGTTTTTTATGATGCTGATGGTGTGTGAAAGTCTCGTTACTACTGCTGAGCGGGAAGAACGCTCTTCACTAAATATTCTCAACATAGTTACATCTGCTCTAGGGGGAACTCAGAAGAGTGGAAGCAGTATTTTTTATTTTATTAATCTGGCTCCCGATGGCAAGAAGATTTGTCATTAATATTCCCTAAAGGCATGGATTCTGCTCCTGAAATCGATGCGGAAAATATTCCCAATCTGGCCCACATTAATGTTAAAGGGAATCCGCACAGTAGTTCATGCAGTGTGAATTTTTGGGCGGAACTCAACTCTTTGCGGAAAATCAACAATTAACATGCTTATTTTTGCCCGGACGCTCATGGATTAATCCTATTAAATGTGCCTAAATCTATGGGCAGCTCCATGGCATGTACAACTGAAAATCAAAGGGTCAGCCTTGGATATCTGCTACGCTTTCCGCTGTGAATTTTTCTGTGAGAGTAATCCGTTTGTCTGAACTTGCCCTTACTTTATTGTAAATATGGGCTACATTTTTATTCTGTGATATACCATAAGAGGTGTTCAAAAAAAGTAGAAAAGTAGGGTTGACTGCTTTCATGCAGCTGAAATCTGCTCACAAATTTGCTGTCACTTCCAACAAGCATCATCTGTCTCCCATAGAAATGAATGGAGCAGAAGCGCACATGCGTGACGACCGCACAGGAACCCCATTTTCATGATCCAGGGGGGTCCCAGCAGTTGGACCCCTACTGATCAGGCACTTATTCCCTATCCCGTGGATAAAGGAGAAGTTTAAACCTTAGCAGAACCCCTTTGAAGGGGTTTTCTGGTGACATGTCACATGATGAAGTTCTGAGTGCATTTAGATGCCCAGAGTAATTGCCATCTGTGAGCCGCACCCTCTGTTCACATCCTGGCAAAAGACTTACAGGGAGTGTCTGTAGCATCAGGTCTCTGCCTCTCCTTCTACTCCCAGCTCGAACATGACAGATCCAAGCCTGCTTGAAGACATGGTGGAAAAAAACTGAGCATCATTGTTGGTGGGTCCATGAGAATGAGCAGAACGACGCCCTCGGAGGCAAGTCACAGGTCTAGTTGTGTCGACAAGGCAGATACTTCTAAGCCTTGCACAACTTAGATGTACACGTGATGTCATTGGGATAGAGAAGCAACACAGCAAAAATGTCACATTACCGATAAACAATCATGATTAGAAAGTGATGATGTGTTCTCCTGTCAATTGATGCTGAAAATTGCAAAACTGGAATGCCCCTTTAAGTCTGAATTGGGATTTTTGGAAGTATTAGGCCACCTGCACAGGTTGTGGAATACATTCGTTTTTTCTGCGTGTATTCACTTGCAGAAAAAACGCAGCGTATTACAGTACCAGCAAAGTGTATGAGATTACACACCTCATGTACACATTTTTTCTTTGTGGAAATTGACTTGCCTTGCGGATTTCAAAATCTGCAGCATGTCAATTACGTTTGCGGTTTTAGCTTCCTTTTCAATGGAAGGGTGAGATCTGCAGCAAAACTGCTCTCAAATACACACCAAAAACCGCTGTTAGACATGGCGAAACGCACATAAATCCGCATGGAAATTCGTGTGGATCTCATGTGCGTTCACCTGTGTGCAGGTGGCCTTACTTTATTAGTGTATTGTGATCACCCATACTGCATTTAGGTAGTGTGGAGGATGTCTGTCTGACAGCAGAGAATGGAGCCGATAAGGATGTTCTATAGACTCCTGTATAACCCCCTAGTTTCCAGTAAAAGGTGCACCATGAGAGCAGAGAGACGTTGCAGTACAACTCGATTAAATTATAGTCGTTTTCCATAAAATGTATGGATGGTGAATAAGGGAAAATTAGGATTCATTATGTGAAAGACTCCTTTTATGTATGCATATCTGTATGCTTGAGAAGTTCTTCATTTCCAAATTAACAGAAAGGCAAATGGTACAAATTGCATAAATGCATTAAAATTATGTAGAAAACAATTGTGGCCTGTTATGAAGTTGGACCCCCGATAGACACTTTAGTAAAATAGTACATTTATTTGTGTGAATATATTGTACACGAAGTCAGAAAGGGAGCAATGACAGAGGGATTCTGGTGAAAAGGTATTGGCGGTCTGTCCAGATGACGGTCATTGGGGAAGCGTGTTTTTCATATACGTTTCCCTTCTGCCATTGCCAGCGGTGTGATCTTGACTATGTAGTTCCCATCAGTACACTATGTTTGACAATCCTTCATTTTAAGCCCACTCTCTACTAATAATGGGATGACCATTTGAGTTAGGCCTCATGCACACGACCGTTGTTTTGGTCCGCATCCGAGCCACAGTTTTTGCGGCTCGGATGCAGACCCATTCACTTGAATGGGGCCGCAAAAGATGCGGACAGCACTCTGTGTGCTGTCCGCATCCGTTGCTCTGTTCCGTGGTCCGCAATTTTATTTTTTAACCTGTCCTATTCTTGTCCGTTTTGCGGACAAGAATAGGCAGTTATATCAATGGCTGTCCGTGCAGTTCCGCAAATTGCGGAATGGACACGGACGCCATCCGTGTTTTGCGGAACACCACGGTCGGGTGCATGAGGCCTAAGGCTACTTTTACACTAGCATTTTTGCTGGATCCCTCAGGGTTCAGCAAAAACACTTCCGTTACTGATAATACAACCATCTGCATCTGTTATGATCGGATCCAGTTGTATTATCTTTAAAATAGCCAAGACGGATCCGTCATGAACTCCATTAAAGGTCAATGGGGGACGGATCCGTTTTCTATTGTGCCAGATTGAGAAAACGGATCCATCCCCATTGACTTACATTGTGGTATCAAAATCCTAAAAAGAAACCTTTAAGACTATGGCACAGATACATAATGTGCCTATACACCCAAAATAGTCATTGCCTATAAAAATGGCTGTAATAAGCGTAATTGTCTCCATTGCAACCCTCGCTTTTTTGGTGAGTCTGGACTTTGTGAGTTTTCATGGCGTACCATGTGTACCTGTTCTCTGAGATGTATAGAATCAGTGCTGGCAGAAGTTTCTATTAGTTGTGCCACTGCAATAATTATTTGTCTTTGTATCATTTTTTAGGCAGTAGCGAATTATATTTACAAGATAACATGAGTTGGGTTTTGGGTTCTAACCTTTTACTAATTAAAAAAATGAGGCACGCACAAAGCTCATAGTAGTGGTATACAGAGGCCCAGATTTACTAATGCGTCTGCACCAAAAATCGTGCAATTTGGCACATTTAGGGTTTCTAAGCTTTTTTTCTGACATGCTCATTGAGGGGGTGGGACTTAGTGGGTGGGTGGAGCTATATGGGGAAAGGAGCAGATCTGTTGCACTGTTTTACACCAACATTTCGGTGCAATTCTTGTTTAAAAATCTGTCTCAAAGTAAGCCAACCAATCGTTGGTATAGAGTCCGAGGAAAGTGTATGTCTCACACCACATGTATCATCCAGCCTGAGCCCTTCTGATAAATCTGATGCAGGTATAGACAGCTAGTCTAAACTCACACTGCCTATAGGATTAGTAAATCTGGGCCAGTATGTCCTATACCTACATAATATATATGAATATGAGACCTTTTATAAATCTACCTACCCAGTATATATCTACTTACACAGTTTCCAATGAGAACGTTTAAGATCAGGTAGTGGATATAGTGTAAGGCCTCATTCACACATACGTGGATTTTCACAGACCATGGTCCGTGAAAATTCACGTATGTGTGAATGAGGCCTAAATTCTTTGTCCGTGAACGATTGACTATGGTGAAAATTCAGTAAAATCTTGAGCACAGCATTCAACATATGACAAAAATTTGAGTATAAAATACAAGTGAGTGCGTGACCTTGCTATATTTGTGTTTTAGTGCTTTGTTATTCGTAACTTTATTACCTTATTGTATGTTTTATATTATATGGATGATAAACAATATCTTAAATCATTTCAAGCGTTTATATATTGCCCTAAATTAACACTTGCAGATTATTAGTGTGGAGATTAGTTTAATAAAGCATTATTCTTACTGCGCCATCTAGTGGCTTAAAAGTAAATTGTCCTTAATAAATCACATTAATGACAGCATCTTCTAGTTATTACTGGACGACGCTAAACCTTTTAGCACCTAATACATTATCTCTTATGTGATGCTTACTAGAAAATGTGTTTTCAATAAAGAGTTAAAAATAAATAAGCATTACTCACTGCACAGATCCCCGCTGTTCCCATTCTGACCCTGCCTTCCACTTACTCTTCCTTGCTCGACTCGAAATGCATATTTTTTTAACCCATTATGGCCATTTTTAAAGTAGATTTTCAACACAAGGAAAGTCCCTTTTAATCTAGCATCTATTGATCTATCCCATTGTCATGACAGCTGGTGTATGCAAAAGGAGCACAGATCAGGCGGAACGCATAATGGAGGGCCATAAATATATATACCACCATGTTTCTGTATTGGGGCTCGTATTGCAGTCCCCAATGCCCGAGCACCGTCTGTGTGGCCTGCACTCACTGATACAGACCCATTCAACTTAAATGGGTCTGCAATCCCTCCGCACCGCAAAACAATAGAGCATGATCAATTTTTTGAGGTACGGAGGCATGAACTGAAATGCCACAAAAGCGCTTAAAAGTTAAAATGGATTGAAAGGCCGTCCATTGCTGCAGTTACAATAAAGTAGATTACCTAAAGGCCTCTTTCACACAAGCGTTATGGCCCCAGGACCATAAATAGGTGCTGGAACTATATAGCTCTGTCCATGTCAGTGGGGACAGTCCTGCAGTGGATGCAGGTGTGTAGTTCTGACCCAGAGCTTCTCTGGCACAGCTGATTAGTGGGGGTGCCAGGTGTTGGGCCACCACCGACCTGATATTGATGATCTATCCCAAGGACAGGGCATCAGTTGTTAAATCCTGGAGAACCCCTTTTTAGAATGTGTCACTAAATAACTAGCAGGGGCGGTCACTGGGGGCTTTAACAGACACCTACCTTCCTTAGGTATAGCTGAGAAGTGGCTGAGTACAGGTTTACATATACATTGGAATCCGTATCTTGCCATTGCTTATCTTGTACTCTTCCTGAATCTCAGTCTACATGTATATTAAACTCCAGAGCTGCATTCATAGTTCTGTTGGTTGTCATTAGAAACAGTCAAAAAGCATTTTATCAGCTTAGCTGAGCTATTCTATTTCAGTAGGACAATTTGTTTCTCCTGTATCAAATTACAGTATAGTGCCTGGTATAAGGACCGCACTTAGGTTAGTTTCACACTAGCGTTCAGAGATCCATCAGCCTCTTTTGGCCGGAACAGCCTGCCTGAGCTCTCTGGATCCGATTGTCGGACGCTACATGAATTAACTATAATAGAGAGCGGTGGAGATCTGGCTGCAACGTGGCAAATATGCCTAGAATCAGTCAATCGGACAAATACTGCTGCGTGGTGGCTAGCACGGCGCAAAACATCGTCACATCGGTGTTACAAAGCCACAAAACAGGGTCTTGCAACTTTTTCCGCCAAAAAGTGGCGTGGCGTGGCGTGGCGTGGCGTGCTTAGTAAATAACCCCAAAGTGTCCGTCCAGCAGACTTGTCATTCTGGTGTACTGCCCTTAAATGGGCAACACATAGTGATGACAGATGCACTTTAAATAATATGCTAGCTAATATCATCCCATTTATAATTAGCGGTCTACGCCTTCAATTTCAGAGAAGTTCAGAGGTTGTCCAGGATTAACATGGCTGCCATCTTACAAAAAACAGCACCACTTCTGTCTGTGGCTTGTGACCTGTGTTGCCGTCTGAGGGGCTGACGGACGTAGCCGTGTGCTGTACTTGGCAGTCTGTCGGGCCCATAGACAGCTTTTTATGCCAGTGTTGGATCCCACCTGCACTGCCGTAGAGTCGGCAGTGCAGGGGGGATCCTCCCCTGACTGGAGTAGTTTTTACTCTGCTTTTACAGCAGTTTCCAGGTGTAAAAGTTCGAATAATAAACGTGTTGGGCTCGGTCCTCGACACTCCATTCCCACTCCTACTTGGAAGTCAGAAAAAGGGGGTTTGCAGCTTTTTTACACCTAAAAAAAAAGTCATAGCACAGGTTATAGATGAATGGATCAGTGGTTACACGTGTGCACCATCACTCTGTATATACAAGGGGCTATGGGACCTCCTTTCTCAAGATCGGTTCTGTGGAAAGATGGAGAATGTTGTATATGGGAAAACGCCTTTAAGGCCACTTTCATACAAGCGATACAGATTGTGTCAGGACCTATTCATGGAAAAACGTATGGTTTTGCACACACGTTCGTTCAGTGTTTTTTTTTTACTGATATCAGTTTTGATGCGTTTTTCACTGAATAATAACAATCTACATCTCCTAACCACCATCAGTGGATGCCTTCCATTTTTCAGGCAAGCCCCATTCACTTCTATGGAGCCTGGGCTGCGTGAAGAGCGATGCTCATGTACACAGACCCATTGAAATGAACGGGTCAGGATTCAGTCCAGACGCTATGTGTTCACTACACGCATCGCATGCGGACAGAAAAATCACTCCTGTGAAAGACCTAAGGATATGTCCTCATAGGCCTTATTTTGTAGCCGAAAATCCACATACAATGCATTTTACCACAGATTTGACTCAGCACGGCAAAGGATGAAATCCATGGCAGATTTAAAACCCGCGCAGCATTTCAAGTTATAGGCAGATTTGTTGCAGACATTTTTTGCAGCGTGTGGATGAGATTTTTTCAAATTATCTACTTTTCTGCTGCTGTGGATCTTCTGTATGCAAATTAGTTGCTGAAAATCCACAGCATTTCCGTCACTTGTGGCCGTACCCCCGCAGGTGCTAAACAAGGTTGTCCAGTGGTGGAGAGGATTTCCCCCCATCTTAGGCCTCATGCACAAGGCCGTTGTTTTCGTCCGCATCCGAGCCGCTGTTTTGGCGGCTTGAATGCAGACCCATTCACTTCAATGGGGCTGCAAAAGATGCATCCGTTGCTCCGTTCCATGGTCCGCAAAAAATATATAACCTGTCCTATTCTTGTCCGCGTTTTGCGGACAACAATAGGCAGTTATATCAATGGCTGTCCGTGCCGTCCTGCAAATTGCGGAACGCACACGGACGCCATCCGTGTTTTGCGGATCCGCAATTTGCAGACCGCAAAACACACACAACGGTCATGTGCATGAGGCCTTAGGCTACCTACACACTTTGCAGATTTGTGTGCACCAAAACTGAACATAAAACAGCACTATTTATTTATCACGTTTTTGGTTTGCTTTTTATGTGGCTTTTGGTTTATGTTAACAACTTCATTGAAGTCTATAGGGGAAAAAACACTCTACAAAAGGTTCACAACCGCCGCACACATTGACATGCTGCAGATTTTGGAATCTGCACGGCAGGTCAATTTCTGCACAGAAAATACATGTAAAATGTACATGAGATTTGGCAAATAATTCGCTTTGTACGGTTATACTGTGTTTTTTGCGTGCGGAAAAAAACATGCATAATCTGCAATGTGTGCAGCTACTCTTATAGGTCCTTACTTGTGATGGACACCTCTTCAGGACTACGTTTTCTGATTAATATAGAATAAGGCTTCATGCACACTGATCCGCAAAATAAGGATATACCCTCTGTGTTGCATCCTCATTTTTTGCGGACTTCAATGGGTCTGCCAAGTGTAGGACATGTTCTGTCTTTTTGCGAAATGTGGAAAGTACATGGCTCATTCATGTGTTTTCCATATCCGTATGTCCGTTCCACGAAAAGTCTGCAAAATGTGGACCACGGGCCCACTGGAGTCAATGGGTCTGCAAGGAAAGTGTATGCAACAAGGACCGCATCCGTATTTTGCGGATCTGCAATTTGTGGACTACAAAACGGGCACGGTTGTGTGAATGAGGCCTTCTAGTTCGTACCTGAGAAGAGACTGATTGCTTTTCCATATAGATAAGGAATGATAATGGTAAGTATAGCAAATCTAGTCACTAGTGACTAAGTATTAAATATGTCCACAGGTACGGAGCCGTTGAGAATACATGGCTGGGAACGAATGACCTAGGCGGTGAAGACTGGCGCAATGAAAGTGTTAGAAGAGTGCTTCAGCATTTGTGCTGTCACTTAGCGCACACCCATAGATCTTGTGCACAGTCCGTGATGAAAGCTCTGCTTTTCGTCTGGCAGCATTTCAGACTTACACCCCGCTGCAGATTACACTTTGACTTATTGGAATAAAATCTCTGGAATGACAGAGCCTAGCGGGTCATTTTTTTGTTCAGGTTATTAAAATGACCGTTTGTACACTATTATTCAAAATAGCCAAGTCTTTATGGCATTTTGGTGAAATTCCCTTGTAGAGGCGCACATTTGTTGGAAAGGGCAAGCTTGCATAGTAAAAAAGATAAATCAAATTCAAGAATGTGGAGTTTATTGAATCCAAATTGTGCCCAGTTGGCCTAAGATCTATATGTGAGCAATCCATCTTGTGCTGATAATAGAGGCTCTGGAAATCCACCTGATGTTTGCAATATTAAATTTCAGTCTAATGAGCTGTACTAATACATATTGAAGATGGCTGTAAAGAGCAGATTGTGAGTCCAAGCAGGATAATTTGAAAGATACATCAGCTTAGCCTTTAACATGACTCTGGGGGTCCGTCTACAATTATACATATAAGCAAATTGCATTTAAATAGAATTTCTGTTATGCTTGTTTTCTTTCAAGATTGAACGAAGCTCAGGAAAGTAGGAATGTCTTCACAGCTTAGTGTCTTGTGCTTGTATCGTTCATCAGTGGGGTCTTGTGTGACGATGTGAATATTTTATTTTACTCACTTATATACTATAGCAGTGACATATTCCGCAGCACTGTACAGACATAACCATCACTCGCTGTCCCGAGTGGATCTCACAATCTAAATTCCCTATCAGTATGTCTTTGGAGTATGGGAGGAAACCCATAGGGAGAACATACATGCAGATGTTGTCCTTGGTCAGATTTGAACCTAGGACTCCAGTGTTGCAAGGCACCAGTGCTAGCCACCGTCCTGCCCAGGTGTTCACGTTCCCTTTCACTTGGCACACAAAGTATATAAAAAAGATACAGCTGTAATGTTATTTTTGCGTTCTCATTACAAAAAAGTTCCTAGCAGTGATAGACAGAATTTAGAGGACACTGAAAAGTCTACTCGGTGACCTGTAAGTAAAGGACTTGGCCTTAAAAGAGCATCAGTCATGCGGCATGACTTCCTTTATTGAGGACTTATGGACAAGAGACCCTCTGAGGCCCAGCTTTCATTTGTTTTATTAAGCTGGCATCGGGGGTTAATTACCAAACCTTGGGCTCTGTACCAGCATCAGCTCATTTCCATTAGGCTTTACCAAAAAATTTCACCTGATGGAAACCATAATAATCCATTATAACTCAATGGAGAGAAAAAATCGTGAAACCGACTCATAACAGACCATAGCCAATCGGTCTTGTCTCCCATAATGGCGCAAGTGTGAACATAGCCTTGCAAAGATGATTCAAGATCGTCGTCATTTGAATCGGGGACAAAGCTGCTCCTTCTACGATCCAGGGCAAAGATTCGGTTTGGTACTTTGCTCACCTGACTTGTCGTTCAGCAGCCTAATCATCAGCCTGCCCAGCATTGAAGGGGTTATTATGGAGGGAGGTATGCTGCTTTAGGGGATAGAGAACCAGCGAAGTGCCTGTCTGCCTGGGGTTGGCGCTTAGTTCCATCTCGCTGTGGAAATGGCAACATGTGACAACCCCTTCAAAGACTCCGTCTGTTCCTAGATCTCTTGTAAAATAAGCATGTGGCCTTTGCGGGGACACAAATGTATTCAGAAACATGCCATTATTTTGAAAATCTGTGCCTGAAATCCAGCAAAGTTGTTTTTTTATTTAAATGCAAATTAGGAACTCTGTGCACTGTGGGTGGGGCCACGGTGTCCAGTGCACCCTACTTCTCCCAATATCATCACTCAGCATTTAAGTGAATAAAGGTAAGGCCAGTAGCAGGCTTGTGATACAGATCCAGAGCTGATGATGCAGGGGAATCCTGGCGCTGTGTCAATCAGCCATGAGGAGGAGTCGCTCTGCAGTGATATAGCGGAGCAATGGTTCCCTGGACAGTGGCCGTGTCCACAGTGCGCTGGCTTTCTAATTTGCAGCAAAGTAAGAACAATTTCTCTGCACTGATTTATAAATGGTGGTGAATGGCTCCCACAAAGGCCAAAGTGATTTGTGAGCTGACAATAGCTGCTAGTGCCAGTGATGCCACCCACATCTATGTGCCTATTGAGTTTCCCAGTTATTCCCTGATTTGAGTGTTGGCAAAAAAAAAATATGTAGGAGATTGAACATTTGTTAGAGGTGGGATTGAAATCATGCATGTCCGCCATAGATATATATGGGATATTCACAGGATATGCTATGAATGTCTGATAGATGTGAGTGTCTATGGTATCTGCATCTGTCTTCAGATAGTGGAACCCCTATTCCCTCACCACCTCTCCATCTACTCTATGCCAGGGTGTGTTGGCTGGTGACAGCCTCAACAGGAAGGACAGAGGTTGGGGACAACCATTCTGGAGATAGCTGCAGGAGCTGTTGGGACCCACATCTATCAGACTATTTGTGGCTTAGGCTTCATGCACATAACCATATATATTTTGCAGTCCACAAACTTCGGATCTGCAAAATACGTATACTGTCTGTGTTGCATCTACAGTTTTTGTAGACCCATTTGACTTCATTGAGTCTGTGGTCCAAGAATAGGACATGGTCTGTCTTGTTGCTGTACAGACGTATGGATGCCTAAAGCACATGGATCATCCATTTGCTTTCTGCATCCGTATGCCCGTACTAAAGTCAATAGGTCTGTAAAAAAAATGCGGATGGCACAAGGACTGCATCTGTATTTTGCAGGTCTGTGGTTTGTGGACCCCAAACGGATACAGTCATGTGCATGAGGCCTTATCCTGTGTATGTGCCAATTAAATATTTAATACAATATAATAAATTTCTCATCAGAGATTTTCTTTAAAAATTAAAGGGGTTATCCACTAATTATATTGATGACCCTATTCTCAGGCTAGGTCATCAATATCAGATCGGTGGGGGGGGTGGGGGGTAGGGTAGGAGGAGGCTGGTGCTGACGTCATCTGTATATGGTCACATGGCTGATTGCAGCTCAGCCCCCTAGAAGTGAATGGGGCTGAGCTGCGATAACAAGAACCGCCGCTATACTATGTATGGCAGTGTACTTGGAAAACTGCCGGGAGCCTGCATTGCTCACCAGAGCCTCGGTGAGCGCAGCGGCTCCCTGAAACAGCTGATCGGCGGGGGTGCTGGACCTCGGACCCCAACGGATAATGATGACCTGTCCTGAGAATAGGGCATCATTATCCATTCCTGGATAACCACTTTAACATTATGAAATGACTCGGCGACCAATCCCTACCTGTTCTTAATGGAAACAGGCAATGCACAGTAGGCTTTATTCATTACCCTCGTGACTTATTTTGGCTTTAGTCGAACCTGTAACCACCTCAATGTATTCATGCATGCACCAATGTCATGTATCTGTATTGCGACCTCCCTTTTAGTCAAAGTTGAGATTCTTCACTTTTATTTTTTTTCCCCTCTTCTGACAAGGCAGTACTTTTTTAAACTTAATATTTCATCAAGTATAATGCTATTAGAGACTTATTTTCACTTAGTTCACTCATCAGGCAGTGAGATGGCAATAAAAGGGAATGGCTCCTCTGAGACATTAATGCTTTGGAATAAATGATGTGCTAGAACAGAAATTTAATTAATTTACAGAGTATATTGATAGTCCCCTGTTACTGTGCTGTATATTTTTAATCTTCTTTAACATCTGTAGTAAAGTGTTTCAAAACCCCTGCAGTTGAGCAACTAATAGATAATTAAGTAATAAGGGAAGAGGTTTTCCAGAGGGAAAGAGAATCTTTTTAACGAGTGCTGTCATAATAGGAATAAAGTACTGTTCACTTGATATATCGAGAAGAAAATATCTAATTCTATTATGTTTTAAACTAGAGCTGTATCTTTGCAATATTAGGAGAATTGTATTCTTATAGGGTTTTATGAGCAGGGAAATATCTACCCACAGTGAAGATTTTATTCCTATGTCTTTTCTGCTGAAATTGAAACTTGCAGGACCATAAGTTACATGATATATTGTATATGCCGTACTTATACATTAATGTATCACAAGCTGGTAAGGAAACCCTTCATTTTAATTACTGTACTTCCTTTACTCTAATGCTGATTATAGTGTTTTGTTACTTTGTGTAACGTGGTAGCAGAAGGTAACAGATCTGGTCTTCATATTATTACAGCCTCCAGACTCATCCTAGAAGGGCACATGTGTAAGACTAGTGCGGACACAACTGTCTAAAAGACTGGCTTTTTTGACCATAGCAACCAATCATAACACAGTTTAAATGTAAGGGTTTTTTTCCAAGGATAGGCCATCAGTATCTGATCGGTGCGAGTCCGACCACCCAGGAGAAGGCAGCTGTTTGAAAAGTCTTCGGCACCCCTGTGTGCACTGCGGCCTTCCCAGTGCTCACCAAGCACATCTCTGCACATTGTATAGAGGCTGTGCTTGGTATCGCGCTGAGCCCCGTTCACTTCTATGGGGCTGGGTGCAATACCAAGCACAGCTGCTATACAGTGTATGGCGCAGTGCACACAGGCGCCCTGGTGCCTTATCAAATAGTGTGATCGGCGGCGGGCCTGGGTGTTGGACTGAGAATGGGTCATCGGTATCAAAAATCTCAGAAAACCCCTTTAAAAAAATGTAACCTGTTTCACTTCTATGGGGCTGAGCGCGATGCCAAGCACAGCCGCTATACAATGTACGGCGATGTGATCGTTAAAGGGTTTCTATCACTTTGTTTCACCTATTTAGCTTTCAGACACTAGCGGATCGCTAGTGTCTGCTTTATCTAACCATCCTAATATAAAGAGCTTATTGTCCTTGCCGTTTAGCTAAAAAAATAACTTATATAGATATGCAAATGAGCCTCTAGGGTGCTATGGGGGCGTGATTAGCACCTAGAGGCTCCGTCTACCTTAACAAACTGCCGCCGCCCAGCGCGTCCCTCAGCCCGCCCATCTCCAGCTGAAGCGATCCTCTCCGTGCGCGTCTCTGTTCTGCGCATGCGCAGTGAAATGTCTGATCGCTTCCCTGCTCAGACATCTCCACCTGCGCCTGTTCCTCGGAGCACTATGACGTCATCGGCGCAGGCGCAGTGGAGATGTCTGAGCAGGGAAGCGATCAGACATTCACTGCGCATGCGCCGAATACGAGGGAGCATCGCATTCCGGAGGAGATGGGCGGGGCTGGAGGGACGCGCTGGGCGGCGGCAGTTTGTTAAGGTAGACGGAGCCTCTAGGTGCTAATCACGCCCCCATAGCACCTAGAGGCTCATTTGCATATCTAATTAAGTATTTTTTTAGCTAAAACGGCAGGACAATAAGCTCTTATATTAGGATGGTTAGATAAAGCAGACACTAGCGGATCGCTAGTGTCTGAAAGCTAAATAGGTGAAACGAAGTGATAGAAACCCTTTAAGCATGGAGCAGGCTGCGGTGCACACAGGATCGCCGGTGCCTTCTCAGACAGCTAAATGACGGGGTTCCCGGGTGTCAGGATAGGTCATCAGTATCTGATCAATGGGGGTCCGACACCCGGGACCCCCACCGATCAGATAATGATGACCCATACTGAGGATAGGTCATCCATATCAAAACCTCGGAACAAACCTTTAAAGGGGTTGTCCGGCATTAGAACAAACATTTGCTGCTTTCTTCCAAACAGTACCACCCCTGTCCATGGGTTGGGTCTGCTATTAGAGTCAATGGGGCAGTGCTGCAGTACGCATACAACCTGTGGACAGGAGTGGTGCTGGAAGTAAGCAGCCATGTTTTTCTAATCCTGGACAACCCCTTTTACCTTTATAGTAGCGCTAATATAAGTGCATAAAATAATATTGGACAGCCTCCCAATACACAGCTGATCCAGTTGGTATCGGAGCTTGTGACCAATTTTGACTACTTTGTTTTCTTAATTTAGGAGTTCATAGACTTGAAAGGCTATATTGTTTTTGTATTTTGTGATCTATTACTAAAGTGATACCTGGTATTGGCTCCCTGGTTAGAATAAGCGAGCCTTCAATACCCACGTGATCAAGCATGGTGTCTAACAATGTATTTTGAACGTTTTCATGTAGCTGGCCTATCAGCGGTATTACTTTTGTTGCAAGCTGAATAGAATGAAATATTAATGATATTGGCGGAGATATCTACTGTCAAGTATACTTCTAATCTAGGTGCTCTTGTCATTTTATATTTTGTGGCCTGTTTTTAGCAGCTATTTTTCTGCTAATGTGGCATGGCACGACAACATTTTTCTGTATTCATTAATGTTTGCCTCAAGCTTGATAATCTGCTGCTGATATATTAATGAGATTACAATGGTCTAATTGTTGTTTCTATCTGACTAGCTAAAGCGGATGAAGTATTACGAGCAAAAGAAAAGAGTGAAGAGGATGCCAGAAAGCGGAAAGAAGAAGGTAGGTGTCGGTGTAGGTCTTTCTCAAGGCCAAGCCATAACCTATAACCCAATCAATTGCTAGTAGTTCTTTGGAACTAGCAGTCTACATTGTGAGGCTAGTTTCATACTTGCGTCGCCGGAACTGCCGGATCTGGCAAAACGTATGTCAACTGATGGCATTTGTAAGACTGATCAGGATCCTGATCCGTCTTACAAATGCATTGAAATGCCAGATCCGTCTTTCCAGTGTCATCCAGAAAAATGGATCCAGCATTTATTTTTTTTACATTTTTTTCTTTTGGCCTGCGCATGCACAGACCGGAAGGTCGATCGACACTAATACATTCCTATGGAAAAAAAAATGCCGACATTCAGGCAAGTGTTAAGTTTATTTGGCCGGAGATAAAACCGTAGCATGCTGCGTTATTATCTTTTGCCTGATCAGTCATCCTGATGCAAGCCCCTGTGTATGCCGTGGTCTCAGCGCTGAACACGGCATACAAGGGGTTAATATGCCAGCATCAGGAACAGCCGGGCCCCCTGCCGTAGATGTGCGGGCGCACACATCGGCGCGCCCTAACCTGTACGACACTGGGACTCAAGTCATGTCCCGCAGCGCCGTACAGTTTATCCTACTGGTTTAAGCAGTATAGTGCTGGCCCTAAAAAGTAAGCATGAGGAGAATAGCCACTGCAGGATATTTCTGACAGCCGAGAAGAAAGCATATGGCGTTTTTATTTAGATTAAATCTACCAAAACCATAAAATGCATCCGAATTCAACGTCATGTGTAAGGCCCACCCCACTTAGGTTCCTCAGTATACTCAGGTTTTTCACCAAATTTGCCATTTTAGCACTGATTGGTAAATGAAACTCTACCTAGGGGAAGCAGAATACAGGATCTGCACTAAAGCGTGTGTCCTGGTGGCAGGAAAGAGGCTGTAGCGAGAGTGGGGGAGAGCAAGTAATGTTATGTACAAGTGGATGGAGCATGAGCATATCCTATACCAGTAGAAGAGCTGGGGAGTAATTGTGTCGGTGCATATTAAAGGGGTTTTCTGGGATTTTCATATTGATGGCCTATCCTCATGATCAGCTGTTTGAGGAAGCCACAGCACCTACTGGAGCCCTGGTGAGCGCTGTGGCCTCCTCACTACTTACCAAGCACAGTGCTGTCCATTAGATAGTGGCTGTGCTTGGTATTGAAGCTCAGTGCTTAAAAATGGAATCTGGAGCAACCCACAGGAATAAGAAGAGGTTAGGTAGTTCTTCAGTTTTTCTTAATTTTACCTGGAATACACATTTCATTCTATTTTGTGTCATTTGTTGCCCACAGTTGCTACAGCATCAAAGTCCCGAACGTCATATCACCAATGTAGTAATCTATTAGTTGCATTAATAATTGAGAATTTCTTAGGTGTTTAGGATAGGATGTAGACGTTCTCAGTGGCTTTGTAGGCCCCTCTACTTCCACACTTTTATTTATCTTTACTTTTGAGTGATTATTCATTGTAGAATAAAGCTAATGCTCGGAATCATCTTTGGAGATTTTAGGATATTGGCGTTTAAACAGTTTCTCATTGATCATGTAAAAGAAAATATATAACATTTTCAGCGTAATGAAGAAAATTTAAATAATGTATGCAAAACCGGTCTCACTTCAAACTACACTGGGCACTCCATTTCATCTGAAGAATGTCTTCTTTCTCTTATGTTATTTGCTAATTATGTTAGCCAGATATCAGCTTAATGCATGAAATGAATTTCTGATGTAATCATGATTAATAGAGGTAAAACTGCAATGAAGTTTTCTTTTTGTCGGAGGATTTTTACGTGTTATCTCTCGTTGGCCTTGTAGGTCAATAACTTTAATTCTTAGGGTACTTTCACACTAGCGTTTTTCTTTTCCGGCATAGAGTTCCGTCACAGGGGCTCTATACCGGAAAAGAACTGATCAGGCATATCCCCATGCATTCTGAATGGAGAGTAATCCGTTCAGGATGCATCAGGATGTCTTCAGTTCAGTCGTTTTGACTGATCAGGCAAAAGAGAAAACCGTAGCATGCTACGGTTTTATCTCCGGCTAAAAAAACTGAAGACTTGCCTGAACGCCGGATCCGGCATTTTTCCCCATAGGAATGTATTGGTGCCTGATCCGGCATTTAAAAAAGATACAAGACGGATCCGTCTGTCCGCATGACAAGCAGAGAGACTGATCCGTTCTTGCAATGCATTTGTGAGACGGATCCACATCCGGATGCGTCTCACAAATGCTTTGTCACATCCAGATCGGCGGATCCGGCAGGCAGTTCCGACGACGGAACTGCTTGCTGGATCATACTGCCGCAAGTGTGGAAGTTGCCTTAAGGAAGAAGCACATGTAAACTCAGGTTTCAGGGCCATTGTTCCATTTTTGACACCACAGTGGTGACTTCTGCAATCTGCCTTTACTATTTAGGCTCTCCTTTGGGCAGAACAACTAGTATATGTTGCTGTCATCAGGACCAGAGTACATTAGCTTGCTGGCTCATAGGGGTTATCCCATAAGGCAACTTACTGTATACACAGGACATGAGATAACTGTCTGCTAGGCAGTAGTCCATAGTCCGACTGCTGGGGCCCCTGCAGATCACAAGAACGGGCGAAGGGTGGGGGCTGTGGGTTGGCTGGTTGCTCAGTTTAACTATATGAGATAGCCGGGCAATTGTACTTGGCTATCTCCAGCAGTCCCATTAATGCATGTTTGCCACTCCATTGAAAGAGGGAGCACAGGTTGCCACTCTCATGATCTACGGGAACCCCGGCGGTCAGATGGACCTTTTCAATCAGGCATTGATCCCCTGTCTTGTGGATAGGGGATAAGTTGTCTTAATAGCTCTTCCCCATACTGTCTCGCAATCTGCTGTCTGCAAACAAGGATTTTTGTGCTTTACTAACGATCCAATTACCCGATGAAAGAGCGCAGGTAATTGGCAGTGCATTTACACCTCCAGATCATTGCTAACGAGTGTTACTATGAACTCTCCTTAGTGCTGATCTATTCAATTCTCGCCCCGTGTAAAGGGCCCTTTAGCCAACAAAAAGAGAAAGCATTTGAAAAGAGTTAAATGGCTTTGGTCAACCAGAGGAAAAAAACAGAAAAGCACTGGTACAGCTCTATGTACTAAGGGTACTTTCACACTAGCGTTGTTAGAATCCGGCAGGCAGGATCGTTTTGAAATGTTATACATGCAGCATCTTAGTATCTCCAGCAACCACACCCAGGGCCTACATAGTGTTTCCGTCCATCCCAGACCTTCTTCACAGGTTGTAGACACGTTCCACAGAGCATTGGTATGTAACCAGCGTGCCGACCATAATTAAAAAACAGATATACTGCACAGGAAATGTTCTCATTTTTTACCTACACCAAGATTTTTCTTTAATATTTTCTTTTTTCCTTGTATTACATAACAGAACAGCACAGCCTGGTTAAATCTCCACTGCACACTGTCATTGCTGGTTTATCTAGAATATTTCCACCACTTGTCCCCTTCACAGGTTATTTGATTGTGAGTCTGTATTTCTTTGAAATGTTATTGTCCCTGCTTGGATTTACACCTGTCACAGAGATGCCTAGGAGCCATTTATTACTGGTTATTTTTATTATTAAAAATATTAAATCTAACCGTCCAGAGCAGTTAATTGCATTTATACCAGCGCCTGATCTTTTACTACAAAACAATAGTATGTTTTAATCATCCTGTTAACATTCTTTAAATCACCTTAGTTTGCATTGCATTATGATTCTACACCATCGTGAGATGATTGTCATTATACTTTACAGATGTTTTTGTACAATATTCTGTCATACTTTTTTTAAGCGATATTGGCAGGAGCAGAAAGCAACAGTAGAAAGCCAGAGAGTATGCAAAGTAGCTTTTTTAGATGTAAATTTAATTTATAGATAAGATAAAATATTTTCACACATCTGTGTTGATCATAAGAAGCAAAAGACTCAAATGGTCACCTAAACTCATGTCCGGAACCAAAAAGCGCATGAAAAATTTATAATATGGTATCTGTAGATCTGGGACTAGGTTAAAAAAATGGTTTAATCTTACCCAATCTCATGGCCCACTGGATGATATGGGACTTAGATTACATACATATATTTTATATATATATAAAACTATGTAATGTGGCTCATATAATTTGGCACATAATTCTGTTTTCTCGCACCCCTTCCCTTAATTCACATCCCTATCACTTTCCTTGGTTGAACATGGTGGACATATGTCTTAAGATGGCCATACACATTCAATGTTGGACTGGGGTGCCTAGGGCCCACTAGTAAAATTCCTTCTGGGGGCCCAGTGTAAAGCTACATGCAAATACTACCTGCTCACACAATGGCTGCAGCAAAACGCTTAAGGCTACTTTCACACTAGCGTTCGGGGCTCCGCTTGTGAGCTCCGTTTGAAGGGGCTCACAAGCGGCCCCGAACGCATCCGTCCAGCCCTAATGCATTCTGAGTGGACGCGGATCGCTCAGAATGCATCAGTCTGCTTGCAGCGTTCGGTGTTGTGCGGAGGAAAGCGGATCGTCCAGCAAGCAGCGTTCAGGGGTCTGCCTGCTGAGCGGAGCGGAGGACAAACGGTGCCAAACTGATGCATTCTGAGCGGATCCGCGTCCACTCAGAATGCATTAGGACTGGACGGATCCGTTCGGGGCCGCTTGTGAGAGCCTTCAAACGTAACTCACAAGCGGAGCCCGAACGCTAGTGAAAGTAGCCTTAAATGAGTAAGGTCATTCATTCTTTGAAAGACAGGTGGCAATCATTGCCCTTATTTAAGGAAGTAAATCAGCAAATGTTGTACATGCTGGTTACAGTGCATTTCTCTCTGAAATTCTGAGGAAAATGGGTCGTTCCAGACATTGTTCAGAAGAACAGCGTACCTTGATTAAAAAGTTGATTGGAGAGGGGAAACATAAAGAAGTGCAGAAAATGATAGGGTGCTCAACTAAAATGATCGCAAATGCTTTAAAATGGCAACCAAAACCTGAAAGACATGGAAGAAAGTGGAAAACTACAATTCGAATGGATAGAAGAATAGCCAAAATGGCAAGGACTCAGCCAACAATCAGCTCCAGGAAGATCAAAGAAGGTCTAAAGTTACCTGTGAGTACTGTTACAATTAGAAGACGCCTATGTGAAGCCAAGCTATCTGCAAGAAGCCCCCGCAAAGTCCCACTGTTGAAAAAAAGACATGTGCTGAAGAGGATACAATTTGCTAAAGAGACATTGTATGGACTGATGAAAGATTGTTCTTTTGGGGTCTAGTGGCCAGAGACAGTTTGTCAGATGACCCCCAAACACAGAATTCAAGCCACAGTACACTGTGAAGACAGTGAAGCATGGTGGCGCAAGCATCATGATATGGGGATATTTCTCATACTACGGTGTTGGGCCTTTTTATCGCATACCAATGGTCATGGATCAGTTTGAATACATCAGAATACTTGAAGAGGTCATGCTGCCTTATGCTGAAAGGGAAATTCCCTTGAAATGGGTGTTCCAACAAGACAACGACCCCAAACACACCACTAAACGTGTAATATCTTGGTTCCAGACCGACAGGATTGACGTTATGGAGTGGTCAGCCCAACCCCCCGATCTTAATCCAATAGAAAACTTGTGGGGTGAGATCGAATGCAGTTTCTGAGGCAAAACCAAAAAATAGAGAAGAACTATGGAATGTAGTCAATCATCCTGGGCTGGAATACCTGATCCAGAAGTTGGTTGACTCCATGCAACACAGATGTACAGCAGTTCTCAGAAACAGCGGTTATACAACTAAACATTAGTTAAGTGATTCAAAGGAAAGCAAAATCTTCAAACATTTTTCAGTTTATATAGTGAATGTTTGAGTTTGTAAAGAAGAAAACACTGCTATTTTTTTGGACCGTGTAATATTCAATTTTCTTCAATTTTTTTAGAGGAATAACACAAATTTTATATATTTTTCTTAATGTTTTGATTTGGAATAGAATGTGTAGTGTTCCCAATGCATTTGTGTGTTTGGAAATAAAAGCTATTAGAAGGATTTTGAGCTTTATTTTTAAACACACTGCTATTATTTTGAACACAACTGTAGGTATTCAGAGAGGGGTTACCCTTATTTGCCTTCTGTCTATAGGGTCTAGCCTAGACCTCATAGTGCAGGATGTGACTGGTGAAATCTCCTCTACCTTTACTGGACCAAGTGCCATTTACTACTAATTCAACAGTTAGCCAGTGGACCACAGGACTGGGTAAGATTGAGATGTTTTATTTTAGTTCCATATCAAAATGTACCATATTTTTTTAATTATTTTTAACCCCTCCATCCCTAATTTACTTTGCATTCTGTATTAAGAATGCTATTATTTTTCCTTTTAACCATGTTATAACGGAAAATAATAAATTTTACACAACACCTATCCCAAACCCGAACTTCTGTGAAGAAGTCCGGGTTCGGGTCTGGGTACCAAACATGCCGATTTTTCTCACGCGCGTGCAAAACGCATTAAAACACTTTGTACTCGCGCTTAAAAATCCGAGTGCATTTTCCCGCAACGCACCCTCACATGCGACGCCCATGTGAAAGAAGCCTTAGTGTTTCTGCTTCTCATACAGCAGAGAACAGCTAAAATAGGAAGGTGGAAAATAATTAAACATATGAAGAGGCTTCCCCTGGATAAGCTCAAGGTGCCAGGAGAATCTGTCTCCCCAATGTCCTGTGTGGAAGAATCCAGAAATAGATGTAATTCTCCTAATGACAACATTATGATAATGCTGTGGAGGTGGGGCTGAAAGGTTGTTGTATGGGTTGGTGGCACTAGGCGTTTGTGCCATGGTGTGTGTGTCTCTCGCTTTCTATCCACCCATCAACTTACGTATCTATCTATCTGTCCATCCCATATCCATCTCTCTCATATATCTCTCGCTCTCATAACTAACTCTCTCCCATATCTCTCTCTCATCAATCTATTTCTCTCATATTTATCTATTTCTCTCATATCTATCTCTCTATAATATCTTCAAATTAGCTTTATTGGCAGGACTAAATGCATATTAGCATTGCCAAAGCAAGTGGGAAATAATTGGGTAGGGGTGGGGGTAGGGAGGGACATATCCAGGGTGGGGGTATAGGAGTCCATGGCATATCACACTCCCCTAAGTCTATGGCAGGCAATGACATATTGTACCGCTATGGCCGCTGTTTCTTCCCCTTCCCCCAGTAGCAGGGTTGCCAACCGTCCAGAAATTTCTGGACAGTCCGTAAAAATAGGCAACTTTTTTTCCTGTATCCGTGAAACAAAATAGACTTGTCCAGTGACTTTTTTTTGAGGCTGGTGGTACTTGACTAGATTATTTTGATGGTAATGCGTATTGCCTTCTGGATTTCAGGCTGTACTGGTTGGTGGCTTAGTCAGGCTGGGTTTGGATAACTTGTTCCGGGGTGCTTCGTTTTTCTGGGGCTTCTTGGTGCAGCAAGGCTTTGTGATTGTAGTAGCGGAGACTGCTGCTATGCAGATGGACTTTGAATGATAGTGCCCTCTTCTGGACAGCAAGGTAAAGTGGGAATCTGCCCAGCTCTGCTCTGCAGGCTCTGTTCGAGGTGTGGACCTGGAGGAGGTGTTTACAGAATTGTATGTGGAATATTTCTGCTGGCCCAGAGTCTCACTTTGACCAGTCTGGAAATGTGTCTGGGCCCCAGACTTTGCTGCCATACAGGAGGATTGGGGCGTTCATGGTATCAAGGATTTTAAGCCAGACGGTCACTGGTGCCTTGAGATGACACAGTAGCCTTCTGATGGCATAGAAGGTTTTGCATGCCTTGTCTTTCAGTGTTTCTATGAGTTTCTTAAAACTCCCTGAGTGGCTGATTTTTAGGCCCAGATAGGTCTAGCTGTCAGTTTGTGAAAGTGGACAGTTGATTAACAAGAAAGGTGGACGCCCGGCTTCTTTCTGGTTTCTTTTCTGGAACACCATGATGTGTTTTTTTTTTTTTGATTGATGGGCAATGCCCACGTCATGCTGAATTTCTCTAGAATATTCAGGTCATCTTGGAGACCTGTTCTCAGTTGGTGACAGTAGTACGTCATCTGCATAAAGGAGAAATTTCACTTCGGTGTCATGAAGGTGAGACCGGGTGCTGAGGAAGACTCCAGAGCAGCCACCAACTCACTGATGTAGATGTTGAAGAGGGTTGGGCTGAGGCTGCAGCCCTGTCTGACTCCTCGGCTCTGCCAGAAATAAGCCGTTCTCCTCCTATTCATCCTCATGCTGCATCTGTTCTCAGTGTAGGAACTTTTGATGAAGCATATGTTTTTCCTCCTATTCCGCTTTTGAGAAGTTTCAGGAATAGGCCCAGGTGCCACACTGAGTCAAAGGCCTTCTTAAAGTCTGCAAAGCAAGCTTTATTAACTTTTTTAAACACACTGCTATTATTTTGAACACAACTGTAGGTATCCAGAGAGGGGTTACCCTTATTTGCCTTCTGTCTATAGGGTCTAGCCTAGACCTCATAGTGCAGGATGTAACTGGTGAAATCTCCTCTACCTTTACTGGACTAAGTGCCATTTACTACTAATTCAACAGTTAGCCAGTGGACCACAGGACTGGGTAAGATTGAGCCGTTTTATTTTAGTTCCATATCAAAATGTACCCTAGGGCTAACGGCACACAAGTGCCAGTTTCAAAACAGAAAATCTGCAAGTTTTTTCGCACCAAACATCACATGCGTTACTTGTGGATTTTGGTGTGGATTTGATGCAGATTTTCCGCAAGTCTCACCCTTGCATTGAAAAGGCTGAAATCTGCACAAAGAATGGACATGTTGCGGATTTCAAAATTTGCACAGCATGTCAATTTCCACACAGACAAAAAAAAAAAGGTTGAAAGTGTACAGATGATATTGAGATTGGGTGTTTTCCGCAGTGTGTGCAGGTAGCCTTATATATGTATTTTGTATGACTTTTTGTCAGGGACAGGAGTGTAGCTGGCCAATTCTATCATTTTGTGCTTTTTATAATATTATAATGTGTGAATTACTGGCCATTTCATTTTCTCTTAATCTTGTTTGGAAATGGTTAAATTGTTTTGTGATTGAGTATATGATCTCAAGACTGATTCCTAAACAAATACTATTATTAATATACTAATATTAGTTATAAAAATGTCAGTGTAAAAAACAATGTCCGCATATTCAATGTCAACATTTTGGAAACTGTCTTTATTTGCATCTCCAGTATCTGGTTAAGGGATTATTAGAAAATTCATGTCTCCTTTGTTTTCACACATCCCGTATTTAATTTGTCATAAAAGTCAAGTGTTTTCAACAGATGATAAGACCTAGGGCTGCACGACGACTTTTGTCGCAGTAATGTTGCACAGCGTTTATTATAATGAAAGTCCACGACATGCTGCGACACGACAGCCGCACAAAAGTCACAGCGTAGTTGTACCCTTTTGTCGCACAACAAATGTCATGTAGCCGCACCCTAACTCATCAGGCCAATATATTGGACAAGTAGGCCTGAGAAGTGAGCTGGCACCATACTTTGTTAAAAAAAAGTCTCCACCAAAAAATAGATTAATACACCATTAGAGATGATTCATAAAAAAAAGAATTATGGTGATCAAAACAAATGACATAAAAATGCTAGCTCCCAATACATATCTGGTGATCACAGCTCCAGATTAGGGTCTGATTTAAAGGGGTTGTCTCACTTCAACAAGTGGCATTTATTATGTAGAGAAAGTTAATACAAGCCACTTACTAATGTATTGTGATTCTCCATAGTGCCTACTTTGCTGGTGCACTGTGGCACAGATACGAGGTGACCAGAATAGGAGCTGCTGTGTATGTGTGCCTATATTCACTCCCATGGTCCCAGCCACCAGAGAGACCAGATCTTTTTCCTATAGTGTTCAAGCATAGCCACTGCTGTTGGATTGCAGGGTGGCCCTAACCTCTAGAAATCAGCTGTGTATAATGTGATGGAAAAATGAATGAAGCCAGCAAAGGAGGCAATATGGATAATAATACATTAGTAATACATTAGTAAGTGCCTTGTATTAACTTTCTATACATGATAAATGCCATTTGCTGAAGTGAGACGACACCTTTAAGACCACCCGTGAACAGCACTCCCTTTGTTATCAGTGACTGACAGCTATCTCTGTGTACAACTATTAGTGACTAACAGCTGATTCTGTATATACACTTACACAGAGAATGCCATCAATCACTGATAACACCTCACCATGTACAACTATCAGTGACTGACAGCTATCCATGTATACACACTTACACAGAGAATGCTATCACTGATAACGTCTTCTGTGTACAACTATTATTGACTGACAGCTATCTCTGTATACACACTTACACAGAGAATGCTATCAATCACTGATAACAGCTCCCCCATGTACAACTATCAGTGACTTACAGTGATGAGCGAATTTCATGTTATGAAATTCGTTTACACTTTGTGGTGGTAAAAGCAGAATTGCATTATGGATTCCGTTACCACGGACCATAACGCAATTCTATGACGGAATGCATAACGGAATACCTTTTAAAAAAATTCCGTTATTCATTCCGTCATAATAGAAGTCTATGGCCTTAGGGCTGAAACAATTCTTCGAATAATTTGATTAAATCGAGTAAAAAAAATCCTCGATGCAATTTCCCTGCATCGAGTAATCGTTCACATCACATGATCACGGAGCGGGAGTGAAATTAAGCGTCTCACTCACCGCTCCGTGTCCTCCGGAGTCCAGAGAGATGGCACCGCCCTGCAGGCAGGACTTTGCGTAATGCGCAGTTGCGCATATACATCGTCAGCACGCTGGCTAACGATGTGTGTGTGACGTAAGGTCCCAGTGCATGCTGGGATGAAGACTGTCTCGGACTCCATGTGTCTGCGGCTGCGCCCTCCCCACTAGTGCCAGTCCCATTAGGTAATTTAAGTTAACAGCACCAGAGGCACGCCAGGGGGGAATCGGGGGGCACTCACTGTAAATTGATATTGAAAGGCAGATGGAGAGTGGTTAATGGAGGCACCACCTTGGCATGTATAAAGTTATTGGTTTAAAGAGGGGTTAATGAAGGCACCGCCAAGGTGCTTTCATTAACCCCTACAAACCAATAACTTTATACATGCGCATTGCCAAGGTGCTTCCATTAACCCCTCCAAACCAATAACTTTATACATGCCTAATGCCAAGGTGTTTCCATTAACCCCTTCAAACCAATAAGTTTATACATGCCTAATGCCAAGGTGCTTCCATTAACCGCCTCCGGACCGCCTAACGCAGGATCGCACACAGGCGCGCGCGTTCACAGGAACTGCAGGTAAGCGAGTGGATCTACAGCCTGCCAGCGGCGATCGTTCGCTGGCAGGCTGTAGATGCGATACCTAACAGGTATATTAGATGCTGTTTTGATAACAGCGTCTAATATACCTGCTACCTGGTCCTCTGGTGGTCCCTTTTGCTTGGATCGACCACCAGAGGACACAGGCAGCTCTGTAATAAGTAGCACCAAACACCACACTACACTACCCCCCCCCCCGTCATTTTTTAACCCCTGATCACCCCATATAGACTCCCTGATCATCCCCTGTCATTGATCACCCCCCTGTCATTGATCACCCCCCTGTAAGGCTCCATTCAGACGTCCGTATGTGTTTTACGGATCCATGGATCGGATCCGCAAAACAGATACGGACGTCTGAATGGATCCTTACAGGGGGGTGATCACCCCATATAGACTCCCTGATCACCCCCCCTGTCATTGATCACCCCCCTGTAAGGCTCCATTCAGACGTCCGTATTGTTTTACGGATCCATGGATCGGATCCGCAAAACACATACGGACGTCTGAATGGAGCCTTACAGGGGGGTGATCAATGACGGGGGTGATCACCCCACATAGACTCCATGATCACCCCCCTGTGATTGATCACCCCCCTGTAAGTCTCCATTCAGACGTCCGTATGTGTTTTGTGGATCCGCAAAACACATACGGACCTCTGAATGGAGCCTTACAGGGGGGTGATCAGGGAGTCTATATGGGGTGATCACCCCCCTGTAAGGCTCCATTCAGACGTCCGTATGTGTTTTGTGGATCCGCAAAACACGGACACCGCGGATCCGCAAAACACATACGGACGTCTGAATGGAGCCTTACAGGGGGGTGATCAATGACAGGGTGGTGATCACCCCATATAGACTCCCTGATCACCCCCCTGTCATTGATCACCCCCCTGTAAGGCTCCATTCAGACATATTTTTGGCACAAGTTAGCGGAAATTGATTTATTTTTTTTTGTTTTTGTTTTTTCTTAAAGTCTCATATTCCACTAACTTGTGACAAAAAATAAAATCTCACATGAACTCACCATACCCCTCATGGAATCCAAATGCGTAAAATTTTTTAGACATTTATATTCCAGACTTCTCACGCTTTAGGGCCCCTAAAATGCCAGGGCAGTATAAATACCCCACATGTGACCCCATTTCGGAAGGAAGACACCCCAAGGTATTCGCTGAGGGGCATATTGAGTCCATGAAAGATTTTTGTCCCAAGTTAGCGGAAAGGGAGACTTTGTGAGAAAAAAAATAATAATCATTTTCCGCTAACTTGTGACAAAAAATAAAATCTTCTATGAACTCACTATGCCCATCAGCGAATACCTTAAGGTGTCTACTTTCCGAAATGGGGTCATTTGTGGGGTGTTTCTACTGTCTGGGCATTGTAGAACCTCAGGAAACATGACAGGTGCTCAGAAAGTCAGAGCTGCTTCAAAAAGCGGAAATTCACATTTTTGTACCATAGTTTGTAAACGCTATAACTTTTACCCATTTTTTTTTTTTTTACCCAAACATTTTTTTTTTTTATCAGACATGTAGAACAATACATTTTGAGAAAAATTTATATAGAAATGTAGTTTTTTTTAAAAAAAATTACAACTGAAAGTGAAAAATGTCATTTTTTTGCAAAAATTTCGGTAAATTTCGATTAATAACAAAAAAAAGTAAAAATGTCAGCAGCAATGAAATACCACCAAATGAAAGCTCTATTAGTGAGAAGAAAAGGAGGTAAAATTAATTTGGGTGGTAAGTTGCATGACCGAGCAATAAACCGTGAAAGTAGTGTAGTGCAGAAGTGTAAAAAGTGGTCTGGTCATTAAGGGTGTTTAAGCTAGGGGGGCTGAGGTGGTTAACCCCTCCAAACCAATAACTTTATACATGCCCATTGCCAAGGTACTTCCATTAACCCCTCCAAACCAATTCCTTTACACCATTACAGTCAATTGCTGCAGCAGCCGGCAGTATCCAGTTATACCCGATATGGTACGTTCTGGCTGGCTGTTCTTCTTACAGAACCAGAATTTATATTGCAGCTGTGAAAGAAACCTTATGTCATGTGTGTGCAATTATTTGCTTATACCATACCACCACTGTAAGAAATAAAAATATTGTTTTATAAAGAAAACCGTAATTACGTAGGTTATTTTAAGAAGGTTTTTCTTATTAGATTACTCGATGAATCGAGAAATATAATCGATAGAATACTCGATTACTAAAATATTTGTTTACTGCAGCCCTATATGGCCTTCATAACGGATTCGTCCCGTTTCCGTTATGCAGGAGAGGACTCCCCTGCATAACCGAAGCGGGACGGATCCGTTTTGCAGCCCATAGATTTCTATTATGACGGAATGAATAACGGAATGCCTCTATATGTATTCCGTCGTAGAATTGCGTTATGGTCCGTGGTAATGGAATCCATAACGAAATTCTGCTTTTACCACCAAACAAAGCGTATTGTGTTATAATATATGAGTTTTAGGGCTGAAGAATTATAAGAATAAGACATGCAGCCATGGAAGCAAACAATAATTTTTTGGTGTCAGAAACAGAAGCGTCTTCATACTACTTTCAAAAGTTTTCCTAGTGTGATCTTACTAAAAGAGGTCCATATTGGGGACTGTAGTGGTAGCCTGTCCTTGTGAATGCTCCAACTGCATGTTTAGAGTACAATGGAGAGTGGAAACAATGCAGTTCATATTTTGTATTATAGAATGTAGCAATGGACGCCAAGCATATTGCAGGCTAATGGATTTCTTCTTCTAGGAGCAAGCAGACACTTTAATTACTGTACATGAGTTTAAGGTGTGGGACATACAGTATGTACCTACTGGCTTCTAAAATGTAAATCCTGTGCTGCTCAAGGTGGTTTGGTAGCAAAGACTAGCCTCTTGCGTTGAAACTGACATAAGAAGTTGCTCTTTTGTTAGTCGACACCATGACACCCTGAGTTATTATCACTGCCAGCATGAGCTAGGGCTCCTGGATGGGTAGATAGATGAATAGTATAGATGAATGAATATTTATAAATTGTGCATACATCTTGACCTAAATAGTCTAAACCACCTATTCTGCATTATTGGATTGTCCCTCGTCTTCTTCCTTGGTAGACCTGTAACCTTTAGGTCCGAGATTAAAAAGGGCTTCCCTCCTGTAGTACCATAAAGATATCTGGCTACTTTCCTAGCTAAAATGATTTATCAAGAGTACCGATTTGCCGTCTCTTTTTTTGGTTTCTTTTATACACGGAACTAACTAATATGTCCACGGCATACCACCTTTCTCTCCACTCTTCCTACCTGATTTACAACTTCAGCCTCTGTTTGAACTCTGTTTTTCATATTCAAGATTTGCCAAGCACTGGCTCATTCGATCTACCTTACAATTACTCTGGCCAAAATTTATATATATATACACTGTCTTTTCTGGGCACAGATATATTAAAAATAGTTTGCTGGGCATAATTACGACTCCGATAGGCAGATCTCTTCCTATCTTTAATCATGGTCGTTTAACAAAGAAAAAAAGTAACCTCTGCTATCAAACTGTCTAAAATGCTATTAAATAAGCAAACGCATTAAACATGGAGCTTTTTAGACTGTTTATTAATTTGTACGAAAGAAATAAGAGATTGTCCGGGTCCTTGCCTCCAGTAGATGTGTCATAACACTGCTTTCATTGTAATTTTGTTACCAAACGATGTGAGATTAGATGTTGGATGTTATATGTAATCTGCTGTGAAATCAAATTATTTGACCTCCAAGCTCACCAATACCCCCTCCTGCCAGCTTGCTGTTAAATATTCAGCATTCTGCTGTCATGAATACAAATGGGGGACAAATTAGAATCTACAGACAGCTGACCCGGGCTGCAGATTAGAGACTGGAGGCTGGTGCTGTTTTAATTACTAAGGCCCCGGTAGCTATTTAAAGGACATATACACAAAAAGAAATCATTTCAGAAGAGACAAAAAAAAAGAAGGAAAAGGGAAAATAAATAGCTGCCTCTTCCCAATTTGAAATTTTGATTTCATTTGCCCTTAGATAAGAGCCATGCTAATTTGCTGAATGGGATATCATCTCTGGGGGCAAGAAATAATTATTACATTATACAGTGCTGAGGTTTTTTGTGTTTGTGTGACTCTTTTGATTTGTAAGACTTTATGAAAAGGGAAGCTAAAAAAAAACCTGAGTATTTCAATATAGATGTGAACACTAAATGGCTTAGTCTTTTCAGATATGTTCTGTGTTGTGGTACAGTATGGAATCTTTTACTCAAATATATCTAAAATGCAGAGGAAAAAAAAAAATTTTTACAAACTTTTTTAAATCTAAGATTAGATTCAGTCTGAAAATTTTGCAGGTCCGACTTTTTAAATTAAATGCTGATCTAAGGAGGTTCTTGTTTCTGAGGGACTCAATAAATCTAGTCTTTAGCAACCTGTTACTTTTGTTCATGGAATTTTACATGTATGTTAAGTCAAAATATATTCTTACTTGTGGCATATGCTTGAAATACATCATTGTTCTTTATTGTTAAATCTGCATTGTATATTGCTCATGTGTGTTAACCCAGCGGTAAATTGATTAGATATGCCTGGCTAGTAAGCAGTGAAACATTTTGATATACACTTGGGAAATAAATTTGGCAGAAAATCAGCATGAGTTGATTTAATTATCACTCTGAGACCTTCTCCCTTTCTGGTTTAGTGATCCTGAAACACTCCTTGTTTCGCTGAAATCCGGATGGATACTAAACTGCGCGTACTAATTTGTCCTCCCTTACTATGATAAGCCAAGCAATTACTGGTTTATTGATTTTTCATCATGGCAAATTTTACATTGTTGTTTTTTTTCTTTTTTTTTCTTTTTGTATTAAAACGGTTGAGAGGGATGTGTAAGTGGTTTATGCATTTAGTGCTCATGTGATGTGTTGCAGAATTTAATATCCTCAGTTTGACCTCTGTTGGCAGATAATACAACGTGCTGGCTGCATGTTACAGTAGAGGCAGACTACAAATGTGATGGAATATATGGGGAGACAGTTTAATTTGTCCTAGTTATATAAAAATCAGGTGGCACATGTTTAGAAACCTGAATTGAGACTGTGAACTGGGAAGGAATGCCATAATTGTCCCATGAATTCAGCTACTCAGCAGAAAACAGGACTTCAACACTGCAGAGACCTGTAATTATTTTATAAAAGTTAACAATTGCTTAAAAAGTAGAATAATGGATTACAATTCTATGAACATCCGGATTTATGCAGTATTTCTTTATACTGTATATGCAGTATACAGTATTTCTGTAATTCTAATAATTTGTATTACTTTTATTTCACTCTTTGGAGGATGGTAGGAGGTTTTCGGAGATGATGGAAAAGAGTCTTTTTTTTTTTTTTCGTGAAGCAGCTCCATGGTATGTGTCTGGTATTACTTCTCTTTTTATTCTAATCCCAGCAACCTCTAATCCAGCAACCTCTTCAAATGTAGATAGATACAGTATCTCACAAAAGTGAGTACACCCCTCACATTTTTGTAAACTTTTTATTATATCTTTTTATGGAACAACACTGAAGATATGCCACTTTGATACAATGTAAAGTAGTCAGTGTACAGCTTGTATAACAGTGTAAATTTGGTGTGCCCTCAAAATAACTGAACACACAGCCATTAATGTCTAAACCGCTGGCAACAAAAGTGAGTACACCCCTAAATGAAAATGGCCAAATTGTGCCCAAAGTGTCAATATTTTGTGTTGCCACCATTATTTTCCAGCACTGCCTTAACTCTCTTGGGTATGGAGCTTCACAGGTTGCCACTAGAATCCTCTTCCATCCATCCATGACAACATCACGGAGCTGGAGGATGTTAGAGACTTTGTGCTCCTCCACCTTTCGTTTGAAGATACCTCACAGATGCTCAATAGGGTTTAGGTCTGGAGACATGCTTGGAACCACTGTCGCCTTTACCCTCAGTTTCTTTATCAAGGCAGTGGTCGTCTTGGAGGTATGTTTGGGGTCGTTATCATGCAACCCAGTTTCCGAAGGGAGGGGATCATGCTCTACTTCAGTATGTCACAGTACATGTTGGCATTTATGGTTTCCTCAATGAACTGTAGCTCCCCACAGCTGGCAGCACTCATGCAGCCCCAAAACATGACATTCCCACACCATGTTTGACTGTAGACACACTTGTCTTTGTACTCCTCACCTGGTTGCCGTCACACATGCTTGACACCATCTGAACCAAATACGTTTATCTTGGCCTTATCAAACTCCAGGGCATAGTTCTAGTAATCCATGTCTTTAGTCTGCTTGTCTTCATCAAACTGTTTGCAGCCTTTCTTTTGCATCATCTTTAGAAGAGGCTTTCTTCTGGGACGACCATGCGTGACCAATTTGATGCAGTGTGCGGCATATAGTCTGAGGACTGACCGCAATGCTGGCAGCACTCATACATTTATTTTTAAAAGACAACCTCTGGATATGAGGCTGAGCACATGCACTCAACTTCTTTGGTCGACCATGGCGAGGCCTGTTCAGAGTGCAACCTGTCTTATTAAACCGTTGTATGGTCTTGGCCACCATGCTGCAGATCAGTTTCAGGGTGTTTGCAGTCTTCTTATAGCCTAGACCAGGGATGGCCAACCTGAGGCTCTCCAGCTGTTGCAAAACTACAACTCCCAGCATGCCCAGGCTACCTACAGCTATCAGTCTACAACAGGGCATGGTGGGAGTTGTAGTTTTACAACAACTGGAGAGCCGCAGGTTGGCCATGCCTGGCCTAGACCATCTTTTTCAGATCCTCAGAGAGTTATTTGCCATGCGGTGCCATGTTGAACTTCCAGTGACCAGTATGAGTGTGTGAGATCGATAACACCAAATTTAACACACCTGCTCCCCATTCACACCTGAGAAATTGTAACACTGCGAGTCACATGACACCTGGGAGGGAAAATAGCTAATTGGGCACAATTGGCCATTTTCACTTAGAGCTGTACTCACTTTTGTTGCCAGCGGTTTAGACATTAATGGCTGTGTGTTGAGTTATTTTGGGGGCGTACCAAATTTACACTGTTATACAAGCTGTACACTGACTACTTTACCTTGTGTCAAAGTGTCAGATCTTCAGTATTGTCCCATGAAAAGATATAATAAAATATTTACAAAAATGTGAGGGGTGTACTCACTTTAGTGAGATTTTGTCGATAGATAGTGTGGTAATGTGAACAGTGCTGGAAGGAGTGTATGTCCCACTCAGGTACCTCAGATGGGTGAAACAACTAAAATCCAGAGAGTTGCAATAGTCTCAGCAAAGCATAGTTTGCTGAGACAGTTTTGTTTATTAATTCTGGGCTGGATTTTAATTGGATTGGCAGGTAGGCTTGGCAATGGGATCTGCCAATCCACACCCTTCCGGCACAGGTATTCCCTTCTACCTGAAGTGATCGCAGGTGAGGCCTGCTGTAATCAGGCCACCATAAAGCGCGTCCCATTATGTCAGTCTGGGGGAAGTGTGTGTGATCCTGGAGCAGAGGCTCTGTGTGAGTGGTGTGAGCCGGGTTGGCTGAGGGGCTACGAGGCTAGGCGATAGCCTGAACTTTGGAGGACGCGGTGACGCCTGTGAAACAAGGATCACGAGGCCAGAGTCGGGAGGACTACTGTGCCACAATCCCCCAAAAGGTATTGAAGTGTCAAAACCTGAAGGTTGCTGGACTGTATGGCTGAGAAAAGCCACATTTGTGTTCCATGTGTGAACAGGGCTCTCTAGGTGAGTCAGGGACACGTTTATGTGTTTAGTTAGAGCCTAGCTGGGCAAGGGTTTGTTATTTTGTGTGGATGTCACACATGATAAGTTGAAGCTGCGACTTCGTAACCTGTGCTTTGCTGAAGTGTTTGAAATAAAGCAAGAGTTTGGACATAATAACAGTGTCTGCGAAGATATCTGTGAGTGTGACCCCCCCCCCCCCCTCCCCCATCTAGATAGATAGATATGAAAGAGAGATATTAGATAGATAGATAGACAGGAGATGGATAGATGGGAGATGAGAGAAACAGATCCATTGATCGATAGGTATGAGATAGATATACTGTGTATACAGTATTTCTGTAATTCTAATACAAAAGTTGTATTACTTTTATTTCACTATTTGGAGAATAGTAGAAGGTTTTGGGAGATTACAGAAAAGTCTTTTTTTTTTCTTGAAGCAGCTCCATGGTATGTGCCTGGTATTGTCTCTTTTTATTCTAATCCCAGCAACCTCTTCAAATGTAGATAGATAGCTAGGATATTAGATAGAGAGAGAGAGAGAGAGAGAGATAGATAGATAGATAGATAGATAGATAGATAGATAGATAGATAGGAGATGAGATAGATGGATAGATAGATATGAGAAAAACATCTGGAAGAACAACCTAAGAACATCACAGAACTTGACAATCTACCAGAGCCTACAGAGGGAGTACAAACTGGCTCCATATCTGGAGAAACTCCCCAACCGCAGAGACTGACCGATCCTGAGCCGTTACAGACTGAGCGCCCACAGCCTGTTCATCGAATACAGAGAGGAAAGCCACCCATTTCCAGACCCTGGGCAATGTTCTCATCTATGAAGACCTCAATGCAAGAACAGGGAGGGAGAGAGACTACCTGATTACTGACGAAAACGTCTATAAATTCGGAGCAGACACCGACTGTGACAGCTCAGTGCGCACCGAGAGGAACAGCTATGATAGCACAGTAAATAAAAGTGGCAGAAAATTGCTGAACTTATATCGAAGCCTCAGACTTTGTATTCTCAATGGCCGCTCCAAGGGAGACTCTCTTGGTAGACATACCCTGAACTCCCATGTAGGCAGCAGTGTGGTAGACTATGCCATCACAGATCCCACTCCACAAATTTGGTGTCTTCATAGTTACCCCACGGACACACCTGTAAGACCACAACCAACTGCTCCTGTACATTAAATCCACAAGCAAACCCCTTGCACAAACGCCACAGCAGACCGGCCTGTTCAGCCTACCTCCATCTTTTAAATGGTCCAAGAGACCATAAACAGAGCAGAGATCCAGGAGATGCTCCCTAACTTCCATAATAAAGTGTATGAGCTTAACTCAGAAGGAGTAAATCTCACGGTAAAGGACTTTAATAGTATACTTTACACCATGGCGGAAATTTCCGACCTCAAAAGATGCAACAATCCAACAGTTGGTTCGACTGGGAGTGTAAAGCTATAAGGAAGGCGCTAAGAATGGCCTCTAATAGGAAACACCAAGACCCAAACAACCCCAGTCTGAGGGAAGCCTACAACAACATACAAAGGCAATACAAAACCATCCTCAGAAAGAAAAAGCAAGGCAACATCTCAGCCAACCTCCTCCAACTCCAAGACGCTCTCCAGGACAACTCCTCCTGGGAACTATGGAAGCGCATGGACAAAACCAGTAAGAACACAAACCTCCACATCCAAAACTTGCAAAGCAAAATTGGGCTCCAGTAGTTAAAGGATCTTTACAAAGACATCTTGAGGGAGGAACAAAGCCCAGAACAAAAATAAATAATGAAAAAGCTGAAGGATACAGAGGAAAAAAACCTAAGATTTCCAAAACCCTCTGGACACACTGATCACACTGCAGGAGATAAACAGAGAGGATCTCAGTGATAAAGAGCAAAAAAGTCAGCGGCTCAGATGGGATCCTCCCACAAATGATCAAATACAGCCCGCCAGATATCCAGGTCGCAATAGTAAAGCTCTTTACTGTTGTGGTGAATGACGGCTACTTCCCCCAGAGCTGGAACCAGGGCCTCATCACCCCCATACACAAGAGAGCGGGAACAGGTTCGACCCGGCCAACTATCCATGGATATGTGTCAGCAGCAACCTGGGGAAACTCTTCAGCATAAGAGGATCTTCAGCTTCCTCATCCAGCACAACATCCTCAGCAGACGGCAAGCAGGCTTCATGCCAAACCACTGCACCATGGACCACATCTACATCCTGCAGAGCCTCATCAAGAGCCATGTCCACAATAAAAAGCATGGAAAGATCTATGCCTGCTTTGTAGACTTTAAGAAGGCCTTTGACTCAGTGTGGAACCTGGGCCTATTCCTGAAACTTCTCAAAAGCGGAATAGGAGGAAAAACATATGATTCATCAAGTTCCTACACTGAGAACAGATGCAGCATGAGAATGAATAGGAGGAGAACGGCTTATTTCTGGCAGAGCCAAGGAGTCAGACAGGGCTGCAGCTTCAGCCCAACCCTTTTCATCATCTACATCAGTGAGGTGGTGACTGCTCTGGAGTCTTCCTCAGCACCCGGTCTCACCTTCATGACACCAAAGTGAAATTTCTCCTTTATGCAGATGACGTGCTACTGTCACCAACTGAGAAAGGTCTCCAAGATGACCTGAATATTCTAGAGAAATTCAGCACAACGTGGGCATTGCCCATCAATCAAAAAAAAAAACACATCATGGTGTTCCAGAAAAGAAACCAGAAAGAAGCCGGGCGTCCTTCCTTCTTGTTAATCAACTGTCCACTTTCACAAACTGACAGCTAGACCTATCTGGGCCTAAAAATCAGCCACTCAGGGAGTTTTAAGAAACTCATAGAAACACTGAAAGACAAGGAATGCAAAACCTTCTATGCCATCAGAAGGCTACTGTGTCATCTCAAGGCACCAGTGACCGTCTGGCTTAAAATCCTTGATACCATGAACGCCCCAATCCTCCTGTATGGCAGCAAAGTCTGGGGCCCAGACACATTTCCAGACTGGTCAAAGTGGGACTCTGGGCCAGCAGAAATATTCCACATACAATTCTGTAAACACCTCCTCCAGGTCCACACCTCTAACAGAGCATGCAGAGCAGAGCTGGGCAGATTCCCACTTTACCTTGCTGTCCAGAAGAGGGCACTATCATTCAAAGTCCATCTGCATAGCAGCAGTCCCCGCTCCTACAATCACAAAGCCTTGCTGCACCAAGAAGCCCCAGAAAAACTAAGCACCCTGGAACAAGTTATCCAAACCCAGCCTGACCAAGCCACCAACCAGTACAGCCTGAAATCCAGAAGGCAATATGCATTACCATCAAAATAATCTAGTCAAGTACCACCAGCCTCAAAAAAGTCACCGACACGTCTATTTTGTTTCACGGATACAGGAAAAAAGTTGCATATTTTTACGGACTGTCCAGAAATTTCTGGACGGTTGGCAACCCTGCTGCTGGGGCAAAGGGAAGACACAGTGGCCATAACGGTACAATAGGTCATTGCCTGCCATAGACTTAATGGAGTGTGATATGCCATGGACTCCTATACCCCCACCCTGGATATGTCCCTATCCCCACCCCTACCCAATTATTTCCCACTTGCTTTGGCAATGCTAATATGCATTTAGTCCTGCCAATAAAGCTGATTTGAAAGATATTATAGAGAGATAGATATGAGAGAAATAGATATGAGAGAAATAGATTGATGAGAGAGAGATATGGGAAGAGAGTTAGTTATGAGAGAGAGCGATATATGAGAGAGATGGATATGGGATGGACAGATAGATAGATACGTAAGTTGATGGGTGGATAGAAAGCGAGAGACACACACACCATGGCACAAACGCCTAGTGCCACCAACCCATACAACAACCTTTCAGCCCCACCTCCACAGCATTATCATAATGTTGTCATTAGGAGAATTACATCTATTTCTGGATTCTTCCACACAGGACATTGGGGAGACAGATTCTCCTGGCACCTTGAGCTTATCCAGGGGAAGCCTCTTCATATGTTTAATTATTTTCCACCTTCTTATTTTAGCTGTTCTCTGCTGTATGAGAAGCAGAAACACTAAGGCTTCTTTCACACGGGCGTCACGTGTGAGGGCCGGATAGGATGCGGGTGCGTCGCAGAAAAATGCAAGATTTTTCAGCGTGAGTGCAAAGCGTTTTAATGCGTTTTGCACGCGCGTGAGAAAAATCGGCATGTTTGGTACCCAGACCCGAACCCGGACTTCTTCACAGAAGTTCGGGTTTGGGATAGGTGTTGTGTAAATTTTATTATTTTCCATTATAACATGGTTATAAGGGAAAATAATAGCATTCTTAATACAGAATGCAAAGTAAATTAGGGATGGAGGGGTTAAATTTTTTTTAAATTAAATTAAACTCACCTTATCTGCGTGAAAATCGCACCCATCCACACTTGCTTGCGGATGCTTGCTATTTTCACGCAGCCCCATTCACTTCTATGGGGCCTGCATTGCGTGAAAAACGCACAATATAGAGCATGCTGCGATTTTCACGCAACGCACATGTAATGAGTGAAAATCACCACTCGTGTACAGCCCCATAGAAATGAATGGGTCCAGATTCCGTGCCCGGTGCAATGCGTTCACCTCACGCATTGCACCCGTGCTGAAAGCTTGCCCGTGTAAAAGAGGGCTAACGGTGAGCCACAACCTGATATCAGATTGAGACTTTCTTCAGCCTAAATAACTATTATTCTGCACAGGCTTAGGGCTCATGCACACGACCGTTGTTGTTTTTGCGGTCCGCAAATCGATACTGGCCGTGTGCATTCCACATTTTGTGGAACGGAACGGCCGGCCGGCCGGCCCCTAATAGAACAGTCCTATCCTTGTCCTGAATGCAGACAATAATAGGATGTTCTATTTTTTTTGCGGAACGGCCATCAGGACATGGACACAGAATGCACAGGAGGTCAATTCAGTTTTTGCATGAGCCCTTAATGTAGTGAAATATAATATAAATATTCCTGTATGTTACAGGTAGAAAAAGAGGATCGCAAGTACAAGAACCTTCCACACTAGCGTTTTTCTTTTCCGGCGCTGAGTTCCGTCCTAGGGGCTCAAATCCGGAAAAGAATTGATGCATTCTGAATGGAGAGCAATCCGTTCAGGATGCATCCAGTTCAGTCTTTTTTACTGATCAGGCTTTTCAGAAAACCGTAGCATGTTCTATTTTTACCTCCAGCCAAAAATCCGGAACACTTTGACTGAACGCCGGATTTGGCATTTTTCCGGCGCCGTGTGTTCCGTCAAACCGGATCCGGCTTTTGCATGTTAAACCCGAAAAAGTCCATAAATGGCGGATCCGTTTTTTCAAATGCATTTTTTCATTGTGATCAGAATCCTGATCAGGTTTCAAATGTAATCCGTTTTCACACGTTTTTCCGGATCCGGCGGGCAGTTTCGGCGACGGAACTGCACGCTGGATTCAAACAGCGCTAGTGTGAAAGTAGCCTTAATGAGACTAAAGAGAAATGTTAATTATTCTTCCATTTTGTAATACACTAAATAACATTTAACAGTTAAAATGTTATTTAAAGTGATCACTAAATGGTGTAAAAATAAGTGTAATGGGTTCCTTTTCTGCAATTCTGATGTAAAAGATAGTATTAAGATAGATAAGTTAAAAGCTTTTGTATGTGTACTGAAATATGTCACCTGAAAAACTACAGCTCATCTTGCAAAAAACAAGAGTTTATGCATCTACGTACAAACGAAGTTGGATGGGTGTTATATAAAGCTTAATGTGACTTCATCAGACTATTTTGCTCCTAGCACACACAGTTGAGTGAGCAGGTGCTGGGAGCAGAAGTCTGATATATTCAGTATTCCTCCCGCCAATTGCTTGCTTGCTGGCTATGATTGACAGTTTCTTCACTATAGTCAATCATATCTGGTGACAGGATGTGTAAGCCTACATCGAATATATTGGACTATTGCTCCCTGCACCAGCTTACTGAACATGTTTTACTTGTTTTAGCGAAAAACAAGAAACTACAACTTATAATGTAGACGTTTCCGTAGCCTTTATAACAATTATTCAGTTTATTTTTAGGCCATATCACCCAACACTTTAAAAGAGTTTACTGAGATTTAAATACCGATGACCTATCCTCTTGATCAGTATCATCAGGTGATGAGTATCTGATCGTGGAGGTACACCTGGGACCCCGCTGATCAGCTGTTTGAGAAGGCATTGGCACCCCTGTGAGTGCTGTGGCCTTCTCCGTGCTCACCAACCACAGCCCCTTACATTGTATAGTAGCTGTGCTTGGTATCGTGCTCTGCCCCATTCACTTCTATGGGCCTGAGCTATGCCTAGGCCATGTGAGTGGGTGTCGGACCCTCACCTCCCACCAGAGGATAAATCATATGTATTTAAGTCTCCGAAAACCCCTTTACTATGATGTACTGTAGATATTAGAAAGTCAATCCAAAGAAGTCAACACTCCCATCATTCATAAAAAATAGGATTCTTTTAGTAACCAATGCATGTAACTATATTTCAGCTCCCTCAATTGCACTTTTTTGCTTGGAAAAAAAGCTCGCTTGAGTGAGTTGAAACATCGCATTGTTGCATGCATGGGTTAATAAAAGAATCCTATTTTTATGATGAGTGATGCAACTTGGATTATGTATTTAGGTCCAGGATTAGGAACTACATCTCAGGCGTACCACCATCCATTGTAGAACAATGTGCTGCTTTTCTTCCATCTAGACGGATATGAAGTGGATGGATATTACAAAAACTTTACTATATTCTACAACCTGCATAGATTTTGACTGTATGTAGGCCTTCTCAGCAACCTCTCTCCAGACTTTTCCAGTTTACAGATTCTGGTGCAGGAATAACGATCAATTATATTAAGGGATTCTACCTATTCTACCCGATCTCCAAGTCCTCCCATCACTTTTCAGTTCTCCTGGAAGGTCTACCAAATGTAACGTTATGATACACTGTCACACAGACGCTATACAGTTTTTGTTTAGATCTATATTTAACAACTATTACTGGAGCTTCCACAAGTGTCCCTACGGCTGGGAGTGTTGGATAGACCAGGTGCACCAAGCCAGCCACCGCAAAATGAGAGCACAGGAAGCTAGGCTTCTTCTGAACTCTCTCTCTGGAGTGAGGAGCTCTAAACCTGAGGGGGGAAGCTAGTACTTGACCGCATTTACAAGACTGCATCCCAGCCTCGGAGCCAGTCAGTGCTGCCAATAATGGACCGCCTTTGCAGAGGGCTAATACTGTTGTAGAAATTTGCTTGCGTCAGGCGCACATATCCAAGCTGCGCTAAAAGTGCGCCAAAGTACACCAACCACACAGAATTTCTCCCATGCTTAAAAGCACGTGTATCAAGCTCTTTTTTGTGTAAGGAAAGGTAACACTCATCCAGAGTCAGACAAGGTGTTTCATTGTAGAGCTTCTGTTGAGCACTCCCCCTGCCCAGTCTTTTTTTCTTTATTTTATAGCCACAAAAGGGGTAACAATAGGGAGGGGGCAGGCCCGTCACCCGACCACTTACTTCATGTACAGTAACAAACATACAGGAAGTGATGATATACAGGAAGATGAGAAACCACCATCACTTCTTCAATACAATAAAATAACATAGCCAGCTAACAAAACACATGTATACAATAATCTCCCATTACCACTGGAGGGAACTTTATCCAGCCTTGCTCAGTCAGTGATCAGTGCCCAATAAAGTTCATGATTTTCATGCATGTTTATTTACAGGACAACGTCATTATCTCCAGCGGCTGATCAGGCGCACTAGAGACAACAAACGCACGTTCCGTTCATATATTGTTCTCTTAACAAATGCATCCACGCCAAGCCAATAAATCCGCGTCTTGCGTGGGGGCCCTAGCCAGCGTCCATACCTCCGCCAAGAAAATATATCTCGTCTCCCCCGGCCCACAGCCCAGCGCATAGCACATGGACCGTTCGCCAACTGAGACCTATGCGCCCGGCGGCTGCGTCTCCACATCCACAGGAAGATATCCACTCCAATGGTTTACCCTGACACTGAGAGACATGATGACAATATATAATATATTAAAAACGCATCCTAATAACATTTCCACAGCAATACCGAGCATAAGCAAGGGACCCTGACTTAATCTTAGAGCCTGGCATCACCTGGTAAAGTTTCTACTGTCTATATAGAGACTGATCCTCTTTCTCCCTGGTCTCAAAACTGCTTAGCTCCAGTGATAGCTGCCCATACATGATAGTTACGTCCTTGAATCAGGGAGAGGAAGGGGTGTATGGGACATCCTATCTCACTGTATCTTACCGTATCCATTGGAGGTATATGTTATGAATCTTTTTTACGTATACCATTGATGTAGGCAAAAAACATGATGTGAAACCAGCCTAAACTGGCAAAGTACTTCTCTGTAAACTCCTTACTACATATTTTGCATTTAAATATCTAGTATATTCTAATGGTATATGGAGCATATAATTTCCCTAACAATGGTATATGGAGGGTTTATTTCCCCTAACAATGGTATATGGAGGGTTTATTTCCCCTAACAATGGTATATGGAGGGATTATTTCCCCTAATAATGGTGTATGGAGGGTTTACTTTCTCTAATAATGGTATATAGAATATTACATTTTCCTAACCATTGGTATATGGTACATTTGATTTCTCTAATAATGGTATATGGAGCATTACATTTTCCTAACCATTGGTTTATGTAGTTTTCGAGTTCCCTGACAATGGTATATGGAGCATTTATTGTCTCTAATGATGGCATATGAAACATCTAACAATGGTATATGGAGGATTTAATTATTCCTAACAATGGTATATGGAGGATTTAATATCCTGCATTTTGTTTCTGTGGTCATAGCGGAGACATTCCTGCGTTTTCTCCAGTCTCATCTACTTAACATTGGCCATCAATGTTCAGGGCTCAGCTTAATTAATATCAAAGGTATTAGTCCTATTACATCAGCCGCATCTGTAGGAGGTCAGGAACTGCAATTGTAATAACTTAAGTGCTGTGCTCAGTGGTAAGAACGTTTATTAAGATGTTCATTAGAATTTATGTAAGGTCATACTTTTATGTTCTAGATATTTTATAGCAGGTCAATGATTTGACCTCATGTCCTTAAAAAAATAACTCATGGACTTAATGGTAGAGAGTGGAATTCAGTGGGAGCTTTGATTGTATCTACATTACTTGCTTATAGGTCAAATCATCATTTACTTTTATTTTTATATTCGGTAAAAAGCGGTAAGACTATAGGAAGGTTAGGAGACCGTTCTAAACTTCTTTATAAGAAATCGCAGTGACTGTCACGTGGTCAGAAGAAGTCCAGACTTGGAAATGCCTCTGATTAAAAAGAATAGTGTCATTGGAAGCAAATTTGACATTTTGTGAGGAAAGGCTGCAAAAAAGCCTGCGTGTAACCTCCGCATTAGACATACAGGGGGACATTTATCAATAATAGTGTAATTTGCACCAAACAAATGCTAACATTACAAATCAAAAGTGGTGATTTGTTTCACCTCATATACCAAAAGGCGCACGCCACTTTTAAAATGTGACTTTTTAAAATCTAAACTTGATTCTCCACCTTTTTTTTTTTTTTCTCTATTTGCAACATTTTAACGCCAATGGCACTAAAATGCCCCATTTCAGCCAACTCTGCCGGGCCGGACTTGCGACTTTTGAAACCTATTTGCAACATTTCCTGTGGTAAATTTCGACTTTTGTCTCACTCGGAATGTTTTTCTTATGTTTTGTTTTTGTTGAATGTCCATTTACTGAAAAAACCCTGTTGTGCGGCTCATTTCTATTAGATAACAATAAATGCCTCCTGTTTTATTACTTACCTAATACTTGTTCCCACGACGAGTTGGTTTTAATTTTCATAAATCCGACTTTTTGAGAAAAAGTTGCATCTTTCTACCATAAGGGCTCATGCACATGACAGTATGTATTTTGCGGCCTGCAGAAAATAAAAAAGGGTGATCTCTGTATTGCAGTAATTTTTTTATTATTATTTTTTTTTTCGCGGATCCATTGTAACAATGCCTGTGCTTGTCTGCAAAACGGACAAGTATAGGACATGCTCTATTTTTTGGCGGAACGGACATGTGGAAACGGAATGCACACAGAGTCATTTCCGTTTTCTTTTGAAGTGAATGATTCCGCATACAGACCTGTAAAAAAAACGGAACAGAAACGGAAAGAAAATACGTTTGGGTGCATGAGGCCTTAATGCGACTATTTACAAAACATCACCACATAAGCTGTTTGAATTGTCTGCAACAATTTGAACCATTTCTGCCCATAAGAGGATGATAAATGAGGTGTAATATGCGCCAAATTGGTAGCCCTGCCCACTTTGACATTTATAGCTCATTTCTGCTGTGTTGCATTCTTTATGGGGAGAAAACAGTTGTTCTATTTGGCACAAATCAAAACCTCATTGTTTTTGACGCATTTTACACCATAATTCTGGCGCAACATGCTTAGTAAATGCCCCCCACAGTATTCCCTGACTATCTTATGAAGCCCTGTAGGCTGTTGCACTGATCAGTGGCAATGTAAATGGAATTGCTGGTTATTTAGAAGCTACTCGTCCTTTTAATGAGCTAAAATCCGATCTATCAAGCAGTAAATTTTGACATCACTAGGGCCTGCTCCTATTATCAGAGTGCAGAATCAACAGATGCTTCCCATGCACGTGTCTGCACTGCCGGGGTCTGTGCCGGGTTATCGGTTGTGTAGCATGCTACATAATATATATGTGCCCGGCCATTAATCAGCAGGTCAGGCCATGATATGTATTCCTCAGATGCAGCCTATCAGCCATTACAGTCACCTGGTGTGGGTCGGAGCGTCCCCAGAGAATATCTGAGCATCTGCCAGTAACTCCGATCTTAATCTGCTGACCTGCTGAGTGATCCTGATTAGTGTTCACATTATACGCATGCTGCCAAGATTGTGCAGCCATTAGGAACATTGTTATCATAACTTAATGGGACAAAGATTAACAGTAGCATCATCCGCTAATTCAATTTAACTCATTCATAAAGCATCATTTTGAGCAATTTGCTTCCCTCTGCTCTAATGCTTTGAGTGGCCCACTCATCATTGCAGTCAGTGATGCTAAACAGGTAAATTTGATGAAGGCTTCCGTATAATTGATGTTTCTTTTTTGTGAGGCTCATTGTCACGAAGCCAAAAACAATAAATTAAGGTGTCAGTGCAGCTTCCTACTTGTTAGCAGGTACTTTCGGCAGGGTAGCAGCCCTCTAGCTCCGTAATCCTGGCTAAAAGGACACGGTGTATAGCCACTTAAGGCTGAACGAGGCCGTTTTCAAGATCCTTTCAACATTCTGCCTTGTGGAACTGCTGGGTTAACCCCCCCCCCCCCGTCATCCAGTAGTATCTGCAGTAAACCGAAACTGAATAGGTGACAGGTGGACCTGGTTTCCTACATGATATAAGATACCGGATGGCAGCCATTGAAAGGGTAGTGCAGATGGATTTTTTTTTTTTTAAAGGGACAGTATGATGTAAAAAAAAGTATTCCTCAACTTATCGATCCGCCACAAAAAAAAAACATAAATAGTGCACTTTTTGTTGCAGATGTCATTGCTGCTGATTTAATGCAGATTTCACTCTTTGCATTGGAAAATAGAGGTCCGTCTGGTGGCAGACTTCCTTGACACTACTTGTCTCCAGGGACCAAAAAAGTACACTTCATCCAGTCTGATCTCCATTCCCCACTGACTGCTGTCACCTTGGCATGTCCAAGCAAAATTACCATCAACTTGTCTAATAACCAAAAATCTAATGACTATGGCCACCATAAGCTTGTTTAGAAACTGCGCTATCCTCAACATAGGCCATCTATGGGGATCCAGCTCCTGGGCCCCCACCAATCAGCACAGCACTATATCCTTTATAGTGCCCGTGCCTGGTACTGCAGCTCCATCCCATCCGTCTGAATACAAGGCAGGGCCATGCCATTTTGGTTGGTTATCTTAAAGGGGTTGTCCCATGACTAATGTAAAAAATGAAAATCAGATGGCATATAGTACATGATGACTTTTTTCTAACAAAGCCAAACCAGCCCTGTACCTCACATGGATCCAGAGATCTCCCCATTCATTGCTCTGCTAGATTTATTTCAAGCTGAAAGCTCAAGAGTGTCTTTTCTGCTGCAGCTAAGGGGGCGTGTCTCATATCTCCCTATCACAGCTCAGGAGGCAGTTGAAGGATGAAACTGAGCATGTGCGGCCATCCCAGTGAGCAGGTCAAATAAATAAGAAAAAAAACAAACAGCAGGTGGCGCTATACAGATACATTTTATTGAATAACTCAGTGGTTATGCAAAATGTTTAATTACATGCAATTACAAAAGTACTTAGAGCCAGCTGCTGGTGTGAAAACTGTAGAATATTTTTTGTGGGATGACCCCCTTTAAGAAGGTTCCACTCTTTATGTTTTTGACTTTTCAAGAATGTAGTAGAATTGGCTTATACTGTGTGTGTGTGTGTGTGTGTGTGTGTGTATATAATAAAAATTATATATATATATATATATATATACACACACACACACACACACTATACAGAAAAAGGAGGAAAGGTGGAGAAGCATTAGCAGGTCTCACTGTACGATTGACTCTTGACGTTGGTTAATGATGAAGACATCCCTCCAATTAAAGTGAGTACAATGCGGCCGTAGTTGTAAGTACACCAGTGCATTCTGGAACTGTTTCTGGCCAGTGATCAGGTAATAGGTTAGGACTACATTGATTACTCACTGACAGTACTCAATTCAGACCTGCAAATGTATCAACTGTGTAATAAGGACCTATTAGGCCTATTGATTTTCTGATTTGTATTGATAGCTAATAGGCCAGAGCTACAAACCAACGTTTGCATAACTGATTCCCCAGGGTTCACAATTTTCACTAATGAAAATCTCCGCAGAGTCACCAGTGCACATTAATGGAAATGTAAAGGGCAAAGCCACTGCCATTCAATTAAATGCCTAGTACGCTGAGCAGTTCTAGTGCCGGGTTTAGGTTTCAGAAAGGTTAGTGGCTTCTTTATACCTACTGCACATAGTGTTGTGAATTAAGTAGCCAGCTCTGGTATATTAGGTTTTCTATTAAGCTGTACAAATTGAAATATTTTTTTTTTTTATATGGTGTCCCTTTGTTTTTTTTCCAGTATTTTGACCCTATTATAGTAGTCTACTGTACATCCAGAGATTTTACTTATTTGAAGCTTCACATTTGGAGCTCTTTAAAAAAAAAAAGATATTAGAATATTTTGTAGCCTCGCATATTGTTTAATAAAAGAACCCTAGGCCACGTGAACTGAATACCGGAATTGCCAGCATATTCCAGACACCGCCAGCACCCAATGGATCCCATTCACTGTAATGCGCTCTGCTGGGTTTCTGGCATTTAGTAGTATTTTGTCCTCCGGAATGCCAATATTCATGCCTGAGCCCCGGTAATGCCCGGCATATGGCGGATACAGCTATTCCGGCACAGACCGGAATCAAGGCTTCTTCCAGCTATGAAATATTTCTGTAGGGTAGAGATTGATGCCTATGCTTATTGATTTTACACCACATACATCTCATGACAACCACAGATTGCCTCTATAACAGCCAAAATTGGGAATAGCCCCATATTTAACCATGTGCTTGGGACACCTGGGGACTGAGGATAATGTTGCATTTCCAGACATTTCCTTTGTGCCAAGCTGGGACCGAGAAGTGGAGAATAGCAGACCTTTTAAAATGGTAATTCCATAATAATGTAAAAAATGAAAATCATATGGTACATGACAATCTCTTTCTAACAAAGCTAGAAGCACCCCTGTATCTCACATGAATCCAGAGCTTTCCAATTGCTTTGCTAGATTTATATCAAGCTGGCAACTCATGGGTGTGTCCTTTCTGCTGCAGCTCGGGTGGCGTGTCCTTTCTGCTGCAGTCCTCTTCCTATTACAGCTTAGGAGGCAGTTGAAGGATGGAACTGAGGATGGAACTTAGAATAAAAAAACAAACTGCAGGTGGCGCTATACAGATAGATTTACATTTTTAAATATATGCAGTTACAAAAGTATTAAGATCCTCATGCTGGTATGAAAGACCAGGGAACGGTGAGTAAGGGCTCTTTCACACCTGCGTTATTGTCTTCCGGCATAGAGTTCCGTCGTCGGGGCTCTATGCCGGAAGAATCCTGATCAGGATTATCCTAATGCATTCTGAATGGAGAGTAATCCGTTCAGGATGCATCAGGATGTCTTCAGTTCCGGTACGGAACGTTTGTTGGCCGGAGAAAATACCGCAGCATGCTGCGCTTTTTGCTCCGGCCAAAAATCCGGAACACTTGAAAAAGCTAAATGTCGGCTCCGGCAATGCGCCGAAACGACGTTTAGCTTAAGGCCGGATCCGGATCAATGCCTTCCAATGGGCGGAATTAATGCCCATTGGAAGGCATTGATCCCGATCCGGCCTTAAGCTAAACGTCGTTTCGGCGCATTGCCGGAGCCGACATTTAGCTTTTTCAGAGTGGTTACCATGGCTGCCGGGACGCTAAAGTCCTGACAGCCATGGTAAGTGTAGTGGGGAGCGGGGGAGCAGTGTACTTACCGTCCGTGCGGCTCCCCGGGCGATCCAGAGTGACGTCAGGGCGCCCCAAGCGCATGGATCATGTGATCGCATGGATCACGTCATCCATGCGCATGGGGCGCCCTGACGTCATTCTGGAGCGCCCCGGGAGCCACACAGACTGTAAGTATACCGCTCCCCCGCTCCCCGCTCCTACTATGGCAACCAGGACTTTAATAGCGTCCTGGGTGCCATAGTAACACTGAAAGCATTTGGAAGACGGTTCCGTCTTCAAATGCTTTCAGTACACTTGCGTTTTTCCGGATCCGGAGTGTAATTCCGGCAAGTGGAGTACATGCCGGATCCGGACAACGCAAGTGTGAAAGAGCCCTAAAGCCAGCACCAGGACTTGTATTCACCATTGCCTAGTCCTTCTGTAGTAATGAGTGCTTCATAAGACTCACTGCCATTTTTCTCCCCTCTTTTGAAGGGGGATGGGGAAGTGCGTCTTATGGAGAGAAAAACATGGTACACTGCTCGGGAGAGAGGTCCTTGTCGATAAGAGTGTAAGCTCTGTTATACAATTAAAAGGGTTTCTTTGGGAATTAAAAAAAAATAAAGTAATATAAATAAATTGATAAATACCTTTAATTGTCTACGCATGCTTATTTCTCCTAGGGACTGACTGCTGTAAATGAAATGACTGCGATCCATACTCACTGTCAGTGTCTCACTTTTATTTATTTATTTGCCAGAGAGCCCCTTTAACTTTCCATTTACGTAAAGGTAATGGACTGGTACTGATATGTATTGCTGTTTTTCTTTTCTGATTGTATTTTTTTTAAATTATATTTTCTGGACAAGATTATGGGGCCAGACATCTTGCCTGAGCTGCTGTCTGTGACCATTGGACAGATGTGCTGTGTCCATCACCTATTGTGAATGGTGCATCCTGTGTTATCTATATATAGGTGTTACTTTTCATTGTCATCCTGCCTGTGATCGTAATGAGATGGCTGCTGAGAAGTCATCTCCACAGAACAGGAAGTATCAGTCTATTATTAGACTAAGTGGCCAGTGTGAAAACTGCAGGATTTTTCAAAAATATAGTGACATGGAAAATTTAAAAAAATCATTTTAAATTCTTGAAAATGTATTTAACAAAAAAAACTTTGTTTAAACAATAGGTTATTTTCTGATGACACACTCCCTTTAAATATGGTATGAAAATATACAATAGATGATGCCATTGGTATTTTAGTATTTTTTTTTCATAAACCATTTTGTAGAAGCTAGATGAGAGATATTGAAGATACCATGAGTAAAATATCACTGAAAAAAACACTTAGTAAAGAATATGTTTAATAAACCAGGGGATATAAAGAGGATAATGTAAATTTTTGATTTAATTTGATGTAGATGAAAAAATCTCATATCTGTTACAGGAGCTTTTGTGTTTAAGTGTAATTCAATTGAATTTCCTATCTAAAAATGTATTTCTTTTATAAAATCTACCCCCCTGTGCCCAGGATTAAGAGATTCGCTGAGCAATAATTGCCCCTTTATCCCTCCAAGAGATCAGGAATGCTCTGGAGAAATTGGAGACTTGGTCTGCGAGAGACGATTCAATTGACTAAAACTGATATTGAACAAGCAAAATGTATATTGCCACATCACAATAACATAACTTTAAGGCAGATTTTTATGTGTAAAAATAGATATTGGGAATTTAAAATCCTTCAGAGCTTTAGGCGACATTGACAAATTGCCTGACCTTCAGCTTCCTCTCTTATGATGTCACCTGAACTCTCCCGCAGTATTGTTTTCCCATAATCAGTCGTTCCTGACTGTTATTCTATATGTTTTACAGCAAACCAGAAATGTTATCTGCTTCCAGTTTGGCTTTCACCGTCATATTAATCCATAATTTGATCTGTGAAATATATTGATTGATTAGTACTTAATTTTTACAAGGCCTAATTATGTACGCAGCCATAATGTTTTTGTTTTTGCTCTAAATAAAGATTTTTAATTTTAGTACAATGCGGTAGCCATGTGAATAAGGGATTTTATTCATAATAGATTCTGTCAGTTATTTTTATTTTTATCAATTACCCTGTTTAGAATGATTATGTGTAATTATTAGAACATCTGTAGATTTATGGATCTGATTGGAACAAATTTTGTCCAGTTTTTGACCACATAGCAATTTCCTAATTTAGAAAAAATGTCGGAGTGTCCAAAAAAATCTTCTGATTATTTTGTTACCATGGTATACATCCTATTCACTGCTGATTACAATTGTCAGATTTTCTGTCTGCCCCCTTAGGCCCACATCTATATAGAGTCAGTTCTGCTTGAGCATCACAAGTAATATGCAGGCTATTATGTAGGCAGTTATAATCCTGAGGATTAAAAGGGACTCCCTTATGGGATTCCTAGTTCACAAATATTCCTCGTTAGTTTGTGACCTGGTCTTTACCTATGTTATGTTTGCAATGGCAAGTATCTTGTGCACATGAGTAGTAAATATGCGTAAGTATAATTAAAAAAGGATACCTCTCCAAACATCGGCCTTTACATGTAGTAGAAGCGGAAGCTCCTTAGTCATAGTGAGGAATACTTCATTAAAGGGGTATTCCAGTTCTGTAAATGTATCCCCCATCAATATGGGCTTTGGGATAATTATTAGATCAGTTGGGGGTCCTACGACTGGAATCCACACCGATCACGAGAACAGGGGCTCCATACCGTGTGGAGCCCCCAAAATGAATGGAGTTGCCGGTTTGGCATGTGCATCGCCATTCCATTCATTTCTATTAGAGTTCCCGAGATTGCAGAGTGCATTATTCTGCTATCTCTGGAATACCTGTAGAAATTAATGGAGCGGCTACGCACTCCATTCATTTTGGGGTCTGCCACAGAGTAGAGGACCCCCATTCTTGTGATCAGTGGAGGGTCTCAGTGGTAGGACCCCCCACCGATCTAATAGTTTTACCCTATCTTGTGGATGGGGGATAATGTTCTATAACCAGGATACCTCTTTAAGTGAAGTCCCTTATATTAACATTAGCTCTTTTATAAATTTAGAAATAACCATCGATTTAGTAGTTAAAGGTGTATTTAAGGCATATCACTAGGATATGCCACAAATGTCAGATAGGTGTGGGTCCCTCTGGTACCCACTCCTACTTCCAGAACAGGGCTCCCGAAGTAAAGGACAGCATACCGCGCAGGCGCAGCATCCTCTCTATTCATTGCTATAGGACTTCCGATAACAGCCGAACAAGTGCACTTCCCTATTTTCGAAAGTCCCATGTCAGTGAATGGAGAGAAACCCACACAAGAGCGGCCAATGTTTGCATTCGGTGCTATCGGACCGCCAGAAATAGCCAACCAGCACTCCCATAGCAGTGAATAGAAAGTGGCTACGCATGCGCAAATGCCCTCCCTTCACTTCAGGAGCTCAGTTTTGGAGTTAGGAGCAGGTTCAAGAGGGACCCTCACCTACAGAAATTTGTGGCATGTCCTAACTGTATGCCATAAAAGTTGATATGGAAAACCCCCTTTTAAATCCATGTATAATTAAGTTATATGTTTTTTATTTATGTTTCTTAATCATTTTTTCTCATTTTGCATTCTATAGCAGATGACATGATCTAAGCTGTGGTGTTTTCTATAGAAATTGGTTATGTCCGAGCCGGGCATCTGTACATACACTGCTCAAAAAAATAAAGGGAACACTTAAACAACACAATGTAACTCCAAGTCAATCACACTTCTGTGAAATCAAACTGTCCACTTAGGAAGCAACACTGAGTGACAATCAATTTCACATGCTGTTGTGCAAATGGGATAGACAACAGGTGGAAATTATAGGCAATTAGCAAGACACCCCCAATAAAGGAGTGGTTCTGCAGGTGGTGACCACAGACCACTTCTCAGTTCCTATGCTTCCTGGCTGATGTTTTGGTCACTTTTGAATGCTGGCGGTTCTTTCACTATAGTGGTAGCATGAGACGGAGTCTACAACCCACACAAGTGGCTCAGGTAGTGCAGCTTATCCAGGATGGCACATCAAGCGAGCTGTGGCAAGAAGGTTTGCTGTGTCTGTCAGCGTAGTGTCCAGAGCATGAAGGCGCTACCAGGAGTCAGGCCAGTACATCAGGAGACGTGGAGGAGGCCGTAGGAGGGCAACAACCCAGCAGCAGGACCGCTACCTCCGCCTTTGTGCAAGGAGGAACAGGAGGAGCACTGCCAGAGCCCTGCAAAATGACCTCCAGCAGGCCAAAAATGTGCATGTGTCTGCTCAAACGGTCAGAAATGGACTCCATGAGGGTGATATGAGGGCCCGACGTCCACAGGTGGGGGTTGTGCTTACAGCCCAACACCGGGCAGGACGTTTGGCATTTGCCAGAGAACACCAAGATTGGCAAATTCGCCACTGGCGCCCTGTGGCTGGAGTGTGTCAGCAGTTCCTGCAAGACGAAGGCATTGATGCTATGGACTGGCCCGCCCGTTCCCCAGACCTGAATCCAATTGAGCACATCTGGGACATCATGTCTCGCTCTATCCACCAACGTCACGTTGCACCACAGACTGTCCAGGAGTTGGCAGATGCTTTAGTCCAGGTCTGGGAGGAGATCCCTCAGGAGACCGTCCGCCACCTCATCAGGAGCATGCACAGGTGTTGTAGGGAGGTCATACAGGCACGTGGAGGCCACACATACACTACTGAGCCTCATTTTGACTTGTTTTAAGGACATTACATCAAAGTTGGATCAGCCTGTAGTGTGTTTTTCCACTTTAATTTTGAGTGTGACTCCAAATCCAGACCTCCATGGGTTGAAAAATTTGATTTCCATTTTTAAATTTTTGTGTGATCTTGTTGTCAGCACATTCAACTATGTAAAGAGCAAAGTATTTCAGAAGAATATTTAATTAACTCAGATCTAGGATGTGTTATTTTTGTGTTCCCTTTATTTTTTGAGCAGTGTATTTCACTATAGTCCTTCATGTGCAGCATATAATTACCCATATGATCACTCTTCTACTGAAACCTGATGTGTGCACGCTTCTGCTGAGCATACTCTTTGCAAATTTTGTTTAGTTTTAATCTGTGTGATGCTTCTAGGATAGAATACCTCTAAAATGTCCTCCCTGCACAACAACAGTGAGTAGGACCTTGGGACTGCTGCTATAGTAATCGGTGGGGGGTCCCAGCATTGAGGACATTTGGATAAGTAATAAATTTATGTGCATTCTGCTAATAGAATGAGCATTCATCATACAAATGTGCATTGAAATTTGAGACTCAATTACGGTATTTTCCCCCATTGTCAGAAGGAAGCATTTTTCTACATTTAGTACAAAAACCGGTTCTGCTTTTGCTCGCTGCTTTTCAAACAATCCAGGCAATTCTTGAGAGTGTGACATGGTGATTTTCAAGTTGTTTTACGGCTTTGTTTTCTAACTTCTAGCTGTAAATTTATGAATGAACTACACTTTTCTTGATATACTGCTATATTTCTTTGTGCTCGTGAAAGCTTATAATCAATGAAAACCCATTTAACATGTCAGGGGTGGTTAGTAATGTATTGAAGGACCTTTTGTGCGCTTTAGTATCATGATCGGATCTTATCTACACATTGTAGGTGACAGCTCACCCCATCTTTACCTCTATCTACTGTATGAAAAATGGACTTATCGGCATGCATTGGAGGAAGTGTGTGCAGAATACCACCCATAACCAATATGCACTTCTATCTCTACTCTCATCAGGGTCGTTGTATGTGATGATACTACTCACTACCGAGCATGACCACTACATAGAGTACACCACCAAGATCAGGCGTGTAGGTGGCATCTTATTTATTTTACTAAACGTCACATGATCACATTTATGGACCTTTTTATATGGTGAAGATATTCAACTTTTCATGGCGGCAGTGGTAGATTGGTGGATTGTTAATCTGCAGGTGGCAATTTTAAAGGGGTTATACCATGATTGATGTAAAAATAAAAAGACATCCATGACAACCTCTTTCTAACAAAGCTAGAACCAGTCCTGTACCTCACATGGATCCAGAGATCTTCCCATTCATTGCTTTAATTGCTCTGCTAGTTTTATTTCAAGCTGCAGCTGGTGGCAGTTGAAGTGTAGAACTGAACATGTGCTTCCAACTCAGTGAGCAGGACAGAGGAATTAGGCTACTTTCACACTAGCGTTCGGAGCGGATCCGTCTGATGTTTCATCAGACGGATCCGCTCCGATAATGCAGACGTTCGCATCCGTTCAGAACGGATCCGTCTGCATTAAAACTTAGAAAATTTTCTAAGTATGAAAGTAGCCTGAGCGGATCCGTTCAGACTTTACATTGTAAGTCAATGGGGAACGGATCCGCTTGAAGATTGAGCCATATGGTGTCATCTTCAAGCGGATCCGTCCCCATTGACTTACATTGTAAGTCTGGACGGATCCGCTCGCCTCCGCACGGCCAGGCGGACACCCGAACGCTGCAAGCAGCGTTCAGGTGTCCGCTCACTGAGCGGAGGCGGAGCGGAGGCTGAGCGCTGGCAGGCGGATGCATTCTCAGTGGATCCGCCTCCACTGAGAATGCATTGGGGCCAGACGGATGCGTTCGGGGCCGCTCGTGAGCCCCTTCAAACGGAGCGCACGAGCGGACACCCGAACGCTAGTGTGAAAGTAGCCTTAGAAAAAGGAGCAAACAGCAGGTGGCGCTATACAGATGGATTTAATTGAATAACTCAGTAGCTATAATGTTTAATTATAATTACAGGCCTGCAAAAAAAATATTTTCAAGAGCTGTTTTGGTTATTCCACGTAAACTTTGTTTTTTGGTGCGCTGAATCCGAAAATGACTTCCATTTTGTCATAGGACATCACGTTTCCTGACAATTTAGGTAGCTATGTTAAATAAGGCAATACCTCAAAATAAATGGAAATAGACTTATAAAGTTAAAGTTTTATTACAATTTTCTTATGAAAATCCTTTTTTGAACTGAAATGAGCTCACCTACACACACTAAACTCGATTCTTCTTCCCTGTGAGGCTCCTCTTGGTGCATTTACGCTTGTGAGTAGCATCTGGAATGTCTCTCTGAAGCATCCATCCGCCACACAATGCTCCATTTTCCCTGGTATCTCCTTTCCATCTCTTTAATGTCTTGGTGGAATCGTTCACCTTGTTCCTCACTCACAGCTCCCAAATTTTCAGGAAAGTAGTCAAGGTGGGACTGAAGGAAATGCACTTTCAAACTCATCAGGCAACCTAAAGCTTGAAATGCTTTCAGCAATCGTCTGACTATCTTTTTGCAGTGAGGATCTTTGTTATTGTCTAAACATTTCTGTACGACTTCTTTAAATGCAATCCACCCTTCTTTTTGAAGATCCATCATGGTATTGACAAACTCTTGATAAACTATAAGCCTTCTAATGTCTCGTCCGACGAACACACCTTCCTTCAATTTTGCCTCCGACAGGCCTGGAAACTTGGTGACCAAGTATTTGAAGCATTCGCCATCTCTTGAAAGTGATTTTACGAATTGCTTCATCAATCCCAATTTTATGCGGAGAGGTGGTAGAAGAACTTTATGGAAAGGTACCAAAGTTTCTCGGAGGACATTTTTTTCACCGACTGTTAGCACCCTCGGCTGCCAACTCTTCTTGGTCCAGTGATTTTTGTCGTTCTCGACTGTCCCATAGACACAGAAAACAAGGGTATTTGGTATACCCAGCTCATTGCTGCATGAGCAGCATGCACAAGACCTTCAAGTCCCCACACACTTGCCAACCATGGTCTTCGTATTTAAGTTTACGAAGAACCAATTCCAAGTTCTCATAGGTTTCCTTCAAGTGTACGGAATGAACTACAGGTATGGAAGCGTAAAAACCAGCGTTGTGGAGTAAAACTGCTTTGAGATTTCTTTTAGAAGAATCTATAAAAATACGCTATTGCTCTGAATCATATTGGATTTTAAATTGACCCCTCAGACCTTCGACATCGATGCAATAAACCAACTTGTCTTCCTGGGCGAAGTAAGGAACGAAATCCTTTTCACAATGTTTGAACCATGAAGATGACACTCCTGGCAACAATAAATTCCTTCTTTTCAGCCTTGATCCGAGTAACTCACCGACATCTTTGGGAAGATTCAAGTCTCTTACCAAATCATTCATCTCCTCCTGAGAAAACTATTTTGGTCTGGTATCATCATCAAAGTCAGAGCTTGATTCGTCATCTGGTTCAAGTATGACTTCACCTTCATCGGAGCTAGGTATCTCTTCCAAGGTAGCAGGAGGCTTGGGTACTGGTATATCTGTGCCATGGGGGATGGGACGAATTGTGAAGATTGGGGTATTTAATGGAATGCTTCCATTTGGAGATTTTTTATTACCCTTGAACCAGTTTCAGTGGTCCTTAACACACCGTTTGCCACTTTGAGGCTCCCAAACTTTATCTTGATCTCTAATTTTTCATCCATAGTATGCAAAGTATACACTGCGTGCAGAATTATTAGGCAAATGAGTATTTTGACCACATCATCCTCTTTATGCATGTTGTCTTACTCCAAGCTGTATAGGCTCAAAAGCCTACTACCAATTAAGCATATTAGGTGATGTGCATCTCTGTAATGAGAAGGGGTGTGGTCTAATGACATCAACACCCTATATTAGGTGTGCATAATTATTAGGCAACTTCCTTTCCTTTGGCAAAATGGGTCAAAAGAAGGACTTGACAGGCTCAGAAAAGTCAAAAATAGTGAGATATCTTGCAGAGGGATGCAGCACTCTTAAAATTGCAAAGCTTCTGAAGCGTGATCATCGAACAATCAAGCATTTCATTAAAAATATTCAACAGGGTCGCAAGAAGCGTGTGGAAAAACCAAGGCACAAAATAACTGCCCATGAACTGAGAAAAGTCAAGCGTGCAGCTGCCAAGATGCCACTTGCCACCAGTTTGGCCATATTTCAGAGCTGCAACATCACTGGAGTGCCCAAAAGCACAAGGTGTGCAATATTCAGAGACATGGCCAAGGTAAGAAAGGCTGAAAGACGACCACCACTGAACAAGACACACAAGCTGAAACGTCAAGACTGGGCCAAGAAATATCTCAAGACTGATTTTTCTAAGGTTTTATGGACTGATGAAATGAGAGTGAGTCTTGATGGGCCAGATGGATGGGCCCGTGGCTGGATTGGTAAAGGGCAGAGAGCTCCAGTCCGACTCAGACGCCAGCAAGGTGGAGGTGGAGTACTGGTTTGGGCTGGTATCATCAAAGATGAGCTTGTGGGGCCTTTTCGGGTTGAGGATGGAGTCAAGCTCAACTCCCAGTCCTACTGCCAGTTTCTGGAAGACACCTTCTTCAAGCAGTGGTACAGGAAGAAGTCTGCATCCTTCAAGAAAAACATGATTTTCATGCAGGACAATGCTCCATCACACGCGTCCAAGTACTCCACAGCGTGGTTGGCAAGAAAGGGTATAAAAGAAGAAAATCTAATGACATGGCCTCCTTGTTCACCTGATCTGAACCCCATTGAGAACCTGTGGTCCATCATCAAATGTGAGATTTACAAGGAGGGAAAACAGTACACCTCTCTGAACAGTGTCTGGGAGGCTGTGGTTGCTGCTGCACGCAATGTTGATGGTGAACAGATCAAAACACTGACAGAATCCATGGATGGCAGGCTTTTGAGTGTCCTTGCAAAGAAAGGTGGCTATATTGGTCACTGATTTGTTTTTGTTTGGTTTTTGAATGTCAGAAATGTATATTTGTGAATGTTGAGATGTTATATTGGTTTCACTGGTAAAAATAAATAATTGAAATGGGTATATATTTGTTTTTTGTTAAGTTTCCTAATAATTATGCACAGTAATAGTCACCTGCACACACAGATATCCCCCTAAAATAGCTAAAACTAAAAACAAACTAAAAACTACTTCCAAAAATATTCAGCTTTGATATTAATGAGTTTTTTTGGGTTCATTGAGAACATGGTTGTTGTTCAATAATAAAATTAATCCTCAAAAATACAACTTGCCTAATAATTCTGCACTCCCTGTACTTTTTTCACAAAGTCTGTAATATTCTGCTGTTGCTTCAACACTGTATATTCGCCACAGATGAAACAAACTGTCTGGCGAATTAATACACTTTTGCGGAGCCATAACCTAACGGTTGAAGAATGACGAGCTAACACGAACTGCGATGAAAAAGTGTGAACAGCCTAGAACCAAGAACCTGATGATGATTTGTGCAAAAGTGTGGAATGCAGGAGAGAACAGCTCTGTGTCTGTACACGAGACTTCACAGTGCTGGCCACGCCCCCCTGCACTGACCGGAGCTGCTGCTATCTGCCCTGTCTCCCTCCCACTGGATTCTTCAGGAAAGATTAACCCCTTCTACCATTAGAAGCACAGATTAAGGGCTGAGGCTTACACATACAGCATGCTGCTGAGTATCCCAGTAGTCAGACATGTCACTCAGAGCAGCACATGTATTCACCCCCTTTGCAGGGGCGGAGGGGCAGAGATGGTTTACCTGCAAATAACAACAAAGGGCCAGAAGAGAAATGAGGAAATTTATAATTTTTTTTTCCCCTAAAACTTGCTTAGCTTATGTATATAATGCTGACCATCAGATCTACAGTGCTATTTTTTTTATATTTTTTTTACATAACTCTGACAAGTCCTTTTAAGTTTTTTTGGGCATTTTATATCTTAAATGCACTTATGTGAATTCATTAATAGTAATTTGGACTTTAAATTTGGTTAAAAACCCATAACATAAAAAAATACCAAAAAAATTTGATAAATTTGAAGACCGTTTTGCATTTTGTGGCAAATCATGACATCTAGGCGTTTTTTCAATATTTTATTTGTTTTCAGCACACCAAAATACATGGAAATTAGATGAAAATAATCAACCAGCTTTTTAGTCACAGACCACATGCAATTACAAATCTATTCAGATCCAGGTGCTGGTTTGAAAACTGTAGAATATTACTCATTGGACAACTTAAAGTACAGGAGATTTCACTTTTCAGAGTACTTGATCCTTCCTGTGATTTGGTCAGAGTGAGAATACAATAAGTATATGGAACGTTTTCATCGATTAATTTGGGAGAGTTTACCATATGCTGCGTAAATACAGCACAGTCTGACTTTTAAAAAGTTTCTGTTCTTCTCTGCATATGGTTTTAGGTTATTGCATTGACTGCCAGGGAATATTTGTGAACAGGCTGATAAAAATCATATGATCCTTACATGTATATATGTTATAGTCCCATAGAGCCATGTAAACCACTGCACATTTGGCTGTTGGGACAACCAGCAAAACTATTTAAGCCTTGCCGTTCAGTCTAATGATTAATGTAGCACAGGGCTTAGCAAATACACTCCCAAAAAAGGAGTATGACTGCTATTTAAGTACTACTATTACTACCCGATGGCTAGGAAATCCCAATAATCTGGCACGTGACAAAATAGTCCTATCATAAAAATAACCTAATACTCTGGCACATGAAGACAGTAAGTGTTCAGCAGCTCTGTAATCATAGGGAATTGACATAAAAAAAATTGTCATAATTTCTGAGTAGTAGTGTTGAGCGAACTTGTGTTTTAAGTTTGGCGTCCAAAGTTCGGGTTATCAATGAATCCAGTTATGTATTCCACTACCACGGACCATAGGGGAATTCTTGATAGCCCGAACTTTGGACACCAAATTTAAAACACAAGTTCGCTCAACACTTTGAGCGCTCTGCTTCTGTTGTCCCCAATGCTGTTTGTTTTCCTGGCTTTAGTGGTGATGTCTTATGCACAGGTCACCCCAGCAGCCAATCCCAGGCCTCAGGTATTGCTGAGGGCAGTGATTAGCTGCACGGTGACCTGTGTGCAAGAGGAGGTCAGTGCCGGGGAGGCACTAGAAGGAGCAGGGGAGAAAGGAGGTTGATTCTTTTATTTACATGGAAATTCTTAAATGTCTGTTGAACTTGGACAACCCCTTTAATCCCTTAAGGACCTCCGCCGTATATGTACGGCGGAAGTCCGGTCCCCAAACATGGTGCCCGCTCAAGTGTGGTGCGGGCGCCATAGCCACAGGGTTTCTGCTATTTTAAATAGCAGAGACCCGCGGCACATCTAAGCGATCAGCCATAAGGCTGATCGCATACATTTTCCCCTTCAGTTGACGTGGTTAAATGTGACCACGGCATCTGATCAGCCTGGAAGCAGAAGTCGCGCGCTTCCACTCCGGTAACAGCATTCCCCGACTGAGATCGGGGAACCTGTTACATGCCTGAAATAGACCGAAGCCTGCTTGAGGCTTCGGTGTCTATTTCAGGAATATAACAATACAGGCCACTAGGTGGCAGCATTGTATAGGTATAGTGCAAATGATGTTTTCAATGATGGCTCTTTAGCCATCAATGAACACAATGGGCAATCTAACGATTGCCAGTTATTGTCACCCAAGGTGACTTACATTTTTTTTTACAAATATAAAAAAATATAAAAGTTCAAATCACCCCCCTTTTCTTAAAATAAAAATACTTAATAAAAAAATAAACATCATGGGCATCGCCACGTGCGAAAATGCCTATACAATTAAAATATAGCAATATTAATGGCATACGGCAAATTGCCATTTTTTGTCACTTCAACTACCCAGTAATTTTTTTATAAAAAGTGATCAAAAAGTCGCACACACTTCAAAGTGATATCACTAAAAAGAACCGATCTTCCCGCAAAAAATGAGCACAGCCCGGTACACATAACTGCAAAAAAGTTATAGGGGTCAAAATATATGGTTATAAAAATATATTTTTTCTGCAAAAGTGTAAAAAAATAAAAATTCAGTATTAAAGTATAGAAAATTATACAAGTGTGGTATAGTTGTAACCGTACTCACCTGGAGAATAAAGATAACATGTCAATTTTACCGCATAGTGTACAGTGTAACAAAAAATAATAATAAATAAACACTTTGAGAACTGCGTTTTTTTTCCCAATTCTACCCCATTTGGAATTTTTTTTTCCGCTTCCTGTTACATGGTATGCAACCCTAAATGCTGCCATTAGAAAGTACAACTTGTCCTGCAAAAAATAAGCCCTGATAAAGCTATGTGAATGGAAAAATAAAAAAGTTAGGACTATGGGAAGGCGGGGAGCGAAAAACCAAAATGGAAAATCTCAGGGTCCTTAAGGGGTAAGGGCTTGGTGTCAAAACTGGAAAAAATAATTATTATATGGCTAAAAATAATAAAGCTAACAATTAGAGGGATTTGAAAGATATAGCACTCACAAGAGAAGTTTTGGATCATCCAATAAATAATTGAAAACCAATGAAAAATTAATTAAAATAAATAACAAGCTATGGGTACATGCAATAGATTTAGTCTACAGATGAAAGTATTGCGGGAGCTTTATTAAGACTGGCCTTTAATACGCCAGTCTTAATCCAATGTTAAATGGATGAAAATGGGCCAAATTTATTAGTAGATGCACACGTTTTTACAAATTTGGCAAATCTTTTGGGTGTCTGTGCACCAGAAAGGCTAATCATATGAGTAGGTGTAAATTTGCACCATAAATTACACCAATTTCTTTGGTAAATCTGTTGGTCTTTTGGAAGCCGCCTCCCCTTCCTCTAAATCCCTCTCACTTTGCGCAGAATGACAAAAAGTCAGTTTTTTGTTTGACGCTTTTTTACACTGTAATTGATAAATGACCCCCATTGTCTCTCAATGACATGCCTCACGTGCTACAGTCACATCCGTTTATGTGGGCTTGCCTGTCACTCTGCGTTCTGTGCATAGAGGTTATAAGGGGATACAAACACAGGCGTAAGGGGGATCAGTAATTGCCTTTAAGATCACAGCCCCGAGCATTACTTTGGATTTTTACAAGGCCAGCCAGCAACAAAAGAGCAGTAATTTATGAGCTCAGCGTAAAAGAATAGCATAATTGCATTAAAAATTAATGCTAATGAACACTAAAATGGGGAAGGTGGTTATTATGAAAGTTTGTATTCATCTTCTCGGGTTTGAATGATGGCTAGTGGCTTGATTAATGGCTTAATTTCTATCAATTAGCAGGAAAAAAAATCTCCTACGAGACAAGGGTAAATTGAGCATTGAATTACATATCTTTTGTGTGTGCTGAGAAAGAAGGCAACAGTGTATCTCGGTGACAAATGTGGTGTGGCCTGCAGAGTGACAGCTCGTGTGCTGTTATGGGGTGTTTGGAGATGACATGCAGACAACTCGCCCATCTCTCCAATGTTAATTAGTGTGTCTGTGCAGTGGCCAGTGAACTGTTTGGTGCATCTTGGATGCCTATAAGCAGCTTAGTGTTGTCAATAATCTGGGGAGTTCTTCCTTTTAATTACTATTCTTATTTGGGTTAATGATTGACAGTTGAAAATTCTGCTTCAAAGTGCATATTTTACCCAATAAAAAGTGTTGAGTGCAAATGTATATTAAATAGTATTATATAGTATATATTATGTATAATTATAATATAATATTATTTTAGAACATACTGTACATTTTGAGTTTTTTGTTTTATTTAATTTGTTATATAGTATGGTCATTTTAGTAATGCATAGGTAAAGACACATAAATCGGGTAGTGATTGGCACAGGAGTCCTGACTACATCTACGGTAACTTAAAAGCAGTCTACATCTAATTTAGCCATAGTGTACAGAAAATCACTGAAAATGGTGCGCTACAATGGTAAATGCAATTGACAATATATGGCTAAACCCTCACACTGATATTACAATGAGACTTTTGCCAATATATTCTTATATCAAGAACCTACCGGAGCCCGCGCACCCCGTCAAGGTCTCTCAAAATGGCATGGGACCTACCGCTAAACTACCTATGCCTTATGGACAATTTATAATAGGTGCATAAAGTCCAAAACACAGCCAGCAGCTCCCAGTTACCTCCAGCGTGAAGTCACACATACAATGGGAGGAGGCTGTGAGTCCCACTTATAACTGGCTCATGTGATGCAGGCTGCCCAGGTGCACCTGAATGTTACCCATAGATCAAAATTAAGGCACATTCAAACCTGAGGTTACCCCACCTCCAGGCATAAATATACAGACAAAATCACTGAATAAAATGGTCTAAAAGGCAAAAGATGCTCAAAACCCCTAATGCTGTAGCGCATTTCTATACGGGGGAGCAAATCCTGCCCATGTGATCCGTTGCTAACCGCAATCCCAAGCACAAATGCATACAATGGAGGATGCTGGCAGCGGACCACATGTACCACAAAAACATCCTACACAGGTCTTAAAAGCAAAAAATGTATCGCATTACTAACCGTGGGAGCAAATCCTGCACATGTGATCCGTAGCCTTAGTGTACATCCACATGGGGCAGATACTCTGTGGATTCTCTGCAGTGCAATACAGTTAGCAGTACCTGCGGTGAGAATTTACTGTTTTATATTGCAGATTTCACCATTTGCAGTGCAGCAAATCCATCGCACTATGAATTCCTCAATTGGAATTTCGGCAGATAGACTGCAGATTTTCCGCTGCATAAAAAAAAAAATAACTGACCTGTTCCATGTGGACGTACTGTTATAGGACTCCTTGGGAAGTCCAGTTTATTAATAATTTAGTTTCCAATTTTATTACTAATTGACTTAACTAATTTATGGGGTTTGTACTTGTTTTATAGCAGATTACTTGTTATATCTTGGATAGCATTGCTTCCATATGACCAACTTCAAAACCATGGACACTACTTTTAATACATATTATAAAGGGATAACTTATTCCATAGCACTTTACAAGTTGTATAAATGAAGATGCAGAGGTTGTCTCACTTTAGGAAGTTAACACAAGGCACTTACTAATGTACTGTGATTGTCCATGTTGCCTCCTTTGCTGGCTGGATTCATTTTCCATCACATTATACTTTCTCCTTTCCAGGGGTTATGGTCACCCTGCAATCCAGCAGCGGTGGCAGTGCTAGTACACTATAGGAAACAGTGATGGCATCTCTGGTGGCCAGGACAATGTAAGGGGTCATAGGCACGTATGTGCAGCAGCTCCTGTCCCGAATACCTCGTATCTGCTCTGCAGCGGTGGTCGTAACCTCTAAATACGAGCAGTGTAGAATGTGATGGAAAAATGAATCCAGCCAGCAAAGGAAGCAATATGGACAATCACAATAAATTAGTAAGTAGCTTGTATTAACTTTCTCTACATGATAAATGTCATTTGCTGAAGTGAGACACCCCCTATAATATTGAAAGCAAAACATTTTACACGAAAACAAAAGGAAAGCGGACATAAGAGCTTGCAATCTACAGTAAAAGATAGTGTAGTGTAATGAAGAGGTGTGAGTATATTAAAATATATTGGCATTGCTTTAAACGTGTGCTATTAAAACATTGCTCCAATCGCTGTCTCATTCATGACCTGTTTCCTGATTAATCCGTTTCTGACATTCTGTATTAAGACACCATCCTCGCCTCCAACAGCTACTTCCATTCCTTCAGTTGTTATCTTGCAGAGCACTGCCACCTAGTGTTTGTGTGTGTAACTGCTCCTACAATGCTTCCCTTTTCAAAAGTTCTTTTTTTTCCAAACGCTTCTGGAAATAATGTAATAATGGATCCCTGATTTTCACTAATTGATATTTAACATAGAATGTATATCATACATGCAGTTTTGTAATCTGTTTAGGGACACTGTGTTAATCAGGTCCTGGCAGAGCAGTTTGGTTCCTATTTAGTTCTTGGCTTACTGACAAATTTGTGCAATGAAAGCCTATAGACAGTGGTAGTGAACACCAATTTTCAGGCGCTCTGTGGAAGGATTCTGTAATATGTATGTAAGGCAAATGCGCGTCATACTGAGATATACAACGCAAAAGAAGAGTAATATTTATTGAGAAGTGTATGACAGGTAGATGTGATCTTACACATAGTCCATATTAACTCCAAACCTGTAGATGTTTTGGTCCAGCTTGGACCTTTATCAAATCATATCTGGTGGTGTACAGATCAGCAGCCTCAGCCTAGGTCAGTTTTGTAAGACCATGTGGTAGCATCTTTAAGACTAATTTCAGATGAGCATGTCAACTGCGAAAAACACTCTGTGTGGGTATGTTATTTCCCTTTATGGACACTGCTCCTTTCATAGGCCCACACGGCACTATAATGATTTATAATGCTGTGTGTCTCTGGCCGACCTTGCATCCACTGTGTTAGTACAGTTGAGCAAATGCAAGGTCAAGCAGAGACTCACAACATTATAATTGATTATAATTCCATGCAGTGCTCTGAAAGGAGCAGTGTCTGTGATGGTAAATCCCTCCCATTACACGGAGTTTGTTTTCCGCCCATTTCCATATTTCCGTTCCGTTCAAAGATAGAACATGTCCTATTATTGTCTGCATAACGGACAAGGATAGTACTGTTCTATCAGGGGCCAGCTGTTCTGTTCCGCAAAAAAAGGAATGCACACGGACATCATCCGTATTTTTTGCGGATCCGTTTTAAAAAAAAGTCACACTTGATAAATCTGGCTTACATCAGCCAGGCTAATCACATTCCATCCACTTTTTAAAACTGGAGTAAGAGGAGGGTCGGAATGGCCCACCCGAGTACCAGAGGATCCTCTAATGGGCCCCGGCTCTGATGCAATATTGGGCCCCAGAGCTGCATTTGGGGACAATCATTTGCCAAAAGGGTCTGTTTCTTTTTTTTGTAAACCTGTCGGACATTATTAATGATGGAGGAGTTGAGCCTCAATAATATTTTCCTCTACTGGGTCCAAGGAGCCCCAGTCCGACACTGAGTGAGTGGGTTAAAAATGCAAAATGTCTCAAGCCTAAAAAGTCATAAAGCCTTAATGTGAGATTATTATTTTAAGCCATTTAATCATAGGGCTCCATCAAAGAAATTTAAGCCGAAAGTGGTGTCTGTTCCTCTCACACAGGGGTAGTTGGGTTTGGAATTGATTCTCTTTTTGCATTGTGGCAAAGTCTACCCCTTCTGAAGAATTAGAATCTGCATATACCATGACCTGCAGTGAGAATTAAAAAAGTCAATTTACCGCAATTTTTTATTTATTTTTTGTTGCAGATTTCAACCTTTTTAATGCAGAGTGTGAAATCTGGAGCAAAACCACCTCACTACGCGCTATAAATTCCGCAACAAAATCCGCACCATTTGGAATTTCAGCAGATAGGCTGCAGATTTTCCACTGCGAAAAAAAAAATAGGCAATGGACCTGTTATAGGACCCCTTGAGAGGTCCAATTTTATTAGTCACTTAGTCTCCGATTTTCATTCCTAATTTACTAGACTAGTTTTTGTGGTTTGTACTTGTTTTATAGCAGATAACTTGTTATACAGTATCCTGGATAGCAGTGCTTCCATATGACCTACCATAAAACCATGGGTGCTACTTTTATTACACATTATATAGGGATAACTTATTCCATAGCACTTTACAATTAAAGGAACCTGTACAAATACAAATTAAAGGGGTTGTCTCACTTCAGCAAATTACATTTATCATGTAGAGAAATTTACTACAAGGCACTTACTAATGTATAGTGATTGTCCATATTGCTTCCTTTGCTGGCTAGATTCATTCTTCCATCACATTATACACTGCTCGTTTCCATGGTTATGACCACCCTGCAACCTAGAAGCAGTGGCCATTCCACTATAGGAAAAGGCATCAGCCTCTCTGAGGGCCAGGACAGTGGAAGCGCACTTGGGCACGCATGCGCAGCAGCTCCCATCTCAGAAATTCTCTTTTGCATTGTGGCAAAGTCTGACCCTTCTGCAGAATCCCATTAGAAATTGTGTTTGGATTGTATAAATTAAGGAAAATAAACTAAACCTAGAAAAGGCAGTTTATAAAGAGAAATGAAAAGCTCTGAGAATTCAGCGTCTGATTTCCGTACAAGACTTCAGCAATTATTGGAAGGCCTTTTCGTTTTCAGCTAGGACTTTTACAGAATCGGCATTGATTTTTGTAGCTCCTTAGCTTTCTCCATCCATTATTTTAGATTTTACCATGAAATATATATATCCTTTCTACTGACATCTGACAAACATCATATGGAAGTCATTTCATCTTCCAATAATGTGTTTGTCAAAAAGTATCTGACTCTAATGGATTTCACTTCCTCACGGTCCATTCCAGGGATGTTAATGTCATCAGCATAACTCTAAGAAACATTTCGGCTGATATTTATTTCTTTTTGCTTTTGCCTCTGCCCCTGTGTAATTCCATACTGCCTGTCACTTCCTACAAATACGGCTAATGGTTAATGATGAGACACATTGATTTCTATGATTGTGATAGTCATGTGAAGATCGGCTACTTTCCTTTCTCTCTTCTCTGATACAAGGCTGCTAAAACATTGCCAGATGATCTAATCTGAGCCGTCTGTGAAATGCAATGGTCGCTGAACTAGCTGTAGAATTAGTTTTAGATGTCATGTTATGCAGTTAGAGCTGTTGCTTCATAGAAAATTTAATATTTTAAAATATAAAGCAAGATTGTAGTAAATCATTTTTTAATTAATTTTACAATTAAATTTTTTATTTTTATTTTTGTCAGAAATGCTGTCATTCTTGCTTATGAGATACTGTAGCACTGCAATACTAGACCCAGCCCATGGGCAAAATTGTTACTGTTTCTGGGTGAAAAAAAATTGCACCGGGTCGGCATACATTGATGGTCTGCCCTAATAAAAGGCCATGAATGTTATACATCTTTGAACCCCTTTAAAACCAGATATTGATGCATATATTTTTAGCTAATCTCTTTTTATTTTCTGATTGTAGGTTTGATTTATTGTGTTTTCTGCACACGATTTTGCCTGGGCCCATAGGAACCTGTAGTCTGGAGCTGACTCCTTCACTTCTGTGTGTTCTGGGCATGCTCTGTGTAAATTAGAGAACATAATCTAAACATAGAACAGGCAGTTTGTAAAGAGAAATTAAAAGCACTGAGTATTCAGCGTCTGATTTCCGTACAAGACTTCAGCGATTTTGATTGGAATGCCTTTTCATTTTCATCTCGGACACTTACAGAATCAGCATTGATTTTGGGGCATGCTCTGTGTCACTGTGCAAGGAGGGAGAGGAGGAATATTACTTAGTATTTGCATGTGTCCCAGATTTTGAATGGGCAGTTTAATATTTTTGGTTAGAAAAGAACTGCTGTAGCTTCCTGTTACTACTATTGTGTGTTATTCTTTATGGGGGCCTATAATCTTTTGGGGCCAAAATGTCAGCCTGCGATTCGTGAGCTTGGTGCAGTGGATTAAACTTGGGGTTCACTGCTCCTGTCTCCTGAAGTTGTTGTTTTTTTTTGGTTTTTTTTTACCAGTGGTTAAAAATCTATGTGGATCTTCATCATTTGCATCAATAGGACATTATTTTATCATTACCTGTACTAAAAACCCTTTATCTAGGGCGTCTTATTGATTTCCCACCTTGTTTTATGTTACAGACCAGGCATTGCTACTTGATCAAGTCAAACGTGTGAAGGAGATTGAGGCCATTGAAAGCGATTCTTTTATACCACAAATATTCAGATCAAGCCGGGATGCCAAAGCCGTAAGTGCTAAATATTTACAGCTGTTTCAGACTCTTTCTGCTGAAAATTCTGATTGTTTAAAATGTATATATATATATATATATTATATTTTTTCTGGGATTTTAACATTGATGGGCAATCCTTAGGGTAGGCCATTCATGTTCGACCAGTGGGAGTCTGACCCTCAGGACTGAGCTGCCTTTTCATTGTACTTCTCGTCAAGCCTTCCAGAGTTTGGCCCCCCACCAGTTAGGCTCTATTCGTAGGATGGGTAAGCAGTGTTAAAATCCCAGAGGACCCCCTGAAGAGAAATGCACTCATAGAAAGGAGAGAGAAAAGTGGTGTCCACTATGTAAGCTTCCACTGTGAAGGTGGCCATCAACATTAGGGGGCACTCACACGACTATCTGTTTTGCGGTCTGCGCTTTTCAGAGGCCCCATTGTAAGGGTACATTCACAAGACCATGCCATGTTATGCGGTCCGGAAATTGTGAATCCGCAAAGCACGGATACTGGCCGTGTTTGTAACGCATTTTGCGGAACGCACAGGGCGGCGCTAAATAGAGAATTCCTTTTCTTGTCCAAGAATCGGACAAGCTCTATATTTTTTGCAGGGCCACGGAACAGAACTACTGATGCGGACAGCACACTGTGTCCTGAAAATCGCGGAAGGGATGTGGACTTATTCATACTGTAGCCCAAAAATGCCTATTCTTGTCCATAAAATGGACAGGAATAGGAAATGTTTTATGGTTTTTTTTGTTTTGTTTTTGCGGGGCCACAGAACAGGAATGCGGATGAGGTTAGCACAGAGCCCCATTGAAATTAATGTGTCTAAATGGGAGTCACAAAAAAATGCAAATTGGACGCGGTCGTATGAATGGGGCCTTGGTTGGCAGGCTTCGGTTGGACTGGCCGACCATCTGATATGTATTTAATCTCTGTCCGACATTCATTTGGCCTGTGTCATGGGAAAAAGGATTGGGCATCTTTATTCTCAAGGGAGATAAGCTGCTGCCCGAGATGTCTGGTAGCTGCTTATTCTCCTCTCCTCATTGAGAGAGGGGAATAAATGGGGAGGGGGGCATAGCTGATGGCCAAACAAGCGTCGAGACAAGGCCACCTGAGTCATATCATAAAGTTCTCCATTATAGACTACACATAAGGCACATAAGGACTCAAGCAGAGTCACGACTTAAGAACTGTCCGAGATGACTGCCAGGATCAACAACTAGTACTGTGGCAACGTGGTGTGCAGTGCTTTGTATCACTTGTTATCCGTATTGGCATACAGAGATTATATCCAGTAAGCCCATTAAGTGCTCAGTTTCTTTCCCGTCTCTTTTAAGCTTTTTCAGATAAAAACTTAAAGGGAATGTGTCACCTATATTTTTTTCTGCCAGTTAAAACCAGATGGCACATAACATTTATTTTTATTGTAGATTTTTTTAATTCTATTTCCTGAACATGATTATAGGGGCTGACATCATGCTTTAGCTGTTCTTAACAGTATTTAGGGATATGTTTTACAGCAGCCACCATGGGCCATAGAAACAATGGTCAGGAGGGGACCCCATTGGCTTCTATGGGAGAGTTTTCTAGGCATGGTCTGTGACCTGTGCAGAGGTCAGGAGGGGGAATATAAGATGTGACACTCACCTCTTGTGAATGTTTGATCTTGTGTTATCTATATATGTGTCATTGTGATCCTGCCAGTGATGTTAAGGAGATGACTGCTGTAAAGTGATCTGTACAGACTAAGACGTGGACTTAGTGGCCAGTGCGAAATCCTCAAGATTTGTCTTTTTAAATTTTTTTATATATATAGATATATATAGATATATATATAGATAGATAGATAAAGTGAAATGGAAAATTAAAAATAACATCACCAAAAATTAATTTAAGCAATAGATCATTTTCTGTTGACACATTCCCTTTAATACTAAGGCAGCAGAGGTGGTATAGACATAGAAGTTGATTTGTGGAATGAAGACCCAGCAGACAATACAGAGCAGAGAATTAAAAGCAGCATTGGGATAGGCAACCCATATTTTAAGCCATAAAGAGCCCAAAAGTGTGCAACCAATGGCCATTAAATTCTGTGCTGAAGCGGTTAAACATATTTATTATATCGAACTGCAAAGAAGGGAGCGAAACTATATTCCCAGCAACTTATCATCCCCAAAGTAATTGACAAAGGGGTGGAGGGCTAAACGCAGCCTGAAATGAGTTTGTCAATGCTCTCAGCCTGCCGTACATGTCTGGAGATCGGGCAGTTTATGAGCGCAGCCTTTCTTGCCCAACATACTTCATTGAGAATCATGCTTTATGACAGCCCTGAAGGTCACAGCAGAATTTATTTAGCGCACACTGCTCAACAAGATCTTTATTCACATTTCTGCCCTGTGAAAATGAGCAGCAACCATTTTAAACTGATTTATGGGGATAATTCATGCTCAGCGTGGTTGTATTTCAAGACTTTTAATATGCTTTACATGGTGTATATTTAAGCACCACAGCTTAATAATGTGTGTTTATATATTTATTTCGAGCTGCTACAAGCCGTTCGTGTCTTCTCCGAAGCTTTCATGCATTTTACACTGGTTTAGTGAAGTACCTCCATAGAAAGGACCAGAGGTATTATGGTGGAATTGGCAGAATTCCTGCAGTTGATTGGTTACCTTCAGGGGAGAGCTGGCCATTAACCCCAAGTGGAACATTCCCGGTGAGCCTTTTCAGAGCCGCCATATTGCGTATTGTTTTCCACATACACAATATGGCTTGCCTGTAATCCAGTCTTCGTGAACAGGCTGAGGAACTAAACGCCTAACCATGTGCATCCAGCAGAATGATGGACACATCGAACATATCATGTGAAGCACTTTAGGAAACTTCAACCTTGATTAACTCCTAAACTAGATCAAAACTGATACTTCCGGTGTGTTTCTGAATAAATTCTAGCCAAGATTGATATATCACATGACTCCGTTCCCATTGGGGGAAAAAACTGAGCTGAAAATGTTTCCTTTACCAAATAATGGAGCCTTCCTCCCAAATAATACTTTCACACATTGGAAGTTAGTTTTCTACAAATTGCACCAGTTAAAATGGAGTGTCTAGACTTTTGCCTCATCCTTTGTATTGTGCTGCACTGTGGTATATGATTGTGCTTGGGCAGTATATTGTGCTGCACTGTGGTATATCATTGTGCTGGGGCAGTGTATTGTGCTGCACTGTGGTATATGATTGTGCTGGGGCAGTATAATGTGCTGCACTGTGGTATATGATTCTGCTGGGGCAGTATAATGTGCTGCACTGTGGTATATGGTTGTGCTGGGGCAGTGTATTGTGCTGCATTGTGGTGTATGATTGTGCTGGGGCAGTGTATTGTGCTGCACTGTGGTATATGGTTGTGCTGGGGCAGTGTATTGTGCTGCACTGTGGTATATGGTTGTGCTGGGGCAGTATATTGTGCTGCAGTGTGGTATATGATTGTGCTGGGGCAGTATATTGTGCTGCACTGTGGTATTTGGTTCTGCTGGGGCAGTATATTGTGCTGCACTGTGGTATTTGGTTGTGCTGGGGCAGTATATTGTGCTGCACTGTGGTATTTGGTTCTGCTGGGGCAGTATATTGTGCTGCACTGTGGTATTTGATTCTGCTGGGGCAGTATATTGTGCTGCACTGTGGTATTTGGTTGTGCTGGGGCAGTATATTGTGCTGCCCTGTGGTATATGATTGTGCTGGGGCAGTATATTGTGCTGCACTGTGGGCAGTGTATTGTGCTGCACTGTGGTGTATGATTGTGCTGGGGCAGTGTATTGTGCTGCACTGTGGTATTTGGTTCTGCTGGGGCAGTATATTGTGCTGCACTGTGGTATATGATTCTTCTGGGGCAGTATATTGTGCTGCACTGTGGTATATGATTCTGCTGGGGCAGTGTATTGTGCTGCACTGTGGTATATGATTGTGCTGGGGCAGTGTATTGTGCTGCACTGTGGTATTTGGTTCTGCTAGGGCAGTATATTGTGCTGCACTGTGGTATTTGGTTGTGCTGGGGCAGTATAATGTGCTGCACTGTGGTATATGATTCTGCTGGGGCAGTATATTGTGCTGCACTGTGGGCAGTGTATTGTGCTGCACTGTGGTATATGATTGTGCTGGGGCAGTGTATTGTGCTGCACTGTGGTATATGATTGTGCTGGGGCAGTATATTGTGCTGCACTGTGGGCAGTGTATTGTGCTGCACTGTGGTGTATGATTGTGCTGGGGCAGTGTATTGTGCTGCACTGTGGTATTTGGTTCTGCTGGGGCAGTATATTGTGCTGCACTGTGGTATATGATTCTTCTGGGGCAGTATATTGTGCTGCACTGTGGTATATGATTCTGCTGGGGCAGTGTATTGTGCTGCACTGTGGTATATGATTGTGCTGGGGCAGTGTATTGTGCTGCACTGTGGTATTTGGTTCTGCTAGGGCAGTATATTGTGCTGCACTGTGGTATTTGGTTGTGCTGGGGCAGTATAATGTGCTGCACTGTGGTATATGATTCTGCTGGGGCAGTATATTGTGCTGCACTGTGGGCAGTGTATTGTGCTGCACTGTGGTATATGATTGTGCTGGGGCAGTGTATTGTGCTGCACTGTGGTATATGATTGTGCTGGGGCAGTATATTGTGCTGCACTGTGGTATTTGGTTCTGCTGGGGCAGTATATTGTGCTGCACTGTGGTATTTGGTTGTGCTAGGGCAGTATATTGTGCTGCCCTGTGGTATATGATTGTGCTGGGGCAGTATAATGTGCTGCACTGTGGTGTATGATTCTGCTGGGGCAGTGTATTGTGCTGCACTGTGGTATATATTGTGCTGCACTGTGGTGTATGATTGTGCTGCGGCAGTATAATGTGCTGCACTGTGGTATATGATTGTGCTGGGGCAGTATATTGTGCTGCACTGTGGGCAGAGTATTGTGCTGCACTGTGGTGTATGATTGTGCTGGGGCAGTATAATGTGCTGCACTGTGGTATATGGTTGTGCTGGGGCAGTGTATTGTGCTGCACTGTGGTGTATGATTGTGCTGGGGCAGTATAATGTGCTGCACTGTGGGCAGTGTATTGTGCTGCACTGTGGTGTATGATTGTGCTGGGGCAGTATAATGTGCTGCACTGTGGTATATGGTTGTGCTGGGGCAGTGTATTGTATGATTGTGCTGGGGCAGTATAATGTGCTGCACTGTGGGCAGTGTATTGTGCTGCACTGTGGTGTATGATTGTGCTGGGGCAGTATAATGTGCTGCACTGTGGTGTATGATTGTGCTGGGGCAGTATAATGTGCTGCACTGTGGGCAGTGTTTTGTTCTGCACTGTGGTGTATGATTGTGCTGGGGCAGTATAATGTGCTGCACTGTGTGCAGTGTATTGTGCTGCACTGTGGTATTTGGTTCTGCCGGGACAATGGGGCAACTTTAAATTTAATTTAAATTTTTATTTATTTTTTGCGGGGGTCGCTTTAAATTTCCAGTCTGACCCTAGTTACAGCAGTGGAGATAATGTCACACAGTTAATTTCAAAAAGAGCTAGGAAAGACTGAAGAAACAATAGGGTTATGAGAAAAAAATACTTTGAAATTGAAAACTACAACCCCCTTCCTGTGACTATTAAAATACATGTATCTGCATGTACTCAGATGGTGGTCACCCACACCGGTGGTTTTCTAGGCACATTGAAACAAATCTGAGGAGTGGGCTGCTAGAACTGTGCTCTCACATTTACATAGTAACATAGTATAATATTTTCTGCTTTGAATTGCTATTCAAGTGAACTGTATGGTTTTCAGAGATTATATTTTTTTTTTTTTACTAATGACTTGTCCTCTGAATCGGTCATCTGTATCTGATTGGTGGAACCCCCTGTTGATCAGCTGTTTGAGAAGGCAGCAGCACTCCTGTGGGCGCAGCAGCTTTTCCTAGGCCAATGATGACACCTTCATCGATCACATCGCTTAGGAGCAGCTCAAGTGAATGGGGCTGAGCGCGATATCAAGCACAGACAGCTGCTATACAATGTACCGCACTGTGCTTGGTGAGCGCCAGTGCCTTCTCAAAATAGCTGTGTCCCACTGACCCCCACAGATCCAGAGGATAGGTCATCAGTAAAAAAAAAAAAAAAATCTCAGAAAACCCTTAACTGTCATTGAGTATACAGTTGGCAAAAACAAAAATTTTTTGGTCAGCTGTATATTACTATTGAAGGGCTCAAGTAAACTCTAGCGCTCATTCCTGTCATAATACAAATACACCTGCCTTGTTAATCTATTCCTGCATTGTGGAGAAAATGCTGTTTTTAATCTTTATGTAAACTGCAACTAGGTGCACTGTGGGCAGAGCCATGTCGTTCAGTGCACTACAGCTCTGCCATTTTTCTCTTCAGGTTTCCCCTGTGTCACTCTGCCAATCAAGCAACAGTGGGAGGTGCTGGGAGGGGAAAGCACTGGCGCATTGGACAGCGTGGCCCTGCCCTCGCCTAGTTGGCAATTACATTAGTTTGCATTTGGATTTAAAGGGGTTATCTAAAGTCTAAAACATGCCCCCCCCAATGCCCGGGCCACTCATATAGATTATACTTACCCCGGCACCCACATTGCTTCTGTACCCCACATGGGCACCAGTGCACCTCTCCATCGTGCAGATCAACACATCTGGCAACAGGGGGGACAGGGGGCAGGCCATGAAGGAGACAAACCTGCCTAGTGAGAGATGCAGCGGCGGCCATGACAGGATCAGGAGCGATGCGGGTCAGGTATAATCTATATGAGGGGCCCAAGCATTGGGGGGCATGTTTTAGACTTTGGATAACCCCTTTTCTCCACAATACAGGCACAGGTTAACTAATCAGAGGAATCTTTATTATGCTGGGAAGTAGCACTAGAAGTTGTGTGTAGCTAGATAGCCATGCTTCAGGTGACAGATTCCCTTTTAAACCAATATAAAAAAGCACAAAGGCCATATAAAAAAATGAGTTGCCTTTTGCTCACTGTGTAGCCAGCGTGGGTTAAAGGTGTCAAAGTAGAAGATACTTCATCTTCTGAAATGTGGGAGTAATGTGATTCTAATGATGAAAATGTCATCACTTGTGCGCTCCATAGGATCATATACCTTCTGCTGTGCAATTCCTTCTTAATTAGTGAAATGGTAGATTGTCGACGGAAGAGGGGATCCTGTGACTGTAATGACAGACGGACCGGACTTCAATGGCGTAAAGAAGGTGGTGGTGCTAATGAGAATAAAAAAGTTATGTTAAACATCCAAGCCTCGATCAGGAAGCAGAAGAATCAAAGGTTTCCATATTGGTTCTCAGAAATGATTGGCTGGAAATGAATGTACTTCAGACTTACTATCCTCAAACTACTGTAGTCCGTGTGTATCCCAGCCAGTAATCACGGATTGTGGAAATATGGCGGCACTCCAGATACTGTGTATGAAGTGGTAATGGATGCTTCATGAGAAACGATTCATTGTGGTGGAAGCGGATCCTCAACCCACTGTCCCTCACATAAATGGACTCGGACAGCTTCATCCTCCAGACTGACGTCTCGATGGACACATAATCCATAATGGGCAGACCCGGCTATAGATTAGTGTTCCCATCATGACACCCTTGTATCCATTTTGAGGCGTACTTCCAAACATAATTACAGCTCTTGTAGGAGAGGTGTTCACGTTTAATTAAAGACAGAATCCATACAATTATAGGAAATAGGCTCTTTTTCGTTTAATAGTAAACTTGCCATTAATACATGCAGGTAAAGATGCGCCGTCACGTTTTTTTTTTCATGTCTGTCATAACTTTGGCGTTTGTTTAGAGCTGGCTGCTGTTATTGAGTCACAAAAAGAACATACTTGTATTACGTATGATGCCATATATCTTGTAAAGCCAAAGATCTGTGACACACAACATGAAGTTTCTAGGAAAAGACACACAATGGAGCAACATAGGTGTTATCCTAATAAAACAAGAGTGTGTCTAGTAATATCCACTCACCTTATGTGGTTGTTCTTGTGCTTACCAACACACAATTTCTAGGCCCTCAGATGTGAGAACTTCAGTCAGGACTACAAAGCTCCCATGTAGCCAGTGCAGCTAGACATTTCAGGTTTCCAATTGATAAAGGGTAAGGCTGTGTTCATGTGTCAGAATCAAATCCAACACGTATTGTACTACAGGATCCTTGGCAGAAATAAATGAGAATTCTGCCCTGGATGTACAGTGTCAAGTGCCTTATCTCTGACGAGGATCAGCCCCATTCAGTAAGACTTATCTACTCGATTTTCTGTATGGAATACGTAGCATGCTACTTATTCTCACTGATTTATTTCCCATGTGGAATTTTCCATGATATGTGAATGAAGTTGCGGAAAGACCATTCACCTGCATGGGATGTGGATTACTGATAGAAAAACCATGCTCAAATCTGTGTGAACACAACCTTAGGGTTCTTATTACCTGGCCACTGAAAAAATAAAAAAGTCAAACTGTCTCTGGGAATATTATAATTGGAGTATTTTGTCCACCTCTGACTTGGATCATCAGGGTTTAGAACCTTCTCCAGGTTTAGAACCAGTGCTGGTTGTATTTATATGTAATTTTCCTGCAGTTCTTCATCCCCAACATGGTGCAAATTGTTTTATTTTAGTTGATAGATACCAGCGAAAGCAAGCATGAATCCGCCATATTAGGAGTGGGAACGTTGGACTTGTTTGAGGATGAGAAAGAAGCAGATGTTGGTACAATGCCAACTGCTATCAAATATCTGGACGATAACTCCATTGCACATCCAAATGTAAGTTCTCAGAAAGAATCTTTTTTTTTTTTAGTTGCTACAATTGTTAAAGAAATAGGACTTTTCAGTCCATATATGCACAGCAATAGATTAAGATTGGTGGAGGCCACTGAACAGAATAAATTGTTGGCAGATCCTTTCCCATCTCTAGAACCTGGAGAGCAAACCTGCAGTTGCTGGCATCCTTATGGTCTTTGAATTTCAACATATATGATTTTTTTTTTTTTGTTCCCCCAAGATATAAGCTACTGCCAGAGCAGCTCTATCCCCGGCTCCACTGAAAACACATTCATGCTAGACAAAGCCCAGGATGCACGTGTACGCAGGAGTTTAGAAGAACAGCTGTTGGGCAAAAGAGCGTTTGGCAGACAGCTATTTTAATGGGCACCTTTATTAACCAGTGGATTTAAGGAGTAATATCTGTGTAGTAGAGCATCTTGAACCTCAGAGATGTTTTTTAGTGGACCTAAAATTAATGGGACAAAATATATGGCACAATTACATGTGAGCTGCAGTAACCACACCACAGGTTCCAGTTGCATAGGTTCGTCTAGCAATTATCTGTAACTGTGGTTTTTGTTGTTTTTCGTTTTTTTGTTTTTTTTATATATATACAGTATATATATACTCCGCATTACACGTGAAATGTCTTCATGTAGTTGTGAACAGTGTTTGTGTTTTCCTTTACAGCTGTACATTGAGAAGGCGGAATCGGAGGAGAAATGGTACAAGAGGTTAACCTCTCTACGACAAGAGCGGCTAATGGGCAGCCCCGTGGCATAGAGGTCGAGGATTTTATGGTCGTGTTTTATTTATGCGTTATCATTCCATTCTTTTTATAAAATGTGAAAACTGCAGTCTGGTCCTTTTTAATTCTAACAATTTATATCGTACACAAATTTAGAGCATGTTCATTAAAATAAAGCTTTACTTTTTCTGTAAGTGGCTGTATGAGTTAATAAATTAGAGAGAGAGGATGTCTCTTTTGCAGTCTTACAGGAATTCTCAGAAACTGCAAATTAATAGTCAGTGGCCCAGGCATGGGATAAAAATAAAAAAGAATCGCCTGTTCAGAGCATTTTGGGTCCATCATTGAGCTTCTATCGCTAGACTGGAAGTGTGATGTGCCATCTATATGCACATCACTGCTGCTGGACAATCAGTGGTGATTGTACAGGAACTCCACATGACTGGCACATCACACGTCCGGACCAGAAGCAGCAAAGATGGGAGCTCTGAAAAGTAGATTTAAAACAATAAATAAAAATAAAAAGTACTTTTACACAATACATGGCCTCCTGACCATTGGTTCCCAGACTTGGAGAACCCCTTTAAAATGAAGATCCACATTCAACTAATATTGTTTATAAAGTCATCAAATGTACAATAGATCATTTTGTAATATGTATTTTATTCTACTCTTTGCTCTTCTTCAGCACCAAATATGGAAGAATCCAGGACAAATCTCATTTGAGTTCACAATACAAGTTACATACGGATTTGTAGAGGATTTTGAAACATGAGTGGTCATTACATATTTTAGCTTTTATCTTATTAAAGAGGACCTGTTACCACAAAAAATGCAGTGTAATCTGCAGACATCATGTTATAGTGCAGGAGGAGCTGAGCAGATTGATATATAATTTTATGGGAAAAGATTCAGTAAAACTTCAATTTATACACTTATATCTCTGCTTTTTCGAACTTAAAGGGGTTGTCTCACTTAAGCAAATAACATTTATTATGTAGAGAAAGTTAATACAAGGCACTTACTAATGTATTGTGATTGTCCATATTGTCTCCTCTGCTAGCTGGATTAATTTTTCCATCACATTATACACTTCTCATTTCCATGGTTAAGATCACCCTGCAATCCAGCAGCGGTGGCCGTGCTTGCACACTATAAGAAAAAGCACTGGCCTCCCTAGTCGCCGGGAATGTGGTGGAAAAATTAGTCTAGCCAGCAAAGGAGGCAATATGGACAATCACAATACATTAGTAAGTGCCTTGTATTAACTTTCTCTACATAATAAATGTCATTTACTGAAGTGAGACAACCCATTTAAGACCACCCCGTGAACAGCTCTCCGTATGTGGGGGAGGTGTTATCAGTGACTGACAGCTATCTCTCTATACACAGTTAACCAGGGAATGCTATTAATCACTGATAAAGATGGCCCCCGTGTACAAGTGAAGTCAGAGAGCAGAGATATAAAATGTATAAATTACAAGAGTTACTTAAAGGGGTTATCCCATGAATAATGTAAAAAATGAAAATCAGATAGAACCAGCCCTGTACTTTACATGGATCGAGAGATCTCCCTATTCATTGCTCCAATTGCTCTGCTAGTTTTAGTTCAGACTGGGAGCTCAGGGGGAGTGTCCATTCTCAGGGGGAGTGTCCATTCTCAGGGGGAGTGTCCATTCTCAGGGGGAGTGTCCATTCTCAGGGGGAGTGTCCAGTCTCAGGGGGAGTGTCCAGTCTCAGGGGGAGTGTCCATTCTCAGGGGGAGTGTCCATTCTCAGGGGGAGTGTCCATTCTGCTGCCACTGGTGACAGTTGAAGAATGAAACTGAGCACTGCTCTGTATTATGCTGCCCGCAGATTGCACTGCATTTTGTGGTGACAGTTTTTCTTTAATCCTTCACATTTTACTGAAATAAATGCTGATAACAATTGTCTTTCAATACATTCACATTTGAGGAGGCTTACTAATCCTAAAGATTTATCACAGGGGCGCTGGCTGGATGTTTGGTGCATACGGTAGCTAGACATATTTGTGGTCTAGCTGTGCGATATCGACTCAAAATGTTGCACCTTAGGCTACTTTCACACTGGCGTTTTGGTTTCAGTCTGTGAGATCCGTTCAGGGCTCTCACAAGCGGTCCAGAACGGATCAGTTTTGCCCTAATGCATTCTGAATGGAAAAGGATCCGCTTAGAATGCATCAGTTCCGTCTCCATTCCGCTCTGAAGGCGGACACCAAAACGCTGCTTGCAGCGTTTTGGTGTCCGTCTGACGAAACTGAGCCAAACGGATCCGTCCTGACACACAATGTAAGTCAATGGGGACGGATCCATTTTCTATGACACAATCTGCCACAATAGAAAACGGATCCGTCCTCCACTGACTTTAAATGGTGTTCAAGACGGATCCGTTCTGACACAAATGTAAGTCAATGGGGACGGATCCGTTTTCACTGACACAATATGGCACAATACAAAACGGATCCGTCCTCCATTGACTTTCATTGGTGTTCAAGACTGATCTGTCTTGGCTATGTTAAAGATATTACAAACGGATCCGTTCTGAACGGATGCAGACGGTTATATTATCTGAACGGATGCGCCTGTGCAGATCCATGATGGATCCCCACAAAACGCGAGTGTGAAAGTAGCCTTAGACCATACCCCTTTGTTTTTAAGCCATGCCCCTCTGACTAGCTAGGTGCAGTAGGCCTTTCTAAAACTAGATGCAACAAATTGCACACAAAAAATTGTCAGTTTGCCCGATTTTTTGGCAAGGTCTAGGAGCACCCACATTTGTACTTGTGGGCCTTTGTTTGTAGAAATGTGAAATTAAAAGTGAATGAGATCACTGAAGCTGGACATGAGTAGCACTTCACCATATGTCCACAAGAAGTCTTGTAATCAGAATAATGTGTGGGACTGTGCTGGAATAGGTTACGGCAAATGTCTGAACAGATGTGATTCCCCCGCAGCCCCTATGGAAAGTCTGTAGCCATGTGACTGCCATGGTCTTTGCTTGGTAACACTTTCTAAAACCTGGTTTACTGCTCCAGTATGAGAAATTGGGAATTTTGAATATGGTTCTGGGGATTTGTCTTGATTTGTTGTACAAGGCTACATTACATAGAAGACGTGAACAATCTTTCACTTACCAAAACGTAATGTAGAAAAAATTTGACACCAGGACATTTGGATGGAAAAACGTGTGGGAGATGTTGAAATGTGTTCTATAAAACATAATACTAACCAATGGAAATGCAACATGTTGTCGACACATGTAAGCAGTGTTATATTCGTGCTCTGCAAAAATTCTCATGTTTTTTTTTTTTCAATAAAACATTTGCTTATTGTTATGTATATGGTTTGCACTTATTCTTGAATTGTATTCTTGTAAACGTTTTATGTCTGTGGGAGCTGCATGGTTAGACATAACCATACTGATATTTGCTGACCTGCCACTTATGCCCCATGTGCTGCTTCATCTTTCATCAATAAGATAAACTGTATAATTCCATATCAGCATGGGTTTATGAGGGATCGTTCCTGTCTAACCAACCTGATCAGTTTAGAGAAGGTGGTAAGTTCTTGAATGGATTTGGATTTTTTCCAAAGAATTCAATACTGTGCCACATAAAAGGTTAGTACATAAGATGAGAATGCTTGGACTGGGAGAAAATGTCTGTATGAGGGTAAGTAACTGCTCAGTGATAGAAAACAGGCCCTGACAAAATCAGCAGGTGCGGACTGTCTTGCAGAAATTCCGCATCAAATCTGCACCAAAAACCACGTCTTGCTAGTGGTTTTTGGTGTGGATTTAATGTACAGTAGCTTTGATGCAGATCTCTCTCTTGCATTAAAAAGGGGTAAAATCCACACAAAGAATTGACATTCTGTGGATTTTCAGTCCACACTGCAGGTCAATTTCCGCATGGAACGAAAAAGCAAAGTGCACATGAGATTTGTCTAATCTCATTCACTTTGCTTGTACTGTATCACTCTGTGGCCACCTGCACACGTTGCAGAATATGTGCGTTTTTTCTGCGCAAATTCCCGTGCAAAAATAAACGCAGCGTATTACAGTATCAGCAAAGTGTATGAGATTGCACAAACCTCATGTATACAGAGGAAATTGACTTGCATTGCGGATTTTAAAATCTGCAGCATGTCAATTATGTTTGCGGTTTCACCCGTTTCAATGCGGCAAACACTCATCGAATCTGCAACAAAAAACACTTTCCGCACGGGTGCAATGGGTTTTGATGCGTTTTTCACGCGCGTGATAAAAAACTGAATGTTTACAAACAATATTGCTTAGCAACCATCAGTGAAAAACGCATTGCATCCGCACTTGCTTGCCAGGGCTGCGTGAAAAACGCAGAATATAGAACAAGCTACGTTTTTCACGCAACGCAGAACTGATGCGTGAAAAAAAGCTCATGTACACAGACACATTGAAATGGATAGTCAGGATTCAGTGCGGGTGCTATGCGTTCACGTCGCGCATTGCACCTGCGCAGAAAACTCGCTCGTGTGAAAGGGGCCTTAGAAATTACAGGTTTTGGTGCGGATATGCTGCAGAAACGCACATAAAGCCACACAGAAATTCGGGTGGATCTTATGTGCGTTCACCCGCCTTAGGGCTCTTTCACACTTGCGTTCTTGTCTTCCGGCATAGAGTTCCGTCGTCGGGGCTCTATGCCGGAAGAATCCTGATCAGGATTATCCTAATGCATTCTGAATGGAGAGAAATCCGTTCAGGATGCATCAGGATGTCTTGAGTTCCGGAACGGAACGTTTTTTGGCCGGAGAAAATACCGCAGCATGCTGCGCTTTTTGCTCCGGCCAAAAATCCGGAACACTTGCCGCAAGGCCGGATCCGGAATTAATGCCCATTGAAAGGCATTGATCTGGATCCGGCCTTAAGCTAAACGTCGTTTCGGCGCATTGCCGGAGCCGACATTTCGCTTTTTCAGAGTGGTTACCATGGCTGCCGGGACGCTAAAGTCCTGGCAGCCATGGTAAAGTGTAGCAGGGAGCGGGGGAGCAGTATACTTACCGTCCATGCGGCTCCCCGGGCGCTCCAGAGTGACGTCAGGGCGCCCCACGCTCATGGATGACGTGTCACATGGATCACGTCATCCATGCGCATGGGGCGCTCTGACGTCATTCTGGAGCGCCCCGGGAGCCGCACGGACTGTAAGTATACCGCTCCCCCGCTCCCCGCTCCTACTATGGCAACCAGGACTTTAATAGCGTCCTGGGTGCCATAGTAACACTGAAAGCATTTGGAAGACGGTTCCGTCTTCAAATGCTTTCAGTACACTTGCGTTTTTCCGGATCCGGAGTGTAATTCCGGCAAGTGGAGTACACGCCGGATCCGGACAACGCAAGTGTGAAAGAGGCCTTAGGCTCCATTGACACTAGAGTTGAAGCTTCCATGGCTATCTTTGATTGCATGACTGATCTTTTTTTTTTTTTTTTTTTAAACGATTCTCATTTTATTAATTTTGTAGTTATGACAAGTAAGTATATATATATATATATATATATATATTTATATATTATACAAAGATCGCAAGAGATGTCAATGAGTCACAGATCAGTGTACAAGCACGTATAAGGCTACTTTCACACCTGCGTTCGGGTGTCCGCTCGTGAGCTCCGTTTGAAGGGGCTCACAAGCGGCCCCGAACACATCCGTACTGCCCTAATGCATTCTGAGTGGACGCGGATCCGCTCAGAATGCATCAGTCTGGCAGCGTTCAGCCTCCGCTCAGTGAGCGGACACCTGAACGCTGCTTGCAGCGTTCGGGTGTCCGCCTGGCCGTGCGGAGGCGAGCGGATCCGTCCAGACTTATAATGGAAGTCAATGGGGACGGATCCGCTTGAAGATGACACCATATGGCTCAATCTTCAAACGGATCCGCCCCCATTGACTTTCAATGTAAAGTCTGGACGTATCCGTTCAGGCTACTTTCACACTTAGAAATTTTTCTAAGTTATAATGCAGACGGATCCGTTCTGAACGGATGCAAACGTCTGCATTATAGGAGCGGATCCGTCTGATGAAACATCAGACGGACCCGCTCCGAACGCTAGTGTGAAAGTAGCCTTAATCAAGTTCCACTTAGAATCATTTACATAGTAGAAAATCTTCTGAGGCCTGTCCGTCTGACAACACAGGAAACATGGAACATGGAATACCATACAATAAGCGATCCACTGGTTATCTCCAGTTGCATGTTAAATTAAGTACGCATGTAAGTCGAGAAAACATCAAAGGAAGAAAAGGTAAAAGGGGAGGGATTTAGGGGAGTCGATAAAGGAAAAGAGTCGTAGGGGGGGGGTTCGACCAAGAACCTTGTATGTATTGAAAAACACATGAAATCGTTATAGAGACGCATAGTAGTTTGAACATCCCTTGGTCTTGTCGAGACTCATTTCTTTGTGTCTAATTCCATTTTCTCCTTCATATGTGTTAACTACGGCTGCCATATTTTCAGGAAAGCTTTTCTAGTCTTGTTCTCCCAGCTAACTAGCTCTTCCATACGACATAAGTTTGACATCTTATCATACCACATTGAGATAGTCGGGGAATCAACATCTCTCCACCTCAGTGGAATGAGTAGTTTTGCCACCGTGATCATGTGAGTGGCCAGATTTAACTTATCTGGTCTAAAGTCTGCTTCTGGTAACCATAGTAATACCAATGGAGCAGATAGCTTTAACTTATTGGGGCATACTCTGTTAATCATAAATTCTACCTCTGACCAAAACGTTTTCAATTTGGGGCAAGACCACCAGATATGTGATATGTTACCAATACCCGATGAGCACCTCCAACATTGATCTGAGGGAGACAGATTTATTCGGTGGAGGAACTCGGGAGTCCGATACCACCTAGAGAGTGTTTTATAGGAATTTTCCTGAATTCTAACACATTTAGAGAACCCATGTGAGTGAGTAAGAGATCTACTGCTCTCATCTAGCTTAATGTTCAACTCTCGTTCCCAATTTTTTAGATAACTAGGTTCTTGAAAGTCACAAGGTGTCAACATCTGCCTATACACCAGGGAAAGGCATTTAGCTGGTAGAGTAGGCAATAATACATAGTTTTCTAGCCAGGAAGGGTCAGGCAGGGGCAGATGGCTAGACCTTTTGAACCTATTGCAGGACTTTTCAAAATCCCAAATTTGTTAAATGTCTCCCACACCGCTAGATTTCCCAGTAATATCCTTGTAAAAATCCTTATTTGCTTTAGATCGATATAGATCTCCTAATCTATAGTGAGTGACGGCCGCCCAGATTTTTGTGACCTCTATAGGACGATTTGCAAGGATCTGTGGTAGTATATGAAGGGGGGCTAAGGGGGACAGTTTTTTGTTCCCCGTGTTTAATGCACTAGATCTTTGGCATCTAGATATGGTATTTCTGGTTAGTTCACTCATTAGTTCCCGTTTATTCGGCAAAGGTGTATTATACCACAGCAGGTATTCTCTTTGTCTCCCCAGTAAGGCCTTTTCCATATCAATGTGTATAGAAACCGGGTCAGGTCGTGTTAATGTTAACCACCTTTCCAGGTGGATGGCTTGCAGATATGAGTTAACATCTGGTAGGGAAATACCTCCATGTTTCTTTTTCTTAGTAAGGAGAGAGAAGGGTAACCTAGCTTTTCTGTTGGCCCAAAGAAAGCTACTGAACATTAACTTCAATTTAGTTAGGAATACGTTAGGTATGGAGATTGGGAAGGACCGGAAAAAATATAACAGTTGTGGGAGGATGAATGTGACCAGCACGTTTTTTCTTCCCAGACAGGATAACAGCCAGCCTGACAAGGTGGTCTGAATCTTATGCAATAAGGGAGTATATTTGAGTTGGAAAAGTAGGTTCAAATTAGCGGGGATCATGATCCCCAGATATTTAATTGCTTTAGCAGGCCATTTGAAAGGGGTCATATGTTTTATTCTTCTCAACTAAGAAGGGGAAAAAGAGATCCCAGAGCCTCCGATTTGTCAAAATTAATCTTGAAGTTGGATGCCTTACCAAATGCCTCGAAAATATCTATTATACATGGCATGGCTATTTCCGGGTTTGAGATTAACAATAACAAATAATCAGCAAACGCTGCCATTTTGTGGTCAAATGAATTTATTTTCAAGCCTCTAACATTGGAGGTTTGCCTAAGTTTTAAAAGCAGCGTTTCCATGGTTAGTATAAAAAGCGTAGGGGATAGTGGGCATCCCTGTCTGGTAACATTTCCAATGATAAAGGGATCTGACATTGTACCATTCACTAGTATACGGGCTGAGGGGGAGGAGTATAATGTGAAAATCGCCTGTATAAATCTATCCGGGAACCCAAAGGATGACTGATCTGTTTTTCAAACCCTATTGACTTTCATAAGAACTGATGGAGATCCAGTATTGTTAACAGCAAGAATAGGACTGCAGACTGTATTATTTGTGTGGTCAAATATATCAGAAAGCTTAATGAAACCCAGAGTGAGACCCGGAACATGTGTGTGTGAACAGAGCCTTAGCTATAGTCAAGAGATTTCACTAAACCATCAATAAATAGATGGGCTGATGGCTCAAGTTAGCTTTCTATTGACGCATGTTCATTTCAGTCTCTGAAGGCAAATTCATGTATTCTTAGCAGAAAGTATAAACCAGAACTGAATGTGTTAAATGTTGCAAATCCTTTAAATAATCATCAATTAGTACATGCCACACAGTGACTGGCAGATTAAAAAGTATATCCTAACAAGCTGCAACATCAGAAATAACATGAATTGTACCTAGCTCTGCAAATTAATACCAGAGGGAAATTACCCAGTATCTAATTAGCTCTGGAGTAACAAACCCTCAAACTTTTAATTACAAATATTTATTTTAAACTAATTAGAGTTTTCAGGCCCTTTAGTGGGATTGCACTTTTAGATGCACAGCGGAGCCTATTTTCCAGTAATTATTAGTCTCTTAAACACCCTTCAATGGACGCTAAAAGCCAATATCAGAAAAGAGACCCTTTATCAAATTCAATAGACGATAAGAGAACCGTACAACCATTCTGTAATTAGAGGCCAGATGCAGCAAGCATCCTTCTCCTATCTCTCTGTCCTTAGTTGCTGAATAACATCTGGTGGGAGCAGAGCTCTGGCTGATAAGATGAAGATATATTTGGAATCTGGTTTTCAGGGGTCCATGTGCATTAGATAGTAGGACAGTCATGTGAAAAAAAGCATTTGCCCCAATTTCTTCTATATTTATCATACATGAATGTTTCAGATCATCAAACTACATAAATATTAGACAATGAAGTTAATTCACATCACTCTTTTGTTTTGCGTTCTGCTGATCGTCAGAAGAATAGAAAACAAAGGAAAAACGGATCCTTTATTTTGAGCATACATTATGCTCATTGCGTTTTAGCTATTTCTGTCTGAGATCCAGTATTTTTGACAGGAGAAAACGTTCTTAGTTGAAAACTTTTTCTCCCGTCTAAAATAACGGATCTAAGACAGAAATGGCTAAAAGAGAGCTTTGTAAGAGCTCCTTTTTTTTGTATGGTGATCTGTTTTTTGCTGATATTTTTTGGTGTACATGACTTTTTGATGAGTTTTTATGAAAAATTTGGGGAGGTGATGCAACCAAAAAACTGCAAAACAACCATTTTGATTATTTTTTTCCATTACAACATTTGCTATATGGGATATAAATACTTTTATATTTTAATTGTTTGGGCATTTTCACACACAAAGATACTAATGATGTTTTTTATTGTTTATTTGTAAAATAGAGGAAAGGGGTGATATTTTATTTATTTTTATATATATATATATATATATATATATATATTTTTTTTTTTTTTTTTTTAATTACCATTTATTTTTATTCCCTTCAGGGGACTTTAATGTGCACTCATTTGACACTTCTATCACCGACTGCAAAGGCATCTTGACCACCTTCAGTGTGGATAGGTGTGGGAATTCTGCCTTATCCATAAATTTTACATAATCCTGACTAATCTTACAAGTTCCATAAAACTGTTTAACCATCTCAGCTCCCCTAGCTTAAACCCCCTTAATGATCAGACCACTTTTTACAATTCTGCACTACACTACTTTCACGGTTTATTGCTACAACTTACCACCCAAATGAATTTTACCTCCTTTTCTTTTCACTAATAGAGCTTTCATTTGGTGGTATTTCATTGCTGCTGCCATTTTTACTTTTTTTGATATTAATCAAAATTGACCCAAATTTTTGCAAAAAAAGTCATTTTTCACTTTGTTGTAAATTTTTTCAAATAAAACTACATTTCTATATACATTTTTCTCTAAATGTATTGTTCTACATGTCTTTGATTAAAAAAAATGCAATAAGTGTATATTTATTGGTTTACGCAAAAGTTATAGCGTTTACAAACTATGGTACAAAAATGTGAATTTCCGCATTTCAAAGCAGCTCTGACTTTCTGAGCACCTGTCATGTTTCCTGAGGTTCTACAATGCCCAGACAGTACAAACACCCCACAAATGACCCCATTTCGGAAAGTAGACACTCTAAGGTATTCGCTGATGGGCATAGTGAGTTCATGGAAGTTTTTATTTTTTGTCAAGAGTTAGCGGAAAATGATTTTATTATTATTTTTTTCTTACAAAGTCTCATATTCCACTAACTTGTGACCAAAAATTAAATTTTACATGAACTCGCCATGCCCCTCACGAAATACCTTGGGGTGTCTTCTTTCCAAAATGGGGTCACTTGTGGGGTATTTATACTGCCCTGGCATTTTAGGGGCCCTAAAGCGTGAGAAGTAGTTTGGAATCCAAATGCGTAAAAAATGCCCTGTGAAATCGTAAAAATACTCATTGGAATTTGGGCCCCTTTGCGCACCTAGGCTGCAAAAAAGTGTCACACATGTGTTATCGCCGTACTCAGGAGAAGTAGGGCAATGTGTTTTGGGGTGTATTTTTACATATACCCATGCTGGGTGAGAGAAATATCTCTGTAAAAGACAACTTTTCCCATTTTTTTTATACAAAGTTGTCATTTTACGGAGATATTTCTCACACAGTATGGGTATATGTAAAAATACACCCCAAAACACATTGCCCTACTTCTCCTAAATACGGCGATAGCACATGTGTGACACTTTTTTGCAGCCAAGATGCGCAAAGGGGCCCAAATTTCAATGAGTACCTTTTAGGAGGGCATTTTTAGGCATTTGGATTCCAGACTTCTTCTCACGCTTTAGGGCCCCTAAAATGCCAGGGCAGTATAAATACCCCACATGTAACCCCATTTTGGAAAAAAGATTCCCCAAGGTATATAAATGTCTAAAAAAAAATACGCATTTGGATTCCGTGAGGGGTATGGTGAGTTCATGTGAGATTTTATTTTTTGTCACAAGTTAGTGGAATATGAGACTTTGTAAGAAAAAAAATTTAAAAAAAATTCTGCTAACTTGTGGCAAAAAAAAAAAAATCTTCTATGAACTCGCCATGCCCCTCAAAGTGATCTTTATAGCGCCGCAGCAATTTTACTGTGTTTTTGCAGTGATCAGAAAAAATAAAAATTCTGTCACTGCGGTGGGGCGGACTGAACGCAAGTGTGCGCACAAGATCAGGCGAACACTGCGTTTTTTGTAGAGCCTATAGAACATGTCCTATTCTTGTCCGCAATTGCGGACAAGAAAAGGCATTTTCTATATAGTTCTGGCAATGTGCGGATGCGGAAAGCACATTGCCGGTGTCCGTGTTTTGCAGATCCGCGGTGTCCATGTTTTGCAATACAATAACAATGCAGTGAACAGATAAAATAAATGGGATAAAATACAGAATATTGGCTTACTGAGATGCAGCAGTTATATTCCGGCTGTGGGGACAGCTGAAGATATGGGCAGTCACTCCAAAACGATGTGGATCCCCAAAATGGCTGACAATTACCTGTTCCCAAACACCCATTTTTATCCCACCTCAGCCGAGGGGTGGGCTGTGAGGGAACCTCCCTCCTTTCGGTCCGGCCTTCTGGGACGTCTGATATTATTCGGGTTTCTGCCCCATCTTCCCAGAAGACGGACTGAGGTGGCAATATGAATGATAGCGATTCCTCGCTGTATGACAGGGACTGCGGGTACAGGTATGATCCCATAATCTGAGTCGCTTCGTCCCAGTCATACAGACACTAAATGTGATTTAATTATGAATTCCAGAAGGCCATATCCTGAATACAGAGAAATGCCTCCTGTCCAGTATGGCGCGCATAGACTCTGCCAGAAGCCCATGTCAGGCTGAACACAATTATTAGGGTTCTGAGGATGTGGGTGCCATGAGGTCTGATATTATTTCATTCATCTACTGAATGAGTTAGACCACCCACTGGTCTAGCAGCCAACATGTCTAGGGTGGCTGTGCATTTTAAATATCCCCCTCCCAGGTCTTTATTAGGATGCCCAAATGGTTTGCAATAAGCAGGCCTGTGCTAAATGGGGGCTTCCTCTGAGAATGTGGAGTTTCTCACCTAGTCTTTAGATGGGCTGGCATAGGCATCATTTGCATTTGCTTAATAGATCAATTAGCCACTGCTATACAATTTAGCTATTGATAATGTAAGTTTAGGAGAATATGAGATCTATCTATCTGTCTATTCACCTCAGATTTCGTTACACTTCCCCCTTCAAGACATGGCATGGGATCATGTCCGCTCTCACCTCTATGGAGACTCGATAGGCCGTTTGTCTAATCGGCTGATGATCCCCAGTGTCCACGTGGTGAGTGGCCAGGGGAGTCCTTCCAGGTCTCCCTGTAAAAGTGTCAAGAAAGGGGTTAAGTACCCCCCACAGCTGGGATCTCTGAAACTCGAACAGCTGTGAGCTAACCACGGCATCCTCAAGGGAACCTACCTCCTGTGCTGCAGCCACTAAATCCGGCAGGGTGTCACTTTCCCCCTCCTCTGGTAAACTGTAGACAGGCAGGACGGGCTTATCCCTATCATGATGCGCCTTGATCATATTCACATGAAAGACTTTGTGCTTCTTGCGAACATGATCGATCGTGACTACATAGTCCACGTCATTTAAGCGTTCATGAATGGGATACGGGCCCTCCCATGCCGCCTGGAGTTTGTTCTGGGTCATAGGGATCAGAACCCATACCTTCTGACCCACCTCATACACCCTCTCTTTGGCATTTCTATCGTACCACCTCTTTTGATGCGCCTGTGCTGAACCATGTTCTCATGTACAATACCGGTCAGTTCCTGCATTCTTTCCCAGAATTTTAGGACATAGTCGATTACAGAAACTTCGGGTGAAACCAATTCTCCCTCCCATGATTCCTTCAGGAGATCTAGGGGGCCCCGTACCCTCCTCCCATACAGGTGCTCAAAGGGTGAGAAACCCGTTGAGGCCTGAGGTACCTCTCTGTAGGCAAATAGCAGGTGTGGTAGATAACGCTCACAGTCTCGCCCATGGGTATCCACAAGCATTTTGAGTATCTGATTGAGGGTCCTGTTAAATCGCTCGCAGAGACAGTTTGTCTGCGGGTGATACGGACGGGCTACCAGGTGTTGCACCTGTATTTTCTTACAGAGGCTCTGCATAAAATTAGACATAAACTGGGTCCCCTGATCCGTGAGCATCTCTCTGGGGAATCCTACACTGGAAAAGATGGTGAGAAGTGCATCTGCAACCTTGTCAGCCCTGACGGACGATAATGCCATGGCCTCTGGGTAACGTGTGGCATAATTCACGACCGTCAAGATTAAGCTGTTTCCCGAGCTGCTGGGTACGGCCAAGGGCCCCACAATATCCACAGCAATCCTCTGGAAAGGCTCTTCAATGATAGGCAAAGGGATGAGGGGGGCATGATGCACAGGTCCTGCCTTTCCCATCCTTTGGCACACAATACAGGAACGGCAGTAATCTGCCACATCATTCCCTAAACCAGGCCAGTAAAAGTTATGTTTTAAACGGCTTTTCGTTTTACTTATCCCTAGGTGACCAGTTAGTGGTATCTCGTGGGCAATCCGTAGGAGTTGCTCAGGGAACTGCCGAGGTACCACTAGTTGCCGATCTTTAAATATATGCTGCTGGGGGCCAGTGGGAATACTTTGCCTATACTGCCTCCCTTGGTCCCAGGTTATGATTTCTTTGTCTTCCCCCTCAGGGGTCCGAGGAGCCATCTCCCGCAGCTTCTGCAGACTGTCATCAGTGTGTAGGGCAGTCTGAAACAAGCGACGGTCTGCGTCTGTGCTGGTGGACAACACCACATTCTGACTAATCCCAGCCCCTAGCTGTGAACTGCCAGCTCGCTCCGTTTCTTCTATAGCCCAGACAGTAGGGGGCCTAGAACCCAGACCTGAGTTGGCCACCTGGGCACTCTGACTGCGGGTTACAGACAAAATGGACACATCCTTCTCCCCCCCCCCCCCCCCCCCCTCGGTGCAGGAGGGTGGATGTGGATGTGACAGGAACTTTATGCATCTCTATGACATTTCCTGCCACTAAACTGCTACACAAGCCATTATCTTTTGATGAACACATATCACCTTCTACATTATTGTTAGTTATGCAAACTTCACCTAATGCATTGGGTACTACGTTCAGGTTATCACTAGGCACAGTATCATTATGCAATTCTAACACATTGGTAAACACAGAGTTATCACATTTCATAGTAGGCACGGTCTCAATATCAACATATGCGACTGGTGCCAACTTAGATGGGGCTGCACGCTCGCCGGCGTCCTCCTCAATGTCTGAGGGAATATACCTGGAGAGTAAACATCCCAGATTAGTTCCTAGTACCACATTAGTGGGAATATTATCTGTCCCTCCCACTTCCATCATTCCTCTTCCCGCCCCCCAATCCAGGTAAACTCGGGCCATGGGTAAAGCAGGGGTTAGCCCTCCAACTCCAGCAACGGTTAGAGTTCTTCCAGGGATGAGGTCTTCTGAGTTGACAAGCTCTGGGTGCACGAGGGTCATCTCGGCACCAGTGTCCCTCAGTCCCATGGTGATTGTATTGCCTGCAGTGACCGCTTGTAAATTGTCACAAGATGCCCTCTGTTTCCCACCCACAAACAAAACTGCTGGGGATGAAATAGATGATTTGGGCAAAGGGGTGGTTTTCCTCTTTTCTGTGAAAGCAGTGCTGATATGCCCGACTTGGTTGCACACAAAACACCTGCGGTTATCCACAGCAGGCCTGGGGACTTGGGCAGGTGTAACTCCTGGAGATCTGCGAGTAGGGGTAAAGGTGTTAACAGGGGGTTCCCCCCCCCCCCCTTCCAACCTGGCACAGCAGGCTTCCGTGACTCTGGCACTCGACTGGCAGCTTTATCCAGGGTCCTGGGCTCCCGTTCCAGGATAAACTGTCTCACTTCCATAGAACAGGTCTGGAGGAACTGGTCCAGAAGCATCAGATTCTCCAAGTCTTCCAAAGTGGTCCACTGCCTGAAATGGTTCCTTAGTCCAACAGCCAGGTCTGAGTAGCTGTCGGTACCTGTGCGCTGCAAAGTCCTAAACTGTTTTCGGTATACCTCTGGTAGTTGTGGGCAATGCTGCAAACACCTTTATTGCTTTGCCTCTTACTCCTGGAGTCAAATACTTAGCCCATTCTGCAGGGGGTAGCTGGAATTGCCTGCAGACCTTTTCAAAACTTTTGAGGAAAACATCCAGATCACTGTCTTTCTCCATGACAGGGAAGCGATCTAGACGAGGTTTAATGGATACAGTGTCCGTGGACTCACCCTGGGGTGACGATGAAGCACTTTGTAGCTGCATTTGTGTCAACCTTAGCTGGTACTCCCGCTCTACCTGGCGTTCTGAGAACTCTCGATCCACTCGGCGTTCTGCAGCTTCTCACTCTGCTTGGCGCTCTTGCAACCAAAGCTGCACCCTCAGATTAGGATCTCAGGCACCAATCTGCTGGAGAATTAGAGGAAGAGAAGATTCCATACCGCTTTGATCACTGGTACTGTCCTGCCCAGCCAGTTACTGAATAGGATCTTCTGTCTGTTCCTCAGAGGCTGAAGGTCCCTGCTCTGGTTCCACAGAACGATGGGACTGTGTTTCAAACGCCATCAATGCTTGTATCAGCATCGCTTTGGTCTGGTTTGTTGTGTCCAGCCGTCTCTCCACACAGAGGACCAGCAGTTCAGCTTTGGTCCTGTTCCTATACACATCTGCCATCCTAGCAGCGGTTTTCTCAAATTAAAGACAGGAAAGAAAACAAGAGAGGGGGGGTCTGTTCTGCACGTATGTACAGTTGCAAGAAAATGTATGTGAACCCTTTGGAATGATATGGATTTCTAAAATGTGATCTGATCTTCATCTAAGTCACAACAATAGACAATCACAGTCTGCTTAAACTAATAACACACAAATAATTAAATGTTACCATGTTTTTATTGAACACACCATGTAAACATTCACAGTGCAGGTGGAAAAAATATGTGAACCCCTAGACTAATGACATCTCCAAGAGCTAATTGGAGTGAGGTGTCAGGCAACTGGAGTCCAATCAATGAGATGAGATTGGAGGTGTTGGTTACAGCTGCCCTGCCCTATAAAAAACACACACCAGTTCTGGGTTTGCTTTTCACAAGAAGCATTGCCTGATGTGAATGATGCCTCGCACAAAAGAGCTCTCAGAAGACCTACGATTAAGAATGGTTGACTTGCATAAAGCTGGAAATGGTTATAAAAGTATCTCCAAAAGCCTTGCTGTTCATCAGTCCACGGTAAGACAAATTGTCTATAAATGGAGAAATTTCAGCACTGCTACCACTCTCCCTAGGAGTGGCCATCCTGTAAAGATGACTGCAAGAGCACAGCGCAGACTGCTCAATGAGGTGAAAAAGAATCCTAGAGTGTCAGCTAAAGACTTACAAAAGTCTCTGGCATATGCTAACATCCCTGTTAGCAAATCTACGATACGTAAAGCACTAAACAAGAATGGATTTCATGGGAGGATACCACAGAGGAAGCCACTTCTGTCCAAAAAAAACATTGCTGCACGTTTACAGTTTGCACAAGAGCACCTGGATGTTCCACAACAGTTCTGGCAAAATATTCTGTGGACAGATAAAACCAAAGTTGAGTTGTTTGGAAGAAACACACAACACTATGTGTGGAGAAAAATATCAAAACCTTATCCCAACTGTGAAGTATGGTGGTGGGGGCATCATGGTTTGGGGTTGCTTTGCTGCGTCAGGGCCTGGACAGATTCCTATCATCGAAGGAAAAAATGAATTCCCAAGTTTATCAAGACATTTTGCAGGAGAACTCAAGGCCATCTGTCCACCAGCTGAAGCATAACAGAAGATGGGTGTTGCAACAGGACAATGACCCAAAGCATAGAAGTAAATCAACAACAGAATGGCTTAAACAGAAGAAAATACGCCTTCTGGAGTGGCCCAGTCAGAGTCCTGACCTCAACCCAATTGAGATGCTGTGGCATGACCTCAAGAAAGCGATTCACACCAGACATCCCAAGAATATTGCTGAACTGAAACAGTTCTGTAAAGAGGAATGGTCAAGAATTACTCCTGACCGTTGTGCACGTCTTATCTGCAACTACAGGAAACGTTTGGTTGAAGTTATTGCTGCCAAAGGAGGTTCAAACAGTTATTAAATCCAAGGGTTCACATACTTTTTCCACCTGCACTGTGAATGTTTACATGGTTTGTTCAATAAAAACATGGTAACATTTAATTATTTGTGTGCTATTTGTTTAAGCAGACTGTGATTGTCTATTGTTGTGACTTAGATGAAGATCAGATCACATTATATGACCAATTTGTGCAGAAATTCATATTATTCCATAGGGTTCACATACTTTTTCTTGCAACTGTATGTTAACTGACAATTAGTATGCACTGAGTCCTTCCTTGTGAACTGTTGTATCTTTCCCAAGGATACTCCAGCCCTTAAGTGTAGGGGTTAATTTATTAAACCAAACATTTAACATCTTTAACAGTGTAAAAACAAGAACACTATCCCACCGCTTGCCACCAATTTGTGACGATCTCTACTCAATAGGTCACGTCACTGGGGTGAATTATACTAGTGAGCTCATCAAGTTACCACAGAAATTCCCACCCACCTATTCTAGATGACGGAATTATGCTAACTTACTCCCCTAGATTCTAACACCCCAATATTTTCTACCACAATAGCTGCCACCACCTATACTATAAGGCGATAGGGGACTATACTCAGATATTCTCTCAACCCAAATTTAACACAGTAACACAGGTTATCTATATGGGACCTAAAATCCTCTGAAACACTACTGGTAGCGTTATTCCCTCTGAAAGAGCAAGTTCTATAAGACCACAAGGAAGGGACTTATTAATGTTTAAATTTAATACACAATAGTGCAGTGCAATACAAAAAGAAAGTGTCAGATAAAAGATAAAAACAAAATATACATACAATAACAATGCAGTGAACAGATAAAATAAATGGGATAAAATACAGAATATTGGCTTACTGAGATGCAGCAGTTATATTCCGGCTGTGGGGACAGCTGAAGATATGGGCAGTCACTCCAAACGATGTGGATCCCAAAAATGGCTGACAATTACCTGTTCCCAAACACCCATTTTTATCCCCCCTCAGCTGAGGGGTGGGCTGTGAGGGAGCCTCCCTCCTTTCGGTCCGCCTTCTGGGACATCTGATATTATTCAGGTTTCTGCCCCACCTTCCCAGAAGACGGACTGAGGTGGTAATATGAATGACGGCGATTCCTCGCTGTATGACAGGGACTGCGGGTACAGGTATGATCCCATAATCTGAGTCGCTTCGTCCCAGTCATACAGACACCAAATGTGATTGAGTTATGAATTCCAGAAGGCCATATCCTGAATACAGAGAAATGCCTCCTGTCCAGTATGGCGCGCATAGACTCTGCCCAAAGACCATGTCAGGCTGAACACAATTATTAGGGTTTTGAGGCTGTGGGTGCCATGAGGTCGGAGTTATGGCTTCTAATATTATTTCATTCATCTACTGAATGGGTTAGACCACCCACTGGTCTAGCAGCCAACATGTCTAGGGTGGCTGTGCATTTTAAGTATCCCCCTCCCAGGTCTTCATTAGGATGCCCAAATGGTTTGCAATAAGCAGGCCTGTGCTAAATGTGGGCTTCCTCTGAGAATGTAGAGTTTCTCATCTAGTCTTCAGACGGACTGGCATCTAGAGGCACCATTTGCATTTGCTTAATAGATCAATTAAGATATATATAGATATCGGTAAATATATATCTCCATATACTTATATATAGATGGTAGATATAGATATACAGTACAGACCAAAAGTTTGGACACACCTTCTCATTCAAAGAGTTTTCTTTATTTTCATGACTATGAAAATTGTAGATTCCCACTGAAAGTATCAAAACTATGAATTAACACATGTGGAATTATATACATAACAAACAAGTGTGAAACAACTGAAAATATGTCATATTCTAGGTTCTTCAAAGTAGCCACCTTTTGCTTTGATTACTGCTTTGCACACTATTGGCATTCTCTTGATGAGCTTCAAAAGGTAGTCCCCTAAAATGGTTTTCACTTCACAGGTGTGCCCTGTCAGGTTTAATAAGTGGGATTTCTTGCCTTATAAATGGGGTTGGGACCATCAGTGGCGTTGAGGAGAAGTCAGGTGGATACACAGCTGATAGTCCTACTGAATAGACTGTTAGAATTTGTATTATAGCAAGAAAAAAGCAGCTAAGTAAAGAAAAATGAGTGGCCATCATTACTTTAAGAAATGAAGGTCAGTCAGTCAGCCGAAAAATTGGAAAAACTTTGAAAGTAAGGGCTATTTGACCATGAAGGAGAGTGATGGGGTGCTGCGCCAGATGACCTGGCCTCCACAGTCACCGGAGCTGAACCCAATCGAGATGGTTTGGGGTGAGCTGGACCGCAGAGTGAAGGCAAAAAGGCCAACAAGTGCTAAGCATCTCTGGGAACTCCTTTAAGACTGTTGGAAGACCATTTCAGGGGACTACCTCTTGAAGCTCATCAAGAGAATGCCAAGAGTGTGCAAAGCAGTAATCAAAGCAAAAGGTGGCTACTTTGAAGAACCTAGAATATGACATATTTTCAGTTGTTTCACACTTGTTTGTTATGTATATAATTCCACATGTGTTAGTTTTGATGCCTTCATAATCAGGAAAATAAAGAAATCTCTTTGAATGAGAAGGTGTTTTCAAACTTTTGGTCTGTACTGTATATGTATATAGAGATATAGATCAGTAAATATATTTCTCTATATACATATATAGAGATATATATGTATATAGAGATATACACTCACCTAAAGAATTATTAGGAACACCTGTTCTATTTCTCATTAATGCAATTATCTAGTCAACCAATCACATGGCAGTTGCTTCAATGCATTTAGGGGTGTGGTCCTGGTCAAGACAATCTCCTGAACTCCAAACTGAATGTCAGAATGGGAGAGAAAGGTGATTTAAGCAATTTTGAGCGTGGCATGGTTGTTGGTGCCAGACGGGCCGGTCTGAGTATTTTACAATCTGCTCAGTTACTGGGATTTTCCCTCACAACCATTTCTAGGGTTTACAAAGAATGGTGTGAAAAGGGAAAAACATCCAGTATGCGGCAGTCCTGTGGGCAAAAATGCCTTGTGGATGCTAGAGGTCAGAGGAGAATGGGCTGACTGATTCAAGCTGATAGAAGAGCAACGTTGACTGAAATAACCACTCGTTACAACCGAGGTATGCAGCAAAGCATTTGTGAAGCCACAACACGCACAACCTTGAGGCGGATGGGCTACAACAGCAGAAGACCCCACCGGGTACCACTCATCTCCACCACAAATAGGAAAAAGAGGCTACAATTTGCACAAGCTCACCAAAATTGGACTGTTGAAGACTGGAAAAATGTTGCCTGGTCTGATGAGTCTCGATTTCTGTTGAGACATTCAAATGGTAGAGTCCGAATTTGGCGTAAACAGAATGAGAACATGTATCCATCATCTGATGGCTACTTCCAGCAGGATAATGCACCATGTCACAAAGCTTGAATCATTTCAAATTGGTTTCTTGAACATGACAATGAGTTCACTGTACTAAAATGGCCCCCACAGTCACCAGATCTCAACCCAATAGAGCATCTTTAGGATGTGGTGGAACGGGAGCTTCGTGCCCTGGATGTGCATCCCTCAAATCTCCATCAACTGCAAGATGCTATCCTATCAATATGGGCCAACATTTCTAAAGAATGCTATCAGCACCTTGTTGAATCAATGCCACGTAGAATTAAGGCAGTTATGAAGGCAAAAGTGGGTCCAACACCGTATTAGTATGGTGTTCCTAATAATTCTTTAGGTGAGTGTATATATATATATAGATGATATACGTATATAGATCTATCTATCTCTAATCTAAGCTATACATAAGCTATAGCTTAGGTATAGCTTAATAAATCCAAAGAACGAGGCAGCTCTCCAACTTCGAGTGAAAAGGTGATGACCCAATTTATTTCCCAGGCAACGTTTTGGCCCACTCAATGAGGCCTTTGTATAGCTTAGGTATAGCTCTATATCTAATATACTGTATAAGTATATCTAAGCTATACTTTGTTTTGTTCCTGGGGGTGGCTTTTGGCTCTGATGACCAGTGGAATAGGGCAATGCTAATTTGATAAGGCTGCCGTGCCGGCAGCCTTATCAAATTAGCATTGCCCTATTCCACTGGTAAGGATCGCGCTGGAGCCGGCCGACAGCCATACGCAGTGGCGGGGGAACGATCACACCGGTGGATCACAGGGAGGGAGCGGGCACACCAGTCCAGTGAATCTTTTCACAAGGCTGCCGACACTGGTAAGGATCGCGCATGTACAGTCCCTCACAGGAGCCGCGGCAGCCAGACGCAAAGGGAGGGGGCAGCCACATAAGACTCTGACGTTTTGTGTACAGAGCCAGGCCACTCCCTAAGGCATGGATAAGTCTGTACACGAAACGTTGTCACAGGGAGCTTGCTGGATGACGTCGCGGGTCACGTGACATGCATCAGCACAGAAGAAACAAGACATTGTAGATAAAGAGTGATTTACAAAGGTTATAGTAGATATGTTATAATGCTGATTGGTCTATATTTATATAACTCGGACAACCCCTTTAATGATGTTTGGCTAAATGGACTACATCTGATAAAACTGTATGATTCCGTTTGAAAGGGAATTTGTCATTACAATATTTATACAGAGAGGAGGGAGACGTGAACCGTGAACAGGCGGCACTGCATGCACTGAATACGCCTTGCAAAAACCGAGCCAGATGCAGTCAGGAACACTTCTAAACGTGGTGCTCAGCAAAATAGTGTATAGTATACAAATGGCAACTTGGAGAGAGAAGTGAAAAACAAAGTTGCGGCACTCACCGAAGTGTATCAAAAAGTATCCTTTATTGTAGCTTCCTCAACAGGTAGCAGTGGGGATCCAGGGCGGACACATAGTTGCGAGCAGCGACGGCCGTTTCGCGCGCTCAGACGCGCTTCCTCAGGCCACTGATTACGTCATTGCGCATACGTGCGCTTTATACAAAGTGGATGAGGGGACGGCCGACGCCGTCAGCAAGTATCTCACTCCCACGGATATGACGTGTTAAAATTACATGCAAAACGACAGGTGAGATTACAATCATATGGTTAATTGGGCCAGAATTAGGACAAATAAAGGGAGCATATACATAGAGAGGACGAATGTTGCAAAATACATATTAGAGCATGTAAGAGATTCGGAAATGAGATAACTGGTCTAAGCTACGGTAATGGATCAGAATGCTTTAACATGGACCAAAGTCTGCGGTACGTGTATAAGGCCTGATAGAACAGCTACAAAGCTTTTTGCTGCAAGGGATGAAAAGGGAGGATCTGCTTCTACATGGGAAAGACAAATCGCCACAAAATCCCTCCATATATGGGCGCCTGGAATGTCACAAAAATACAGACATGTCATTTCTGTCATTCATTCCTACCGCATGCATGGCTTCCGTACGCATAATCCACCTTGCCTCCCTCTGCAGGAGTAGGCGATGCCGGTCACCACCCCGAGGGATAGGGCGGACATGCTCTACGCCCGCAAAGGAGAGACAACGCGGATACGCGTCGTGGGCCGTGCGGATATGTTCAATGAGGCGAGGGCTGCCTTTGCCTGATCGAATGGAACCAACATGTTCGCGAATGCGCTCAAAAAGGGGGCGAATTGTCTTTCCAATGTAGAAGCGTCTGCAGGGACAGAAAACTACATATACCACGTATGACGTACGGCAGTTAATAAAGTCCCGTACTGTATGTGATACACTGCCTATTTGTAGATTCCTGGAACAGACATTAAGTGTGCAAAAGGAACAATGGCCACATCTAAAATTGCCCATCGGTTTCTTTAACCAAATTTCATCTCTTGGTGAAGAGAAAACACTTCTGACTAATTTGTCTTTGATTGTGGGGCATCTTTTAAATGTGACCAATGGTCTATTTTCAGTGAAGCTATTAAGAGTGGGGTCTCCCTTAAGGAGGTCCCAGTTTCGATTGATACTCTGCCGGACCATTTCGGCAACCGGACTATATTGGAATGTAAAAGCGAAGCGTGAAGGTTTGGTACTGTTGCTCCGTTCAGTGAGCAACGAATTACGTTCAAGTGTGGATGCTTTTAATAAAGCTGAGGAGACTTCTCGCGGCGGATAACCCCTATCAATGAGCCTAGCCCTGAGTTCCTCAGCTTGGCGAAGGAAACCTTCGTCCGTGTCATTGATTCTACGCAGACGGACAAACTGCCCGTATGGGACTGCGCGTGTGACGGATGCTGGATGGAAACTGGTCTGGTGGAGGAGCGAGTTAGTCGCTGTCGGCTTGCGATAACCACAGGTGTGTATCGCTCCATCTTTAACCATAACATGTACATCTAGAAAATCCAGAACTTCACCACCAAAATTGATGGTGAACTTCATGTTCATGTGGTTACATACGTTAAGATGGTCGACAAATGCACGACAAGACTCCTCGCTCCCCGACCAGACCAGAAAAATGTCGTCCACATATCTCAGAAATAGGCTAATGTGTCTCACGTAGGGGTTATCCACCGCGAAAATATAGGTCTCCTCAAATACCGCCAGGTACAGGTTGGCGAATGTGCACGAAACAGGCGTGCCCATTGCCGTACCTAGTACCTGGCGGTACCACTGTCCATCAAATTGAAAGACGTTGTTTGACAAAACAAGGTCCAATGCCCTGTGGACGAATTCAATGAAAACCGCACTCTTATTGCTTCTGCTCAGGACTGTGTCAACAGCCCTCAAACCAAGATCATGGGGTATTCTGGTGTAAAGGCTCTCGACATCTAAGGACACGAGACTGAATTCCTCCCGCCACTCCAAGGCACGGAGTGCCCGGAGGAAGTCTCCCGTGTCCTTAAGATATGTCGGAGTGCTCCTTAGTAAAGGTCTAAGGAGCCAATCAATATAGCCGGATAAAGGTTCCAGCACTGAACCGATACCCGCCACAATGGGGCGTCCCGGTGGCCGGGTGGGGGACTTGTGAATTTTTGGTACAAAGTACCAGGTGGGGATTTTTGGAAAGGCTGGCACGAGTTTATCCCTGAAATTTTTAGGTAAAAACCCATTATATATGTGCTGGTCAATAAACCGATAAAGTTTGGAAGATATTTCTGGTATCGGGTTTCCCCTAAGCTTCTTGTAAACCGTACTATCTCCCAGCTGTCTATTGGCCTCCTCCATATAATACTCCCTCGACATCAGGACCACATTCCCTCCCTTGTCGGCCGGCTTAATCACCATATTTTTCTGCTTCCCTAACCACAATAAAGCGTCACACTCTTCCACCGAAAGGTTGGAAGGTGCTGCTGGGTACACCAGCGCACGTATTTCTTTCAAAACTTGTTTATGGAAAAGGTCGATAGGTGAGCCGGCCGGCATGGGAGGAAGGAAGGTGGACCCGATGCCTCCTGTGTATTTATTAGAATATTCTACTCCCTCTGTGGGTTCATCTGGTTCAGTGCTAGAGAGGAAATGGATGCAGGAAATTTCTTCATCACTGAATTTACCGGACAAATGAAAATCAGTAATAGACATTGTGGCAGGAACCTCCCCCTGTAAGGGGTTGAGGACCTGGGGGGTAGTTTCAGAGAACAATCTCTTAAGATATAACTTGCGTATAGACAAGAACAGGTCTATCTCGAAATCTACCTGCTACCTGTTGAGGAAGCTACAATAAAGGATACTTTTTGATACACTTCGGTGAGTGCCGCAACTTTGTTTTTCACTTCTCTCTCCAAGTTGACAATATTTATACAGACATTTAAATTATGAATAAGACAAAAATCAGATAACCAAATTATTATGAATCTTACATGATATGCATGTGATATGATGGGGAACATATCACTCACAGTAACTTAGTTCTGGGATGTCCGCTTAGGCTACTTTCACACTTGCGTTGTTGATTCCAGTATTGATATCTGACAGAGGATCTCCATATCGGACTTAAACTGATCTGCTTTGATTTTGCACATCAGGATGCATCCATTCCGTTAGGATGCGGTTGTGTGAAATCAGAAGGGGAAAATAACCGGATCTGTCAATAAAAACGGATCCGTCACCATTGACTTACATTGTTTTCAGTGCAGGATCAATTTTTTTTCTTTTTTTATGACTGGACACAAAACCGAAGCTTGCAGGTCCGGTCCGGTCAGAAAATGGAATGCCGCCAAAAAGGAAGACATCCTGATGCATCCTGAACAGATCTCTTTCGATTCAGAATGCATGAGGACTAAACGGAAATGTTTTTTTCCGGTATTGAGATCCTCTGCCTGATCTCAATACCGGAAAACAACAACACAAGTGTGAAAATAGCCTTAGGGAGTCTTATAGGCAATGCTTCCTGGAAAAAAGTATGCACCTCTCCCACAGAAGAAAGAATTTCTCTCTAATGCCACCAATAGGTAGCTACCATGTAGGTCAAAGAACAACCCTTGGAGTTTTAAAGCATGACTAGGGATATTAGACAAGTCTCTCCCAAAAGAATTAGAGAGCCATCTGTAAATGGCTGTTGTAACTCTGGCACAATGAAAGTAGTGTATACAGTTGCAAGTAAAATTTAGTGAACCCTTTGGAATTACCTAGATCTCTGCATTGATTACTAATAAACTGTGACCTGATTGTCACAATTACAGAAAAACACTAACAGTACGCAAGCATTTGCACCGATCAAGTCTTTTATTGACCACATTGAGTAAACCTCCACAGTACATGGAGGAAAAGTAAGTGAACCTTTGTGTTAATGACTTCTCTAATAAATTGGTAATTGCAAAAGATGAGACTGTGAGTTTCGCATGTGCTTTGCCTATCATATAAAGGCACACAAAGCCTGCTTGCTGGCAACTCTGTACTTCTCAAGAAAGATGGTGTGAACCATGCCTCAATGCAAATTACAATCAGAAGACCTATTATAGAGACAAATGTAGCTGAAAAAGGCTACAAAACATTACTAAAGACCTGGCTGAACATCCTCCTATGGTTTTCAAAAGTTTTATGGACACATCAGACAAAGTGGAACTTCTTTAGCACAAATGCACTTTGGAGAAGAAAAAAAAACGAATACCAACACTAAAACGTCATACCAACTTTGAAGCTTGTGCCTTGCTATAATTGAAGGAATAATGAATTTTTAGGTGTATCAAAACATTTTACAGAATGGACAGCAGTTCATGACCTCAAGCTGAAGAGTTGTGGGATGCAACAAGACAGTGACCCAAAGTACACAGGTAAATCTGCTAAAGAATGGTTGAAAAAGATTATTTCTGTTTTGGAATGGCCAAGTCAAAATCCTGACCTTAAAATGTAACCTTATTGAGATGCAGTTGCATGACCTGAAGAGGGCTGTGTGCGCGCAACAAATAATGGTGAATTTAAGCACATTTCCCGGGAGGAATAGTCTAAAATTGATATTGTGCAAATCTAACTTACAGCTACAGGAAACTGTCTGTGATATAAAGCAAATGCTTTATATAAAAGAAAAGGATCAAAAGAAACATTTCTAAGGGAATTGATCCTCGAGGTGGACATATAAAACACCTCAAAAAGAGATCGTTGTTAATTTTATTATGTTGTGCAATCAGTAAATCATGGTACAAGCGTCTATGCAAAAATATAAATGATTTATTATACAATAACTTAAAATACAATCAAAGCTTAATGAATCAATAGCATGCATTAACACACAGGGATATGCAGTACCCAAAATTCGCCACTAGATGGCACTAACACCGAGACCAACGTATACACAATACCTCTCAAGCATAAAATGTAATACGATCCGTTTCAACCACAATTATCAGATATAAAACTCAATAATGTTAATGAAAGATACAAACCCTTGCTCTGCACATACTATGACAAATCTCGGATAATCGGGTAGTATTGCCACACAACTTATAAATTATGAAGCCTGGTATCGACTATAGAATGAAATTTTTCCAATCAGAGAGTTTCCTCTGAAATCAATATTAGATCTTTTATTTAGTAATATGCATCTTTACTGAATAGTGACAATATTGATGTAGCACTTTTAACACTATACATCTGCCATACAACAGGGAGTTTTCTAAATATCAGGCTATTTAATTTATATCAACACTACATGGAATAAAGTTATACGATACCCGAGAATGCAGATGATGTACAGAGACTAAGGGAAGTCAGCTCCAAAGTCTTTTCTGGTCATAAGGATTTTTCTCCTGGGCTTTCTTTGTTTCTCTGTGTTTTCCTTGTTCCCCCTGTCTTTTTTCCTGTTGCTCTTTTTTGTTACATCATGTGTGTGTGGTTTATGATCACAAACTTATCAGTTAGACACACCTTCCTAGCTTGGAGTTTTCCAATCATTGTCAGCTAGGCGTGTACATATGATAATGACAGTGATGTCATTGTATTACCCAAAATGCATTTCTGCTGTTGGTGTAATGTTACTCATTTACCCCTAGGTGACACTATTACCTAAGCTATTAGTATAATTCTAGTAAGGGTTAAATATCCAAGTTTGACTTTATCTCACATTCTATACACATGACATATGGAACCTTAAATCAGAGCTCCAGGGATTAGTTCTGACACGTATATCAATTAAGCACAGACTTTTAGGTACCAGTTGGATGTTTCTCACACTTAATTTATGTTACAGATAATATCATGAAAAAATGTGGGGGATTGAGTCAGCACAACCTGTATGTAGGTGCACATAACTATGGTGAAATACATATACAAACAGAAAATACAAATGTGATAGCACTCTGCATCCAGCATTCTGCCCTGCCTCCATGCTGGATGAGGCATTGGTGTACATTTTGGCCAAAGTGTAATAAGCCACTCACCACGTCAAGGTCGCCTCTATTGAGTGGCCTACTTCAGTTCCCATGGAACGGTCATAGCACTCTGCATCCAGCATTCTGCCCTGCCTCCATGCTGGACGAGGCATTGGTGTACATTTTGGCCAAAGCGTAATAAGCCACTCACCACGTCAAGGTCGCCTCTATTGAGTGGCCTACTTCAGTTCCTATGGACCGTTCCATAGGAACTGAAGTAGGCCACTAAATAGAGGCGACCTTGATGTGGTGAGTGGCTTATTACGCTTTGGCCAAAATGTACACCAATGCCTCATCCAGCATGGAGGCAGGGCAGAATGCTGGATGCAGAGTGCTACCAGATAATATAATGAACCTTGTTCTCTCAGACATCTGTGCCTCCTCTGCTACTCCAATGGGTGATTGATGGTTAGTTAAAATAACACATCTTTCCCTAGACAGACTCATTAACAAGGTTCATACCTAAACTGTTTTCATCATACTCTAGGAATGTATGTGTTCCTATTGAGAAATATATACATGATAGCAGATACATAAATGTCCTTCATAATATTCAATATAAAACATATACAGTACAGACCAAAAGTTTGGACACACCTTCTCATTCAAAGAGTTTTCTTTATTTTCATGACTATGAAGGCATCAAAACTATGAATTAACACATGTGGAATTATATACATAACAAACAAGTGTGAAACAACTGAAAATATGTCATATTCTAGGTTCTTCAAAGTAGCCACCTTTTGCTTTGATTACTGCTTTGCATACTCTTGGCATTCTCTTGATGAGCTTCAAGAGGTAGTCCCCTGAAATGGTCTTCCAACAGTCTTGAAGGAGTTCTCAGAGATGCTTAGCACTTGTTGGCCCTTTTGCCTTCACTCTGCGGTCCAGCGCACCCCAAACCATCTCGATTGGGTTCAGGTCCGGTGACTGTGGAGGCCAGGTCATCTGGCGCAGCACCCCATCACTCTCCTTCATGGTCAAATAGCCCTTACTTTCAAAGTTTTCCCAATTTTTCGGCTGACTGACTGACCTTCATTTCTTAAAGTAATGATGGCCACTCGTTTTTCTTTACTTGGCTGCTTTTTTCTTGCCATAATACAAATTCTAACAGTCTATTCAGTAGGACTATCAGCTGTGTATCCACCTGACTTCTCCTCAACGCCACTTATGGTCCCAACCCCATTTATAAGGCAAGAAATCCCACTTATTAAACCTGACAGGGCACACCTGTGAAGTGAAAACCATTTCAGGGGACTACCTCTTGAAGCTCATCAAGAGAATGCCAAGAGTGTGCAAAGCAGTAATCAAAGCAAAAGGTGGCTACTTTGAAGAACCTAGAATATGTCATATTTTCAGTTGTTTCACACTTGTTTGTTATGTATATAATTCCACATGTGTTAATTCATAGTTTTGATACCTTCAGTGTAAATCTACAATTTTAATAGTCAAGTCATGAAAATAAAGAAAACTCCAATGAGAAGGTGTGTCCAAACTTTTGGTCTGTAGTGTAGGTCCTAATGATTTTCTTATACAAACAAAACTAAGGTTGATTATATGGTGTATATAGATATTACAGATATCAAACTGTAGAGGTAATTAGTACCCTTATGACCCTTATCTAAGTCATAAATCCAAAAGGAGACAAGAATACCTTTTCTCAGACTGGTACATCCATGAGAAAATAAACCTTATGAACAGTGTTCTTTCCATGAACCTCTCTCGGCAAACTACAAAATACATAAAATATAACAATGTGGCCTCTTATAGGTCTAATCAAATCCACTATAAATCGGATATTTTGATATAAATGTTATATACCTATGAAAAGGCACAACAAAACATTTGGTAAAGGTGTTTGCTGCTAAATTCAAGGGCTAACTTTTTTCCCCTGAACTTTGGATGTGTATTCAGTGTATGCAATGTGCTCAATAACATTGTGAACAGTAAAATATTTATGTATTATTAGTTTGTATTTGTCTATAATTGTAATTTAGATAAGACACTTTATTAGAACCCAGTGTAGAAATGCCAGTAATTTCAAAGAGTTCACTTACTTTTTCATGCAACTATATTAGTATAAAGCTACTATCAAAAGGCATATCTCTAGCTCTGATGGACTGCCCTTGAAAGGGAAAAAAAATCCTATTTCTTTATAAATGCTATACCTGGAGTAATTTTAAGAAAATGAAACATGCTCAGCAATCAGTACATAACGACAATGCTGTCAAAATCTTACCAAAATGTCTTATATCTCTTTTACTTACAGAGATACAAGGATTTATCAGTTGTGGTCGCCATTTTGGAAAAAAACCACAATATGAACAATTAGTTTAGTTTTTTTTTTTAATTAGCTTCTCAGAAACTGAATCAAAACTCATTGGCCCATATTTACAATCACTGTCTAAAAGTTAGACTGGTGCGTGATGATACACTTAAAGGGGTTCTCCAGGCTTTTAATATTGACCTATGCATCAGCTGTATGAGGAGAGGACACAGGAAGGGAGACGACACGTGCACACTGCACGCGCTGTCTCCTCATACAGCTGATCGGCGGCTGTGCCGGGTGTCGGACCACCGCTGATCTGATATTGATGACCTAACCTGAGGATAGGCCATCAATATTAAAAGCCCGGAGAACCCCTTTAATGTGTTGCAAAGCATATACACCAGCTTTTCAGGCAGATATTGATTAGTAAATTTCCCCAACAACCAATATGGCTACACATCCAATAATCACCTTTGAAAAAAAATGATCAGTGCAAGTGAAAAGAAGAAAATACATGATAAACAGAATTATTAAAGAAGCACTCCCACAAAAATGTTATTCTCTCACTTGTTAAAAAGGTACATGATGTAAACTGTAGTGAAGGTAATTTTCCTACAAGTGACTGTATTTGTGAGTTACCGCCTCCCTTCTGATCCTCAGCTGTGTCATGTGACCAACACTCTGAATCTCCAAATAACACAGCATCTTATGTGTGGACAGGTAGTCATTTTCTGTATGTATTCCTATTGGAGCCTCAATGTCGGTCTCATAGGAATAAATAGAGAAGTAACGGACGTCTTCTCGTGTCATTTGGAAATCAGTGCTGGTCACATGACACCGTTAGGGATAAGAAGGATGGTTATATCTCACAAATACAGTTACAGTTAAGAAGATTATCTTCACTACAGGTCACAGAATAAAAATTTTGAGTGAGTGTTACTTTAAGCTTTGACTATTACAATAACGTAATTCACAAAGATAGAGCCATTCATTCTTGAATTTTGAGTAGATGTCCTCTTGAAACTCAAAAATACATTTACATAAAGCATTGTAATCAGATTTATTTCCCTTTATTTTGTCTGCGTGCTACCTAGAGCCCCAATGCACACAAATCTGCTATTGCATTACTATATGCAGTTTTGATGCAGTTTTTTGGTGGTATTTATTTGTTTAGGTGTTTTTCCCCTGTAGAGAAGGGGGTGACAAAACTCCAAAAGCGCCACTGTGCAAAAAACACTTGTTAGCCCTGCATTTTCATATTTCTCATAGACTTCAACTAACATATGGAGCATTTTATAGCAAAAACCACAGCAAAAACTGCATATGCAAATCAAAACACTAAAACAACAAAAGTGCACAAAAAGCCACAAAATACCTTATACATTTATCACAAGGGTTAAACATTCTGATATGTAACATTGTAAATTTACATGTGGCAAGATTCACCTATCCCACCTAGTCACAGTCCCTTCACATTTTGTTCCAATGTGGCAATTTTGTAAAGGTCTGTATAAAATGCATTAGATTCTAAATTCAACAGTTCTCCTTTCTATGCAAAGTGTGCACAGTTCTCTTTCCAGTGTACCAGAGAGCAGGGCTACTTCTTAGAGCTTCTTCAAGATAGATAATCTCAAGTTATCTTTGGATACACCTGAAAATGCAAAGTGAATGGTTAACCTAAAGTACTCTTACAAAGTCATTTCCAGGGAATACCAAATTGAAGATACAAAAGTATCCAATTAGAGGTGAAGCACAACATTTAAAGGGGAATGTCCCATGCATTTCATATTGGTTTCATTAATTTGATTTTAATATGCTAAACAGAAATATTATGATTGCGTGATTTTTAGGTATTTTTTTTTTTGTAATTTCCTGTTGGCAGCCATATTGGACACATACTCTTCCTTCCTGTTATAACAATCTTCATTTATATATAACACCAACATATTCCACATCATTTTAAAATCCAGAGTTTGGCAACAGCCCATTCTTCCAGAGACTAAGAGGTGGCAAAAGAGCTCCCTAGCCTTATCTTTATGTGTATTGTATCATGTTATTTTATGTAGGCTTCCATCACTACAACAGAGTTGTCGCTAAAGGCTGTATTACTTACAGCAATCATGCAGGTGATTGTCGGGAGGTAAGAGTTTCTTCCCAGCAATCGCATGCTCGTTTGTGGAGGAGACTGATGCTATTACATGCAGCGATTTCCTCCAGAGTATGGGGTGGAGTGATCGCTAATGCCATTGCTCACCCCCATGCTGACTAGTTGTTTGCTGGCAGCAGATTGTGTTTAGAGAGCAAGATCTGCTACCAGCAAACAATGATTTTTAAACATGTTAAAGGTTCCAACTGCCCAGTGAATGAGGGGTTGCTTAATCATCGGGTAATCGCGGTAGTATTACACTGCCAGATCATCTCTAACGAGACAATCTACCCTTAACTCTCCTAACCTAATCATCAGATTACTCTGCTGACCTTGGCTGAATCTGCACAGCAAAGCTGGAAAATGAACTACAGAAAGTATTATAATAAATAAAACAGCAAAAATAAAGATATATACAATTTTTCACCCTAAAAGACACACCTTTTTTCCCTCCAAAGTAGGGGGAAAATGTCAGTGCGACTTGTGGGGCGAACAATAATGAGCACTTCCTTTATAGAAGTGCTCATTAGTACAAGAAGACCAAAAAGCAATGAATGAAGCGCTCCCCCGTCTCTGTACTCAACATTTCCTGGGCAGCTCACTGTGCTGTGACTGTGCACAGCGTGAGGACATCAGCACTCTGTGACCTCATGTTGCCAGTGTCGGGTCACAGCACAGCAAGTGGCAGGAAGAACACTGGATGCCAGGAGCAGCGGCAGGGACCAGAGCAGGAAAGGTACGTTGATTTTATTTATTTATTTTCTACTCTGAGCATTGGATCTGATCTGAGATCTGAGTGGGGCCTCTTATTCACATGCTCTCTTATTCACATGCTCACGTGCTCTGATCTTAGGTCTGCTTGGAGGTCATTCACATTGGGATCTAAACTGAGGTCTGATTGCGGGTCTTATTAACATTAGAGGTCTGATTGGTGGTCTGATCTGAGGTCTAATGAAAAATATTTTTCCCTCCTCTAAAACCTAGGTGCATCTTATGGGCAAGTGTATATATGATTATTTGGTTTTCTTCTGGTGTTGTATCATGATAAATTAGTTCATATGCATTCCCAAAATACCTATTGCCTGTGGGCATCAATATTTTATGGTATTATATAAGGATGTCCCGATACCAGTATCGATATCTGGACCGATACCGGACATTTGCACGAGTACTTGTACTCCTGCAAATGTCGCCGATACCACTGCCGATACCTGGTGGCCGTGCAGTGGCGGTTCCCGTGTCCCAGATGATCAGCGGTGAGGACGGTGTTCCGTGAAATTTCCCTACCCGTGACACTTCCTGTTGTGACGCGGCCGCATCGGACATGATGTTCCCAGCTTTGGAAGGAGGTGCGCCGCGCAGGCGCACAACGACTGGGTAGGGAAATTTCACACCAGAGTTGGGGAGAAGGGGCCACCTAATGCGCTTGCGCCTTACCTCTCAGCTGGCTCCAGATGAACAGCTGCGGCGGCGGGTCCCATGTCTGCTTCCGTGCGGCGGCGACGCTCCCAGCCGATCAGCGTGGGGACGGCAGCGTGTCCCAGCTGATCGGCGTGGGGGTGGGACTTCTGTGCGGCGGCTCCCAAGTCTCATGCGGTTGCCTAGCACTGGGAGGAAGTTAAAGCCACTTCCTCCCAGTACTCTGGTGCTTCCGCATGGGAAGGATTACAGCAGGCCAGGTGGGTATGGTGCATGAAATGGAGGAGAAAATCAGTTAATTTCTCTCCATTTCATGTTCAAACAGTGAATATAAAATAAGATGGGGGGGGAATGGGCATATAATAGTGATTCCTAACCAATGTGCCTCCAGCTGTTGCAAAACTACACCTCCCAGCATGCCCGGACAGCCAAAGGCTGTCCGGGCATGCTTGGAGTTGTAGTTTTGCAACAGCTGGAGGCACGCTGGTTGGGAAACACTGTTATATGCCCATTCTTTCCCTTCATATGCCCATTCCCCTCCTTATATGGCCCAGTGTTTCCCAGCCAGTGTGCCTCCAGATGTTGCAAAACTACAACTCCCAGCATGCCCGCACAGCCAAAGGCTGTCCGGGCATGCTGGGAGTTGTAGTTTTGCAACAGCTTGAGGCACATTGGTTGGGAAACACTGTTATATGCCCATTTATTAATTTATTAACCCTTGTACAATGGAAAAGTAAAGCAGTTGTCCATAGCAACCAAATTCCAGCTTTAATTGTTTTCATTGCTATCAGCAACTGCGCCGCTGTTTCTTTGTACAAGGTTTGATAAATCTCCCCTACGACTAAATTAAATTGAAATTTGCTGTAAAAACATTACCATACCATAATTGGTATCGGTAATTGGTATCGATGAGTACTTAAATAAAAGTATCGGTACTCGTACTCGGTCTTAAAAAAAATGGTATCGGGACATCCCTAGTATTATATGGCTGGTTCATATTAATGGCTAAGCCAGCCTCCTTCTCTGTCTTTGCATCAATTGTGAGAAGAAGTGGCTGGCTTGCTATTGAAATGAGACAGTCCACAAGGCCTCTCCATCTGGTTTCATGCAAAAGCAGTAACCTCTCTCCTGTGTTGAACACAAGCCGGAAGTGAAGATCTTTAAATCATAGTTTGCCCCCCCCCCCCCTTTAAGGAGGTGAATGCATTGTTTCCTGATTGGTGCGGTCCCACCTTTAAGTGAGGTGAAACCATTGTTTTCCTGATTGGTGGAGGTCCAAGCTGTTGGAGCTGGTCTTGACCACTTATGGATGTCACATCCTAGCAATATGCCATTAATAACTATCAGGAAGGGCTCCCTTTACAAAGGAAAAGACAGTTGAAATTCCAAACAAGAAGACTTCTGGCGTAAATCACAATTCTGCAAGGATTTATGTGCTGAATATGTTATCAACATAATTTCAAATAATGTATTTTTCATTGGCAAATTTCCAGTTACCTAAAGTATTCCATACATGTTGGAAACATTTGTTTATCCTTTTCTTACATTTACCATATACAAGTCTATTTCTAGTACTAGAATGCATAGGATAGCTACACAGGATAAGACACTTAAGCCCAGATTTATCAAGACCAGCCTATGGCACGCTGGTCTTGCACTGCCAGAGCCACAGGCCTTGTCATAAATTACCGTAGATATGTCCACCGGCAGTTCGTGCTCCAGGCTGAAATCTACTCGCAGCTGGCATAGATTTCAGTGATCATTTACACTCATTTCTGGCATAAATTATGGTAAATGTGTCAGTGCTGATCCTCTCCCTTGCCGGAAACTATAGATGGCGCTGTAAAAAAGCCTGTTGCAACTAAATCTAGTCACAATGGCATTGACAGATTTTGCAACTTTGTAATGCCAAATCCATGGCCTAGAGGGGTGATAAGTCATAAGAAGTGCATGGATGGCTCTCTGTACTCCCCTTGATTTACTCGCTGTCATTTCAACATACAGGAGGGCATTCGTTTTAAACCTCTGCACTTTGTTTGCTGCATTTGTGTATAAGGAATTACATTTCTCCCGGGACATATTAACTTCCTGCTGCTATTTTTGTCACTCTCCAGTTGTAGCATCAGCTATTTCTATTTTAAAGTGCCTGCCCTATCCACGAACTGGCAGGACCACTTCTATTTTTACCAGTGCCTCCTTTGCCAGATGCTTGGACTCCATGCACTTTCATTGGAGCTTAGATGACATGTTACAGATCACTTTGCTCTAGGATATTTGCTACTAGGCCGCAGGGCAGTATGATATGGCCTGAAAGTGAGGCGCTACCTCTGGATAATCTCACTACACTATATACAGGGAGTGCAGAATTATTAGGCAAGTTGTATTTTTGAGGATTAATTTTATTATTGAACAACAACCATGTTCTCAATGAACCCAAAAAACTCATTAATATCAAAGCTGAATATTTTTGGAAGTAGTTTTTAGTTTGTTTTTAGTTTTAGCTATTTTAGGGGGATATCTGTGTGTGCAGGTGACTATTACTGTGCATAATTATTAGGCAACTTAACAAAAAACAAATATATACCCATTTCAATTATTTATTTTTACCAGTGAAACCAATATAACATCTCAACATTTACAAATATACATTTCTGACATTCAAAAACAAAACCAAAACAAAATCAGTGACCAATATAGCCACCTTTCTTTGCAAGGACACTCAAAAGCCTGCCATCCATGGATTCTGTCAGTGTTTTGATCTGTTCACCATCAACATTGCGTGCAGCAGCAACCACAGCCTCCCAGACACTGTTCAGAGAGGTGTACTGTTTTCCCTCCTTGTAAATCTCACATTTGATGATGGACCACAGGTTCTCAATGGGGTTCAGATCAGGTGAACAAGGAGGCCATGTCATTAGATTTTCTTCTTTTATACCCGTTCTTGCCAGCCACGCTGTCGAGTACTTGGACGCGTGTGATGGAGCATCGTCCTGCATGAAAATCATGTTTTTCTTGAAGGATGCAGACTTCTTCCTGTACCACTGCTTGAAGAAGGTGTCTTCCAGAAACTGGCAGTAAGACTGGGAGTTGAGCTTGACTCCATCCTCAACCCGAAAAGGCCCCACAAGCTCATCTTTGATGATACCAGCCCAAACCAGTACTCCACCTCCACCTTGCTGGCGTCTGAGTCGGACTGGAGCTCTCTGCCCTTTACCAATCCAGCCACGGGCCCATCCATCTGGCCCATCAAGACTCACTCTCATTTCATCAGTCCATAAAACCTTAGAAAAATCAGTCTTGAGATATTTCTTGGCCCAGTCTTGACGTTTCAGCTTGTGTGTCTTGTTCAGTGGTGGTCGTCTTTCAGCCTTTCTTACCTTGGCCATGTCTCTGAGTATTGCACACCTTGTGCTTTTGGGCACTCCAGAGATGTTGCAGCTCTGAAATATGGCCAAACTGGTGGCAAGTGGCATCTTGGCAGCTGCACGCTTGACTTTTCTCAGTTCATGGGCAGTTATTTTGCGCCTTGGTTTTTCCACACGCTTCTTGCGACCCTGTTGACTATTTTGAATGAAACGCTTGATTGTTCGATGATCACGCTTCAGAAGCTTTGCAATTTTAAGAGTGCTGCATCTCTCTGCAAGATATCTCACTATTTTTGACTTTTCTGAGCCTGTCAAGTCCTTCTTTTGACCCATTTTGCCAAAGGAAAGGAAGTTGCCTAATAATTATGCACACCTAATATAGGGTGTTGATGTCATTAGACCACACCCCTTCTCATTACAGAGATGCACATCACCTAATATGCTTAATTGGTAGTAGGCTTTCGAGCCTATACAGCTTGGAGTAAGACAACATGCATAAAGAGGATGATGTGGTCAAAATACTCATTTGCCTAATAATTCTGCACGCAGTGTACACAGTAAATGTAAAGTGTAAGAAATGTAATACACATTCATTAGACTTTCTGCAAATAGAGGCAGCTGTATGTCCAGATTGCATGTAACTTGCTGCAATTAGATGTACAGCTACGTCCAAATTGTTAACTGGGCTGTGACACTATAAAGTATCACAGCCCCAGAGTCTCTACTCTTACCGAGAGCAGTGACATGGGAGAAGTTGGCAAGGAACTAATCTGTGCAGACTAACCAATCGGAGTGTAGGTAGTGTAAAAATGCTGATTTCAGGCTCTGATCTCCACTCTGGAGGTCAGAGCCTAAAATCAGGCATGACTCCCTATGTGCCCCTGATGCCCCCCGTGCAGTCCCCTGGTATGGGTTGGCGGCTCTGGAATGGGAACGCTCTGCTGAAATGACTGAGATTGGTGCTGGCACTGATCCTGGGAGTGTAATCCTTTAGATGGGGTTAACAGAGGGAAGGAGGTCCCTCTCACCCCACTGGGCCGCCACGCTGCGATGGCAGCACTTCGATGGTTGCCATGGCAACCGGACATCTTACAAAGGCATACAGGCTTGCCATGTATCTAAGCCTGACAGACCCTGCAGAGTCTGATCAGGCTAAGTGTCAGTGTAAAACTATAGAAGAGTATAGCAGAGTATAGTACAGCTATCAGCCCCACTGGATCTTCAAGATCTAAGTGGGACTTGGAAAACAAAAAGTGTAAAAATAAAAGAAAGTAAAAATAAAAGAAAGTAAAAATTAAATACCTTTTCCCATATCCGCAAGAGAAGAAAAAAAAGAGAGAGGACAGCGCCGACAGCGCCTCATGTGTGGTGTTGCTGAAAATATTATTCTGTATAAATATAAAATTTGCTTACCAGATACTGTTGTGAGGTAGTCACAACAGCTATACAGGCTCCTGCTGGTATATATCTCGACCAGCACACGGGGGCTTGGCTGCAGGCTGGGTTCTTGCCTGCACCCAAAAATACGGGTGCTGGAGCTGAAGTCAGGTGTTACTGTCCTGATGAAGGGGGTTATTCACCCCTAAAACGCGTAGACAATAAAGCTATTGGAACTATACGTTAGACTTTAATGGTATCCTTGGCATCGCCCACAGAAGAGGTTCAACTGGCTTTTCTCAACCCAAGTCTTTTCCCATATCTGCTCATTTAAAATTGATTAAAAAAAATAAACTACACATATTGGGCATTGTAGCAGGCCGTAACGACCTGATCTATAAAAAGATCATGTTACTAATTCCACGTGGTGAACGCCGTAAAAAAAACCTCAAAAACAATGCCAGAATTGCTGTTTTTGTCACCTCACCTCCCAAAAAATTGAATTAGAAGGTGATCAAAAAGTCATATGTATCCCTAAATGGTACCAATAAAAACTATAGCCTGTCCCGCATCAAACAATCCCTCACACAGTTACATTGGTGAAAAAATAAAAATGGATGTTAGTACAGTTGCAAGAAAAAGTATGTGAACCCTTTGGAATAATATGGATTTCTGCACAAATTGGTCATAAAATGTGATCTGATCTTCATCTAAGTCACAACAATAGACAATCACAGTCTGCTTAAACTAATAACACACAAAGAATTAAATGTTACCATGTTTTTATTGAACACACCATGCAAACATTCACAGTGCAGGTGGAAAAAGTATGTGAACCCCTAGACTAATGACATCTCCAAGAGCTAATTGGAGTGAGGTGTCAGCCAACTGGAGTCCAATCAATGAGATGAGATTGGAGGAGTTGGTTACAGCTGCCCTGCTCTATAAAAAAAAAACACACACCAGTTCTGGGTTTGCTTTTCACAAGAAGCATTGCCTGATGTGAATGATGCCTCACACAAAAGAGCTCTCAGAAGACCTACGATTAAGAATTGTTGACTTGCATAAAGCTGGAAAGGGTTATAAAAGTATCTCCAAAAGCCTTGCTGTTCATCAGTCCACGGTAAGACAAATTGTCTATAAATGGAGAAAGTTCAGCACTGCTGCTACTCTCCCTAGGAGTGGCCATCCTGTAAAGATGACTGCAAGAGCACTGCGCAGACTGCTCAATGAGGTGAAGAAGAATCCTAGAGTGTCAGCTACAGACTTACAAAAGTCTCTCGCATATGCTAACATCCCTGTTAGCGAATCTACGATACATAAAACACTAAACAAGAATGGATTTCATGGGAGGATACCACAGAGGAAGCCACTGCTGTCCAAAAAAAACATTGCTGCACGTTTACAGTTTGCACAAGAGCACCTGGATGTTCCACAGCAGTACTGCCAAAATATTCTGTGGACAGATGAAACCAAAGTTGAGTTGTTTGGAAGAAACACACAACACTATGTGTGGAGAAAATAAGGCACAGCACACCAACATCAAAATCTCATCCCAACTGTGAAGTATGGTGGTGGGGGCATCATGGTTTGGGGCTTCTTTGCTGCGTCAGGGCCTGGATGGATTACTATCATCGAAGGAAAAATGAATTCCCAAGTTTAACAAGACATTTTGCAGGAGAACTTAAGGCCATCTGTCCACCAGCTGAAGCTCAACAGAAGATGGGTGTTGCAACAGGACAACGACGCAAAGAATAGAAGTAAATCAACAACAGAATGGCTTAAACAGAAGAAAATACGACTTCTGGAGTGGCCAAGTCAGAGTCCTGACCTCAACCCGATTGAGATGCTGTGGCATGACCTCAAGAAAGCGATTCACACCAGACATCCCAAGAATATTGCTGAACTGAAACAGTTCTGTAAAGAGGAATGGCACGTCTGATCTGCAACTACAGGAAACGTTTGGTTGAAGTTATTGCTGTCAAAGGAGGTTCAACCAGTTATTAAATCCAAGGGTTCACATACTTTTCCACCTGCACTGTCAATGTTTACATGGTGTGTTCAATAAAAACATGGTAACATTTAATTCTTTGTATGTTATTAGTTTAAGCAGACTGTGATTGTCTATTGTTGTGACTTATATGAAGATCAGATCACATTTTATGACCAATTTGTGCAGAAATCCATATCATTCCAAAGGGTTCACATACTTTTTCTTGCAACTGTATATGCAGATGCAAAATATAACACCTTTTTAATATTTTTCATAAAAAGGTGATTTTATGCTGCAAAAGTGGTAAAGCATTAAAAAAAACTATATAAATTTGCTAATGCCATAACTGTATGTATAATAAAAAAAACTCTGACAGAATTGCAGTTTTTGCACACCTCACCTACCAAAAAATGGTACAAAAAGAGACCAAAAAGACATATGTACACCAAAATGGTACTGTCACGGTGCAGTTCACTGTGACAGTTTTGGCCGTGTAGGCTGGCTGCATGCCCTCTTGCGTACTGGCTGCAGGCCGAAACCTGTATATGCTGGTTGCTTGGGGCTGCGTGCTGGCTGCGGTGTCTGAACTTGCCTGTGAGTGTGTGTACTTCCTGTGTCTGCATCTCGGTGCAGTTCTTGTCACTGTTGCCATGCAGGCTGGCTGCAGGCTCCCTTGCGTACTGGCTGCAGGCCGACACCTGTGTATGCTGGTTGCTTGGGACTGCATGCTGGCTGCGGTGTAGTGTGTGAACTGTGGCCTGTGTTTGTGATTCCCGTGTCTGCATCTCTGTGGTGCCTGTCACCGTTGCTGTGCAGGCTGGCTGCATGCGCTTTGTGTACTGGCTGTGGGTCTTCCCATGTATGCTGGTTCTGTTATGCATGCTGGCTACGGCCTTGTGTGTGAACAGGGTCTCAGTATGGATGCATTTCTGTTTGTGACACGGGTTGTTTGTGCTCTGGTGTACTGGCTGCGGTGGACTCCGTATATGCTGGTTGCCAGGTGCAACGTCCTGTACTGCAGCCTGTGTGTTCTTTGGTTCTGATACTCCTGTTTTGATGGGGTTAACTTCCCCTGGTCTGATGTTCAGTCTGTCTTCTGCCTTGCTGGGTGTAGTACCTTGTTGCTCACCCTGGGGGTCAGTCCGTCCTGTGCCTTACTGGGTGTAACCCCCTTGCTGCTGACCCAGGGGGTTTTGCCATCTGCACTTGTTTGTGGTGTCACCTGGTAAAGCATTGATGTTGTTTTTGCTTTGTCTGTTCTTCTTTACCTATTCTGTGTTGATGTTGTTATCCTTGTCCATGCCTTGCCTGTTCTTCTGTTCTTGTTCTGTGTCTGGATTCACTTTGTTCCATGTCTAGTCTAGAAGTGCTCTAACTGCGTCTGATAGCCTGTCAGTGGTAAACTGCTTCTCATCCTGTCCTGTGTCCAGCCTGGCAGTGCTTACTGCTTCTGATCTAGTCTGTCCCTTGTCTGTCCTGCAGTGCCTTACTGCTTCTGTTCCTGTGTTTGTCCTGCCTTCGTGAAAAGGTCCCTGGGTTCTCCAGAGGGAGGATCTCTAGTCTGTGTGCAGCTCTGCCTGTGACCAGCATGCTTCCGTTCCAGGCATCTGCTTCTGTGCTGGTTCCCGTTTGTCTTGTTGTCTGATCCATGTCCTGTGTTTGCTTGGGTCCCAGTTCTGTTGTCTGTTTCCGCTGGTGGTTTTCTCTGCAGGTAGGGGCCAAGTGTACCTGGATCTTCCTGGAGGTGCGACCAGTGAGCCCTCGGCCCAGTTCATCTCCACCTCCAGGGGCTCTGTGAAGAGCGGGACTCACTGGCTCTCCGCCCTCTGGGTTTTGCCTCTGGTCTGCCGGTGTATTTAGTTTTGTGGTAGGTCTACCACTTTTGCCTAACCTGCATATATTGTACTGCCATGTTCTTTTATTACATGTGTAATAAAATATTCTGTTTGTCCCTGGTCTGTTTCTGCCTGTGTCCTGTTTGCAAGACGTCCCGGAGGTCTGCCTTGGGCCTCCGGCACATAACAGGTACCAATAGAAACTACATCTTAGGCTACTTTCACACTGCCGTTTTGGTTTCCGTTTGTGAGATCCATTTCAGGGCTCTCACAAGCGGTCCAAAACGGATCAGTTTTGCCCTAATGCATTCTGAATGGATAAGGATCCGCTGAGAATGCATCAGTTTGGCTCCGTTCTGCCTCCATTCTGCTTTGGAGGCGGACACCAAAACGCTACTTGCAGCATTTTGGTGTCCGTCTGACGAAACGGAGCCAAACGGATCCATCCTGGCGCTGACACTTTATGGCACAATAGAAAATGGATCCGTCCCCCATTGACTTTTAATGGTGTTCAAGACAGATCCATTTTGGCAATGTTAAAGATAAAACAAACGGATCCGTTCTGAACGGATGCATGCTGTTGTATTATCGTGCGGATCCATCTGTGCAGATCCATGACGGATCCGCACCAAACGGCAGTGTGAAAGTACCCTTAGGCTACATTCACAAGTCCGCATTTTGCAGAACGTGTGCGGACCCATTCATTTTAATGGAGCCGCAAAAGATACGGACAGCACAAATTGCAGAACGCACACAGCCAGTATCCATGTTTTGCAGATCCGCAAAACACCACAGTTGTGTAAATGTAGCCTTATCCTGAAAAAAACAAGCCCTCACACAGTTAACATTGGTGAAGAAAAAAATAATGTTATGGATGTTAGTATATAGTGATGCAAAATATCACTTATTTTTAATAAAAAACTGATTTTATGCTGCAAAAGGAGTAAAACATAAAAAAACTATATAAATTTGGTATCACCATAACAGTATCGGCCCATAGAACAAAGTTATCATATCGTATATACCACTTAGAGGTTTTTGCATACTTCACCTCTTAAAAAATGGTATAAAAAGCGATCAAAAAGTCATGTACACCAAAATGGTATCAATAAAAACTACATCTTGTCGCAGAAAAAACAAACCCTCACATAGCTCAGTCAACAAAAAACTAAAAAAGTCTTAAAATGATTACAGCAAATTCTATGTTAGAAAATCCAGGTACGGCTCCTTCCCTTATGAATGCTGCCATGTCCCCAAACAGCAGTTTACAACGACATATGGGGTGTTGCCGTATTCAGGAAAAAATGCATAACATATTGTGGCGTGTATTTTCTACTTTAACCCCTTGTAAAAGGAAACATTTGGTGCTAAAGCAACATTTTATTTTAAAAAATTTAATTTTTCATTTTCACAGCCAAGTGTTTCTAAATTCTTTAAAACACTTGCCGAGTCATATCGCTCACTGCATCCTTCAATAAATTCTTTGAGGGGTGTAGTTTCAACAATGGGGTCACTTTTTGGGAGTTTCCACTTCTCTGGTATTTCGGGGTCTTTTCAAATACAATATGGTGCCCGAAAACGACTCGAGCAAAACCTGCCCTCCAAAAACAATATTGTGCATCATCCCTTCTGCTCCCTGCCGTGTTCATACAGCAGTTCACGACCGCATATGGGGTGTTTCTGTAAACTGCAGAATCAGGGTAATAAATATTGAGGTTTGTTTTGCTGTTAACCCATGCTGTGCTACCGGAAAAAAATGGATTATAATAGAAAATCTGTACAAAAAATTAATTTCACAAAAATTAATTTCACCTCCATTTTCCTGTGGAAGATCTAAAGGGTTAACAAAGTTTCAAAAATCAGTTTTGAATAATGTAAGGGTGTAGTTTCTAAAATGGGGTAATTTATGGGTGGTTTCTATTATGTAAGCCCTACAAAGTGACTTCATAACTGAATTGATTCTTAAAAAAAATCGTTTTTTAAAATGCTTTTAAAATTCTAAGCTTTAGGACGTCCTAAAAAATTTTAATTTACAAAATGATGCTAACATAAAGTAGACATATTGGGGCTGTAAAGTAATAACTATTTTATGAGGTACCACTCTCTGTATTGACAGCAGAGAAATACAAATTTCATGGAAACAAGCAATGTATTATGTGATGGAAAAATGAATCAAGCCAGCAAAGGAGGCAATATAGATAATCACTATACATTAGTAAGTGCCTTTGCAGCGTCCCACTAGTGTACGTGGGCACTGCAAAAGCTTGTTATGTTATATGTTGTATCATGCTGTATTTTATTATTATGTGAAATACCTGTTATCAGGCTGTCAGGTGCACTACACACATTCCACCACTAGATGTGGATAGCCCCACAGTATATATACCACAGTTCAGGCCTAGTCAGGGGGTTGGAGTTAGAGTTTGGAGGAAGAAAGAGATGGAGTGAGGAGCAAGGGGGAAGGAGAGGTCCCCTCTCCTCTCAGGTCTCTCTCAGGCTCCACGGCCCAGAGGAGACAATTTATATCTCAGTGTCAAGCCAGGAAAATAGGCAGAGGTGAAGTCTGTATTCTACCGTCTACTCTTCCGGAGTGTCAAGTGGATTTTGCTAAGTTGATTGTGGAAAAGACAAAGGAAGGACAATAGCCATTATTCTAGGCTTTAGGCGCCTTTGTATCTAGGTGAAGGATTTATTAGCTTCCGGCAGCCTCACCGTTATTTTAGGTATCTGTTACATCACTTGTGTGTAGAAGATAAAGACTTGAACTACCTTTACTGAGACTGAAGCAAGGCAAGGAGCTGAATATCAGTGAGTACATAACTACCCTAGCCTGAGACATAACCACATGTACAGCCTGTTACTGGGATTCATCACATCCAACTTGCATGTTCATAAGAGACTGTTTGATAACTGGATGTAAACTGTTATCAAGATCCTGGTTACAGTAAAGTTCTTAGTTGGATTCAAACTCTGCCTCATTCTTCTATCTCCATACTACAACCACTCTCATCATCTTGCACCACCAAGGTGTTGGCATCACGACATTACTTAATTCAGGGGCCCAACCGCACAAGCACTCAGAAACCCAATCACCATCAAGGGCACCTTGATTACCACCTGGCCGGTGTCCCCTGTAATAGAGTGTGCCCCGGAGAATCCAGTGCTGTTCTCCCCTTCACTGCACTGCTGGCCCAGGGAGGCATCTGCTAACCGTGAGTACCCGATGAACTGTTGTACCCTTCGGCCCACCGTGAACCTCACGTGTTCTCCCCTGGGGACCGGCACGTTGCACCTTGTATTAACTTTCTCTACATGATAAATGCCACGTGCTGAAGTGACACAACCTCTTTAAGGCCAAAACTGTCTGCAGGTGCAAAGGGTTAATTAATACTGTTATAATGTTGAAAAATTGGTGGGCACAGTGAGTACTCCAGGCAAATGTTGTAGTATTATTTTCTTAAAATATTTTTTACACAAGTCTCCACCCTGTAATTAATGTCCTGTATTTTGTTTGAATGTTTATTATATTCTATGAGTTTTTTTTGCTCATATGTGCCATCTATATATGGTAACTGTAATGATAGTCTTTACATAAATATGGCATAGTGCATGCTGGTTAAGATCCCTTCTAATCCACCAATCATTGCTTGAAGGTTATGTATAGCGCAGAAAGTTAATTAGGAATCTTATTAATCGGAGCAAAGAAAAGTGTGACCCACCGATAAACTGGAATATTTGATAATGCAGTTTCAATTAAAGTTCAATTAATGCAGATTTAAAGGGAACCTGTCCTCACCTTTATGCTGCCCATACTAACGGCAGAATAAAGTAGAGACAGGTGAGTTGATTTCAGCATTCTGTCATTTATAATTTAAAAGTAAGTTGCTGCCGAGAACCAACATCACAATCATTGCAGACTGGGCCTGGAAAAGAGTCACGGCGACCTGAGAAGAGTCCTGGTTATTCATGACTTCCTGCCCACCTGCAGATGCCTTACAGGCTTCTACCTAGTTTTCTCCCTTTGTCTCTAGGAGAGAACTGCCAATCATCAGCAGATCGGTGAGAGAGCAGGAGATTATAATAATAACCATGACTCTTCTCAGGTAGATTTTACTCTTTTCAAGGCCTGGGCTGCAATGATTATGATGCTGGTTCTCGGCAACCATTTACTTTTAGCTCATGATTGACACACCGCTGAAATACGCATTTCTGTCACTAGGTTATGCTGCCCTCAGTGAGGTCAGCATAAAGTTGATGACAGGTTCCCTTTAAAGAGGGACCATCGACTCTCCCGAATAACAATTCCAGAGCATTCATTATTCTTACTAAATGTCGTGCCAGGTACAACTGGGTGTTTCCCATAGGGGATGTGTCCTACATAGTCACACTGGAAGCACTGATTAGACCATGTCAGACTGTGCAGAGACGCACCCCCAATGGTAACAACCAACTGGACTGTTATTCATAACCTTCTAGCAGAAATAAGAGGACACAACATACAATTGAAAAGATGCTCCAGAATTGTTATTATATGGGGATTGCAATTAGTTACTAAAACATAGAAGTCAGGAGACGTGACAGAGGCTTCAAGAGGCTTTGTTTCAAGAGGCTTTGTCACCAGGATCAACCATATTAAACCAGACATAATTGCCCGTAGGGCTTATCATGCTGATTAAAACTATACCTTTCTTTTGTCTGTGTGATAAACAGCTACAGATAAATGTGTTTTTATTTCTATGCAAATGAGCAATTGGAGCACCAAGAGGAGGGGCTGAATCGTCTGAGCACTGCTCTGTAACATCCCCTGTGCTCTGCACAATCCCCTCTCCCCTTGATTGACAGGGCTAGACAGCAGGCAGAGGGCAGAGCTGGCTTATTCATATCTACTAACACACTTTACTGGTGTCTTTTGATCATATATTGTGCCTGTTAATAAAGCAGGAATGTGTATATTACCTTTCTGAGCATATCTCAGTGTGGTGATACTATAGTACATAGTGTGTATAATACACATATACAGTTGCAAGAAAAAGTATGTGAACCCTTTGGAATGATATGGACTTCTGCACAAATTGGTTATAAAATGTGATCTGATCTTCATCTAAGTTACAACAATAGACAATCACAGTCTGCTTAAACTAATAACACACAAATAATTAAATGTTACCATGTTTTTATTGAACACACCATGTAAACATTCACAGTGCAGGTGGAAAAAGTATGTGAACCCTTGGATCTAATAATCTGGTTAAACCTCCTTTGGCATTAATAACTTCAACCAAACGTTTCCTGTAGTTGCAGATCAGACGTGCACAACGGTCAGGAGTAATTCTTGACCATTCCTCTTTACAGAACTGTTTCAGTTCAGCCATATTCTTGGGATGTCTGGTGTGAATCGCTTTCTTGAGGTCATGCCACAGTATCTCAATCGGGTTAAGGTCAGGACTCTGACTGGGCCACTCCAGAAGGCGCATTTTCTTCTGTTTAGGCCATTCTGTTGTTGATTTACTTCTATGCTTTGGGTCATTGTCCTGTTGCAACACCCATCTTCTGTTGAGCTTCAGCTGGTGGACAGATGGCCTTGAGTTCTCCTGCAAAATGTCTTGATAAACTTGGGAATTCATTTTTCCTTCAATGATAGCAATCTGTCCAGGCCCTGACGCAGCAAAGCAGCCCCAAACCATGATGCCCCCACCACCATACTTCACAGTTGGGATGAGGTTTTGATGTTGGTGTGCTGTGCCTCTTTTTCTCCACACATAGTGTTGTGTGTTTCTTCCAAACAACTCAACTTTGATTTCATCTGTCCACAGAATATTTTGCCAGTACTGCTGTGGAACATCCAGGTGCTCTTGTGCAAACTGTAAACGTGCAGCAATGTTTTTTTTGGACAGCAGTGGCTTCCTCTGTGGTATCCTCCCATGAAATCCATTCTTGTTTAGTGTTTTATGTATCATAGATTCGCTAACAGGGATGTTAGCATATGCCAGAGACTTTTGTAAGTCTTTAGCTGACACTCTAGTATTCTTCTTCACCTCATTGATCAGTCTGCGCTGTGCTCTTGCAGTCATCTTTACAGGACGGCCACTCCTAGGGAGAGTAGCAGCAGGGCTGAACTTTCTCCATTTATAGACAATTTGTCTTACCGTGGACTGATGAACAGCAAGGCTTTTGGAGATACTTTTATAACCCTTTCCAGCTTTATGCAAGTCAACAATTCTTAATCGTAGGTCTTCTGAGAGCTCTTTTGTGCGAGGCATCATTCACATCAGGCAATGCTTCTTGTGAAAAGCAAACCCAGAACTGGTGTGTGTTTTTTATAGGGCAGGGCAGCTGTAACCAACATCTCCAATCTCATCTCATTGATTGGACTCCAGTTAGCTGAAACCTCACTCCAATTAGCTATTGGAGATGTCATTAGTCTAGGGGTTCACATACTTTTTCCACCTGCACTGTGAATGTTTACATGGTGTGTTCAATAAAAACATGGCAACATTTAATTATTTGTGTGTTATTAGTTTAAGAAGACTGATTGTGCATTGTTGTGACTTAGATGAAGATCAGATCACATTTTATGACCAATTTGTGCAGAAATCCATATAATTCCAAAGGGTTCACATACTTTTTCTTGCAACTGTAACTAGTATCCCAGATTTCAATAATTACCTAAATAATTGCTGTAGTTCTCTCTCCTCTACTTTGCATTATAATGTGAATTACGGTACATCTCATTTTTAGACCTGAAATTAGAGGGGGATAGTGCTAACAGCAGAGTTTGCATAACATCATATATGAAAGACACAGCCGGGAACACTATTCTGTTAGCAACATCCTGCCACCCCTCACATATCATATGAAATATACCCAGGGGAGAGTTCATCAGAGCGAGGCGCAATTGCTCCAATGAGGGAGCTTTCCTACAAGAAGCCCCAGACATCAGCAATAAATTAGGGCAAAGGACATATAATACATGGACCCTTTCCAGTCTGTAGTTTTTCCTAAGGAGAATGGGAAGAAAATAAAAAGGGAAAATATGCGCAACACACAGGCTATTTTCACTACGCAGGATAGCGAAGAGTACCGGGAGATTTGTAGAATAGTTAAATTATGATAAAGAATGGGCAGCGACAGTTAAAGATGGTATTAAATGTGTAGCCAGAAGGGCCCCTAGTTTGGGTCAGTTGCTGAGTCCAAGCCTGTATATTGAGCCATCAACCACTAAACCATCATGGTTGAGGCATAAAGGCAGTTATAAGTGCGGCCAGACTAGGTGTATCTGCTGTGAGCATATGCAGATCAGTAAATCTTTTTCTTCCACGGTAAGTGACAAAATATACAACATCAATCTCAATTGTAATACGGATCATGCTGTGTACTTGATCACTTGTACTGCCTGCAGATTACAATATGTGGGTTGCACTATTAATTCCATTAAGACAAGAATCCGCAGACACATATCTGACATACCGCATTATAAAACGCGGAATGTGTCTGCGGCCACATTGCATTTTGCGGTTGTTCATCAAGGAAATGTATCGAGCTTAATAGCCCAAGGAATAGAGAGGGTCATCATGCCCAGTAGGGGGGGTGATTATCCTCCATTGTATGCATTTTGCTGGGGATTGCCTTTAGCAACGGGCCACAAGTGCAGGATTTGCTCCCCTATATATATGCACAACTGCATGTGGGTTTGAGCACCTCCTGCTAATGCCAACCTGTCTTCTTAGTTTGTGTATATATAGATTCCTGGAGGTGTATAAACTCCTATTTAAATGTGCCTGTTTTCCATCTACAGGTCACATTTAGGTGCACCTGTGAGGCCTGGGACATATCAGCAAGTCTTGAGTGGGACTCACAGACTCCTCCCTCCTCCCATTGCAAGCATGGCCACATGCTGGAGGTAACTGGTGAGTTGTTTGTGAGTCGGCCTTATGCTCCTGTAATTTGCCCACTGGCTCCTGGTATCGCCCATACGGCTCAGGTAGGAGAGTGTAGGGTCCCGGGCTACTTGAGAAACCTTGTCATGGTGTCCGGGCTTAGACATGTTGTACACCGTAGGACATGTTGACTAATCTCTCAATTTTAAAATCAGTTTGAGGATTTAGTGAGACTGCAGAGTGCACCTGTGTTTGTTATTGTTTTGTTATATAATTATGACATCCGCACTTGTTACCTTGTGTAGGATGTCTATTGTGGTACTTGTGGTTCGCCGCGGGCATCCTCCATTGTATGCATTTTGCTGGGGATTGCCATTAGCAACGGGCCACAAGTGCAGGATTTGCTCCCCTATATATATGCACAACTGCATGTGGGTTTGAGCACCTCCTGCTAATGCCAACCTGTCTTCTTAGTTTGTGTATATATAGATTCCTGGAGGTGTATAAACTCCTATTTAAATGTGCCTGTTTTCCATCTACAGGTCACATTTAGGTGCACCTGTGAGGCCTGGGACATATCAGCAAGTCTTGAGTGGGACTCACAGACTCCTCCCTCCTCCCATTGCAAGCATGGCCACATGCTGGAGGTAACTGGTGAGTTGTTTGTGAGTCGGCCTTATGCTCCTGTAATTTGCCCACTGGCTCCTGGTATCGCCCATACGGCTCAGGTAGGAGAGTGTAGGGTCCCGGGCTACTTGAGAAACCTTGTCGTGGTGTCCGGGCTTAGACATGTTGTACACCGTAGGACATGTTGACTAATCTCTCAATTTTAAAATCAGTTTGAGGATTTAGTGAGACTGCAGAGTGCACCTGTGTTTGTTATTGTTTTGTTATATAATTATGACATCCGCACTTGTTACCTTGTGTAGGATGTCTATTGTGGTACTTGTGGTTCGCCGCGGGCATCCTCCATTGTATGCATTTTGCTGGGGATTGCCATTAGCAACGGACCACAAGTGCAGGATTTGCTCCCCTATATATATGCACAACTGCATGTGGGTTTGAGCACCTCCTGCTAATGCCAACCTGTCTTCTTAGTTTGTGTATATATAGATTCCCGGAGGTGTATAAACTCCTATTTAAATGTGCCTGTTTTCCATCTACAGGTCACATTTAGGTGCACCTGTGAGGCCTGGGACATATCAGCAAGTCTTGAGTGGGACTCACAGACTCCTCCCTCCTCCCATTGCAAGCATGGCCACATGCTGGAGGTAACTGGTGAGTTGTTTGTGAGTCGGCCTTATGCTCCTGTAATTTGCCCACTGGCTCCTGGTATCGCCCATACGGCTCAGGTAGGAGAGTGTAGGGTCCCGGGCTACTTGAGAAACCTTGTCGTGGTGTCCGGGCTTAGACATGTTCTACACCGTAGGACATGTTGACTAATCTCTCAATTTTAAAATCAGTTTGAGGATTTAGTGAGACTGCAGAGTGCACCTGTCTTTGTTATTGTTTTGTTGAATTATTTTGGGAATGATATTTTATCTTTTGGGGATGTTACAAGGCTTAGAAGTTTAGAAGCAAATCTTGAAATTTTTCTGAAATTTACAAAAACCCAATTTTTAGGGACCACTACAGGTCTGAAGTCACTTTGCGAGGCTTACATAATAGAAACCACCCAAAAATTACCCCATCTAAGAAACTACCCCCCTCTAGGTATTCAAAACTGATTTTACATACGTTGCTAACCCTTTAGGTGTTGCACAAGAGTTATTGGCAAATGGGGATGAAATTTGAGAATTTAATTTTTTTGTCTAATTTTCCATTTTAACCCATTTTTTCCACTAACAAAGCAAGGGTTAACAGCCAAACAAGACTGTATCTTTATTGCCCTGACTCTGCCGTTTACAGAAACACCCAATATGTGGCCGTAAACTACTGTACGGCCACACAGCGGGGCGTAGAGTGAAAGGTGCGCCGTTTGGTTTTTGGAAGGCAGATTTTGCTGGACTGGTTTATTTACACCATGTCCCATTTGAAGCCCCCCTGATGCACCCCTAGAGTAGAAACTCCCTAAAAGTGACCCCATCTAAGAAACTACACCCCTCAAGGTATTCAAAACTGATTTTACATACGTCGTTAACCCTTTAGGTGTTGCACAAGAGTTATTGGCAAATGGGGATGAAATTTGAGAATTTAATTTTTTTGCCTAATTTTCCATTTTAACCCATTTTTTCCACTAACAAAGCAAGGGGTAACAGCCAAACAAGACTGTATCTTTATTGCCCTGACTCTGCCGTTTACAGAAACACCCAATATGTGGCCGTAAACTACTGTACGGCCACACAGCGGGGCGTAGAGGGAAAGGTGCGCCGTTTGGTTTTTGGAGGGCTGATTTTTATGGACCGGTTTATTTACACCGTGTCCTGTTTCAACCCCACTGATGCACCCCTGGAGTAGAAACTCCCTAAAAGTGACCCCATTTTGGAAACTACGGGATAAGGTAGCATTTTTTGGGGACTATTTTCAGGGTAAATGTGATTTTTGGTTGCTCTATATTACATTTTTGTGAGGCAAGGTTACCAAAAAAATTTATTCTGAAATTTCATCTCCATTTGCCATTAACTGTTGAGGAACACCTAAAGGGTTAATAAAGTTTGTATAATCAGTTTTGAATACCTTGAGGGGTGTAGTTTCTTAGATGGGGTCACTTTTAGGGAGTTTTTACTCTAGGGGGGCATCAGGGGGCTTCAAAAGGGACATGGTGTCAATAAAACCATGTCGGTCCTTTCCTTTTGCGGCCTCCCTTTTACTGATACAACAGTTTACGACCACAAATGTGGCATTTATGTAAACTGCAGTATCAGGGTAATAAATATAAACTTTTGTTTGGTTGTTAACCCTTGTTTTGTTACCGGAAAAAACGGATTGAAATGGAAAAGTGCCAAAAATAGCGGTTTTGGCACCGTTTTTTTTTTTTTTTGACCGTGTTAATCTGGGGGGTTAGGTCATGGGATATTTTTATAGAGGAGATTCTTACGGATGCAGGCGATACCTAATAAGTCTACTTTTTTTTACAATTATTTAGGTTTTTGACTATATTATCCTTATTGATACGAAAAAAAATTTTTTGTATCTCTAAAGTCTATGTGTCATTCTTTTGTTTTTATCCGATTATCTTATGTGGGGGCTCATTTTTTGCAGGATGAGCGGACGGTTTTATTGGCACTATTTTGGGGGCTATATGACTTTTTGATCGCTTGCTATTAAACTTTTTATTATGTAAGGTGACAAAAAAAATATCTTTTTTTGCAACTTTTTAATTTTTTTCTGGACCGTGTTAAACTGGGGGGTTAGGTCATGGGGTATTTTTATAGAGGAGATTATTACCGACGTGGCGATACATAATATGTCTACTTTTAATAAATTATTTTAGGTTTTTTGGGTGTCTCAAGTCTTAGAACCAGTTTTTTTATCCGATGTCAGTGCTAAATTGGGAAATAAATTTAGTACTCCATGGAAGTGTGATACTCCCTGAAGCAACCAATAACGCAGAGGCCCGGATGATCGGGGCACGTGTCACATTGAGTTGTGGTATCCTTCCGTATCCCCCTCCTGTGACACAATCTGCATCTTTTTTGGGTTCGTCCCTTCTTTCCAGTATGGGGGACCACACCTGGAAAGTGTTGGCCAGGGACGATCCGGGCGCCTACAGTTCCCGAGGTACTCCGGCCTGCTCTTTCCCGGTCTGAAAAGATCAGGGCCTTGAGGACTGCCTCATAGAACTGGAGGAATGTCCCTGTGCTGCCAGCGCTTCAGGATAGTACAAAAGAGTTGTACATGGCAACCTGTACCAAGTAGACCGCAACTTTTTTGTACCATGCCCGGGTTTTGCGCATGGCGTTATATGGCTTGAGGACTTGATCAGAGAGATCAACTCCTCCCATATACCGATTGTAGTCGACGATACAATCGGGTTTGAGGACCGTTGCCGCGGTACCTCGCACAGGGACAGGGGTGATGTCGTTACCATGAATGTGGACAGCATAAGGACATCCCTCTTGTCCTTATACCTGACCAGCAACAGGTTTCCAGTGGTAAGGGCACGGGTCTCACCCCTGGGGATAGGTACCTGGAGGGGGAGGGCAGGGAGGCCGTGTTGATCTTTCCGCACGGTCCCACAAGCGGACGTGGATCTGGCGGCAAGGGACTGGAACAAGGGGATACTGGTATAAAAGTTAACCACGTACAGGTGGTAACCCTTATCCAGCAGTGGGTGCATAAGGTCCCACACAAGTTTCCCGGTAACACCCAGAGTGGGGGGACATTCTGGGGGTTGAATCCGGGAATCTCACCCCTCGTACACACGAAATTTGTAAGTGTACCCTGAGGTACTCTCACAAATTTTGTATAGCTTCACGCCATACCTCGCCCGCTTGGAGGGCACATACTGGCGGAAAATGAGTCTCCCCTTGAACGCAATGAGAGACTCATCAACCGCGACCTCCCTTCCAGGTACATAGGCCTCCATGAATTTGGCCCCAAAGTGATCGATGACCGGCCGTATCTTATACAGACGGTCATGGGCAGGATCACCTCGGGGGGGACATGCTGCATTATCGGAATAATGCAAACATTTCCGGATGGCCTCAAACCGGGAGCGTGTCATAGCCGAACTGTAAAGTGGGGTCTGGTATAGGACGTCCCCACTCCAGTACAGCCTGACACTGGGTTTCTTGACCAGGCCCATATGCAGCACGAGGCACCAAAATGTCCTCATTTCGGCTGCACTGACCGGCGTCCAGCCACCGGGCCTGGCCAAAAAGGAGCCCGGGTGTTGAGCAACGAACTGTTGGGCATTCAGGTTCGTCTGCTCCACCATCAGATTTACCAGTGGGTCACTGAATAAATGACAAAAAAAGTCATATTCAGTGCAGCCCACTGTGGAAATCTGGATTCCTGTTTGGCCTACAAAATCAGGAATCACGGGCTCGTATCGCTCTGGGCTACACCAGACTAGTTCACCAGCAGGGTGCTCCGGTGGATTTAACTGGTGGGCCGGGAAACCAGTACGAGCCCCAGAGCTGCTCGTACTAGTGTGGGCCACAGGGTCCTTAACATGGAGGTCCCCTTGCTCCGCCTGGCGGCGTCTCCGCCGCCTTGGGGGCTCATCATCATCATCATCGCTAGATGATGAGGAGGACGCGGATGACAACTGGAATGTGGGGTCATCCTCGTCCTCACTGGGACTCTCGGAGTCGGAGGCAAGCTGGGCGTATGCCCCCCTGGCCGAGAACGTCCGGCGGGCCATAGGGGAGTGTGTGTCTGCGTGTGTATGTGCGTGTGTGTAAAACTTTATTTGGTGTGCGTGTGTGTGGGGGCACGGGTGTTCACGAACTCACCCTAAAACGAACAGAAAAAGAAACTAACAAAAAAAAGAGCAAAAAATTAGAAACCGCTGATCAACCGAAGTTGATCAGCAGTGGGGTTTGCGATTCGCTAACAGTGGCCGGACGCTAAGAGTGCCGGCCACAGTCAGCGTACACAAAAAAATAAATCCTGCACCCCAAAAAAGTGGGGGGGGGCAAGCGCCAGCACCCCTGGGGGGTCTAGGGTCACACAGCTGTGCTGTGGACCCCAGACACCCTAACTTAGGGTGATGCAATCAAAGTTTCCAAACTAACTTTCCCTTTATTTTCCCTGCCTAACCCAAACTTTCCCTATGCTTCTGAAGTTCAGATGGGGGGTGCTGGGGCACAGATCGGGTCCTGGGGGGCACAGATGGGGTGATGCTGGCAGCGATGGACGACGTGCAGGCAGCTCCTCTCTCCTCCGGCTCCGGAACACAAAAGGAGGAGGAGAGGAGCGCTTGCATCATTTGAATCTGCCGCCGGCCCGTCCACAGACCAATCAGAGGCTATCCTGAGAGGTGATGTCACCATCACCTCTCAGGATCGCTGGATGGTGATTGGTGGGTGAAATCACACCACCATCACCATCCTGTTCCGGGTTATCGGGTCTTCAGAGACCCGAATAACCCGGAAACGCAGAAAACCGCAGGTCTGAATTGACCTGCGGTTTTCTGCGATCGCCGACATGGTGGGGGGTCACAGGACCCCCCGGCGGATTTAGCCTAGGTGCCTGCTCAATGATTTGAGCAGGCACCGGGTTCCGATCACCGCCCGCCGCGCGGCGGTGATCGGAACCATGCATGACGTACCGGTACGTCATGTGTCCTTAAGTACCAGGACATCATGACGTACCGGTACGTCATGTGTCCTTAAGAGGTTAAATAAAAAATATTACCTGATCTTGCAGTACTAATCCTTCCACTATGTTTAGTTTATTATTGTATGTTTACCATACTTTTTATTTTTATTTTTTTGGGGTATTTGCACATTGCTGCAGTTAATTTCTTTTTAATTGCCTCCAGCCCATGTAGACCATGTAACCTCCTCCTGTTTTTTGGTTGGGGGGACATTGCTTTATATGGACTGGCATTCCAGTGTATAGTTGTCATGAGTAAGGACCATTAAGTTTTTTTAGGTCCGAAAAGCATAGAACCTGTATGTTTTTTCCTGTACGTTGAGATTTTAACGTTGGAATAAAGTGACACATTTTTAAGAAGCTGGATTTCATTTTTTTCTGTCTACAATTCATGTCAGCCGGGTCCGGGCTGTATCCGTGCTTCTGAGTGGCCGAACGCAGGTGAGCCCTGCTTCAATTATCCTTTTCCACTGCCAGTTTTCCTCCTCCACCCTCCTCCTGTAGTGAGATTGCGAGTTTTTTTGCAACTTTTTTAAAAAAAAAGTCTCAATGATAAATCTGGAGTAAAACTCATTAACACAGCTAACCACACCCACTTTTCCACCCACATTGCAAAACTGGAGTGAGTGGTGTAAAACAGGCAAAAGTCGCAACATTTTTGCGCAAGCGAGTGCAAAAAGTCACAAAAGCCATATTTTGCAACTTTTTGAAGCCAGAATTCTGGAGTGAAGGCATGATAAATCTGCGCCAGAATTTTTATCACAACCCAAAAAAAAAATATCATAGTGGCTGTCCCTAGGAAATTCATTGGGTAGCTTGATAATCTCTTCAAAATCGCTACCATTAAGTGAGTAGCTAGACTTTATTTAGAGATTTAGGGGGGCATTTATGAGGACTGGCGATTTAGACTCCATTCTTCATCCCTCCTGCACTGGCGGTTCATCTGCGTAAAGTTATGTAGAGGCGCCAAGCAGGTAGACTTTACACTTGTTTAAATCTACGCCAGCTCCCTTGCTTTTATACGCCTAAAACAGGCATAGAAAATGATAAATGAGATGGGCCTGCCGGTCCGTCCTTTTCCTCACCCACTCAACACCCCCTTTTTTAGACCTGGCGTGAGCAGTGGAAAGGGGGAAAAAGTCACAGATTGCGGCACAAATAACCTTTATGCCTGTTGTGTATATTTGTTAGTAAATGACCCCCTTAATGTCTAAAAAAAAAGTCTCTGTGAAATCAATACTTCATTTGCAAGAGATTTTTATGCTACTGATGGAGGAAACAATAGCTCTGAATTGCGAGCTAGTATTAATAAAAAATCAATAGCTATTAACTTGTCTATGGTGATTTCACAGCAATCTTATTTATTTATATTATGCACTTATATAGCACTACTATATTCCGCAGCGCTTTACAGAAATTAGCATCTGCCCCTAATGGGGCTCACAATCTAAGTTCCCTATCAGTATGTCTTTGGTGTGTGGGAGGAAACCAGAGTACACGCAGAAAACCCACGCAAACATAGTCAGAACATACAAATTCCATGCAGATGTTGTCCTTGGTCAGATTCAAACCTAGGGCCCCATTGCTGTAAAGCACCAGTGCTGACAACTCAGCTACCGTGTTGCTTATCCCCAGCAATTAAACTGCTCTAGCAGTAGTCCAGCAATATTCAGCAAAATTGCTGCTCGTCTGCAGCAATTTTGAAGATAGGGGAATTCTGCTGCCTGTTTCTGCGCATGCCCTGTGGATACCAGCATTTGCTGTCAACACCTGTGCAGAATACAATTGCAAGAAAAATATGTGAACCCTTTGGAATGATATGGATTTCTGCACAAATTGGTCATAAAATGTGATCTGATCTTCATCTAAGTCATAACAATAGACAATCACAGTCTGCTTAAACTAATAACACACAAAGAATTAAATGCTACCATGTTTTTATTGAACACACCATGTAAACATTCACAGTGCAGGTAGAAAATGTATGTGAACCACTAGACTAATGACATCTCCAAGAGCTAATTGGAGTGAGGTGTCAGCCAACTGGAGTCCAATCAATGAGATGAGATTGGAGGTGTTGGTTACAGCTGCCCTGCCCTATAAAAAACACACACCAGTTTTGGGTTTGCTTTTCACAAGAAGCATTGCATGATGTAAATGATGCCTCGCACAAAAGAGCTCTCACAAGACCTACGATTAAGAATTGTTGACTTGCATAAAGCTGGAAAGGGTTATAAAAGTATCTCCAAAAGCCTTGCTGTTCATCAGTCCACGGTAAGACAAATTGTCTATGAATGGAGAAAGTTCAGCACTGCTGCTACTCTCCCTAGGAGTGGACGACCTGTAAAGATGACTGCAAGAGCACAGCGCAGACTGATCAATGAGGTGAAGAAGAATTCTAGAGTGTCAGCTAAAGACTTACAAAAGTCTCTGGCATATGCTAACATCCCTGTTAGTGAATCTACGATACGTAAAACACTAAACAAGAATGGATTTCATGGGAGGATACCACAGAGGAAGCCACGTTTACAGTTTGCACAAGAGCACCTGGATGTTCCATAGCAGTATTGGCAAAATATTCTGTGGACAGATGAAACCAAAGTTGAGTTGTTTGGAAGAAACACACAACACTATGTGTGGAGAAAAAGAGGCACAGCACACCAACATCAAAACCTCATCCCAACTGTGAAGTATGGTGGTGGGGGCATCATGGTTTGGGGCTGCTTTGCTGCGTCAGGGCCTGGACGGATTACTATCATTGAAGGAAAAATGAATTCCCAAGTTTATTAAGACATTTTGCAGGAGAACTTAAGGCCATCTGTCCACCAGCTGAAGCTCAACAGAAGATGGGTGTTGCTACAGGACAACATAGAAGTAAATCAACAACAGAATGGCTTAAACAGAAGAAAATACGCCTTCTGGAGTGGCCCAGTCAGAGTCCTGACCTCAACCCAATTGAGATGCTGTGGCATGACCTCAAGAAAGCGATTCACACCAGACATCCCAAGAATATTGCTGAACTGAAACAGTTCTGTAAAGAGGAATGGTCAAGAATTACTCCTGACCGTTGTGCACGTCTGATCTGCAACTACAGGAAACGTTTGGTTGAAGTTACTGCTGCCAAAGGAGGTTCAACCAGTTATTAAATCCAAGGGTTCACATACTTTTTCCACCTGCACTGTGAATGTTTACATGGTGTGTTCAATAAAAACATGGTAACATTTAATTCTTTGTGTGTTATTAGTTTAAGCAGACTGTGATTGTCTATTGTTGTGACTTAGATGAAGATCAGATCACATTTTATGACCAATTTGTGCAGAAATCCATATCATTCCAAAGGGTTCACATACTTTTTCTTGCAACTGCATATCACCCCACCACACGAGCAACAAGTTATCTATAAACCTTCCATACCATTTTATGGATCCCACATAAGGGTTCACATCAGAGAATAGAAAATGTCTCTCCCACCACGCCATATATATATTCCAATGGAGGGGGAGAATTTTGCCCCCATCGACACTCCAGAAATTTGCAAATAATATGAATTATTAAACATAAAAAAATTATGTTTTAGCAAAAAATTTACAGAAACACAAATAAAATTTGGGAGTGTCGATGTGTAATTACTATAGGTCCAAAGGAACCATTGGAGGGCTATGTGTGCCTGCTTTTTAATTGCCTCCAGCTTATGTAGACCATGTAACCTCCTCCTGTTTTTTGCTTGTGGGGACATTGCTTTATATGGACTGGCATTCCAGTGTATAGTTTTCATGAGTAAGGACCATTAAGTTTATTTAGGAGGAAAACTGAAGTAGATTTTCTAGGCAAAAGAATTAGTTTTAAGGATAAGACAAATTTATCAAACAACTTGAGGCATTTGATAAATGTGGCATAAAGTACAACAACGCAGACTCAAGCAAAACTTCTTCAAATGCTCCTCTTATGATAAATTTTCCCCTCTAAGTGTAGTCCTTTGTCACCACAAAATGCAATGTAATCTGAATGCATCTTATTGGAGAAACTGAGCAGATTGATATATATGTGTGTGGGAAAGGATTCAGTAAAACCTGTAATGTATACATTTATATTTTTGCTTTTTCCAACAGCTATTGGTACAGGGAGGAGGTGACAGCCATCTCTCTAGAGTCTCGCAAAAACTATTTTAAGGACTTTTGATGATGTAATCAATGGGAGGAGCCAGAGCAGGAAAACTATACAGCTGGCATTAGTGTAGGGAAATGTGAGTTTTTTTTTAAGATAAGTGTGTGTGTGTGTGTGTGTGTGTAGCAGTGCCTTATGTGTGTAACAGAACTGTATGGGAGTAGGAGAGCTGTATGTGTGTAACAGAACTGTATGTGTGAAGCAGAGCTGTATGTATGTAACAGAACTGTATGTGTGTAGCAGAGCAGTATGTGTGTATGGCAGTGCTGTCTGTGTGTGTGTGTGTCACTGACAAATACTTACAAATAATCTAGCAGAACAAGAAGCATGACAGGACACAACAGAGCAATGACAGGAGATACATTTATTTGGAAATGTACATTTTGTCACAAGTTAGCAGAAAATGATGATTAGTCTCATATTCCACTAACTTGTGACAAAAAATAAAAACTTCCATGAACTCACTATGCCCATCACGAAATACCTTGGGGTGTCTTCTTTCCAAAATGGGGTCACTTGTGGGGTAGTTATACTGCCCTGGCATTTTAGGGGCCCTAATGCGTGAGAAGTAGTTTGAAATCAAAATGTGTAAAAAATGCCCTGTGAAATCCTAAAGGTGCTCTTTGGAATGTGGGCCCCTTTGCCCACCTAGGCTGCAAAAAAGTGTCACACATGTGGTATCGCCGTACTCAGGAGAAGTCGGGCAATGTGTTTTGGGGTGTCTTTTTACACATGTCCATGCTGGGTGAGATAAATATCTCTGTCAAATGACAACTTTGTATAAAAAAAAATGGAAAAGTTGTCTTTTAGAGAGATATTTCTCTCACCCAGCATGGGTATATGTAAAAAGACACCCCAAAACACATTGCCCAACTTCTCCTGAGTACGGCAATACCACATCTGTGACACTTTTTTGCAGCCTAGGTGGGCAAAGGGGGCCACATTCCAAAGAGCACCTTTAGGATTTCACAGGGCATTTTTTACACATTTTGATTTCAAACTACTTCTCACGCATTAGGGCCCCTAAAATGCCATGGCAGTATAACTACCCCACAAGTGACCCCATTTTGGAAAGAAGACACCCCAAGGTATTTTGTGATGGGCATAGTGAGTTTATGGAAGTTTTTATGTTTTGTCACAAGTTAGTGGAATATGAGACTAATCATCATTTTCTGCTAACTTGTGACAAAAAATAAATCCGCGGATCCGCAAAACACATACGGACGTCTGAATGGAGCCTTACAGGGGGTGATCAATGACAGGGGGGTGATCAGTGACAGGGTGGTGATCAGGGGTTAATAAGTGACAGGGGGGGTGTAGTGTAGTGGTGTTTGGTGCTACTTTACAGAGCTGCCTGTGTCCTCTGGTGGTCGATCCAAGCAAAAGGGACCACCAGAGGACCAGGTAGCAGGTATATTAACTAATATACCTTTAACGGGTTAAAAAAATCTGATCTACAGCCTGCCAGCGAATGATCGCCGCTGGCAGGCTGCAGATCTACTCGATTACCTGCAGTTCCTGTGAACACGCGCGTCTGTGTGCGCGCGTTCACAGGAAATCTCTCGTCTCGCGAGATGACGCGCCGGCACGTCCACTCGGAATAACAGGGCAGCCGCAAAGACGCAATCTTGCGTAAGGCGGTCCTGTAGTGGTTAAATCACATTTCTTTCCCATTCTGACATTCAGTTTGGAGTTCAGGAGATTGTCTTGACCAGGACCACACCCCTAAATGCATTGAAGCAACTGCCATGTGATTGGTTGAATAGATAATTGCATTAATGAGAAATAGAACAGGTGTCCCTAATAATTCTTTAGGTGAGTGTATAACACTGATATAATGCTGTCAGTGTTATGCAATAGATTCCAGACCTCTAAGGGTTACATAGCATCATAAATCAATATAATGCTATGTGACCCCGGCAGTGATGGAAGTTCAGGACGGGTGCTGTGCTGCGAGTCCGGAGCCTGAAACTTGCTCGTCTGAAAGGGGCCTTACAGGGAAATTTCCCGGTGGCTGATGGCCAGGGGTCTGCCCGAACCCTCCTTATGGCCGCTGTCGAGGTACATGGTGATCTAGTGCTCTCAGCATTAATTAATGTAGGGGCATCAGGTATTTATGCATCTGGCCAGCAGCCACAGGTGT